>NC_132912.1:60000-660000 GCF_047675955.1 Chlorocebus sabaeus
GTTTATATTCATTCTGATTCAATGTAATGTGAAAACTTCCTCCAGGGGACACAGACATCTAAAATCTTCCCAATGTATCCAATTTGTCACTTGATATTTTTACTGACAAGAAAAATGAGGGACTGAATATACAAACAGACCTTGCCTGATCATATGTAGAAAGACAGAACTCAGATCACAACCTGTAGCTGCCCACCCAGGAAACCAATTCCCTATCTACAGTCAACAGCCAGGAGGCCAGCCAGGCTAGCACATCAGACAGGAAGCCAGACTGCTCTCTCTCCACAACCCAGAGACTAAACCACAACTCTGTCCCAGGTGACCAGGACTTGACTCAAAACTGACAGCCACCCTAATTTTGGCCCATGTTTCCAGTTAGGATCATTCAGAGAAAGCCAAATATGCCCCTAACCAATCACATAGGACACCCCACTTCTGCACAGCCGCCTCCAGCCCCCACAACAGCCTCCACTGGGAGCCGTTCTTTCCATCCTGAAGCTTCCCCACTCCTCATCCGCCACTCACTTGCATGTCAGTCCCTGCCACACGCAAGTGACGGTGCCGACTCTCTTGCCACAGCAGCTCTGAGAAAGTCGCCTCTGCCTGTCTCATGTGGGTGGCCTTCCTTCATTTTCCTCAAAGAATAAGTCTTAAATGAGGGGCTTCTCTATATGGTCAAGCTACACAATTCAGAAGCCCAGCATGGCAGATTCCAAGCCTGGAAAGACCATACACCCCTCAGGTCCTCTTTCCACAAAACACAGCTTCCTTGAGTTCTTCAGTCACTCCGACCAACCAGGGAAGGAACCACGTGTTATGGAAAGATCAAGGGCCTTGAAGTCAAACTTCTGAGTTCATCCAGTACTTCATCTTTCAACTTAAGAAATTACATGGCCTTGGCCAGGCTGGTGGCTCGCATCTGTAATCCCAGCACTTGGGGAGGCTGAGTTGGGTGGATCACCCAAAGTTGGGAGTTCAAGGCCAGCGTAACCAACACGGAAAAACCCCATCCCTACTAAAAATACAAAATCAGCCCGGCGTGGTGGCGCATACCTGTCATCCCAGCTACTCGGGAGGCTGAGGCAGGAGAATCACTCGAACCTGGGAAGCAGAGGTTGTGGTGAGCCGAGATCACACCATTGCACTCCAGCCTGGGCAAGAAGAGCAAAACTGTCTCAAAAACAAAACGAAACAAAACAAATGATGTGACCTTGAACAATTTTCTTAACTTCTCTAAGCCTCTATCTTCATCTTCAATAACATAATTTTACCTCCAAGATTGCATTAAATGGAATCCCACATGTAAACCAGCTGGCAAATATTAGGGGCCCTACAGCTGTGCGCTGCTACTGCCGCCCCACTTTACCCCAAGGGAGAAGCGCAAGATGTCCAGAAAAAGCCTGTTGATCCCTACACCTCAGCATCCTGTGTTCACACAAGGCGCAGTGGCATCCAGACTTACCGGGGTCACCCAAATACAAGACATGGTTTGATTTTTCAACTTAGGTACACATGGCTTCTAACGTTCACCATATGTGATCCATAATTTAGAAGAGATTTTCCTACACTACCCTGTGGTTCTATTTTAGTAGACTTAGATGTGCCATAATAGCTCACTCTCTTAAGCCCTCTTCAGTATCAAAAACAAAACTTCAATCTGTAACACAGTTATCAGCAGTGAAAGTGGAAAAGGCACCTATGAGTCAAAATGACCCTCGGCCCCGCCCTGCCCCACCCTACAAAAAGCTGTTCAGGAGGATTTGGGCTGCTTATGAGAACGCTGTCTGTATTCCCAGGGACAGACAAACGACTACCCTGGTTAGAAGCTGCGCTGCTCAGCCTCCAGGGTAGAAAGTGCCCAAACCCTCTACCCAAGGAGAAGAGAAGCAAATGGGGTGGCTAGGTTCCAGGATGTGGACTGTTTAGTGTGGTTTCTGCAGTCCAGGTCACCGCCATGGGTGAAGCTCTTCCTTCCTTCTTTTCCACCCAAGTGGCCAAGGTCCTACGGCTGCTGTAGGGCCTCTTCCCTATGAGTCAGCCCAGCCATTCCCCTTCCCTTTCCTTCTGTTTTTTTGAGACGAAGTCTCGCTCTGTCACCCAAGCTGTAGTGCAGTGGCATAATCTTAGCTCACTGCCACCTCTGCATCCCGGGTTCAAGCAATTCTCTTGCCTCAGCCTCCCAAGTACCTGGGATTACAGGCACCCGCCAAAACGCCCAGCTAATTTTCATATTTTCAGTAGAGACGTAGTTTCAACTTGTTGGCCAGGCTGCTCTCGAACTCCCGACCTCAGGTGATCCACCTGTCTCGGCCTCCCAAAGTGCTGGGATTACAGGCATGAGCCACTGCGTCTGGCCGAGTCAGCCCAGCCATCCTGACTTTTTGTTCTGGTAAAATTACTCTCTTCTACATCTACCTTCCAAGTAGCTAAATCAGAGATCTGGCCCTTGGGGCAGGCTTGAAGAATCCCTGTTTTTGGTCCTCAAGAGGTCCTACCAGGGTCTGGGACAATTCCAAGACTTGTGTTCTGAAAGAGGAAAGAAACCTCACATACACGGCTCTCGCAGAGCTCAGGCAAGGCTTGGGAGGGCCCTAAGGTTTGGGTGTGCCATCTATGATAACAGCTAAGAGATCTGAAGCCAGCTGTCTGGGTTCAAACCTCAATTCCAACAGCACTGGCTGTTTGATGTTAGACGACGTCCCCAGGCTCGCTGTGGTTCAGTTTCCTCACTGTAAAAGGACCACAATAAGAGAGTTGCTCTAAAAGTTAAGTCAATTGGTGCGTATAGGGTATTCAGAATAATGCTTGGCACATGGGGGAGTTCAATAGACACGTACTGAACAGAGTAACTTAGCAATTACTAAATATACTCATGCAGGCCAGGCGCGGTGGCTCACGCCTGTTATTCCAAAACTTTGGGAGGCTGAGGTGAGAGGGTCACTTGAGCCCAGGAGTTTGAGACTAGCATGGGCAACACAGCAATATTCCATCTCTAAAACTGTAACATACATGTATACATACACTCAAATGTTCACAGTGTATTTATAGTATACAAAATAGCTGGAAAACAGACTTAACTATTCACAATGGTTACTTCTAGAGAAGGGGAAATGCAAATTTCAGCTTTTTACCCCACACATATATTCTTGTATCATCTGAAATATTTAAGCAAATTGTATGTATAAATTTGCCCCGAAACACATAGCAGAACAATGTAGTTTTCACTCAAAAATCTTCAAATCATGATGGAATTGTCCTGTGAAAGTAAAGTTATAGAGATGAAAAGCCTCCCTCCAGCCTAAATGCTCTTTCATATGACCTATATTACACAAACCAATGCAGACACCCCAATCCTTTCCCCACTGTCATAAGAATTTTTCAGTGAACTGCGTTCCCCTTTACAAACTAGATGATAGTTACAGTTACCAGGCAAGAACGTGGATCCAGTTCTGCTTTTTCAAAGGCCAATGTTTCTCCCATAATAGCAATGCATTCTTCAACCGGTCAACTGCCCCCAACACCTGAGCTCTCTGTTGTACACAACTCAACGAGGCCTGGGAGAAAACAGGTGCAAATTTCACTTAGTAACAACACATCCCGCCTGATTCCTCTGCTGGGCTAGTTCTCAAGTCGTCCTTTTCTAAGCTTTCATTCGGCTCTACCACACGTACCTAGGCTGGGTAAAACACTTGACCAGGTTTTTTTTTTCGAGACGGAGTTTCACTGGGTCGCCCACGCCGGAGTGCAGTGACGCCATCTCGGCTCAGAAGCCAGCGCCCGGGTCCATGCAGCCCCCTCGGCGGCAGACGCGGGGAGCCGGGGAGCAGAGGGGACCGGCCCCTACCGGCAGGGCGACCGGGACCCCCGCGCGGGCCCACGCGATATCGTAGCAGGCGCGAAGCCCCCGGTGCCACCCGAGGCCGAGACAAAGCCCAGGCGCAAGGACCCCGGATCCCGACCTCGGACCCTGCGGAACCCAGCTCGGAGCCGCCACGCCCGGGGCAGAGACCCCCGCCCGGTCCGGAGACCTCGTTGCCCGTTCTCACCTCAGGCCGCCGCCTCGGAGCGCTGGCTCCTCGCCGCGGCGCCTGGGCCTACTGGAGCGCATCTGAGCAGCCGACAGAGCCGAGACAGCCTCAACCACGGAGCCCCGGGGCGGGGCCGCTGCCGCCGCTTCAGCCCGTGTTCCACGCTCAGGATCCGGCTGGGATCAAGGAGCTGCAGCTGTCGCGGGGCTGCGGCCGGAACACACACCATGCAGGTGCACAGGGCCCCGCCTGCCGCCCGCCGCCTCGCCCCCAGCGGAGTCGGGCGCCCAGGGCCCGCCCCCCGGCCAATGGGGAGCGAGCCGCGCGGAGAGGGCGGGACCTAGGGGAACAAATGGAGGTTGGGCGGGGCGGTGCTGGGATTGGGCGTACAGGGTTCCGCGGGAGGACCCGACCCAAGAGCTGGCCGGATCCCGGCCTCCTAGAAGACCCAGCTCTACGTCCACCTGCAGTCTGCTCTACAGGACGCGCTCATCTCAAGCCCAGAACTCAGGCTTTTAGGGCAGAGAGCGAGAGACAGGCTTGCTTTACAAAAAGTGAAACTGAGGTCCAAGGAATAGGATTGCCTGCTGCCCGAAGTCACGTAGTCCCATTCACTCGTTCACTTTGTGATTCAGCAAACATTTGGAAGCACCTATGGTGGGCTTTAGGAGTGAAGTAGGGCCGGGCGCGGTGGCTCGCGCCTGTAATCCCAGTACTTTGTGGGGCCGAGGCAGGTGGATCACTTGAGGCCAGGAGTTCGAAACCAGCCTGGCCAACAAGATGAAACCCCATCTGTGCTAAAAATACAAAAACTTAGCCGATCGTGGTGGTGCGTACTTGTGGTCCCAGGTACTGGGACCTGTGTAAAACAGGACCTGGACCCTGAAGGCACTCACTCAGGGATGCTGCTGGGATGGGTGGATGCACAGTTCAGGTCTTCATGGTGGCTGAGGCTGACCTCATCCCCATCGCTCTTCCCACACACACCTGAACACTCATCACTCCCACGCTCGCACCCACCACTGAAAGCCTGGCCCCTAATCTGATTTGCCTAACAAGGTCTCCAGATGAACATCACATGCTTCCCTACCTCTCCCCTGCTAGGGCCCCACCGTGTTCTGGGATGTACTCAGGGATCAGGAGAACAAAACCTCAGGGAGTGAAAGGACATTCCAGGGTGCAGGCCTCTGCATCCCCCTCCATGCCCTCACCCCTGCCTGACACACCCTCACCCCTGTACCTGGCCAGCTCCTACCAACCCTTAAATTCTCACCAAGTTCAGTGGTGGCAGCCACACCCTAAAGTGGCTGACCCCCCAATAACCTATGCCCTTGTATAGTCTTCCTGACCTTGGGTACGAGCAAACCGGTGACTGGCTTCTAACCCATAGAGCCTGGCAAAAGCAATGGGATGTCACTGTCACAGTGCATCACCTTCGCACACTTGAGAGAAATGTTCCGCCTGCAGGCGCTGCCGGAGGGAGATGATATGCTGAGAAAAGACCTTTGGAGGGGCCCCGTAGGCAAGGAAGCAAAAAGCTGGTCCCTTGCCAAGCGGGTCCGAGGAAATGAATTCTGCCAGCAACCTCAGCGGACCTGGAAATGGATTCTGCCCTGGTGGAGCCTCAGATGAGGATGCAGCCCAGCTGCTTAGGCTGAGATCCCAAGCACAGGACCCACTAAAATGTGCTCAACTCCTAGTTGGCCAAAATTGGCTTAAAAGTGTGTGTTGTTTTAAGCTTCTAAGTTTTTAGTTATTGCCTGTGAAAGTGTTAAAATATGAGACAATAACTTAGGTCCCTTCCCCATCACACACATTCTTCTTTCTGGCATTCATCACAATTATAGTTATTGATTGAAAATCTCCCTCTTGACTGGGTGCAGTGGCTCAGGAGTTCCAGACCAGCCTGGCCAACATGGTGAAACCCCATCTCTACTAAAAATACAAAAATTAGCTAGGTGTGGTGGTGCAATCCTGTAATCCCAGCTACTCAGAAGGCTGAGGCAGGAGAATTGCTTGGATCCAGAAGGCAGAGGTTACAGCGAGCCGAGGTGACACCATTGCACTCCAGCCAGAGTGACAAGAACAAAACTCCGTCTCAAAAAAAAAAAAAAAAAATTGTCTCTTGCCACTAGCATGAAGGTCCCATGAGAAGAAAAATGGAAACTCTTGCTCATAACAGTGCCCCAAATGCCCAGCACGGTGTAGTTCTAGGGCAGTGGGTCGATGGTGGAAGCTTCTGGTTGGAGGGCCCAGCTGGCCCTCCCAACTGCCTTCTCCCTGGTGAGGTTCCATTATAGAGAACAGAATAGTTTCTTGCCTTTCTAGAGTCCCTCTTAGTGGGGATTGGCCAAGTGACATTGTCCTGCCCTGGGACACATAAGTGGAAGTTGGCTGAAAGGTTTCTAGCCATGGTGTGCTGGGGCGATTTGAACCAGGACATGAGAGCTGACCATCCTTGTTCAGGAATTCTGCAAGTTGGTTGTTCAACACATTCAGTACTTCAAAATATTAAATAATATAAACTCGCAAATTAAAAAATGCATTAGACCAGCAAATTAAAAAATGCATTAGACCAGCAAATTAAAAAATGCATGGCCCACGTCTAACACATTGGAAACCTGAGGCAGGAAGATCACTTGAGCCCAGGAGTTCAAGACCAGCTTAGGCAAAAAAGGAAGACCCCCTGTCTCCACAAAAAATTTTAAAATTAGCTAGGCATGGTGGTGTGTGCATCCAATCCTAGCCACTCAGGAGGCTGAGGTGGGAGGATCGCTTGAGCCATCTGTTCAAGGCTCCAATGAGCTATGATAGTGTCAATGCACTCCAGCCTGGGTGACAGAGCCAGACCCTATCTCAGAAATAAGCATATTTCATATATCAATAAATTTATAATAAATGTATATTTATATATACATTTATGTATTACAATTATATATTTAGACGTAAATATATATTTCTTGTTTTATTTATTTATTTTGAGATGGAGTTTAACCCTTGTCACCCAGGCTGGAGTGCAATGATGCAATCTGGGCTCACCACACTCTCCACCTTCCGGGTTCAAGTGATTTTCCTGCCTCAGTCTCCTGAGTAGCTGCGATTACAGGCACCCACCACCATGCCTGGCTAATTTTTGTATCTTTAGTAGAGATAGGGTTTCTCCATGTTGGTCAGGCTAGTCTCGAACTCCTGACCTCAAGTGATCTGCCCACCTCGGCCTCCCAAATTGCTGGGATTACAAGTGTAAGCCACTGTGCCCAGCCTATATGTTATATTTATATATTATAATTATGTATATTAATTTTATATAATTATATATAAATATAAATATAAAAACTTTCCTTGCCTTCTCTTGTTTCTACCTACAGTCAGTCCCATGACTTCAAATACTATCTACATGTAATAGTTTTAAATGTATATTTTATATATATATATATTTATATATATTTTTCTTTTGAGACAGAGTCTCACCCTGTAGCCAGCCTGGAGTGCAATGACGCAGTCTCAGATCACTGCAACCTCTGACTCCCGGGTTCAAGCGATTCTCCTGCCTCAGCTTCCCAAGTAGCTGGGCTTATAGGCTCCCAGCACCACGTCCAACTAATTTTTGTATTTTCAGTAGAGACAGGGTTTTGCCATGTTGGCTAGGTGGGTTTCGAACTCCTGACTTTAATTTATCTCCCGCCTCGGCCTCGTAACGTGCTGGGAATACAGGCACGAACCACCTTGGTCAAAATATTGTTCTGTTTCCAAGCACTTTACATGAGAGGAAAGCGGAGAATAAATCATCTGACACTCTACTGTTAAAAAAAATCTTTGTGTCTCTCTTCTTTTCATCTTTCCTAAGTGTACATATTACCAAAATGTCTTTAGGTTGAGGTCCCCACGTGAAAACTTTACAGGGTGTCGAGTTCTCAGCCACCCTCCTGTCTTTTCCTAGTCCTGGTATTTTAGAACTGTCTGGGGATGACCCAGGATACCCACAGTGGCCATGTCTTTTGGAGGGTCTAGTGAGTATCAGCCCCGGGGTCATCTCATCGCCAAGGACAGCCTGAGGTAGAGGGTAGAGTCTCTCAGGGGAGTAGCTGGATGCTCTTGGCCTTAGAGGAATCTCCTGGTATAGTTTCATCTAAAATGGTGACCCCTTGGGGTTATTAAACTTTTAGGACATTAAAATGAATGGACAATACAACGTAATGTGATTAAAGCTAGGTCATTAAAACTGTTCCTCCAGCTGGAGTTTTTATTCCTCGGAGACACATTGACGGTCTGCCAATGGGATGCTGATATTGAGAGGAAAAGGCAGAAATGGTTTCTGCTCTCTAGATTGTCTCAGACTTGTGAAGAGAGAAAAACTGTCCCAAAGGACAAGGAAAACCCACCCCAGAGAGGATGTGCAACAACTTGAACATTAAAATGCACTGAAGGCGCACAGGAGGACAAAGAGCAGTGCCAGTGCCTCCTAGGTGGTCACTGAGTACTTTACTGAACAGGATGGGTGTCCCGAGGGATAGAATGGCCTGCCGTGACACTTAGAAAGGTGTTGGAGTCTGCACTGCCTCTCCCTGAATTTGTTACCTTGAAAAGACTTCTCCACTTCTTTGAGTTTCAGTTTTTCATTGACTGTGAGATATATTTAATCTGTACAGCTTGAAAGATAAACATACTATTTCCAAAGAGGCAAAGTAATATGATGTATTTTATTTGCTAAAAATTCGTATTTATTTCTTCCCCAGAGTGAGTGTAGTAAGTTTTAAAGGTCTGTTCTTTTCAAGGGTAATTTCAAATGGAATTGTAGGACTTAGCTTTGTCAATGCTACCGCTGAAATAAAAGTGTGATCGATAAATTGGTGATTTACAAAGATTCACCAAAATGTCAGTTTCCCTCTTGTAGCACGGTGAAGAATTTATGACAGTGGACACATCCATATCCTCTTATCTGGATACCTGAGGGTTTTTTTTTTTTTCTTGGAGACACTGTCTTGCTCTGTAGCCTGACTGGAGTGCAGTGGCGCCATGTCTGCTTACTGCAACCGTCGCCTCCCGGGTTCAAGTGATTCTCCTGTGTCAGCCTCCTGAGTAACTGGGATTATAGGCAGCCACCACCACACCCAGCTAATTTTTGTGTTTTTAGTAAACATGGGGTATTAGGCCTGGCACAGTGGCTCAGGCCTGTAATCCCAGCACTTTGGGAGGCCAAGGTGGGTGGATCATGAGGTCAGGAGTTCCACAGCAGCCTGACCAACATGATGAAAACCTGTCTCTATTAAAAATACAAAAAAAATTAGCTGAGCCTGGTGGCAGGCACCTGTAATCCCAGCTACTCGGGAGGCTGAGGCAAGAGAATTGCTTGAACCTGGGAGGTGGAGGTTGCAGTGAGCCAAGATGTTGCCACTGCACCCCAGCCCAAGCGACAATGTGAGACGCCGTCTCAAAAAACAAACAAACAAACAATAAAACGACAGGGTTTTGATATGTTGGTCAGGCTGGTCTCAAACTCCTGACCGCAGGTGATCGCCCTCCTCAACCTCCCAAGCTGCTGGGATTACAGGCGTGAGCCACCATGCCCTGCCCACTCTATTTTCTTTTTATTCCCTAAATTTTAATGTTTGAGTTTGTCTGTTCCTTTATTACTGTTTTCTTACATAAAAGAAATTCTGCCTAATCCTTCGGAAAAAGAAAAAATCTTCCTGTAACTTCTGAAAGTGTTCTGGTTTTATCTTTCACATTTGAATATATAATAAGTTGATTATGGTTCATGGAATAGAGAAGAATACAATGCATTTTCCCAAGTAGATGCCAGCCTGGTTTGTCTCATATTTTAAAATGCATGTGATTTCTTTTTCTATTCTACAGTGCCTACTCCATCATTCATCAACTTTCCATATAAATGCTGGGTCATTAACACTTTTTTTTCCCTTTGATCTGCTTGCTCATCTCTCTGCTAACACTGTGCTGTCCTGAATATTTTCGTTTGAAAACCTTAGAAGTATGTGAGACAAGCCATCCCTCTTTTTTTAGATGACTAAAATTCATTAGACATTTGTCATTTTTACTACGTAAGAAAAAGTAGTTTTTCTTGCCCAAAAACAACCTGAGCTGGGAATTTATGTGATTTCATAGGAATAACATCTGGAAGTGGTGATATAAATGTCATTTTAAAAAACGTGTGTCGCATTTCCTCTTATTCCTTTCTACCTTGATATTGTGCAATAGAAATTTTTAAAATTGTGGCATTAGTATTACCAAATATCAATTATTGGTTTTATTTACTACTCAGTTAAATCTAATGAGCCTACTCTGTCTTGGTGTAATCACATCACATGGGCTCAACTCCTCAGTTAACAAGTGACAGCATGTGTAAAATATTGTCTACCAGGGAAACTCATTGAACACTTAGTGTTCAGACTGTGTTTTGGTGTCTGGTTCCCTAAGCACCACTGCAGTGATACAAAATAATAGACCTTCAGCAGAAAAAGTTTTGGCAAATATAAGCCATTTAGATGCAGTGAGTCATTCTTATTACTTGGGTTGGTGGAATCCCTTTCAAAATGTAAGTTACTAATACAAACAAAGATGGAACTTTGCGAGCAGGCGTTTTTAAGAATAAGTAGTCTCAAGACTTATAATATTAACTCTCTTATGCACATCAGGTAGGACTTTATTATGACAGATACTATAAATGTACAAAGTGAAGTTAAATGGTAACTCCTAGCAACATATCTTACGTCCTGGTTTCTCTAATAAGATGGGAGTTTCTACTTTGCTGTTGCCTTTTTGAATAGTTCAATTCTAGCATTCGTACTGCTGTGTGGGAGGGAGTATGTGTGAACAGAGTAAGAGTTGTGACAATCAAGTCACAGAATAAATGCTTGAAATTTTAGAATCATGTAAACAGCTTATGGATTGAGTATAGATTCCCAGTGCTGTCAGTTCCACCCATCCTTCTATCCACATGTGTGGGATGTTCTAGGACCCCGTGGCTTTTGAGGATGTGGCTGTGAACTTTACCCAGGAGGAATGGGCTTTGCTAGATTCTTCTCAGAAGTTTCTCTGCAGAGAAGTGATGCAGGAAACCTGCAGGAATCTGGCTTCTGTAGGTGAGAATGACAAAACATTTCCCTTAATTACAGAAGTATTTCCCTATCATCAGTGCTATTTGTGATTTGGAATGTGGCAAGGGAATGATTTGGTGAAGAAATCAGGCATGGGCACTCTGTACAATGAACATGAAATCTAGTAATGTTTCTATAGTTTGTAAAAATTTATGATAATTTTGTGGGTCTGTATTTTAGGAAACAAATGGAAAGGCCAGAATATTGAAGATCACTTTGAAAAATCTGGGAAAGAGATAAGATAATTTGCACTGAGGAGAGGAAATAAAGTCCTCTGAAGGAATCTTAGCTTGTCATGAACTTAAAAACAAGCGATCAAAACAAATAAGAGTCACTTGAAATTTATTTCTTTTTAGAAAAATTTCACCCAAAATGTAATGTGCTTCAGTGTAGCAGTCAGTGTTTGGAAAACAGTTTACTTGAAAATAGTACTACAAAATTGTGCACATGAATGTTACTAATTTGGTCATAGCCATGCAGGTGGTAGCGGTGAATAATTCAGTCATGGCAAAAAAAAAAAAAAAAAAAAAAAAAAAAAAAAAAAAAGCATTTTCCTTGGTATTGGTAGCAGTGTAAGTCAAAGACCTATTAATAAGTAGAAAGTTATTAAACCAACCAATAATAATGTGCTTGTCTTTTTTTTTTTTTTTTTTTTTTTTTTTTACAGAATTCATATGATACAGAGACTGTGTGAAAGCAAAGACGGTAGTCAGTATGGACAGTTGTCAGCCAAATTCCAAAGCTTGATCTGAATGAGAACATTTCTCCTGGATTAAAACAATGTGAATGAAGTATTTGTGGAAAAGTCTTTGTACGTCATTCCCTCCTTAACAGGCACATCTTAGCTCACTCGGGATACAAACCATATGGAGAGAAGCAACATAAATGTGAACAGTGTGGGAAACTCTTCGTTTCTGTTCCAGGTGTTAGAAGACACATGATAATGCACAGTGGAAATCCAGTTATACATGTACGATATATGGGAAAGCTTTTTATTTTCTCAATTCAATTGAAAGACATCAGAGAACTCACACAGGAGAAAAACCCTATAAATGTAAACAATGAGGTAAAGCGTTCACTGTTTCCGGTTCTTGTCTAATACATGAACAAACTCACTCTAGAGAGAAACCCTACGAATGTAAGGAATGTAGAAAAACATTCAGATTTTCTTGTTCCTTTAAGATGCATGAAAGGACTCACACGGGAGAAAGACCCTATAAATGTACCAAATGTGATAAAGCCTTCAACTGTTCCACTTCCCTTGGTTACTATGGAGGCATTCATACTGGAGAGAGACCCTATGAATATAAACAATGTGGCAAAGCCTTTAGTCATTTGAGTTCCCTTTGTAACCATAGAAGTACTCATACTGGAGAGAAACCCTATGAATGTAAACAATGTGACCAAGCCTTCAGTCGCCTCAGTTCCCTTCACCTCCATGAAAGAATTCATACTGGAGAAAAACTCTATGAATGTAAGAGATGCGGTAAAGCCTACATTCGTTCCAGTCAGTTTACTCGCCATGAAAGACGTCATGATATAGAGGCTGGGTGTAGTGACTTAGCCTATAATCCCAGCACTTTGGGAGGCCAAGGAGTGTGTATTGCTTAAGCCCAGGAGTTTATAACCAGCCTGGATTAAAACAATGTGAAACAACCTGGGCATCATGGTGAAACCCCGTCTCTACAAAAAATAAAATAATGTCAGGCGCGGTGGCTCACGCCAGCTACTCGGGAGGCTGAGGTAGGAGAAGGACGTGAACCCAGGAGGCGGAGCTTGCAGTGAGCCGAGATCGCACCACTGCACGCCAGCCTGGGCGACACAGCGAGACTCCGTCTCAAAACAAATAAATAAATAAAAATAATTAACTGGGCATGGTGGCACATTTCAGTGGTCTTAGTTCTTTTTCAAGGACATAAAAAGCAATGGGGGGTTGGGGAAAAGCCCTGTGCATGCAGATCACGAGGTCAGGAGATCGAGACCATCCTGGCCAACATGGTGAAACCTCATCTCTACTAAAAATACAAAAAATAGCTGGGTGTGGTAGCATATGGTTGTAATCCCAGCTACTCAGGAGGCTGAGGCAGGAGAATCACTTGAACTCAGGAGGCGGAGGTTTCAGTGACCCGAGATTCTGCCACTGCACTCCAGCCTGGTGACAGAGTGAGACTCCATTTCTAAATAAATAAATCAATACACAAATAAATAAATAAAGCCCCTTGAATGTAAGAAATGTGGTAAAACATTTACTCTTTCCCATTCCCTCATAAACATGAAAAGGCTCACACTGCAGAGAAAACTTAAGAATGTAGGAAATGTGGCCAAGCCTTCAGATTTTCCCGTTTTTGAAGATTTGGGAGGCCTCAGACTGGAGAAAAGCCTTTTGAATCTAAATTTGTGGTAAGGCCTTCAGTTGTGTTAGTTCCATATGAAGACATCAGCTCAGTCCTGAGAAAAACCCTATGAATGTCCAGAACGTGGGAATGTTTCATTTCTCTCATCCCCACTCAAGGACATATGAAAATGCACACTGTAGCTGGCTGGACCTTGTAAATACAAGAACGTATACAGGATTAAGACTCTAATAGTTTAGAAACTTCAAAAATATTTTCAGTTTTCACATTTACTTGAAAAGTCATGTGAAAACTCCCATGGGAAAGAAGCTCTATAAGTGAAGCTTTTCTAATTTGGAAAGCCTGATGCAAATTAATTATCGTGCAGTGTTTGAAAAAAGTGTATGAAATGTTACACAAGTTACAAGTATATTGTTTTTATCAGTGACTCATTCTTAAAGAGTCTTGAGTATGCATTTCTCCTTGTTTTGCAGGGAAAGCTAGAGGTGAGAGTTCTGTAAATGCTCTTTAAGCAGTAGTACTTGAGTTTCATAGATAATGAGATGAAGTTTGTTGGTAGAATTTTTGTCTATTCATTTGATAATGTCCTGGATTCATGGTTGAATTTTGATGTTTTTCTAATATGTAGGTAAGTTCAATTTTTTTATTTCATTATTATCTTTTTTTGAGATAGAGTCTCACTCTGTTGCCCAGGCTGGAGTGCAGTGGTGTGATCTCGGCTCACTGCAACCTCCACCTCCTAGGTTTAAGCGATTCTCCAGCCTCAGCCTCCTGAGTACTTGAGACTACAAGCGCCCGCCACTACATCCAGCTAATTCTTTGTATTTTTAGTAGAGACAGGATTTCGCCATGTTGGCTAGGCTGGTCTTGAACTCCCGACCTCATGATTTGCCTGCCTCGGCCTCCCAATGTGCTGAGATTACAGACATGAGTCACCGTGCCCATCCAGGTAAGTTTCATTTGTATGTATTGCCCTGTGATTAATGGACCAGTGAATAATGATTGTGAATTTTTGAGATAGTCTTACTAGCCTCATTTGGTAAACTTTGATTATACCTTGTTCATTATACACATTCCACCTTTCTTTATTAAAGGTAAAATTACTCTTGATGTAAAGATGTTTGTTTTTTGCTAATATGAGTTGGTATTAATTCCTAAGTACATAAAGTTTATCATAGAGTATCATCTCGTGAGTTCTTTGCATCTGTTGCCCTTTATTCTTTATTATTTCTGTCTGTTATTTGGATCGTTCACTTTGAATGAAGGAGAGAGGACTGTGATAGGACGATACGTTGTAACCAATCTGAGGGAGGAAGCATTCAGTCTCTCAGTCACATACGATAACATTGGGCTTTTCATCGATCCCTTTGGTATTGTAGTAGATCGTATTACACCATTAAGGTATGATAGTTTATATATTGTATTTTAGAATATTACAGTCTTACCAGTCAGTGTCACATGATTCAGTTCCCTACCAGCCAACAGATAAACCAATCACATACTCCTGTAGGAACAAAGGAACATCCTCAGCCGGGCACAGTGACTCACGACTGTAATCCCAGCACTTAGGGAGGTCGAGGCAGGGGGATCACGAGGTCAGGAGATTGAGACCATCCTGGCTAACACGGTGAAACCCCGTCTCTACTAAAATTATAAAAAATCAGCCACGCATGGTGGTGGGCACCTGTAGTCCCAGCTTCTAGGGAGGCTGAGGCAGGAGAATGGCATGAACATGGGAGACGGAGCTTGCAGTGAGCCAAGATCACACCACTGCACTCCAGCAAGGGTGATAGAGCGAGATTCTGTCTCAAAAAAAAGGAAAAAAAAAAAAAGAAACATCCTCACTTTTTTAATGTGATACCACTCCCTGCTCCCAAGTTAATCCGTGTTTGGGCCTGTGGGAGCTTACGCCGTCTTCCTGTATGTAATTAATAACTGATGTCTGGCTTATCTGTTTAGTAGTAGATATTATGTGTTTAACGGTGCCAGTAAACTTAGGGTGCTCATTTCTTCCTCACCAGTGGGGTGCATGAGACGCTATTGAAACAATTGGCAACGCAACACGAATGGAATGGACCAGCCCTCATGCAGGACACCTGCTCAACTTGACCTACCTGCTGTCGGCTGATGGTTCTGTAACACATCAGCAGTCACCTGAGTCAGAATCATGAGCTGACGATGGGCCTTCCCTTTGTTCTGCACAGTGTCTTGTGGTCTTCAGGTGTTGTCATCTTCTCCCACACTAAAATGCTCTCATCTCCTAGACATGAATGTTTAATTGCACCCCAGCATGACATTTGGCCTGTGCTTAACAGGCAGTTTTGAGGCCCTGGATTATTAATGCACAGAAGCACAGCCCATAAGCCGACACTTAAGTCCTAACTAGCAAGAATCAGGCTGTATCTCTGTAGTCCCTGCATCTACTCTGGTCACCATCTCTGTATGTTTAGGGCAGCCATGTGAACATTATTAATTACTGTACACTCCAAGACAATAGTAATTATGTAGGCAGAAGTAGTGGCCTTGTTTGTTTCTTGTGCTGCTGCTCCCCTTGCCGCTGTCCCCTACACCCTCCTGATGAGGTGTACATCCATGGTGCCTCATGGTTCAAGAGAACCAGTAGATGGCTCACAAGAACACTCTGTCGCTACTGTCTGTGCCTCTGTCACAACAAATATCCTGATCCTTCAGTTTGAAGGGTGCAGGGCCATTTTCCTCCCTTTCTTACTGGTAGTTCTCAAGATAACTGTATGATATGCTGGGAAGGCGATATCCTGATAATCAGGTGCCATTGGTGAGAACAGCCCAGGCCCTGTTAGAGTCCCTGCTCGAAACAGAGTGGCCTTTAACGTTTGTGTCCAGCAACCACATCGTGGGAGAAAACCCAAGGTGGGCTGCTTTCTGGGGTCCCTCAGTTGTAGTGCAAGTGAAGCATTTACAGTCAAAACTCCATCCATCTGCTATGAGTAGCCTTCCTGATCTTGTGGTAGCGGTTCATATTGAATCCTAGGCTTCTGTTGTCTTTTGTTTGCTATTTGTAAGTAATAAACTCATTTTATGGAATTTATGTATGGATGTGTTTGGTCTCATTGTACTCAGAAAAGTTGGTAGCCATTACACAGTGAACTCGCTTCATAATTGGTGAAAACACCTATGGCCCCTTTGTGCCACAGCAAGGAGGTTCATTCAGCCAAACATAAACTTCATGTTCCTAAAACCCTGTAGCACAATTATTACCATGTGGGAGGCCTTTAACAATGGTGATGCTGATTTGAAGAACTCTGAAGGAAGAAATTTACACAAATGGGTTGGGTACACGGGAGTCCCTCCTAACTTAAAGCAACCCTTACTCCCCTCCACCTAAAAAGAGTGGAGAGGGCAGGCACAAAAGTTGGGAAGCCTCCGTGTCTGAAATTCACATGTGGCTCAAGTAAGAATTATACCTGGGGATACCCAAAAGTTTAAATATGGTATCCCCTGTGATATTATGAGGAATTACTGTACATAAAACAGGTTGCCTTCCTTTAACTCTGTAAATAATATTATCTTGCCTAAATTCTCCAAAACGCATCGCTCTGCAGTATCCTGTAGTGGACATAGGTTTCCTGACCAATGAACACCAAAAGTAAGTGTGTGCGACTCACCTATGTTCTTATCAAAATGGAAATCCCCGAATCCCACCAGTTAGAATAACATGACAGAATGTCAGGTTTTTGGAATATATAGGTTTTCTGTAAGGTTATTAGGTATTGATTCCATTTTTAAAGTAGATATCAATATTTTTAGATTACCTATTTCTCCTATGTTTTAGTATTAATAGATTGTGCCTTTTAATTCATCCAGTTGGTCTAATTTACCAAGTTTGTGGGTTATGGAGATTGTAATATTCTTTATTATTTTATCATCCATGGGCTCTCTAATATAAAGGCCTCTTTTAATTCTTCTATTATTAGGTTGGTGCCAAAGTAATTGTGGTTTTGGACCGTGAATTTTAAATTTTTATAACTAGGCTGCAATACATGTTTATTAATCAAAATAGAACCCATTACAATGGACTGGGCACAGTGGCTTACACCTGTAATCCCAGCACTTTGGGAGACTGAGTCGGGTGAATCAGGAGGTCAGGAGTTTGAGACCAGCCTGACCAATGTGGTGAAATCCCGTCTCTACTAAAAATACAAAAAGTAGCCAGTGTGGTGGCATGTGCCTGTAATCCCAGCTACTCAAGAGGCTGAGGCAGGAGAATCTCTTGAACCCAGCAGGCAGAGGTTGCAGTGAGCCAAGATTGCACCTTTGCACTCTGGCCTGGGTGACAGAGTGAGACTAGGTCTTAAAAAAAAAAGAAACCATTACATTGAACACATTTTTGCCGATGAGAAATAAACTTGTTTATTCCGTGCTTTCAGGGTTCGATGAACTCTTGGAAAGCATTTTCTGCATCCTGATGGTTGTGTAAGTGTTTTCCCTGCAAAAAATTTGTCAAGATGCTTAAAGAAGTGGTAGTTGGTTGGCGAGAGTTCAGGTGAATATGGCAGATGAGACAAAACCTCATAGCCCAGTTTATTCAACTTTTGAAGTCCTGGTTGTATGACATGTGGTCATGCATTGTGGAGAACTGGGCCCTTCATGTTGACCAGTGCCAGCTCCAGGTGCTGCAGTTTTCCATGCATCTCATCGATTAACTTGGCATACTTCTCAGATGTAATGATTTCACCAGGATTCAAAAAGTGTAGTGGATCAGAAGACCGGCAGCTGACCACCAAACAGTGACCATGACCTTTTTTTGGTACAAGTTTGACTTTGGGAAGTGGTTTGGAGCTTCTTTTCAGTCCAACCAGTGAGCTGGCTGTTGTATGAAATCTACTTTTTGTGGCATGTCACAATCTGATCAAGAAATGGTTCATTGTTGTTTCATAGAATAAGAGAAGATGACACTTCAAAAGGATGATTTTTAAAATATTTGGTCAGCTCATGAGGCACCCACTTATCAAGATGTTTCAACTTTCCAATTGGATTCAAATGCTGGATGACCATAGAATGGTCAACATTCAGTTTTTCGCCAACTTCTCGTGTATCTGTAAGAGGATCGAATTCAGTGGTTGCTCTTAATTGGTCGTTATCAACTTCTGACCCAGAGCCTGGGGCTGAGGCTGCCATGACCATCCTGTTCTCTACTTTCTGTTGCACTTGGGCCCAGAGACTGGGGCTGAGGCTGCCATGACCACCCTGTTCTCTTCCTTCTGGGGTCCCCAGGAAGCTTCCAGGACTGAATGATCCCCACAAATACAGTGGCCAGGATGGGAGGGCTGGAGGTCAACTACCCCCCCGCCACCACAACCAAGAGGCCCCCATGGAGGTTGGCCCCGAGATGTGAGTCCCTGTGGGATGCAGGCTCCCACGGATACTTCAGGGGATGAGCACGGGTACTCCTGGCTGACAGGACCTGGTGGGCACTGGGTGTGCAGGGCCTGTACAGGTGGGTTGGACAGAACTGGGCCTAACCAGGGAGCCAGAGACTGGTGTGTCTTCCAGATTTCCTATGAGATCCCCTATCTGGTCATAGATGATGGTGATTGCTCTGAATCCATGTAAGGTGTTAGGCGCTCCATTCTTACCAAGTTTATTTTGTTACCTGGTAGAACTTGGCTCATAAAGAAGAAAATGGTGAAGAGGAGGACAGGAATCCTCATGGCTAAAGAAAGAAGAAAGTTCGGCTTCATTTCCAGGAGGCAGAGAAAACTTCCGTCCGTGGCTCTCTAGCACCAGTGGAATGTCTCTGTTTGGATAAGAAGAGCCTTTCTGTACCTCATTAGGGATATTCATAGATAGAGGTGCTCTATGCTTGCAAAACTGCTTTGATGGGAGGACTGATGTGGAGGCACAGTTTTGGCCAGAAAACCTTGTTAAATGGGAACATAAGCTACAAACATTTTGGCAAAAGATGAAAGTTGATGAACAAACAACCATTTATATTGTTACAATAAGTTAGACTGTGTTGAGAAACCAGTTGCTTTCGTTAATGACCAGACATTTTGTTAGTGAACACTTCCCAGACTTTACTAGCCCTGCTAAGAATTAATCACCCCACTTGCTCCTGGTCTGAAACCCCAAAGTGCTTTGTTGATGTTACAGTGCTTACTGCCTTGTATGTTAGATTAGTGAATGTATATTTGCCTCTTCCACTACTGTATGAGCTTCTTGCTTGCTAGGACAAGGCTATATTCCTCAGAGCAGAGGAGGGAGTTGAATCATGCGGCCATTTATTCTCAAATCCTCTTCACCAAGTGGAACAAAACAGAACAGCGAAAGACCACTGCACATGGAAGCAGGAGGTCTGGATTTGGGTTCTAGATCTCTAGATTGATTACTAACTGGAGGTATGGATATAGTCAGGAAAATTGTCTTCCTTAGGTGCTTCCTTGATAGCACCTATAAAGGTTGAGATCTGTTGGATCTAGATCAGAGGATTCTCAATCATTACTATGCATAAAATCAACTGGGACAGTTGCTTTGTAATACACATGCTTAGTTCCATCTCATGATATTTTTACTGTTTTTTAAAATTGATCTAGTATTTTTCATTAAATAATGTAAACTTTCTTAGTCTACATCTAATAAAACTCCCACCGGCATACAAATACATTGAATGATATTAGCAGCAGAATCTTTAAATAAAGTAACCATATGCAACTATTAAACCACTTTTTTTCATTACTTATTATTTCATGCTGTTTGTCATCATTGTCATCATAATCAGCATCATCCTACATTGCTGAACAGCCATTATGAACCATATGGCATAAACATTTTTCCTACTCATAAGGAGCATATATTCTCTATATGCATATGAAATTAATGTCTGAACAAAGTGGCTTAAACAAGGCAGAAGTTTATTTCTTTTTCACTTAAATCTATAGTTACACCTATCGTGGCTGGTACAGATGCTTGCCAAATTCATTAGGGACGCAGGCCCCTTCCAGCTGTCTGCTCTGCTGTGCTTTAGAAGAGGCTCCAGTTTGGCTGCTAAATGCCCACCTATCATGTTTTAATTCCAGGCAGCAGGAAAGAAAATAGCCAAGAGAGAAAAACAAGGGAACATCTACCCCTCCTTTTAAATTTTTTAACCAACCCCCTCTTTTTAGAGCTATGATTACATTTAAAAAGCTGTACGTGTTTAAGGTATGCATCTCAGTGAGTCTGGGGATAAGTATACACCATGAACACCACTACCCTTAAGATTAGAAACATATCTTTCACCTCCCGAAGTCCCCCCCCCCTTTATTATCATTATTACTGGTAAGAAATTTTGGTAAGAACACAAAATCTACCCTTTTAGCAAATTTTAAGTGTGCAATACAGTATTCTTAGCTCTAAGCACTATGCTGTAAATGAGACCTCCAGAACTTACTTCTATGGTATACCTGAAACTTTGTGCTCTAACCATATCTACCCATTTCCCCTGCACCACGGCCCCTGGTAACCACCATTCTTCTCTCTGCTTTTCTGAGCTTGTCTGTTTTAGATTTCAAATGCAAGTGAAATCATATAGTAATTGTCATTCTGTGGCTGGCCTATTTCATATAACATAATGCCCTCAAAGTCCACCCATGTTGTCACAAATGACATGATTTCATTATTATGTAACACTGAATAATATTCCAATGCATATATGTATTACCCATTTATCCTGACACTCTCCCTCCACCTGCCTCCCAACAGGCCCCAGTGTGTGTTGTTCCCCTCTCAGTATCCATGTGTTCTCATTATTCTGCTTCCACTTGTAAATGAGAACATGCAGTGTTTGATTTTCTGTTCCCAGGTTAGTTTGCTGAGGATAATGGCTTCCAGCTCCATCTATGTCCCTGCAAAGGACATGATCTCATTCCCTTTTATGGCTACATAGTATTTCATGGTGTATATGTACCACATTTTCTTTATCCAGTCTATCATGGATGGACATTTGGGTTGATTCCATGTCTTTGCTATTGTGACTAGTGCTGCAATGAACATGTGTGTGCATGTATCTTTATAACAGAATGATTTATATTCCTTTGGGTTTATACACAGTAATGAGCTTGCTGGGTCAAGTGATCTTTCTGGTTCTAGGTCTTTGAGGAATCACCATACTGTCTTCCACAATGGTTGAACTAATTTACATTCCACCAACAGTGCAAAAGTGTTCCTATATCTGAACAGCCTCATCAGCAGGTAGTTTTATTTTAAAATTTTTTGAGAAACCTTCATACTATTATCCAAAATGGCCATAGTAGTTTGTATTTCCACCACGAGTATACAAGGATTATCTTTTATCCACATCCTCACTAATACTTGCTAGTCATCTTTTCGATAACAGCTATTCTAAGAGGTGTCAGGTGACATCTCGTGGTGGTTTTTATATGCATCCTCCTGACAATTAGAGATGGTAAGAATTTTGTCATATATTTGGTGGCCATTTGTATCTCTTCTTCTGGGAAATGTCTATTCAGATCTTCACCTATTTAAAAAAAATTTCAACTTTTATTTTAGATTCAGTGAATGCATGTGCAGGGTTTTACATTGGCACATTGTGTGATGCTGAGGCTTGGAGTATGAATGATCTTGTAACCCAGGTAGAAAACATAGTATTTCATGGTGTATATGTTTTTCAGGTCTTGGTCCCCACCTTCCCTTCCCCTTCTTGTAGTCCTCAGTATCCGTTGTTCCCATCTTTACATCCATGTGTAATCAGTGCTTTGTTCTTACTTATAACTAAGAACATATGGTATTTGGTTTTTTCTTCCTGCATTATTTTAGAATAATGGCCTCTAGCTGCATCCATGTTGGTGCAAAGGACATAATTTTTTAATGGTTGCATAGTATTCCATGGTGTACATATACTACATTTTCTCTATCCAATGATAGAGAAAATATTCATGTCTTTGCTATTGCAAATAATGCTATAATAAATATATGAGTGCACATGTCTTTATGGTAGAACAATTTATTTTCTTTTGGATACAAGGGTCAGTCCCCATGGCTGCTGTCAAGGGCTAGCGTTGAGTGCCTGCAGCTTTTCCAGGCTCAAGGTGCAAGCTGTCAGTGGATCTATCATTCTGGGGTCTGGAGGATGGTGGCCGTCTTCTCAGAGCTCCACTAGGCAGTGCCCCAGTGGGGACTCTGTGGGGGCTCCTACCCCATATTCTCCCTCTGCACTGCTATAGTAGACATTTGCCATGAGGTCTCCACCCCAGCAGGCTTCTACTGGACATACAGGCTTTTCCATATATCTTTTGAAATCCAGGTGAAGGCTTCTGATAGGGTTTGGCTCTGTGTCCCCCCCCCCAAATCTCACCTCAAATTGTACTCCCACAATTCCCACATGTTGTGGGGGGACCCAGTGGGAAATAATTGAATCATGGGGGCAGTTTCTCCCATATCGTTCTCGTGGTAGTGAATAAGTCTTACGAGTTCTGATGGTTTGATGAGGTGAAACCAGTTTTGCTTGGCTCTCATTCTCTCACTTGCCTGCTGTGATGTAAGACATGCCTTTCGCCTTCTGCCTCCCCCCAGCCATGTGGAACTGTAAGTCTAATTAAACCTCTTTCTTTTGAAAATTGCCCAGTCTCGTGTATGTCTTTATCAGCAGCGCACTCCTGTACTTTGTGCAACTGCAGGTTTAATATCCCATGGAAATTGCCAAGGTTTATGGCTTGCACCCTCAAAGCAGTGACCCAAACTGTGTCTGGGGCCTTTTTAGCCATGGCTGGAGCTGGAGTGGTTGGGAGGTAGAATGCTGTGAGCACTGTCCTGCCCTTGCCCTGGCTGGTTCAGCCCTAGGCCCAGCCCACAAAACCAGTCTTCCCTTATAGGCCTCCAGACCTTTGAAGGGAGGGGCTGCCACCAGCCAAGGACTCTGAAATGCCTTTCAGGCTCTTTCTTCATTGTCTTCTATTAGCATCTGCTTTCCTTTTAGTTATGCAAATGTCTTCAGCCTGCTTGAATTTCAGAGGATACCAATGGCCTTAAAAGTACCATATGACCCCTAACACTTCCTGACTTCATTTCTGCAATATATTTTATTTTATTACATCATCATGAATATTGAAACTTTTTATATCTATTCACTTTCCATTTGTTTTCAAGTCCAGTTTACTTCCAAATAATTTTAGAATACAGAGTCTCCATAAGACTCGAGTTTGTCTGGTTTCTTGCTGTACCCCATGACTGCGAATGCTTTCTAGTACATGTAATACACTCAAAAGTACTTATGAGGCCGGATGCGGTGGCCCACGCCTGTAATCCCAGCACTTTGGGAGGCCGAGGTGGGCGGATCACGAGGTCAGGAGATCGAGACCACCCCGGCTAACACGGGTGAAAATCTGTGTCTACTAAAAAAAATACAAAAAAATAGCCAGACGTGGTGTCGGGGGCCTGTAGTCCCAGCTACTCGGGAGGCTGAGGCAGGAGAATGGCATGAACCCCTGAGGCGGAGCTTGCAGAGAGCTGAGATGACACCACTGTGCTCTAGCCTGGGCGACAGAGCAAGACTCCATCTCAAAAAATAATGATAATAATAAAATAAAAAAGTACTTATGAATGAAAAAAGGAATGAATCTTCCTATTTTTCCTTCAAAATAGCCTTAATTCTTTGGTTTCCAAGTTGATGTGGGGTTTTTAGTAGTTGTCTCAAAAATCCAATCAAATTGAACCGGGTGTGGGAAGTTTTGATGAGGTTCAGTATCTGTGCAATCAGGGCATGTCTCTTGGAATGTAGTGCTGATTAGGTTTATTAATTGTTTTTCCTATATAAGGGGAAGCCAATCGGAGGATGCGTTTTCCCACAGAAGGAGCATCAGAAGAGTTTAAGACCTTGGGGGAAGAGAGTCTTGCTTCTTGCTTGTGGGACTTGCCTTGGAAGGTAGATAAGTTCACAGCATCCTCCAACTTTTTATTTTTGGTGAGTTCTCCGAGCACTGAGATGTGAACTGGCCTCATTCCATTACAATGATACTGTTACCAGTAGAAGAGATTGGAGTTACTGGCAGCATATCTGCATGGGTCCATAAGCAACTTCAGTCCTTGCCTCCTCAGAAGAAAGAATTCGACTGAGGGGCATACAGCAGAAAAAGAGACTAAGTTTCAGAGCAGGAGTGGAAGTTTATTTAGAAAGGTTTTAGAACAGAAAGGAAAGGAAAATTCTCTTGGAAGAGACCCAAGTGGATGCCTGAAGGTCCAAGAGAGAAAAGAGAAGGGCCTTTAACCTTGATCCTGGGATGGGCTTGCCTCTTTCCCATGATTCTTCCTTTAGGGAGAGTTTCTGGCATGCACAGTGTTTTCCTTACCCTTTGGAATTGAGCATGCCCGGTGTGTTTAGAGAGTTACATGCATGTCCATCTGAAGTTTTCTTTCCTTTTCCAGTGGAGTGTGTCCCCGGAAGATTATACTTTGTCATTTTTGTCTCTTAACATGAATGCCCAAGAAGTTGCTTCTTCCTGGGGTCTGCATTTAATTAACATTTTTGATGTTAACCGGTGTAAACCACCAGGAATTGGCCTCTCTCTGGTGCTGCCTAATTATCATTTTTAGAGAGGCAAAGTGATCATTAACAGGCCATCACCTGACATTTCTAGTGGGTAGGGGAAGAGCCCTCTCCTGCCCTGCTCCTGCTCTTCTACCTGTAACAAGACAAGCCTTGAATATCATTAGACATGTGTCCCATCAAGGCAGCATCTCATTATTAAACTTTACTGTGTGAATTGTTCCTTCACATTCTCATATTCTGTGTTCACTATTTGTGTGCCTTTTCCATTTTTGTTTTGACCGTATCTCATTATTTTAACTGCCTTCTCCAAGATTCTAGATCTGCATTGACCAATAGAGTAACTACTAGTCACATGTGGCTATAAACTGTAAATTAATTATAATTAAATAACTAAATGGCATATCCTTAGTAGTAATAGCCAAATTTGTGACCAAACTAGAAATTCTGTAACTACATATGTGTGGTAGTTACTGCATTGGACAATGTAGATACAGAGAATTTCTTTCATCACAGAAAATCATGTTGGGCATGTTGGCTGCCACTTATTTTTATTTTAGTTTTATTTTTTATTTCTTTGAGACAGAATTTTGCTCTTGTTGCCCAGGCTGGAGTGCAATGGCATGATCTCAGCTCACCGCAAGCTCCGCCTCCCAGGTTCAAACGATTCTCCTGCCTAAGCCTCCCTAGTAGCTGGGATTACAGGCATGTGCCACCACGCCCACCTGGTTTTTTTTTTTTCTATTTTTAGTAGAGACGAGGTTTCTCCATGTTGGTCAGGCTGGTCTCAAACTCCTGACCTCAGGTGATCCGCGTGCCTCCGCCTCCCGAAGTGCTGGGATTACAGGCGTGAGCCACAGCGCCCGGCCCAGATCTCTTAAAAAGTCATGAGGAAGGAGCCATTCTGCATCTTCATTATTCCCTTAATATTTTAAGGACACCCATAACAATTAAGAGGCTGACTTGTGACTTCCTAGCCCTTTCAGGGCTATTTAGGCACACCTTAGTGAAGTATTAGGAATGCAGTATTAGGTCTCAAGTTCCTGGACACCAAAACCATGTTCTCCAACAGATCTTCAGTAAAAATAGCTGATGTCTATATTCTTTTGCCTGTCCTTTCCCTTCCTTTTAATTCAGAACTGTGGTCTTGAAAAGTGCTATTATTTAGTAGATTCTCTCAATTCTCAACACCAGCACTATACAGTGTTGAGTAACATCTCAGGTGCTAGGGAAACAGCAGCTGACATTCTAGCAATGCACAAATAGAAAAGCAAAGGTCACTACAGAGTAAAAGAGAATAGATTTTTTAAAAGTATGAAACCATACTCTGACCCAGGTCAGGAGATTGAGACCATCCTGTGAATGGTGAAACCCCGTATCTACTAAAAATACAAAAAATTAGCCGGGCGTGGTGGCGGACGCCTGTAGTCCCAGCTACTCGGGAGGCTGAGGCGGGAGAATGGCGTGAACCCGGGAGGCGGAGCTTGCCGTGAGCCGAGACTGCGCCACTGCACTCCAGCCTGGGCCACAGGCGAGACTCCATCTCAAAAAAAAAAAAAAAAAAAAAAAGAGCTGACCCTGAGACAACACAGGTGAACACAGCCAACCTGCTGCATAAGAAGTAAACAAAATGTGTGTCTTTCATTCAATATTAAACAATGATAGACTAAGTATGTAAGCATGTTACCATCACAGGTATGGTATGTGCCTAACTATGACTTAAATTGTAGAGCCTCAGATTTTAGATCTGGAAGAGCCATGGGTTTTAATCCATGCTGGGAGAGACTCAAGGTTACTCTGGAGAAACACGTGGTTTGGGGAGGCTGGAGACTGAGGGGTGGGCTCCCATTCCCCAGCTCCTTCAATGAGTCTGATCTGTTTTATAAATCAGTTTTTGGAAAATGATTCAAACAAGTCAACCCAATTCCCTATTATTTGGTCAAAGCCATCAGCCCTCAGGCTTCTTTCCACTGCAACTGTGGGCTCCCACTCTCCTCCTGCTCTCCTGCTCAGGTTGGGGCATCCAAAGACCTTCTCTTGCTGGGGAGAGAGGTTAGGGAGGGACCATTTTTTGATTATTTGAGGGTGTGGTTCAGTTGTAAACAGTGTAAGTTTTAGAATTTGTGTTATTGTGATGACGATGACTAACTGCAAAATATTTCCCATTTGCCTTGCAATAACAAGAGCATGTATTTTATGTAATTGAAGTTTTTGGATCCTACTTATTTACTTTATTAAGAATAGTGACATTTGAGAAGAGAAGAGTTCTAATTTTGCATCAGAGTCAAAAGTGAAAATGAAAGGAACTGACCCATGAAGGAATAGGTATGAGCTGTTTACTTCATTCCTGCCCGTCCTGGTTGATGTTCAGCTCTGGCCCTGCATCCCACTTTCAAATGTGGTGGATGTCTCACCTAGGAAAGGCCTTCCCTACGCTGGCTCCCTCTGCTCACCCGACTGTAGTTACTTCTCTTAATCCCCCATGAACGCTGTTTTCTAAGTTGGGTGTGTTTCCTGTAATAAAAAGGTATTGTTGCACCACTCATTGAGGACTTTTTGGATGCCATGCTAAGCATGTCATAGTCACGAGCTCATTGTACAAACTACCCTTTATAACACTCCTATGAATTTATATTCCCATACGAATTGATCTGAGGAAGTGGCATGCTGGAGAGATTAAGTAATTAAATGACAGCATACAGTTAATTACTGAAAGGATTTGGGTTTGGACCTGGATCTGTAATTCAAACACTCATGTCTATAATCACAAGTGTTGCCATATCATTTGCATTAGGATTTAGAATCTCTGCTGGCAGGCCTGGGAAGGCACATTGTAACCAATTAAAGGTAAATGCCACATTTAGTTTTGCACACAGTGCAGAACCACTGCATTGCCTCTCAGAGAATGCCAGGCGCTCCTGTTTGTCTCAGTGTCTCCAGCTTGAATTGCTTCACCCCTGGCTCTCGGCAATGCTGCTCCTCTCTCCTGTATGGATCACCTGTTCCTGGAATTCCTTTCTCCCATTTCTTAGGTTGCCACTTTACTGTAGCTTCCTGATCTAAGGTAAAGCTTTGATGCTGTGCATGTCCCAAAATGCCTGTGCACTATTCTCACACTGGGTTGACGGTTTACTTGGGTTTAAAATATATGTATTTCTCTCAGAATGTGAAGGCCAAATTTCATTTTCTTATTATATCTAGAATTTCAGTGAAAAACTTCAGTGATATTTTCGTTCTTGATTCTTTGCAGGTGATCTTTTCCTTTCACCTCTCTGGAAGCTTTTCAGATCTTTATCTCTGATGTTATCAAATTTCACAATAATGTGTTTAGTGTAGAAGAACTTTGAAATTCATTTTGAGGGGAACTCAATAGATCTTTTAAATCTGAAAATCATAAACTTTATTTCTGGAAAATGTTCTTAAGTTGAGATATAATTCACATACTACATTTTACTCATGTAAAGTGTTCAATTTAGCACTTTCTGGAAGTAGCACAGACATCACCACTATTTAATTCTAACATATTTTCAGCACCCAAGAAAGAAACTGCATTTTCCATTTTTTCCTCCTCCAAACTCTGGCAATCATTCCTTTTTGAGGCTGAGTAATATTCCATTCTGTGGAAATACTTCATGTTATTTATTCGCTCATCAGTTGGTGGACGTTTGGGTTGTTTCTACTTTTTGGCTATTATGAATAATGCTGCTGTACAAGTTTTTGTGTGGACATATGTTTTTAATTCTGTTCACTATGAAGACTTGAATAGAGTTGATGGATCAAAGAGTAATTCTATGTCTTTTTGAGGAGCTGACAGATTGTTTTCCAAAGCAGCTGTACCATTTAAATCCCATTGATTTCTTTTCTGACATTTTTATTCTTTCTGTCTGCTTTTATTTTTTTGTGTGTGAAATTCTATTTTAAACTCTGAAGATGAATCAGGAAAATCAACGCAGCTTCTTTAAAAAATTACAAGAAAATGATATACAGGAGATACAAGGGAAATGTATAAATTATATAGACTTAAAAACACATCAGCTAATCACAATGTATGAATTTTATTTGGGAATATAGACAGAACAGAATTGCCCATGTATTTCTTGTTGTTCTGAAGGACTATAGATATACAGGGGTTTGTTATATTCATGTTTATTTACATATATGTTTAAAATTCTCCATATAAGGGTTTTAAAAATTCCATTGGAAGCCTTATGTTTTCAAATGTACTCAGAATTTGTTTTAATCAGGGATGTTAAGACCTGCAGACATGGAAGTGACTGTCCCATTCATACTCACAGATCCCTAGAAATAGGAGGCACAGGGACGCCCCAGGCAGAGGTAGGAGAGGGGAAGGCATGGGCAGGATCCTCTGCTGTGGTCTCTGTGGGACAGCATGGGCAGGCAGGGCAGGCAGGCTTAGGCTGTCCAGCGTGAATAGCTTCAGCAGGCTCTGGGGCATAGGGGTCATTTCTAGTTGCCTAGTACCTCACCCTGTGGTGATTAAGGAAGGGCGGTATTGTCTCCTACAGTATCAGAGCCAGATAAAGTAGGTGGTTAGGAGTATGGGTTCTGAATTGGTAGTTTAATTGGCTGGCCCTGGGAAAGGCAATCTTTTCCCAATAAACACCAGATGCTAGAGCGTCAAGAAAACAGAAAATAAGAAAATATAATTAACGCATTCTGTGTGCACAGATACAGTCTTCTTTTGCTTCCCCAAAGGAAGAGTCCACAGGAGCCTGGCACTCCTGGACCTGAGGAAACCCTGAAAATGTTGGTATCTGCAGATCCTCTCCAAAAAGAGGTCACCAGTCTCCTAAGACTGCAAGCTGACCCCAGCATTCTGGAAGCCAAGAGGCAGAAAGAGTCTGCAGATCTCCCTGCTCAGTAAATGGCTTTCACTAAATATTGTCTTTGCATAAGCAGCATTATCCAGTGTCCTGGAGCCTAGAAAAGTTCTGTTTCAATATCTGAAGAAAATAAATTGTTTCTTTTCCCGATGTCAGGGAGGAGCATTTGACTGCTAGTGTGGACTGAGGGGTCTTGGGATCACAGTCTTCCCAATGTGCTTTGAACTGACCCTCTGTGTCTGCCTCACCATCTCCTCAGCTTACCTAGACACTTGGGAACCATAACACAAGCCCTTCTAGGAGTCTGTGGTGTGGCTTAGCTGCCTCTGTAGGCATCTCTTGGGGTTAAACATTTTCCACTCTGCTAAGTCAGTGCCATCTGTTCTTTGGCTTCATCTTCAGAAGACCCTGAGCCCTTCCCCACCCTCCTTGTCCCACCCTCCACACCAAATGCGTGGCACCCTTGAGGCCATAGGGTTGCTGCCATAGGATTTTTGTATTGAGTGCTCTCATTCCAAGCAACTGTGAGAGATTTCTATGGCAGGGCCTGCGGGTTCCTGTCAAATTAAATTGTAGTTGAGTGTTGGGTGCTATTTAAGAAGCATCCCCCTTTCTCCTTCCTAACAGAGCCCTGAATTATTCAGTCACGTGGTTTGAAACATGGGGTGGGTCCTGGTTGACATAACCAGCACTGTCTCACCCTGTGTCACAGTTATTGGTTCCAAAGTGGGTGCATAACTGAGGCTCATGCCAGGTGCCACACAGCACTCCCTTGGTCCCCCTAAGGGACTTGGGGATGGGCAACGGTCTGAGTTGTTCCAATTAGAGTCAAATACAAGTTGTGCTAGGTTGTTAGGAACAAGAGTGTGCTTGTTCATGTAAATTAAACTCAATTAGATAATAAAAAATAAACTTTTGATCCTGAAAAAATACCTACATACATACAAACTACCTCTGAAACAAACTACTTTTTCAGAATTTCTAATTTAAATATTCAGAAATATGAATGATTATGATGAATTTTAACAAGGCTTACATAATTCAATTCTGTTTTGGATCATGTCTGAGAGGCATATTAGCTGCTGGACTTATTTGGATTTCCTTACCTCCTTTGCATATGAAAAAATAAGAGATTGAGACAGAAACAAGATATGTAATTTATGTACAATGAAACTTTCTACTGCCCAGGAAATGAGGCTTTCTATTGTCCAATGAATTGTGCCTGGCAGCACAATTCACTGCTTCACAATTGATCGTTCTTTTTACCCTCAGAGCCTAATCCTAACCCTAACCCTACTATTATCTTTACAATCTATCTCTAATCTTACCCCATACTGCTAAATAGCTGTGGCCAAAAGCACTTTTTAAATTATTTAACTTCTTTTCCTTGATTTCTCTAAGGACATCCTAAAGGAGATGTCATTATGTGTTTTGCAGTCCCTCTGAGTGGTATGGCTTCAGATAGGAAGTTCTAATACTTTGCAAGACATAAAAAGTTTGGAGAGTAACAGCACGGGGTTGTTAGGGATGCATGCTGGCATTCACGATAGTCATTGGTACTGTTCTCCAAATATTTTCAGTTCAGTTTTTATGAATGCATTCTGACTACTCCAATCCACCTACTTAAATTTTGGCATGACCACATAGCTTTTTTTTTTTTTTTTGCCAATGGAGATGAGAAGAAATAACATGTGACTTTTTCAGGAGAAATCTCTAAGAACAGAGTTCTATTCAGCATGCTTTTTTCTCTTTTCTATAGCATTAATTTTAGCAATATTAATAGCTTCAAAAACTAACTTAGGTATTAGGTTTTTTAAAATGTCTTTTGTCTTCCAGTTTGTAAGCCACACTGATCAGGACTACAGAGTTGAATTATTAGAACTGATAAAGGAAAGATAATGCTTATCTTTCAAAAACATGAATTACCTGTTTAATGGGCACAAACAAGTTTTGTTCTATTCATCAGGTGATACACAAAACTCTACACAAAAAGTGAGGGTCAGAGAATGCAGAGAACACACAACTGACTTCATGGCAGGAAGATTCTGAGTGCTAATTCAATGTTACTCTTTATTAGCTGCAAAATATAATTGTATTTGAAATTTTTATCATAGACACTAACCATCACTATGGACAAAGGATGGCCACTGACCAATGAGAAAAGATGGTGGTCATAACAACCAGCAGTGCCCATGGCACATCCACCAGTGTGCAGTGACTATCAGCTCCAACTGATCTGGATGTCTTAACAGCTTCATCTGTGAGTGACAGGATTGTCTTGTGTCAATGGCTCTCAAACCTGGGTGCTTGCTTGAATCTCTTAAAGAACATTCAAAAATATGCTCATCGCTAATTCACAATTATACTGTTTAGGAATTATGAATCTGGGTGCTCCTGTATTGGGTGCATATATATTTAGGATAGTTAGCTCTTCTTATTGAATTGATCCCTTTACCATTATGTAATGGCCTTCTTTGCCTCTTTTGATCTTTGTTGGTTTAAGGTCTGTGTTATCAGAGACTAGGATTGCAACCCCTGCCTTTTTCTGTTTTCCATTTGCTTGGTAGATCTTCCTCCATTCCTTTATTTTGAGCCTATGTGTGTCTCTGCACATGAGATGAGTCTCCTGAATACAGCACACTGATGGGTCTTGACTCTTTATCCAATTTGCCAGTCTGTGTCTTTTAATTGAAGCATTTAGCCCATTTACATTTAAGGTTAATATTGTTGTGTGTGAATTTGATCCTGTCATTATGATGTTAACTGGTTATTTTGCTTGTTAGTTGATGTAGTTTCTTCCTAGCCTCGATGGTCTTTACATTTTGGCATGTTTTTGCAGTGACTGGTAATGGTTGTTCCTTTCCATGTTTAGTACTTCCTTCAGAAGCTCTTGTAGGGCAGGCCTGGTGATGACAAAATCTCTCAGCATTTGCTTGTCTGTAAAGGATTTTATTTCTCCTTCACTTATGATGCTTAGTTTGGCTGGATATGAAATTCTGTGTTGAAAATTCTTTTCTTTAAGAATGTTGAGGGTCAGGCACGGTGGCTCAGGCCTGTAATCCCAGCACTTTGGGAGGCCGAGGTGGGCGGATCACGAGGTCAGGGGATCGAGACCATCCTGGCTAACACGGTGAAACCCCATCTCTACTAAAAAATACAAAAATCTAGCTGGGCGAGGTGGTGGGTGCCTGTAGTCCCAGCTACTTGGGAGGCTGGGGCAGGAGAATGGCATAAACCTGGGAGGCGGAGCTTTCAGTGAGCTGAGATCTGGCCACTGCATTCCAGCCTGGGCAGCAGAGCGAGACTCCATCTCAAAGAAAAAAAAGAATGTTGAATATTGACCCCCACTCTCTTCTGGCTTGTAGTGTTTCTGCCAAAAGATCTGCTGCTAGTGTGATGGGCTTCCCTTGGCGGATAACCCAACCTTTCTCTGGCTGCCCTTAACATTTTTTCCTTCACTTCAACTTTAACGAATCTGGCAATTATGTGTCTTGGAGTTGCTCTTCTTGAGGAGTATCTTTGTGGTGTCCTCTGTATTTCCTGAATTTGAATGTCGTTGTGCCTTGCTGGGTTGGTGAAGTTCTCCTGGATAATATCCTGAAGAGTGTTTTCCAACTTGGTTCCATTCTCCCTGTCACTTTCAGGTATACCAATCAGATGTAGATTTGGTCTTTTCACATAGTCCCATATTTCTTAGATGCTTTGTTCATTTCTTTTTACTATTTTCTCTCTGAACTTCTCTTCTCACTTCATTTCATTCATTTGATCTTTAATCACTGATACGCTTTCTCCCAGTTGATCAAATCGGTTACTGAAGCTTATGCATTTGTCACATAGTTCTCATGCCATGCTTTTCAGCTCTCTCAGGTCATTTAAGGACATCTCTACACTGGTTATTCTAGTTAGCCATTTGTCTAATCTTTTTTCAAGGCTTTTAGCTTCTTTGCGATGGGTTCGAACTTCCTCCTTTAGCTTGGAGAAGTTTGATTGTCTGAAGTCTTCTTCTCTCAACTCGTCGAAGTCATTCTTCACCCATCTTTTTTCCATTGCTGGCAAGGAGCTGTGTTCCTTTGGAGGGGGAGAGGAAGCACTCTGGTTTTTAGAATTTTCAGCTTTTCTGCTTTGTTTTTCCCACATCTTTGTGGTTTTATCTACCTTTGGTCTTTGATGATGGTGATGTACGGATAGGGTTTTAGTGTGGATGTCCTTTCTGTTTGTTATTTTTCCTTCTAACAGGACTGTCAGCTGCAGGTCGGTTGGAGTTTGCTCGAGGTCCACTCCAGACGCTATTTGCCTGGGTATCAGCAGCGGAGGCTACAGAAGATAGAATATTACTGAACAGTGAGTGTTGCTGTCTGATTCTTGCTCCAGAAGCTTCGTCTCAGAGGTGTACCCAGCCATGTGAGGTGTGAGGTGTCAGTCTGCACCTAGTGGGAGATGTCTCCCAGTTAGGTTACTCAGGGGTCAGAGACCCACTTGAGCAGGCAGTCTGTCCATTCTCAGATCTCAACCTCCATGCTGGGAGAACCACTGCTCTCTTCAAAGCTGTCAGACAGGGACATATACATCTGCAGAGGTTTCTCCTGCTTTTTGTTTAGCTATGCCCTGTTCCCAGATGTGGAGTCTACAGAAACAGGCAGGCCTCCTTGAGCTGCGGTGGGCTCCACTCAATTTGAGCTTCCCGGCAGCTTTGTTCACCTACTTAAGCCTCAGCAATGGTGGGCGCCCCTCCCCCATCCTCACTGCTACCTTGCAGTTAAATCTCAGACTGCTGCACTAGCAATGAGGGAGGCTCCATGGGCGTGGGACCCTCTGGGCCAGGTGTGGGATATAATCTCCTGGTGTGCTGTTTGCTAAGACCCTTGGTAAAGCACAGGATTAGGGCGGGAGTTGCCTGATTTTCCAAATGTTGTGTGTCTCAGTTTCCCTTGGCTAGGAAAAGGAATTCCCTTCCTCCTTGCACTTCCCAGGCAAGGTGATGCCTCACCCTGCTTCAGCTCTCGCTAGTCAGGCTGCACCCACTGACCAGCACCGACTGTCTGACATGCCCCAGTGAGATGAACCCGGTACCTCAGTTGAAAATGCAGAAATCACCTGTCTTCTGTGTTGCTCACACTGGGAGCTGGAGGCTGGAGCTGTTCCTATTTGGCCATCTTGGGTCCCCCCTCCCAGCATCCCTTTATGATTAAAGCTCTCAGCAAAATAGGCATACAAGGGACATACCTTAATACAAGGTATATATGACAAATGCACAGCCAACATAATAATGGGAAAAAGGTGAAAGCATTCCCTCTGAGAACCGGAGCAAGACAAGGATGCCCACTCTCACCACTCCTCTTCAACATAGTACTGGAAGTCCTAACCAGAGCAATCAGACAAAAGAAAGAAATAGAAGAAATCCAAATCAGTAAAGAGGAAGTCAAACTGTCACTGGTTGCTGACCATATGATCTTTTGCCTTGAAAACCATACTGACTCCTCTAGAAAGCTCCTAGAATAGATCAAAGAATTCAACAATGTTTCTAGATGCAAGATTAATGTACATGAATCAGTAGCTCTTCTATACACCAACAGCTACCAAGCAGAGAATCAAATCAAGAACTCAACCTCTTTTACAATAGCTGCAAAAAGCAAATAAACAAAAACAAAACAAAACAAAACTTAGGAATATACCTAACAAAGGAATTGAAAGACCTTTGCAAGGAAAATTACAAAACATTGCTGAAAGAAAGCATAGATGTAGCCAAGCATAGTGGTGGTGGGTGCCTATAATCCCAGCTACTTGGGAGGCTGAGGCAGGAGAATCACTTGAACCCAGGAGGCAGAGGTTGCAGTGAGCTGAGATCATGCCACTGTGCTCCAGCCTCGGCAACAAGAGCAAAACTCCCTCAAAAAAAAAAAAAAGATGAAAGAAAGAAAAGAAATCATAGATGACACAAACAAATGGAAACACATTCCCATGCTCACGGATAGGTAGAATCAATGTTGTGAAAATTATCATTCTGTTAAAGGCAATCTACGAATTCAACACAATCCTCATCTGAATATCATCATCATTCTTCACATAATTGCAAAAACAATTCTAAAATTCATATGGAACCAAAAGAGAGCCACATAGCCAAACCAAGACTAAACAAAAAGAACAAAACTGGAGGCATCACACTACCTGATTTCAAACTGTGCAATAAGGCCATAGTTACGAAAACAGGATGGTACTGGTATGAAAATAGGCACATAGACCAATGGAACAGAACAGAGAACCTAGAAATTAACCCAAATACTTACAACAACGGATCTTCACCAAAGTAAACAAAAACATAAAATTTCAACACATGATGTTGGGATAATTGGTGAGCCACATGTAGAAGAATAAAACTGGATCCCCATCTCTCACCATATACAAAAATCTACTGCATATGGATTAAGAACTTAAACTAATTCCTGAAACTATAAAAATTCTAGAGGATAACACTGGATAAACCCTTCTAGACATTGGTAAGAGCTTTTGCATGGCAAAGGCAACAGTCAGCAGAGTAAATAGACAACCCACAGAGTAGGAGAAACTCTTCACAATCTATACATCTGACAGAGGACTAATATCCAGAATCCACAACAAACTCAAACAAATCAGTATGAAAAAAAAAACAACCCCATCAAAAAATGAGCTAAGGATATGATTGACAGTTCTCAACAGAAGATATACAAATGGCCAACAAACATAAGAAAAAATGTTCAACATCACTAATGATTAGGCTAATGCAAATCAGAACTACAATGCAATAACACCTCACCTCCAGAAAGCCATAATTTTAAAAATATTTAAAAACAGTAGATGTTGCCATGGATGTGGTAAACAGGGAACACTTCTATACTGCTGGTGGGAATGTAAACTAGTACAGCCACTATGAAAAACAGTGTGGAGATTCCTTAAAGAACTAACAGTAAAACTACAATTTGACCCAGCAATCCCCCTACTAGGTATCTACCCAGAGGAAAATAAGTCATTATTCAAAAAAGACTCTTGCACACACATGTTTATAGCAGCACAATTCACAAATGCAAAATCATGGAGCCAACTCAAATTCCCATCAATCAACATATATATGATGGAATACTACGTAGCCATAGAAAGGAATGAATTAACAGCATTTGCAGTGACCTGGGTGAGACTGGAGACTATTGTTCTAAGTGATGTAACCCAGGAATGGAAAACAACATCGTATGTTCTCACTGATATGTAGGAGCTAAGCTATGAGGACAGAAAGGCATAAGAATGATGCAATGGACTTTGGGGACTTGGGGGGAGGAATGGGAGGGAGGCGAGCAATAAAAGACACGAATATGGTGCAGTGTACACTGCTTGGGTAATGGGTGCACCATAATCTCACAGATCACCACTAAGGAGCTTACTCATGTAACCAAATACCATCTGTACCCCGATAACTTATGAACAAATAAAAATAATAAATGAAAAATAAAATATAACACCAAGAAAGTGAAAAGCCAACCCACAGAATGGGAAAAAAATGATTGCAAACTATCTATCTGATAAAGGGTTAATAACCTCAATATATAAGGAGCTCAAACAACTCTACAAGAAAATATCTGAACACCTGATAAAAAATGGCCAAAAAGACTTGAATATATATTTATCAAAAGAAGACATACAAATGGCAAACAGGCATATGAAAAGGTGCTCAGCATCATTGATAGAGAAATGCAAATCGAAACTGCAGTGTGATATCATCTCATTGGAGTTAAAATGGCTTATATTCAAAATACAGGAAATAACAAATGCTAGTGAGAATTTAGAGAAAAGAGAACCCTCGTTTACTGTTGGTGGGAATATAAATTAGTACAAGCACTACAAAGAACAGTTTGGAGGTTCCTCAAGACACTAAAAATTGAGCTACTACATTATCCAGCAATCCCACTGTTGGGTATATACCCAAAAGGAAGGAAATCAGTATGTTGAGATATCTGTACTCCTGTGTTTGTTGCAGCAGTATTTACAATAGCAAAGATTTGCAAGCAACCTGAGTGTCCATCAATAATGGATTGAAAAATGTGGTACAGGCTGGGCGCGGTGGCTCAAGCCTGTAATCCCAGCACTTTGGGAGGCCGAGACGGGCGGATCACGAGGTCAGGAGATCAAGACCATCCTGGCTAACCCAGTGAAACCCCGTCTCTACTAAAAAATACAAAAAAACTAGCCGGGCGAGGTGGCGGGCACCTGTAGTCCCAGCTACTCAGGAGGCCGAGGCAGAAGAATGGCTTAAACCCGGGAGGCGGAGCTTGCAGTGAGCTGAGATCTGGCCACTGCACTCCAGCCTGGGCGACAGAGCAAGATTCTGTCTCAAAATAAATAAATAAATAAAAATAAATAAGTAAATAAAAATAAAAAATGTGGTACATCTACTCAAAGGAGTACTATTCAGCCCTAAAAACGAATGAGAACCAGTCATCTGCGAGACCACGGATGGAACTGGAAATCATTGTGTTAAGTGAAATAGCCATGCACAGAAAGACAAACATCACATGTTCTCACTTATTTGTGGGATCTCAAAATCAACCCACTTGAACTCATGAACACAAAGAGAAGGATGATTACCAGAGGCTGGCAAGATAGTGGGGAGATAGGGTGAGGTGGGCATTGCCCATGTGTACAAAAAATAATTCAAATGAATGAGAGTTGCTCTTTGATAGCACAATAGGGTGACTCATGAACACAGAGAAAAGGATGATTACCAGAGACTGGGAGGATAGTGGGGAGCTAGGGGAGGTGGGCATTGTTCATGGGTACAAAAAATAATTAGAATGAATGAGAGTCACTATTTGATAGCACAGTAGGGTGACAATGGTCAATAATAATGTAATTGTACATTTTAAAATAACTTAGAGAATGTAATTAGATTGTTCACAACTCAAAAAATAAATGCTTGAGGGGATGGATGTCCCATTCTTTGTGATGCGATTATTTAACTTTGTATGTCTGTATCAAAACATCTTGTTTATGTTATAAATATATACACCTATGTACCCACAAAATTAAAAATTAAAAAATTATGAGACATAACTCAATTTGAATTTTTGGTAAGTAATGTTACTATTTGTATAAATATCTTTCAATACTTGCTTAAACACATTACACACAAATATGCAAATATTGCTTAGTTATACTAAAAAGTTATTCATTGCTTATCCCAATTTTAAACTTTACTATGTTTCTTATATTTTCTTTCAGTGAATCTGACACATCCATTATAGAAGTGTCATAGGATTTACAAAGAGATTGTACAGACATGGGGAAAAAAGAATAAAAGAAAAATCCTTAGAGGTCATATGGGTTGGTAAGATTATAAAAGAAAACTAAGTCCCATATGATACATTAAAAACATAAATCAGGATGTACATTTGAGCTCTCACCAGGAGCCGTGGCAACCAGATTGCCCCCGGGCTGAGGGTGAAGTCCCTGAGCACTCTCAGAGACAGACAATGCAAATCAAGTTCGTTCTCATTGTGCTTGCTTGACCTTCAAAATTGTGTGAGTCCCTAAGCATATATATAATCATGAGTAGTTGTGGGAAAAATAACACCATTAATTGTGCCACAACAAAAGACTGATCACAAATACTGCAGATGTTTAGATCAGATGTCTGAAGCAAAGAAAGAGAATGTAATAAAAAATAATTTAAAGAAAATTGAGCTTGATAAATCTATTTCTTTATCTTTATAATAATGCCAAATTTGTTGAGATTTTCTTAAAATGGCATGATTTGTCTACAGCTCTTTGTACTCTGTCTGGCTTAAATTAAATGTATATACAATTTATATAATAAAATACTGGGCTGTTTTATTATAGTGATAATTTCTTGGTCACCACTTTGATCATATTCTATAAATGGCACTGTAAGACTTATGACTGGTTATCAACAACATAAAGTGATCATGAGAGTTTTGTGGCAGATGAAGGAAGGTTGGTTAGTGCAGTGGCAATAGTTGGCAACCTGAGAAACCAAGCTTACTGTTTTAGAAAAGTATTATTCTTTCTAACTAGATATTACCATGAAAAGAACCTTGTGAAATGCAGAAATGCCAAAAGAATAATTATAAGATAATAACCAAATAACTAAAATACATCTAAATTTCTCTGACAATTTAACTTAATGCAGGGTGCAGCCAGAATCACAAAGTTTACTAACATAGACATTTATGATCTCAAGACATTTAATTCTTAGCTCGTTAAGGAAAAAAGTAGTAGAATTGTTATTGCAGAGACAAAAGACAGAAAACAGTGGAGGGGCTTGACCACAAGTCATGTTACAATTGTTGGAAACCTCTAAAAATCCTGCCTGGTGATAGGTTTTTCTTATCTCCTTATTGAAGAATATATGAGCAAGCAGGGCATGGTGGCTCAAACCTGTAATCCCAACACTTTGGGAGGCCAATGTTGGGGGATCACTTGAGGTCAGGAGCTCAAGACTAGCCTGGGCAACATAGCAAAACCCTGTCCCGACAGTTTCTTTTTAAACTAGCCGACTGTGGTGGCATATGCCTGTAGTCCCAGCCACCAGTGAGGCTGAGGTGGGAGAACTGCTTGAGCTTAGGTATTTGAATCTGGAGTGAGCTATGATTGTGCCACTCCACTCCAGCAAGAATGACAGAGCTAGGTCCTGTGTACAAATATATACATATTGTGTGTGTTGTCAATGATCAGTCATAGGTCTTACAACGCTGTTTATACAATATGGTAAAAATGATGCTGACAAAGAAATTATCACAATAATAATAATAAAAGACCAATGTATTTTATTATGTAAGTTGTTCATAAATTTAATATAAAAGAGGTAGAGTATGAAGATCTGTAGACAAATCACGTCATTTTTTAAAAATCTCAACATAAAAGTACTTTTTTTTTGAGACAGAGTCTCACTCTGTCACCCAGGCTGGAGTGCAGTGGCTAGATCTTGGCTCACTGCAACCTCTGCCACCCTGGTTCAAGCAATTCCCCTGCCTCAGCCTCCCGAGTAACTGGGATTATAGGTTCCTGCCACCATGTGCAGCTAATTTTTGTATTTTTAGTGGAGATGGGGTTTCACTATCTTGGCCAGGCTGGTCTTAAACTCCTGACCTTGTGATCCACTGACAGCCTCCCAAAGTGCTGGGATTCCAGGTGTGAGCCACTGCACCCAGCCAACATTTCTTTTTTAAACTGTGCAAGCTCTTCGACCATCATGTCTCCGTGCATCACTCTAATAAGATAACCAGAGCAAGTGTTTCCACTGTGGAGTCGGAGGAGATAAAGATACATCCTTTGTACTTTGGGTGCTCTTATCAGGATCAGGGGAGGTCCCTGCACTCTGATTTTATCTCTCTTAAATGCGCAAAGTACAGAGATTTTTAAAGTGAATAATTTTAAAAGGAATTAAAAATTCTATAATTTTCAGGGACATGCAGGTTTTCTATTGATCATGCTTTTTCTTGATATTTTTAGGCCCTGGCCAGCCGCAAATGAATAATCTCTATCATCATTATTGTGTTCCTTTGTGTTTTAACCTTTCCTGATTCCATCCTCTCTACCTTTTATTTTGAAGAAGGATAGACACCAGAAAATCCTATCCCTACCAAATGCAAGGATAGACACCAGAAAATCCTATCCCTACCAAATGCAAAAAAAAAAAAAAAAAAAAAAAAAAAAAAAAAAAAAATCAATATTAACATTTACAAGTCACATTTGTGAATATATATTTTAATTAGAAAATTACAATTTTAAACTTTCAGAGGAAATGGTAGTAATATAAAACAGAGGACTTTTTTTTTTAAGACGGAGTCTCGTTCTGTCACCCAGGCTGGAGTGCAGTGGCACAATAAACAGAGGACATTTTTATAATAAGGAACTCTTGTATTCTTAATATTTTGCAAATTATTATTCTCTCATGACCAAATAATGTTACCTAAAGTAATATACAACCAATTTAATAAGTTTAGTTCTAAAACACACAAAATTACAAAACAATTAATACAATATTTGAAATCATGATGCATATTGCCAGCCTCCCTTCAGGTAAAGTTCTATTAACTCAATAAAAATTTTATAAATGGCAGACATTACATTTCCAGACAGTTTTGTGGTAACCAAAAAAGAATTGATTTATTAGCAATTTTTATATCACATTGAGACAAAATATTGTGATAAATATCGTTATTGTTATATATTTAAAACATCTCATGTGTTAAGAAATCACACTTTAGATGGGGTCAAGCCGGCCGATTACAAGCAACTGTGGCCCGTGGCTCTCATGGAGAGCAGTGACAAGTGTGAGTGAATTCTGCACCTTCAGTTGAGGTATCCAGGTATCCAGGTGCTTGCACTGGGACTGACTGGGCAGACAGCTCGACCCACAGGGAGTGAGGAAAAGCAAGTGGGGCGATGGCCCACCCAGATGGGCACCAGCTAGGGGAGCCCCAGTCGCAGCCAAGGGAGGCGGTGAGTGTGCCACTCTGCCTGGGAAACCACGCTTCTCCCACGGATCTTGGCAACCTACAGATCAGGAGGTCCCCTCGTGAGCCCAGCCCCCATGGCCTGGGTCTGAAGCACAGAGCTGTGTGAAGTCTCGGCGGAGAGCTCGCTGGCTCACTGGGGCATGCTGGAAACCCAGGAGTTTTGTGTACTCTGCCCCAAGAATTCCAGCAAAGCGGGAGATACATCCATGCATTCCCCTAGGAAGGGGGCTGAATCCAGGGAGCCAAGTGACGTCATTCTGAGGCCCCACTCCCACAGTCCCTCACAAGTGACATCATTCTGAGGCCCCACTCACACAGCCCCTCACAAGTGACGTCATTCTGAGGCCCCACTCCCACAGCACCTCACAAGTGACGTCATTCTGAGGCTCCACTCACACAGCCCCTCACAAGTGACGTCACTCTGAGGCTCCACTCCCACAGCCCCTCACAAGTGACGTCATTCTGAGGCCCCACTCACACAGCGCCTCACAAGTGACGTCACTCTGGGGCTCCACTCCCACAGCCCCTCACAAGTGACGTCATTCTGAGGCCCCACTCCCACAGCCCCTCACAAGTGACGTCATTCTGAGGCCCCACTCCCACAGCCCCTCACAAGTGACGTCATTCTGAGGCTCCACTCCCACAGCCCCTCACAAGTGACATCATTCTGAGGCCCCACTCCCACAGCCCCTCACAAGACCCATTGGCTTGGAATTCCAGCTGGTGGCGGGCAGCAGGCTGGAGATAGCCAGAAATGGACCGAGTTCCCGGGGGAAGGGCAGCCGCTATATCTGCGGTTTGAGTTGGCCGCTCTAGCCTGCTGGCACCAGGGACCAGGAGGAGTTCCCCATAACACAGCACAGCTGCTGTGCTGGATTGTGGCCAGGCTGCTTCTTTAAGTGAGACCGAAATCCATCCCCCCTCACTGGACAGGGCCTCCCCCTTAGAATTTTAGCAACTCCAGCCAGAGTTCTGTGGACAGAACTCTCATTTCTCCCTGGGATGAAGTCCCCAGGGAGAGGGGTAGCTGCTGTCTCCCAAGTTCAGCCGACCTAGCCTTGCCAGCCTGCTGGCTCTGGAGACTCCTGGGGATCAGCACAGCACAGCACACCTGCTCTGCCAAGTGCTTCTTTAAGCAGTCCCTGATCCTGTTCCTCTCAACTGGGTGACACCTCCCAACAGGGGTCTCCAGACACCCGCTACAGGAGCGTTCCAACTGGCATCAAGTTGGTGCCCCCTTGGACGGTGCTCCCAGAGGAAGGATCAGGCTGCCATTTTTGCTGTTTCACAGCCTTCACTGATGATACCTCCAGGTGCAGGAGAGACTGAGACGACTAGGGTCCAGAGTGGACCCCCAAAAAACCACAGCAGCCCTAGGGAAGTGTTAAAAACAAACAGAAAGCAACAACAACAATATCAACAAAAAAGACCCCACAAAAATCCCATTCAAAGGTCAACAACATCAAAGATAAAAAATAGATAAGCCCACAAAGATGAGAAAGCATCAACACAAAAATGCTGAAAACTCAAAAAGGCAGAATGCCTCTTCTCCTCTAAATGACAACACTACCCCCCCAGCAAGGGCACAGAACTGACCCGAGGCTGAGATGGCTTAATTGACAAAAATAGGCTTTAAGAGGTGGGTAATAACAAACTTCACTGAGCTAAAGGAGCATGTTCTAACTTAATGCAAGAAGCCAAAAATCATAAAAGAATACGGTAGCTGATACCCAGAACATTCAGTTTAGAGAGCAACATAACTGACCTGATGGAGCTGAAAAAAACAACATGAGAGCTTCACAATGCAACCATAAGTATCAATAGCAGAATAGGCCATGTGGAGGAAAGAATCTCAGAACTTGAAAACTGTCTGTCTGATATAAGATAGGAAGAAAAGAATAGAGAGAAAAGAACTAAAAAGAATGAACAAAACCTTCAAGAAACATGGTATTATGTAAAAAAAACTGAACGTAAGACTGATAAGGATACACTGATCCACCACAATCAAGATGGCTTCATCCTGGCCAGGCGTGGTGGCTCACTGCTGTAATCCCAGCACTTTGGGAAGCTGAGACGGGTGGATCACGAGGTCAGGAGATCGAGACCATCCTGGCTAACACAGTGAAACCCTATCTCTACTAAAAATCCAAAAAAAACTTAGCTGGGCGTGGTGGCGGGCGCCTGTAGTCCCAGCCACTCAGGAGGCTGAGGCAGGAGAATGGCATGAACCCTGGAGGCGGAGCTTACAGTGAGCCGAAATCACACCTCTGCACCCCAGCCTGGGCGACTGAGCCACACTCTGTCTCAAAAAAAAAAAAAAAAAAAAAAAAAAAAAAAAAAAAAAGATGGCTTCATCCCTGGGATACAAGGTTGGTTCGACATAGGCAAATCTATAAATGTAATTCATCACATAAACAGAACTAAATGCAAAATTTGTGTGATTATCTCAACAGATGCAGAAAAGGCATTCAATAAAATTCAACATCCCTTCATGTTAAAAAAAAAAAAACTCTCAATAAAGTAGCTTTGAAGGATGATACTTCAAAATAATAAGAGCCATACATGGCAAACCCCCAGCCAATATCATACTGAATGGGCAAAAGCTGGAAGTATTCTCCTTGAAAACAGGCACAAGACAAGGATGGCCTCTCTCGCCACTCCTATTTAACATAGTATTGAAATTTCTGGCCAGGGCCATTGGGCAGGAAAAAGAAACAAAGGTATTTAAATAGGAAGAGAGGAAATCAAATTATCTTTGTTTGCAGATTACATAATCCTGTGTCTAGAAGACCCCATCATCTTAGCCCAAAAGCTTCTTAAGCTGATAAACCACTTCAGCAAAGTCTCAGGATACAAAATCAATGTGCAAAAGTCGTTAGCATTCCTATACACCAACAAAAGGCAAGCAGAGAGCCAAATCATGAATAAACTTCATTCACAATTGCTCAAAGAGAATCAAATACCTAGGAATACAACTAACAAGAGAAATGAAGGACCTCTTCAAGGAGGACTACAAACCACTGCCCAGAGAAATCAGAGAGGACACAAACAAATGGACAAACAGTTATGCTCATGGATAGAAAGAATTAATTCATGAAAATGGCTATACTGCCCAAAGTAATTTGTAAAAGAATTCAGTGCTATTCCCATTAAACTACCATTGACATTCTTCAGAGAATTAGGAGAAAATATTTAAAAATTCTTATGGAACTAAAAAAGAGCCCAAATAGCCAAAACAACTCTAAGCAAAAAGAACAAAGCTGCAGGCATCACACTACCCAACTTCAAACTGTACTATAAGGCTACAGTAACCAAAACAGCATGGTACTGGTACAAAAACAGACACATAGACCAATGGAACAGAATAGAGAACTCAGAAATAAGATCATACACATACAACCATCTGATGACAAACCTGACAAACACAAAACAAACACAAGCAATGGGGAAAGGATCCCTTATTTAATAAATCGTGTTGGGAAAACTGGCTAGCCATATGCAGCAAACTGAAACTGTACATCTTCCTTACACCTTATACAAAAATTAACTCAAGATGGATTAAAGACTTAAACATAAGACCTAAAACCATAAAAATCCTAGAAGAAAACCTAGTCAATACCATTTAGGACATAGGCATGGGCAAAGACTTCATGACTAAAACACCAAAAACAATGGAAACAAAAGCCAAAATTGACAAATGGGATCCAGTTAAACTAAAGAGCTTCTGCACAGCAAAATAAATTCATCAGAGTGAAAGGCAACCTACAGAATGGGAGAAATTTTTTGCAATCTATCCATCTGATAAAGGGTTAATATCCAGAATCTACAAGAACTTAAATTCACAAGAGAAAAACAACCCCATCAAAAAAGGGGCAAAGGAAATCAACAGACACTTCTCAGAAAAAGACATTTATGTGGCCAACAAATACATTAAAAAAAAAAAAAAAAAAACCAAAAAAAAACCTCATCATCACTGGTCATTAGAGAAATGCATATCAAAACCACAATGAGATACCATCTCACACCAGTTAGAATGGTGATTATTAAAAAGTCAGGAAACAACAGATGCTGGAGAAGATGTAGAAAATAGGAATGCTTTTACACTGTTACTGGGAGTTTAAATTAGTTCAAATATTGTGGAAGACAGTGTGGCAATTCCTAAAGGATCTAGAACCAGAAATACCATTTGACTCAACAATCCCATTACTTGGTATATACTCAAAGGAGTATAAATCATTCTACTATAAAGACACATGCACACATATGTTTACTTCAGCATTGTTCACAATAGAAAAGACTTGGAACCAACCCAAATGCCCATCAATAGTAGACTGGATTTAGAAAATGTGGCAAACATACACCATGGAATACTATGCAGCCATAAAAATTGATGAGTTTATGTCCTTTCCAGGGACATAGACGAAGCTGGAAACCATCATTCTCAGCAAACTAACACAAGAAAAGAAAACCAGGCCAGGGGCAGTGGCTCATGCCTGTAATCCCAGAATTTTGAGAGGCTGAAGCAGGCAGATCACCTGAGGTCAGGAGTTTGAGACCAGCCTGACCAACATGGAGAAACCCTGTCTCTACTAAAAATATAGAAAATTAGCCAGGTGTGGTGGCATATGCCTGTAATCCCAGCTACTTGGGAGGCTGAGGCAGGAAGATAGCTTGAACCTGGGAGGCGGAGGTTGCAATGAGCTGAGATTGTGCCATTGCACTCCAGCATGGGCAATAAGAGTGAAACTCCATCAAAAAAAAAAAAAAAAAAAAAAAAAAGGAAATGAAAAGAAAATCAAAAACTGCATGTTCTCACTTATAAGTGGGAGTTGAACAATGACACCACATGGGTGTATACACGTTCCCCTCCCACAAGGAGGGTAACATCACACACCGGGGCCTGTCTGGGGCTGGGGCGCTGGGGGAGGAATAGCATTAGGAGAAACACCTAATGTAGATGACAGGTTGATGGGTGCAGCAAACCACCATGGCTTGTCTATATCTAGGTGACAAACCTGCACACCCTGCCCCTGTATCCCAGAACTTAAAGTATAATACAAATTTAAATAAATGCATAAAGTCTAGTATAACTAATATATTATAATGAAATGTCAACTATAATCCCAGCTCAAAGAGAATACCATAAAATTATGAAGTGCTTTCCACAAATCTCTAAATTTATGTCCTAAGATTACATTTGTATTTCTTCTTGAATAATTTCCTTATTTTAGCTATGATTTAGTGATAGTAAGATGGTAGTTATGAGGAGAAAATTCTCCTAACACTCCACTGAGAAAATTCTGCCTCATTTCACCACACACCTGAGTCTTAAGCAGTCACTTCTAATGCAGCTGAATAACAGATCCTCATCCAGCTGAGTCTATGAATTGAATCCATGTATGTGAGATAAGGCCCCCAAGGAGTGGTAATAAGCTGGGAATGCCATCAGCTCATCTTCCTTCAGGTCTATATTGTCATTGCCCCCTGTAGAAGCAAGACAGCAAGCTGGGAATGCCATCAGCTCATCTTCCTTCAGGCCTATATTTGTCATTGTCACTTGTAGACACAGGACAGCCCTGGCATTGGGATTGTTAGAAACAGATAGTTATCAAAGGGAAAACTGAACTTCCCTAATTTTTGGAAAACAGCAGATTGGAAACAGATGGGCTCTAACCTTTTCCATGTGTGAGGTCATTGTCCCAGGTAGCCCTGCTCAGGACCACATTTCTTGTCAGCAAAACAGAAGTTAAACGATATTTCTACCTTCCAAGAGAAGAGAACATAATGTCAGATTTTCTCGTGGATTCCCACAAGTTCAAGAAAGTTTCATGGCCTTTATTTATTTCTTCTTCAGTGGTCTCAGGGTCACTTAGCAATATAAGCTACTTTGTTGGAATTTGGAAGATACCTCATACTCCAAAATTACTTAAAAGATGTGCTTTTTCTCCCTGGGAAAAGAGCCCCAAGTCAAGGCATCTGGCGTGGGAAGCAGAATGCAGGCTGCTTTTTCACCTCTCACATAGTAGGCCTGGTATATTTATCAAGGGCAGAAAAAAATACCTCCATTGCAGGCAGCACTGATGACTGAGATGCACACTGCCCTTCTTTATATACCTTATTTTGGCATAAATTTCCAGGAACCTGTGTTTGCCATCACATCCCTTTTTCTCCTCTACTGTCTCTAGTCATGGGATATTTTACTTCACAAACTGGAACACCTACTTCTTGGCAACAGACACACTTTTTTCTTTGTGACACCCACCAACCAAATCTGAATTCTAACTTAAACGTTAACCTTAATCCTGATTATAACTGCCACGTTTATGATACTTTTAATTTAAAAAAACTTGATGTTATAATGGTAGCTTTTCTTCCCACAAACCTATATATCTTAGCACACAGCACCAGCTCAGCCTGTTTGGGTTTGGTGTGGTGTGTTTCCATGCATTGTCTTTGATTCTATAACAGACAAGTCTTCCAGCTGGCCTCCTTTAGGACACCCTCACCCTCAAACTTCTGCTCTCTGCAAACACAATTCTGCCTGAACTCTCTGACTGGATCTATTCTATCATTAGCTGCCATAAGTACAACCTCAATACTCAATCTTTGTTTTTTCTCAGCTCTTTATTTGTTCATTTAATTGCCTTATTTGAAGTTTCTCTGTTTATTCTTTTTAAACTTTCCTTGGCCAGTGCTCACAGAAAGAACAAAAATAACTGTCGACTAAGAATCCTACACCTAGCAAAGCTATATATCAAAAATTGAGGATTGCTTGAGTTCAGGAGTTCAAGACAGACCTGGGCTACATACTGAGACCTCATCTCTGCTAAAAATAAACATATATATATTAGCCAGGTGTGGTGGTGTGCACCTATAGTCTCTCAGCTACTTGGGAGGCTGAGGTGAGAGAATTGCTTGAGCTCAGGAGATCTAGGCTACAATGAATTATGATTGCACTCCTGAACTCCAGCCTGAGTGAGAGTGAGGTCCTGTCTGAAACAAACCACCACCAGCACCACCACCACCAATACAGAACCTTAGGGAATATAACAAAAATGTAATTTTGGTCAATTGTTCCTATTTTAAATTTCTAATTTTTCTTTACATTCTAATATAAAAAGAAATGACAGTACTGGTGAGACCTAGGCTGAAGGGGCCTGCCCTAGGCTCACATGTTACCTCTGGGTGATCCCTACAAAATCTCCAGAGACATCGGGGGTGAGGAATAAGCCAATGTCAGCATCTCAGAAAAGGGTTACACTTTAGACCTTCCTGAAGGAAGAGCCTGAGAGAGTTGGGATATAGCAGGAGTACATCGTACCCTCTTAAGCATTTCCCACCAAGTGACCTAGATACAGGGCTGTCTCTAGGACGTGGGTGCTTGGGTACCAGAGTTCTAAGTTCGGTTGGGGTCTGTCACCAAGGAAGTAAGATCACTTTTTCAAAGTTTCATCCTCTCGGCCCCTTGCTTTCTTCCATAAAACCCATCCAAAGGCCCTGCTGGGCTACTGACTGCTCATTATCCCTGCATGTCAACTCTACCTGTCTCTCTCTCGATTTCTCTCATCTCTTTTACTTACTCTGTCCAGTATTTTCTCCCTCATTTTCTGCCTATGTCTTCCTTTTTCTCTGTCAGTACGTATTTCTCTCCCTGTCTTTCTACTGCATTCCTCAACTTCAGAAAGCAAGCTTTAGTGTTACGAGCTGCTCTATGCAGTGGCCTACACAACAGAGAATGAGGGAGTGCCCAGACCCCGGGAGACACTCAGGCTCTCATCTACACTGAATCCAACCAGTACCCACATGAGTGTGCTTGGAAGTCAATCCTCCCACAGCCCAGCTTCAGCTGAGTACAGTCTTGGCCTCATGGAGCCCCAGGTGCAGGCAGCCAGTGAAGCTGTGTCCAGATTCAGGTCCACATAAACCATGGGATAGTAGGGATTTGTTGTTAAAGGTGCTGAGTTTGGGGACAATGTTGTCAGAGAGAAGCAGATCACTATCTTCTTCTTCCAGGCCCCAGAGTCCTCCTTCCCTCTCCTTTTCCCCAGGCTCCCTCTAGATCCACCAGCCTCTTTCTCACATCCTCTGCCAAAGTCACTTCTGCCTGCATGTCTCCACCAGGAGTGGCATCTCCCCAACACACTGTTCCCAGACTTGTGCAGGGCTGGCCCTCTGTTGTCATCCTGGTCATGGCATAAATGTCACCTCAGTGAGGCATTTGGGTCCCTCGAATGCTATGGCCCCCCACCCTCCCTCCCAACATCCTACTTTATTTTAATTATAGCATTTACTCTTCTTTTACATGCACTTGCTTTAGTGTTTTTGTCCATATATCCTCAGACTGTGGGCTCCTTGAGTAGGGGAAAGGGCCACTCCATCACGTCTCAGCACCACATGCTGGGCCCACCAGGGCCCTTGGCACAGGTTTAGTTCTGTGGCAGCATTGCTGAGTGAATAGATGAGAAAATGTCTAACATCCTTGTCTGCTTTCTGATCATCTCATAATGACATATTTATTTCTTTTAAGAAACAATTATAGTTGATAATAAAACATAAATGGCAAAATAATTATAATTTCTGAAGTTTCCTGTTGAGTATTTGTGATAGCTTTTATAATGATCCCTATTAATATTTTAAGTTTTATAACTTTTACATTTGATTTTTAATGAAAACCTGTTTTATTTAACTCTGAGTTGTGACAATAAATTTTATAGTCTATCTCCAAATTATTTTATAGTTTAGTAGTTTTACTCTTATGAATGATTTTGACCCTGATCTTTATTTCGGAAAGAGGAATTCTACAAGTTCTCTACGAGCTCAGGCCAATCACATTTGTCATCCAGGATTTAGCATCTGATGTTCCAAATAACAGGTGTGCAAGTTGATATGTCAAGTAACTCTGGGCCATATGTGCCCTAAATAATTCTAGATTATTTGATGAATATTTGATTTTCTTTAGTTTTTACAAATTGTTCATTATAACTTGTTAGTTCATGTACAACTCTGAACTCATGCACTAGATTTAAATTCTGCAGTTGCTTACACATCTGGCTCATGGTAAAGGTGGATCTTTAGATGAAATAAACAATTTGGGAATTTATGACAGTTGGGAAAATAATTTCAGAACAAGAAGCAAGAAGAAGAAGTCAATGGTGGGGCGAAAGAAGAGAGGTCAGAATCATAAGGGGCAGGAGGGAGAGCTGCACACCAGGAGGCAACTGAAGGAAAAAGAGGGGAAGGATTTACTAAAACATGTATCTAGTTTTTGTTGCTTCTGATTGTAATTTTTTTCATCTTTAGCCACAGAATATTTTAGTGGAGCAATGTTTTATTTAGAATTCTATGTAGAGTCTTCTTCCTACCAACTAAAAATACTGCCCATTCGACCTGAGGGATCTTTGTTTTTCTAAATTGCCTCTCAAAGGAACAATGTTTCTCTAGTCAACATTAATGAATGTGGCCATTAAAGGTTCAAATAATCCTTGATGAAGTAATGCTATTCAGAGAAATAAGTGTAAGAATTGTAATTAAAGTATATATGTACCAATAGTTTTATCTTAAAATGAAGAGTATTTAGAGTACAGTTTGTGTGTAATCCTGTACACCTAATATCTCAGCCCTAATGCAATGGTTGGCCATATCTTAAAGCAGAAAAAAGCCTATGACCCTAGTGGGTATAATACCAGAGAAAACATGCTCTATGGATTAAAAATGTTTTCTAAAGATGAAAAAAGTGAAAGGAGAATGTAACCAGTTTCACAGTAACTGACAGCAATGCTTATCAAAATTGATGCTGATTGAGGGACAATCACTAACTCCTCTCTGTGAGGTTGCCTCAAACAATAGACACAAATGTCTTATGCCTATGATCTACCCTCAGATTGTTCTTATAAAAAATAACTTTAGGCCTTATAATATATAACAGTAATACAAGGATAGCACAATAGGATGAAGGTGGCCTCATTCTACCAAGAATGTCAACGAAATGGGGTCTACAAAATCTAGGTACCAAACTCAGAATAAATAGCTGCAGAACTCAATAGAAAGAGAACAGAGTTCAGCTCTTGTGCTGACTGACCACATCATCATGCACTTGACAAGTCAGGAAAAGCAAAGCAAAGGCAACCTTCATGGGCGGTGCACATTGTCAAGGCTGCCACCTATGGCAGGGGATAGTGTGGAATCTATTTCAGTGGAATCTTCATGCCACCATGAAAATTAGCAGACCACCAGAGGTAAGTGCCCTATTCAACTGTACCATTTTAAAATCTTTTATACCATATTTTTACTGTACCTTTTCTGTTTATATACACAAATGCTAACCATTGTGTTATAATTGCCTACAGCATTCAGCATGGTAACATGCTGTACAGGTTTGTAGTTTAGGAGCAATAGGCTATACCATATAGTCTAGGTCTGCAATAGGCTATACCACCTAGGTTTGGGTAAGTACATTCTATGAAGTTCACACAACAATCATATTACACAATGGTGCATTTCTCAAGATTTATCCCCATCATCAAAAATGCATGATTGTATACAAAATAAAATGGATATTGAAAGAGTGAAATCACTATATATTGTTTCATAACATGTAACCCCAAAACTTTGTGGCATAAAATCACAATATTTATTACCTAATTGAGCTTCTGTAAATGAGAAATTCAAGAACAATTTATTATGGTGGTTGTGCCTCAGGACATCTCATGTGGTTACAGTCAGATTTCAAATGGGGCTGTCATCCAAGACTTGACCAAAACTAGAAGATCCACTTTCAAGTTTGCTAACATTCATGGCCTGCAAGTTGGTGGGGTTTGTAATTGAAGGCCTCAGGTTCTCTCCACGTAGATATTTTTGTAGGGCTGCTTGATTGTTCCCACCAAATAGCTGTTGGTTTCTTCCAGAGTGAGTGGCTTAGGAAAAAACAAAGCATAAGTGGCAAAATCTTTTATGACCTAGACTCAGAAGTCACACATGGTCACTTCCGTCACCTTCCATTCACCAGAAAGGACTTTTCAGCTTGACATACCTTCAAGAAGAAGAGAATTAGGGTCTATGAAAGGACTTCAATAAGTTTGTGAAAAAATGCAAGTAAAACGTAAAAATAAAATATATAAACTTTATTTCTCAACATAAGCTTCATCAAGTTCAAGACACTTTTATAAGCAATAATACCAGCCTTTAGTCTATCCCTACAAAAAGTAAGGTCCTCAGAATTTAGCCATGTCAAGACAGCCTTTTTTACATTATTAACTGAAGAAAAATGGGTCTCCTCTAAAGTTTTTTAAAATCAGAAAAGAAAAAGAAGTTAGCGGGAGCCAAATCAGGGATAAAAGGTGGATGCCTAATAATTTTCTGTGGAAACCCTGGCAAAATTGTCTTTTTTTAACGAGGTGAATGAGGAGGAACATTGTTGTACTGGAGAAGATTTCTCTGGTGAAATTTTCTGGAAATTTTCCTTCTAAAGCTTTGGCTAACTGTCCCCAAATACTCTCATAATAGCATGTGTTATTGGATTTTTTGTTTTTAGCCCTCTAGAAAGCCAACAAGCACAATGCTTTGAGCATCCTAAGACACTGTTGCTATGAGCCTTGTTCCAGACCAGTCACCTTTTGCTGAGACTGGACCACTTTCACCTCTTGGTGGCCATTGCTTTAATCGTGTTTTGTCTTGAAAATTTCACTGGGACAGCTGTGTTTGACTTCCTCACACAATTATCTGAAGAAATGCTTCAGGATCTTGATTACACTTATGTATAATTCTAGTTGAAAGCTCTGCTCTTGTCTGCTGCTGATCTAGGAACAAGGGTTTTTGAATCTATTGACTGGAAAATTTTTCAAAATTGTGTAAATTTAACCAATTGAGATGGCTATGGTGTTGACTGTTGTTTATACTGTTGTCATTCCTAAAGCAAGGCATGAACAAGATTAATTTCTTTTCTGGTGAATTAATGTGAATTGTCTGCCACTGCAGGCTTTATCTTCAACATCTTATCATCGCTTCTTAAAATGAGTTATTCATTTGGAAACTTGTGAATGCTGGGGGGCACTGTCCTCATAAATTGTTTTAAAGAATCAGTGATTTTACTATTCTTTCACCCAAAATTACCATACATTTGATGTTTATTCTTGCTTTAATTTTAGCAGGATTCATGTTGCTCTCATAGGATCTCTGTTGAAATTGCTGTCTTAGTTTCCTTATTATAATTCCTCAAATTAGATCCTGTTCAGACATGTTATAACAAGTTAGTACAAGTTTATTTAGGTGCAAAATATTTTTGTAATCTATGCATAGTTTTTTCCATGTGCATTTTCCATGAACTTTTTGAAGATCCTTATACTTCTTGAAGAGTTTCAAATAATTTTTGAACATATTTTTAAACTATTACAAGAAAATTATCTATAGAACTGAATTTCAGATTTATCAATTTGTGATAGGTATAATAACCAATGGAAATACCAGATAGGCAGCTTAGCTATTAAAACAGAATTGGAGTTAAATGATTATAGAGATATTCGGTAAATACCTGCAGGCATTGAAAAGCATTAAAAAATTTAGAAATAAAATAACATGATTATATGTACCATTTAAAAGGAGAGAGATCAGAAAAAAAAATAAGAACACAGAGAAGGACCAATAATAGCAAATGTTACATAAAATGTAAGGATAGTGAAGCCATTGCTGTTCTCCACAAGAGCACTGACATTTCTTTGTCAATAGTATCACTGAAACTCCTGCTTCCATTTCCAAAATCCTGTCTTTGTGAAGCAGGCATTTTTTTTGTTTTTTTTTTTTGCAGTGACAGCAATCAAAACAAGATTATGAAGTAGACTGGACATAAGCACCACATTTTGGGTGTCACTGTCTCCCATCACCCCCTGATGGAACTGACTAGTTGCAGGAAAACAAGCTCAGGGCTCCCACTGATTCTACATTATGGTGAGTTATGTAATTATTTCATTATATATTACAATGCAATATAATACAATATGAAATAAATGTAATGTACTTGAATCATCCTGAAACCATCCCCCTGCCCAGTCCATGGATAAGTTGTCTTCCATGAAACTAGTCCCTGGTGCCAAAAAGACTGGGGACTACTGCAATATAGAAAGAAAAATATAAAGAGAAAAACACAAAGTCTATAACATCTTGAATAACACATGCACTGATGCTGTACAGAATATACTAATTACATTCATTCATTTAAGTATTAACCAATACCTACAAACCACATACAAATGCCTGGAATTGTTTTAGGAGAACAGTGAATGAAAGAGCAAGAGAGAAAGATAGCAAATTAAAAATACACATGTATGATTATCAAAGTGAGACCCCATCTCTATAAAAAAAAAATTTACACATGTACTTCAAGTCGTAATGAGTACTAAGAACAAAAATGAAGTATGAGAGAAGAGACAGATAAATTAATTCATGTAGAATGATCAAGGAAGTTTTTCTGCAATTATAGCGGTTACCATCACAGGTTTTAGAATCAGACGGATGCCAGTTTTAATCCTGGCTCTGCATCTTATAGCTGGGTGTCCCATGGACAATTTATTCCACCTTTAAATCTCAGTTTTCTAATTTCAAATTTCTACATGTTTATTATTAGAAATAAAAACACATGAAAAAACAAAGAATCAAGCACAGAAAAATAATGAGACTCTGTAATGAATCAAGAATAATGGTTATAAAAATGGAGACAATAAAACTGCCAAACTTATTAGACAATTCTGAAGATTAGAAGAAAATATACATAAAGAATTCAGCATGTCATGTGGCATATAGTTAGCCCATGGTAACTACAATTATTATCCTCATCTTACTAAGGGAAAATATGTATCATACTTGGGCATTAAAAAAGCTGTGAGACATGGTTTTTCAAATTATGCAAACACATAATTAAAGATTCAATTTTATGTTAAATTAAATAGTTCTACCTTTATTTTCTTTTTTTCTTTTTTTTTTTTTTTTTTGATACGGAGTCTCCCTCTGTCATCTGGGCTGGAGTGCAGTGGCCAGATCTCAGCTCACTGCAAGCTCTGCCTCCCGGGTTTACGCCATTCTCCTGCCTCAGCCTCCGGAGTAGCTGGGACTACAGGCGCCGCCACCTCCCCGGCTAGTTTTTTGTATTTTTTAGTAGAGACAGGGTTTCACCGTGTTAGCCAGGATGGTCTCGATCTCCTGACCTCGTGATCCACCCGTCTCGGCCTCCCAAAGTGCTGGGATTACAGGCTTGAGCCACCGCGCCCGGCCTACCTTTAACATTTTTAAGATTCCTTGAAAGCGTATGTCAAAAATCTCATGTAATGCTTTCTGCTTCTTAACCAAAGTTTAGAGGAGCTTAACAAACTATTAAAATGTAGTTATATTAAATAAACTATTCAAAGCAAGAATAGGCACAACAGCTTTAACTTCTTAAAAACTGCTTAAGCATCTCAACTAAAAAAATCATTCGTCTTTCAAATACACAGGAATCTGTTTGGAGAAAATTTGACTAGAAAAAGTTGGAATTCTAAAGTAAAAAGTGCATAAGGCCATAAAATTTTTTCAGTTTTCAGCCGGGCGCAGTGGTTCAAGCCTGTAATCCTAGCACTTTGGGAGGCCAAGGAGGGAGGATCATGAGGTCAGGAAATGGAGACCATCCTGGCTAACACCGTGAAACCCGTCTCTACTAAAAATACAAAAAATTAACCGGGCGTGGTGGCAGCGCCTGTAGTCCCAGCTACTCGGGGAGGCTGAGGCAGGAAAATGGCCGCAACCCGGGAGGCGGAGCTTGCAGGGAGCCAAGATGGCGCCACTCACTCCCGCCTGGGCTGCAGAGCGAGACTCCGTCTCAAAAAAAAAAAAAAAAAATTCACAGCTTTCAATTTAGATGTCAACTGGGGAAAAAAAAATTCTCTAAAGTTTGGATTTTATACCATTAAACACTTTTTATTACCAGCAATACAGGCGACTCATTCAGGTTGAATCTTGAAGGTAAACTTTAGCTTAATTTTAAGTTTTGGCTAATTTTTAAGCATTTCTCAATCACCTGCCATGATTTCATCTCAGAAACCAAAATCTCAATTTCTTTTTTTCTTTTTTTTTTTAAGACAGAGTCTCACTCTGTCGCCCAGGCTGGAGTGCAGTGGCGTGATCTCGGCTCACTGCAAGCTCCACCTCCCGGGTTTATGCCATTCTCCTGCCTCAGCCTCCCGAGTAGCTGGGACTACAGGCACCGCCACCACACCCAGCTAATTTTTTGTATTTTTAGTAGAGATGAGGTTTCGCCGTGTTAGCCAGGATGGTCTCGATCTCCTGACCTCGTGATCCGCCCGCCTCGGCCTCCCAAAGTGCTGGGATTACAGGCTTGAGCCACTGCGCCCGGCCCAAAATCTCAATTTCATTTAGACCTTTGGAATGTTAAAACAGAAGGTTAAATGCTTCAAAATAATTTTCATGTAGAGGCTTACATATGTGGACCACAAATCTCCATGTATTACAAAGTTTATGAGAACATAACAAATGTTAATACATACATTTAATTCTAAAATAAAAACTTACAACAAATAAAACTGAATAACCTAAATAAAATGAACAAATTCCTAGAAACAAAAAACCTACTAAGACTGAATCAGAAAAGTTGAATAAACCTACTCAGCAAGGAGATTCAGCAAGAAGATGGCATCAGTAATCAAAAACTCAGCAACAAAGAAAAGCCTAGACCAGAGGCCTTCACAGTTGAATTCTATCCAACGTTTAAAGCAAAATTAACACCAGTTTTTCTCAAACTTTTTCAAACGTTGAAGAGGAGGTAATATTTTCTAACTTATTGTATTAAGCTAGTATTACCCTGACACCAAGCTAGACAAAGGCACCATAAGAAAACTACAAACATCCCTTACAAATGCTGATGCAAAAATCCTCAACAAAATAACAACAATTCAAATTTAGTGGTACATTAAAAGGATTATACACTATGAATGAATATAATTGACTCCTGAAATAAAAGTATGTTCCAACACGTGAGAATCAGTGTAATATCACATTAACATAAAGAAGAAAAAACCCTCATGTGATCATCTTAATCAAAGAAGAAAAAGCATTTGTCAAAATTTAACCCACATTCATGATAAAAATATACTTAATAAACTATAAAAAGGAATAAAACATCTTAACATAATGTTATATTTAAAAAAAAAACCCAGCTAACACAGCTAACATTATAATGAAAGACTGAAAACTTTTACCCTAAAAGCAAAAACAAGGATATCTGCTTTTACTACTTCTATTTAATATAGTACTGAAGGTTCTAGTTAGTTAAAACAATAAGGCAAGTAAAATAATAAAAGATTCCAATTTTTAAAAAAGTAAAATTTTCTGTTCACAGATGATATAATCTTATATATTAAAAATCTTCTAGTTTCTGTGAGATAAACTATCAGATGCAATAAATAACATTCAGCAAAACTGCAGGATACAAAATCAACACATGAATATCAGTTGTATTTCTACAATAAACTATCTGAAGAAGAAATCAAGACAACAATATTATTTATGATAGCATCAGAATAAAATACTTAGAAACCAACTTAACCAAGGAAATGAAAAACCTGTACAGCAAAAACTATAAACATTTCAAAAAAGTATTAAAGATGACACAAATGAAAAGACATCATGTGTTTATGGAATGGAAGACAAAACCTTGTCAAGATGCCATTGTTATCTATAGTCCACAGATTCAATAAAATCACTATAAAAATTCCAATATTTGCAAAAATAGAAAAACCTATTCTAAAATTCAGATGAAATCTCAAAAAACCCCAAGCAGCCAAATCAATCTTAAAAACTAACAAAGTTAGAGGACTAACACCTCCTGGTTTCAAACTTACTGTAATGCTTCAGTGCCCAAAACGATGTTCTACCAGCATAGAGACAGACATAAAGAACAATGCAATAGAAAAAAAGAGCCAAAAAATATGATCATGATTTTTAACAACGGAGTCAAAACTATTCAATGGGGAAACAACAGTGTGTATATATATATATATATATATATATATATATTTTTTTTTTTTTTTTTTTTTTGAGACGGAGTCCCGCCTTATCACCCAGGCTGGAGTGCATTGGCAGGATCTCGGCTCACTGCAAGCTCCGCCTCCCGGGTTCACGCCATTCTCCTGCCTCAGCCTCCCGAGTAGCTGGGACTGCAGGCGCCCGCTACCTCGCCCGGCTAGTTTTTTGTATTTTTTAGTAGAGACGGGTTTTCACCAGGTTAGCCAGGATGGTCTCGATTTCCTGACCTCGTGATCCGCCCATCTCGGCCTCCCAAAGTGCTGGAATTACAGGCTTGAGCCACCGCGCCCGGCCAAGAACAGTACATTTTTAAATGGTGTTAAAAATGAGTATTTACATGGAAAAAATAAAGTTGGACCCTTACTTTACACCATATAAAAAACTTAATTTAAAATGGACCAAACATATCATTGTAAGAGCTAAAACTATAAAACCCTTAGAAGAAAATGTAGGAAAAATGTTTCATAACACAGAAGCTGACAATAATTTCTTGGATATGACAGTGAAAGCACAGACAACAACAACAACAAAAATACATAAAAAGAACTTCATCAAAGTGAAAAACTTTTATGTATCTGAAGATACAATCAATATATTGAAAATAAATTCACAGAGGGAAAGAAAATATTCACACATTATATATTTGATAAGTAATTAATATCCAGGCTATATAAAGACCTCAGAAGCAACAACAACAATCAAATTTAAAGATGAGCAAAGGTTTTAAAATACACATTTCTTTAAAGAAGATATACAAATGACCAGTAAGCACAGTATAAGGTGCTCAGCATCACTAATCATGAGAAAAATGTAAATCCAAATCACAATGCAATACCAACTGACACATATAAGTGTAGCTGCCATCAAAAAAACCACCACCAGCAAACCAAAACAACAAAGCCCCAGAAAACAGCAAATGCTGGATGTGAAGAAGTCAGGACTCCTGCACACTGCTGGTGGGAAAGTAAGATGCCACAGCCACTGTGGAAAACAGTAATCGCCACACAATCCAGTAATTCCACATCTGGGTATATACCCCAAGAAACCAAAAGTGGGAATTTGCACACCCATGTTTATAGCAGCATTCACAAGAGCCAAAGGGTAGAAAAAGCCCAAATGTCCATCTACAGATGAATGGATAAGCAAATATGATCAATGCACACAATGATATATTATTCACCCTTAAAAAGGAAAGACATTCTAATACATGCTACAACATAAACCTTGAAAAGATTAAAACCAAAAAAGGCAAATACTCTATGCTTTCCACTTTTATAACATACCTAGAGCAGTTAAATTCATAGACACAGAGAGTAGGATGTGGTTTCCAGGGGACTGGGGAAAGGGAACAGGGAGCTATTGTTCTATGGATGCAGAGTTTCACTTTGGGATGATAACACAGGTTTGGAATGGATAGTGGTGATAGTTACACAACAACGTATTTCTACTTAATGTACTTAAATTTTCTGTTGTACATATTTTACCACAGTAAAAAAATTAGCAAATATTTAAAAATCTGCGTTTCTTTGAACTGTTTCTTTACATCCCTTGTCCATTTTTCAATTTGGCTGCTGGTCTTTTAATAATTTAGGATAGCTATATATATATATATATACACACACACACACATATATACACACACATACATATATACACATATACATGTACACATACACATATACACATATATACATATATATACACACACACATATACACACACAAAACCCAAATTAGCTTTTTGTCTGTCATGTATGTTGCAGATCTATTTCCCCAGTCTGTTGACTTTTGACTTTGAGGCATTTTTCTCACCTATAAAGTTTTAATTTTTATGGAGTCAAATGCATCAGTCTTCTATTCAAACACTTATTTATGGGGATGGTGTTTCAGTTTAGGATGATAAAGAAGTTGTAGATATGGATAAAGGAGATGGTTGTACAACACATTATACTGGATGCCACTCAACTGTACATTTAAACATGGTTAAAATGGTAAGTTTTATGTTGTATATATTTTACCACCAAAAAAGGGCCAGGCTTAGATGTTTAGATGTTAGGGGTTTGGAGTACCTCTAACATTTATTCCCTTCCAGGACTCTAATTTATAAAACACCCACACAAGGAAAGTAGATACTGACTTCACAAATCTTACAAGTCCCACAGCAGAGGCTGTCTGGGAAAGCAGAGACGGAAAAAGTCACATAAACTCGAAGTCAATGTGAGACCTCCCATCCCCTGCTCTGGAATCAGATGGAGGAAGGCATGGATGCAGGCTGAGCTGGAGAGATGAGCTGGCGTGGGCAGAACAGTCCTCCCATGACCCTAGACCTTAAGTGCTCCCACATGCTCTCAGGCACATATCAAGCCAAGAAAGCAGGCTAGGAGGGTAACACAGCTACCTGTGTACAGGGAGCTATGAAATATCTGAGCTGAGCAAGTGACGCACAAGGAGATAGAAGCAGTATGACCTTTACACAGTGAACTGGCTGAAATCATTTCAGGCTCTCATTAACCAGGCTAGCTCCGCTTTCTCTCTGAGGTAGGTAAACTTGAGGGGTAAAGTGGGAGTTGGGGAAAATAGAAAAGAAAGCCTGGCAGTATTTATTCTAACTCTGTAATAAATAAAAGTAAAACATAAATGCCCTTTCTCATGGCCCAAATGTTAGGTGAAAAAAAATGTTTGTCATCTCAGTCATGTGATGTGGACTTTAGCAGAGCGGTACACACATGGTCATTATTCCTTTCCCTCTGCATATTGTGTGCTTTCTCAGTTTTATAATGTACCTGATCCACTTGTCTCGTCATACTAGCTGCAAACAAGGCCACTGAATGTCACACCAGGTGGCCAGCATGTCTGTGAAGGGCGGAAACTGGGGCAGCCAAACAGCTGGCAGAGGCCCGCTGGAAAGTCCCCGATGCCCACTCCATGGAGGACTCCACACTTAAAAGACAAGATAAGCAAGTGTCAGGCTGCCTCACTAGCTATCCCCCCAAATAAAAAAATAAAAGTAACCCCTCCAGGGAACATGTGTGTACACACAAAAGTACGTGCACACAGCTACATGCAAAGGGGAAAGGCTGGGAAGGAACCAAATCCACCTCTGAACACCAGTTACTTGTGGGGAAGGGGCAGGTGAAGCCGCCTGTCAGCATTACTCACCTTTTCAACTGATGAGCTTGCATCAGTTTTGGCAATTTCTCATAAAAAGGCAATTTTCACTCCTTGGTTGATCACCCAGGTTCTGCAAAACTGAGCCACCAACCACTGCACCACTTCCCATGAGGCCAAATAATGGCTTCCCTCAAAGCTCAGCCCTCCCACCCACCTCCCAGTCCTGTCCCTCGCAAGGGGCTACCGGCCTCCTGGGGTCCAGGGGTCCAGGCCAAACCCAACCCACAGATGGCTGGTGAAACCAGCATGTATCCAAGGGCCTTTCCCCAACCGGGGCCGTGTGCCCACTGCATAGATAGGCTTGTGCTCACTCCCCTAGGACACAGACTCCCTTTTCTTTGGTTGGAATGAGGGATGGGGAGATTCGATGGTGCCCTGTACAGGTTGGTTTCTTCGGCTGGAATGAGGGATGGGGAGATTCGATGGTGCCCTGTACAGGCTGGATGTTAATCTGATGAGGTGCTCTTGGAGAAGCTTGCTTGAGTTCGGCGCTTTCTCAGCACGTGGTGTGTGCTGCCCATTCGAGATGCAGAAGTCCCAGAAGGAAAGTGCTTCTGCAACCCCCATTTACTGGTGAACAGAGGTCAGGTGATCTGCAGCTGGCCAAGCAGCTGCTAAGTGGCCAACAGGCTGGATCTGCCTCTCACTTGCAGAGGCCCTGCCTGGCTGCTGGGGCTGCCCTGAGACTCCCTCCTCCTCCTCTTCCCTCCACAGCTTTCCCGGCTTCTGTCCACAGCTGTGCTCCAGGTGGGGAACACCTGTGGGTGCACCACAGTGCAAATACTCAGACTCCAGCATGCAGAAGAGCCCCAGCTCCATGCTGTTTCCATATCCAAGCCCAAGCTTGTCTAGAGCTTCAGCAAATCCAAGCCTCCCTGAATTCCTGCAAGACCAGACTGAGCCCTACAGCCCCCACTACACTGGTTAGCTGCCAGTCCCAGCCCCTGCTGCCTCCTGAGCCGCTGCCTGTACAGTTCTGAAGTCCTACAAGAATGTTGAGATCCCAAGCCGACTCTCACCCAAAGAGGTAAACAACCAGGGGCCTCCAGGGGTAGAGAACATACCCAGACAGGTTCTGCTGCCTGTAGGCTTGATGTCCTTCCCCTACAACACGCCATGCTTGCCAGGCTGGAAGAGGGGCTCCAGAAACTTGGGAAACCTGGGCCTGTAGCTGGCATATGGAAAAGAGGCCTGGAAAAGCACCACTCCCGTCCATGAAGCCCCCAGATGGAACCAGCTAATTGGAAAACACATGGGCACTAAGCCTGACCCTCACTCAGACCCAGGTGGGAACTGCAGCGGTGACTTGTCCCCTCTGCCACTCTGGCTGTACCACTACAGGAGAGAGGAACATCTAGCCCCACGCATGAGTGGAGACACTAGGTGTAGGCAGGTTCCAGTGGTTGCTGCAGCTGAACCTTCCCAACCAGGTCCATGCAAGGCCATCTCAGATGGGTGCGCACCTGGGTTGGGCAAGGACACCCCTCAGAGTGAGAGCCACTGAGCTGGGTTGTCACAGAGGCTCCTTTTCCTGCTCTGAGAGCAGGTTGGGGGAGTATAGGGGACCTCTCCCCTCTCCCAGCTGCTTCCAGGAGCCACTTCTTTCGAGCTGAGGCACTCTCCTGCCGCCCGTTCCCATTTGGCTGCAATAGACCATTGCCAACATTCAGAGAACAAAAAGGGGCCTCACCTGTTTCCTCAACACCTCGGAGGCAAGTGGGTATGTCCAGGGGACCTGGGGTAGAACCTATACATCGGCCCACCCCCAGGCTATGCTGGCTTCATCTTATCTGTGTGATGGGGGTGGGGGTGGGAATTACCAAGAGACCATCACACAGGCCATGGACAAGTTCTACAAGAGCCAGGTAGAAGAGCATGGACAGCACTGTCCATGCATGCTGCCCGGCACCCAGTTCACACACACATCTCTTATTTGGCAGCTTCCCCAAAGCAGGCTTTGAAGTCCAGGCTCCCTGAGAAGCCTGGGGAGGAGACTCTGCAGGCTAAAGGGCCTATTCCCAAAGGTGCCACCCTCACCAGTCTCATCCTGACAATCCTGGGTTATTTTTGCCCTGAAGTTTTGGAGTGGGGGACAGGGAGATACAGACAGTATGCATTAGCCACTTTTCCGGAGAGCATCAGCCCTCCAGTCTGGGGCAGGTCAGACCTCCACTCGGGCGTTTTTCTCACTGGTTGCCAGTTGGGGGAAGCAGCATTGTGAGCACCTGCCTGTCTCCCCATGTCCTGTTCAGAAACCCCATCTGTGCCTCTGGTGAGACTGCCCCAAGCACACAGGCCCAGCAACCACCATCTATGGCCCCTGGGACCTAATCCCCTTCTACATAGGGGTCAGTGCATGTGAGTATACACTGTGCTTGATTTCTGCCCACTAGTCCCTGCCAGATATCCCATACCCACCTCAAGAGAATGAGGCCACACAAACACACCCAGGCCGTCATGGTGATGGAGCAGTTGGGGTCCTACTTGCCCACCCTCCATTGCTGGTTCAGAGCCTGACCACATGCCTATCCTGAGATGGGACTTTGGGGACATTGCCCACCAGGGTCACTGACCACTTTGAGTTCAAGAAACAGAGGGCCAGCTGGTCCCCTAGAAGTTTGGTACATGAGATAAGCCAAGGCTTGCCTTCAGAACAGGTTTTCCACCACGTAGCCGCCCAAGGCCCAGGTCATCCCTAAGTTCAGGTGAAGCCTGCCTGCCATGTCCACAGCCCATGCCGACCCCTCCTGGAGCCACTGGAATGCTTGTTCCTGGGCATGAAATAAACCCAGACAGCTTCAGCCTTGCAGGACAACAATGTGCATCTGGCAGCAGTAGCCAGAGGGCCCATAAAAAGAAGTTGGAGGTGAAACCAGATGCTATGAGGATACTTTATTAGGCAAAATCATATACTATAAAAATGCTTTAAAATGCAGGAGGAGGAGAGGTGAAGACATGAACAAGTGCGTAGTGACACATGGCAGTCAGAACACAGTAAACAATCCACACTGCTTCCCCCCTTTACCTAGAAAATGAAAGTTCTAGGCCTCCTCCTGGGCCGTGGCATCCTGATACTGTTGATACTCAGTATCCACGGCCCCAACTCAGCTCCCTGCAGGGAGTTTACATCAGTAGCTCTTCACCTTGAAGAGACACCTGGGCCTTCCTCCCAAAGCCCGTTTAGGAGGCATATGCAGTCACTCCACTCGGAGGATAGGAGGGTGTTCTGGGGGCCCTGACTCCACAATTCCCGCCGCGATGACCTTGGGGCACTCCTAGATTTTGAGCGGCCAAAGAACCTCACCACAGTCCTCCCTCACAGCTCACCGAATATGAAGTTGTCTGGTCTGAAGATCTGCCCGAAGGGCCCTGAGCACACAGAGTCCATGGTGCCTGGCACCAAATCCACCAGCACAGGGCGGGGCACGTACCTGCCACCAGAGTGGGGCGGGAGGGCATGAACGAGGGGAGGGCCACGTTCCCAGGAGGGCGGTGGGGGAAGGATGGGGCTCTCACCGCAGGCCTCTTTGTAGTATACTTCCATGCGCTCCAGCTGCAGATGGCTGTCCCCATGGTAGGTGCCAGCGGAGTCCATGGCATGTTCATCAGAGATCACCTCCCAGAACTGCAAGAGAGGGGAGGGGCCAGACAGGCCAGGGCTAAGTCACGGAGGCGGCCCAGCCCCTCTCCCAACCCCATCCGCACCCCCATCCCTAGGCCTCTGTGTCCCTGGGGTCCACCCCAGCGGCCTCACCAGCCACCCAGTCCCATCACGTCCCCAGCAGGGAGCCCAAGGGCCGCAATGCAGAGGACTCGCCCCCGCCCCCACCACTGCCAACATCTTCCCTGGCCACCCGGCATGCCCGAGCTGAGCCCTCAGAGCCTCGGCTGCCAACCATGGCACTGATCTTGTTCCCGCACTGCTCGGCCTGCGTGAGCACGATCTCTCTCATGGCTAAGGCCGGATCAGGGCGGCAGGAGAAACGCGAGGAGGAAGAACAGACACGCAGTGACTCAGCCCCGCCTCCGCCAAGGCTGAAATAGCCCCGCGCCCACCTCCCCCAGCCTCAGATTCGGCTCCCAGAATAAGCAACAGCTTTACTTCCACACAGGTGTACCCACCTGTGAATCCCTTGGCGTTGAACGTCTGTTGGAGAGCTCAGGTGTCCCTGCTGTGGTCCTTTCCACGCTGGGGAAAGCTGGTCAGCTGGAGAACTTCCTCCCACGTCTTTACTAAGACTCACTTCCTAGCTGACCTGAAACTGAATTTTCCTCCCATGTAGGAGGGGAGGACTCCAGTTTCCACACTTACAGAGTGCCTTTGCACCTCTCCTAGATTGATGACATATTTCTGTAATTGATGAGTCCTTCCTCTATTAGGAGATCTGTGGTTATGAAGGCCTTGTCTGTTAACAGGACTTCATTATAAGTTTTACTCTGGAGCAGTTCAAATCCACAGTAAGCTATGGGTGTTAGAGACAGGCCTCTGATTTAACCACAGTCTTCTTTTTTTTCTTTTTCTTTTTTTTTATTATTATACTTTAAGTTCTAGGGTACATGTGCATAACGTGCAGGTTTGTTACATATGTATACTTGTGCCATGTTGGTGTGCTGCACTCATCGACTCGTCAGCACCCATCAACTCATCATTTACATCAGGTATAACTCCCAATGCAATCCCTTCCCCCTCCCCCCTCCCCATGATAGGCCCCGGTGTGTGATGTTCCCCTTCCTGAGTCCAAGTGATCTCATTGTTTAGTTCCCACCTATGAGTGAGAACATGCGGTGTTTGGTTTTCTGTTCTTGCGATAGTTTGCTGAGAATGATGGTTTCCAGCTGCATCCATGTCCCTACAAAGGACACAAACTCATCCTTTTTAGTGGCTGCATAGTATTCCATAGTGTATATGTGCCACATTTTCTTAATCCAGTCTGTCACTCATGGACATTTGGGTTGATTCCAAGTCTTTGCTATCGTGAATAGTGCCACAATGAACATATGTGTGCATGTGTCTTTATAGCAGCATGATTTATAATCCTTTGGGTATATACCCAGTAATGGGATGACTGGGTCATATGGTACTTCTAGTTCTAGATCCTTGAGCAATCGCCATACTGTTTTCCATAATGATTGAACTAGTTTACAGTCCCATCAACAGTGTAAAAGTGTTCCTATTTCTCCACATCCTCTCCAGCACCTGTTCTTTCCTTTTAAATGATTGTCATTCTAACCAGTGTGAGATGGTATCTCATTGTGGTTTTGATTTGCATTTCTGATGGCCAGTGATGTCAAGCATTTTTTCATGTCTGTAGGCTGTATGCATGTCTTCTTTTGAGAAATGTCTGTTCATATCCTTTGCCTACTTTTTCATGGGGTTGTTTTTTTCTTGTAAATTTGTTTGAGTTCTTTGTAGGTTCTGGATAGTAGCCCCTTGTCAGATGAGTAGATTGCAAAAATTTTCTCCCATTCTGTAGGTTGCCTGTTCACTCTGATGGTAGTTTCTTTTGCTGTGCAGAAGCTATTTAGTTTAATTAGATCCCATTTGTCAATTTTGGCTTTTGTTGCCGTTGCTTTTGGTGTTTTGGACATGAAGTCCTTGCCCATGCCTATGTCCTGAATGGTATTACCTAGGTTTTCTTCTAGGGTTTTTATGGTATTAGGTCTAACACTTAAGTCTCTAATCCATCTTGAATTAATTTTCGTATAAGGAGTAAGGAAAGGATCCAGTTTCAGCTTTTTACTTATGGCTAGCCAATTTTCCCAGCACCGTTTATTAAATAGGGAATCCTTCTCCCATTTCTTGTTTTTCTCAGGTTTGTCAAAGATCAGATGGCTGTAGATGTGTGGTATTATTTCTGAGGGCTCTGTTCTGTTCCACTGGTCTATATCTCTGTTTTGGTACCAGTACCATACTGTTTTGGTTACTGTAGCCTTGTAGTATAGTTTGAAGTCAGGTAGCGTGATGCCTCCAGCTTTGTTCTTTTGACTTAGGATTGTCTTGGCAATGTGGGCTCTTTTTTGGTTCCATATGAACTTTAAAACAGTTTTTTCCAATTCTGTGAAGAAACTCATTGGTAGCTTGATGGGGATGGCATTGAATCTGTAAATTACCTTGGGCAGTATGGCCATTTTCACGATATTGATTCTTCCTATCCATGAGCATGGTATGTTCTTCTATTTGTTTGTGTCTTCTTTTATTTCACTGAGTAGTGGTTTGTAGTTCTCCTTGAAGAGGTCCTTTACATCCCTTGTAAGTTGGATTCCTAGGTATTTTATTCTCTTTGAAGCAATTGTGAATGGAAGTTCATTCATGATTTGACTCTCTGTTACTGGTGTATAAGAATGCTTGTGATTTTTGCACATTAATTTTGTATCCTGAGACTTTGCTGAAGTTGCTTATCAGCTTAAGGAGATTTTGGGCTGAGATGATGGGGTTTTCTAAATATACAATCATGTCATCTGCAAACAGGGACAATTTGACTTCTTTTCCTAACTGAATACCCTTGATTTCTTTCTCTTGCCTGATTGCCCTAGCCAGAACTTCCAACACTATGTTGAATAGGAGTGGTGAGAGAGGGCATCCCTGTCTTGTGCCAGTTTTCAAAGGGAATGCTTCCAGTTTTTGCCCATTCAGTATGATATTGGCTGTGGGTTTGTCATAAATAGCTCTTATTATTTTGAGATGCATTCCATCAATACCGAATTTATTGAGAGTTTTCAGCATGAAGGGCTGTTGAATTTTGTCAAAGGCCTTTTCTGCATCTATTGAGATAATCATGTGGGTTTTGTCTTTGGTTCTGTTTATATGCTGGATTACGTTTATTGATTTGCGTATGTTGAACCATCCTTGCATCCCAGGGATGAAGCCCACTTGATCATGGTGGATAAGCTTTTTGATGTACTGCTGAATTCGGTTTGCCAGTATTTTACTGAGGATTTTTGCATCGATGTTCATCAGGGATATTGGTCTAAAATTCTCTTTTTTTGTGTCTCTGCCAGGCTTTGGTATCAGGATGATGTTGGCCTCATAAAATGAGTTAGGGAGCATTCCCTCTTTTTCTATTGATTGGCTAGAGTCTTCTTTAGAGTGGGATTAGCCCTTTCACCTTTCCAGAGGACCGCAGTCTCCACGCAGAGTGAAGGTAATATTGGATTCTTCAAGCTAAGGATAGGTGTTGGGATATTCCTGCCATGAAAGATGGGCCATTGTCACTGTGCAGGCTTTTAGATGACCCAAACTGAGAAGCTATTTCTTCTGGTAAACATTTTTCAGATGGGGTGGGGAATGCCTCAATCTAACCAGTGAAGTTATCAGTGAGCATTAGCAAATATTTGAATCTCCTGCAGAAAGGCATCTGAGTAAATTAGAGTTGCCAGTTCTCACCTGGATAGGTTCCTCAATTTTGGACAGGTCTAACTGGAGAAGGAGAAAATTGCTGGCCGTTTGGGTCATGTCAGGCACAGAGCTCTCAGTGCTGAGTCACCTGTTTTAGTGTCTTCAAAAGATTTACCCCTATAAACAAACGAGGCATTAACAAAACCAAAGAATCCCTTCTAGGGTGAAAAGAATCATGAAAGTGCTGAAATATATTCCGATGATTGGTACTTGGCATTAGTAATTTGTTACCATCCTTCAGTCAGCCAGAGGGGCCCCGGACTGAAATGCAACCCCTTCAGAGTATTCTGGCCCAGTTCTACGCATGCTGACTAGCACGCCCATAAGCTTCATTAGCCCTTTCAGTGCAGGGGCCTTGGCTGTGGCATCTACAAGGGCATTTCCTTTTACATGGTCAGTATCTCTTTTGATGTCCTCTGCAATTAGTTATAGGCATTTTTTGGCAGCAAAGCAGCATTCTAACAAGCTCAAAATCTGAATGATGTTGTATGGAAATGCCCTTGGGGGTCAGGAGTCCCTACCCATTCCAAATTGCAGCATAACAATGAAGCACTAAAAAATCATACTTGGAATCAGTGTAAATGTTAACTTTTAAATCCTTTCCCAACTGCAGGGGCCTAGTAAGTTCAATTAACTCACCTTTTTGAGCTGAGGTAGAGGCCAGCAAGGCTTGTGCCTTGATTCTCTTGTGCTAATAATAGCATATCTAGCCCTCCTGTTTTCCTGATGCATAAAACAACTTGCATCTGTTAACCACTCTTCCTTGGGATGGTCAAAGTATTCATCTCTCTTAAGTCTGGCCTCCTAAATAAATTCATTTGATAACCTGTGACATGCTTTGGCTATGTCTCCAGTCAAATCTTATCTTGAATTGTAGCTCCCATAATTCCCATATATCGTGGGATGGACCTAGTGGGAGGTAATCGAATTGGGGATGGGTCTTTCCCATGCTGTTCTTGTGACAGTGAATAAGCCTCATGAGATCGGATGGTTTATTTACTTATTTTTGAGACATAATAAATAAATCCTTGAGGGGGAGGAGCACTAGGCTGAAGTTGGATTTGAATGGGGGAGGGGTTTAGTGCGTTTCCCAGAGCCTGTGTGGCCCAAACCTCAAGATTTACTTGAGACAACACCTCAGGTGGTAAATGTGACAGTTCGTTCTTTTTTTTTTTCCCTGAGGGGTCAGAAACAAAAATAACACTTTCTATGCTTTATGATCTGTCAAGGTGACCATGACTTCATCTGAGTCAATAAACCTCTCCCCAGTAAGAGGTCAGGCATTCAGACAGTATTAAAAAGGCAGATAAGAAACCCAGAGGCCCGGAGGACAACTTAGAAGATACGAAAAGCAGTGTTTTGGGGCTTGTCTATCATGAGAAGACAGGAGTCCATTGTATTTAATCAGGACAGAGTCATCTGCTCATACACCTAATAAGTTAATGCTCCTACCTGCCACTTCAAGAGTCACCTGAGGCTCCTCCATCTCTCGATAGCTAATTGTCCAGTGGGAGCGGAGGTAGGAAGCATCAGGCCCTACCACTTTTGAGTCTGCTGGGCTCTGATGATGGCTCCCTTGGAAGCACAGTGCATTTCCTTCAGCAGTGGCCCACCTTCTTACAGAAGGCACATTGATTGATATCCAAGGCACAATGGCCCAGAGGCACGGACTGGGACTTTTACCTTCTCACTTCCTCTGCGAGGGCCAGGGGTTAAGGGGCTGCCTCTGAAGTGGCGGAGAGCACAAGGCTGCAGCTAGAAACTGGGCCCCTTGGGAGATTTGCTTTATTTTATGTTTTCTCTGCCCTATTCCTGTGATGGAAAACTGCAGAATACAAGTCTAAAATCTAATCCTTGGGAGTCTGGAAGCCTAAGGCTGCTTTTGGCGGCTTCCTGCAGATATCAGAAGCAGACTGGGCTATAAAATAAACTCCTAGCAATGCCTGTCCCTTCTTGGAATCAGGGTCAGTGTTAGTGTATTTCCTCAAAGTCTAAATTATCCACCCTTGTAATAAAGCTAGGTTTTCATCTTTTCCTGAGTAATTTTCCAGACTTTATAAAAATTTAAAAACATTATCATACTTTTTTTATTCCTTCAAGGAGTCAAATGATCATAATTTTTTCTCTATATATCCCACTTTCTTCCTAATTCATTTCTCTTTTCTAGACTCTAGTTCTCTTTTGGGTACTAGTCAGGCACTGCCGTGCTTCCTACTTGATAGGTGTCATGTCCCTGGTTGCAGGCTGCCACCCTGTTAGCATGTGCTCTAGCCACTCCCATAATACACTGCTTTTCTACCACGCAGCAGGTGAGCATAAATATATGCAAATCTTGCCTGGTCAGATCATATATCAAGGTTAGCCTCTCAAATTTGTCTATGAATTTTCCTGGAACCTCTGAAAACTGTTTTAGTTTTTCCTTGCATACGGCTAATTCAGACATAGAAAGGGGCACGTATACCTATATAGTGTCCCTATTATCATCTGTCACTTCCCAGAGAGGGCAAACATTCAACTTTGCCAGCTGATAAGAGGCCCCACTGCATGTTGTTCTGGTGAAGCTCAGGTGTTTCAAGAGTGGGGTATGTATGTAAGACAAGACTCGAAGGGCAGAGAGAAAATGATGCCCGGACACTAGATAACTCTGGAAAACTAGAAGAAATTAATAACATGGTGCATACCTCACCAGAACTGGAAGGAGTCTGACTATGTTCTTATGGGGTGCTCGGACTGGCAGGGGAGAGTTCAGCCCAAGCTAAGAAAAGCCCAATATTAAGAGGCACTTGCATTAAAAGGGTAATCAATTATGTGCCATCCCTATTTTGTCTTTTCCTCCATCAAACATATAGAAGCCTATTTTAATTTTTTTATCCTGACCAAGCATCAGAGAAGCCTGTATGTAAAGTATTTCCTCCCATTTAGTTTCTCTTCTATAAAATAAATCAAGCTGCAAAAAAAGGAGTCAGACCGAACATGGGAAATGCGAAGGCTGTAACTTGTATGTAGTAATGTATGAGTCCATTTTCACACTGTTAGAGACAAAACTGACAAAACTCTCTCAGGAAAAAAGTGATATGCTGGGTTTAGAAAGTAGGGTCCAGCTGCCCTATACCAGCTCACCAAAGATGACCTTATGGTTAAGAAATGACAGAAAACTGTTAAGAAAACGTCTCATGTTCTCCATCTTGAGGCTGTTTACAGGGGTTGTCATAAAAGAGGCTGTCACTAAACAGGCATATCTGATCCTATCATGTAGGGCTGTTAAATGCCACATTTCAACTCCTAGTCATAATGATGGAAAGGTTATTGCTGATCTTTTCTGATAACTAAGGTACAAAAATACTAGGTTCCAAGACATCTCTTTTTTTCAGTGTCACTTGGACCAGTGGCAAATTAAATAAACAATCAGCTAAAAGTCAGAGGATCATTGAGGAAAGTAAAAGCTAAACTGTTTGGGACCTCTTTCCTGGGGCAGGCTCCAGGCTACTACAAAACAGAGGCAGTGAGCAGAAAGGTGACAAGATGCAGAGCACTCACGTGAGGGACAAAGAGCACAAGGTGGACAGTCCCAAAAGAGAAAGTGGCAAACATCTTCTTTAGCTAAATCCATTCTTCTAAATATACCCCAGGGCCTCTAACCTTGTGAGCTTGGCCTCTAATCTGAGTATGACACCCCCAGGTTTCTAACTTCGGGCTGAGTCTCTCACATTAATATTATACCCTAGGGCCTCTGACTTAAGTAATAGTGGATAATCATTCTTGCCCACCTGAATGGCTTCACGACTTCAAAAGATGGCCCACCTGCCAGCTGATTGATTCTGTATGGATTCTTTGCCTTGGAGTGGGGGTCTTGTCTTGGTATTCTTTCATGGTGTTGCTGAAAGATGTTGCTGGAGAAGAGGGTCCTGATACAGACCACAAAGTAGGATTCTTAGATCTTGTGCAGGAAAAAATTTGAGGTGAGTCAGAGAGAACAGTGAAGGAAGAAAGTTTATTAGAAGTGACTCCATTACAGAGTTGGACATCCTCAGAAAACAAGAGCAGGAATGCATTGTCTTTTGTTAGTGTCTCTACTTATAAGTAATTATAAAGAGAAAGAGTTATAATTAAACTTGGAAGGTGCAGAGGTACTCACTAAAGTCGGGGCTATTGGTTTTGACAATGACCATTAATCCATTGACCTAAGCTAGCTCATTAATATTATCTTTAAGAAAAAATGCTGCACTACTAGGACATTTATACATTTTTCAGGCTTGGTGGAAGATGTCTTGTATGGCCATAAGTATTCTGCAATTGCAATTTGTGGCCGGCTAAAAAATGTGGCTATTTTCAGACCATAAGTATTAACCTTCCAGATGTCTTATGAGTACCTAGCTACTCATATTAAGATAGAGTATTCTAGTCATGTTTATTAAACTAGAAGTTTGGCAATCATGAGTTCCTCTAACACAGCAAGTCTACTCCTCAAGGATAAAATGTATTTCTCAGGAATTTTGTACATTTTTATTGGAGGAAACCCCACCCCCGATATTTAACATTTTCTATTTCCCTAAGCATCTCGGCTGGTCTGATAAATAAAGGGAAAGAGTACAAGAGAGAGAAATTTTAAAGCTGGGTGTCCAAGGGAGACATCACATGTTGGCAGGTTCCATGATGCTCCCTGAGCCGTAAAACCAGAAAGTTTTTATTAGCAATTTTCAAAAGGGGATGGAGTGTACAAATAGGGTGTGGGTCACAGAGATCACATGCTTCACAAGGCAATAAAATATCACAAAGCAAATGGAGGCAGGGTGAGATCACAGGACTACAGGATGGGGCAAAACTAAAATTGCTAATGAAGTTTCCAGCACACATTGTCATTGATAACATCTTATCAGGAGACAGGGTTTGAAAGCAGACAACCTATCTGACCAAAATTTATTAGGTGGGAATTTCCTCGTCCTAATAAGCCTGGGAGCGCTACAGGAGACTTGGGCTTATTTCATCCCTTTGGCTTTGACCATAAAAGACAGCCGCCTCCAAGGGGGCCATTCATAGACCTACCCTCAGGGGCGCATTCTTTCCAGGGATGTTCCTTGCTGAGAAAAAGAATTCAGTGAGATTTCTCCTATTTGCTTTTGAAAGAAGAGAAATATGGCTCTGTTCTATCTGGCTCACGGGCAGTCAGAGTTCAAGGCCATCTCCCTTGTTCCCTGAACATTGCTGTTATCCTGTTATTTTTTCAAGGTGCCCAGATTTCATATTGTTCAAACACACATGCTCTACAAACAATTTGTGCAGTTAATGCAATCATCACAGGGTCCTGAAGCAACATACATCCTCCTCAGGTTACGAAGATGATGGGATTAAGAGATTAAAGTAAAGACACACATAGGAAATCACAAGGGTATTGATTGGGGAAGTGATAAGTGTCCATGAAATCTTCACAATTTATGTTCTTTTGCCATGGCTTCAGCCAGTCCCTCCATTCGGGGTCCCTGACTTCCCCCAACACATTTTTTTTTATGGCATTCGGTATGTTTACCAAAATGGCAGAAAAGAGTGAAATTAGTCCTCAAAGATTTCTCAGGATTAGATATAAACAAAATGATTATAGTTAATATGCAAGTTGATGCAGTTGATATGCGAAAGAAATTTTGTCTGAAACACGAGATTTTTATTTTTATTTATAATATTATCATTATTATATTTTGAGACACAGTCTTGCTCTGTTGCCCAGGCTGGAGTGCAGTGCACTATCTTGGTTCACTGAAACCTCTTGCCTCCCAGGTTCAAGTGATTCTCCTGCCTCAGCCTCCCAAGTAGCTGGGATTACAGGCATGAATCGCCACACCTAGCTAATTTTTGTATCTTTAGTAGAGATGGGGTTTCACTCTGTTGGCCAGGATGGTCTCAAACCCCTGACAACAAGTGATCTGCCCACCTTGGCCTCCCAAATTGCTGGGATTACAGGCATGAGCCACCACTCCCAGGCACAATGAGGTTTTTAAATAATTCTAACTGATCTCTTGCTGTTGAGCAGGGAGCTGAGCAAGTTGAACAGATCATAGGCCTAAAGGAGAAGGAAGAAGACAAACTCTGGAACACACGTGATTAATTACAATGGAAACCAAATCAAACTTAATAAGGCTGTACCTCTTAGTTTCAAGATGTTTCCCCTCATTTTGAAATATGGTGTTATTCCGTGGAAAAGAAAACTAGTGTTTATCTCCAGAGTAAAGATCAGGGCTCCCTGCAGGGATTGATTGACTGAGAGCTATAGCTCAGGATTAAAAATCCTTCTCTTTTCCACTTATAAATTAAAATTAATTTCTAAGCCCCTATTGACTAAATGGACCCCTCTTCTTGGATAAGGACATTTCAAAGTTAACCTGAAAAGCTAGTTCAAGCCATGGGTCACACATGCCTCATTATACTCTCCTCCCTTTTGGTTTTAATTTTAATTTTAATTTTTGTGGGTACATAGTTGGTGTATATATTTATGGGGGTACAAGACATACTTTGATACAGGTATGCAATGAGTAATACGTAATTAAAAACGGGGTATCCATCCCCTCAAGCATTTATAGCTTATAAACAATCCAATTATATTATTTTAGTTTTTATAAAATGTATAATTATTTTTGACTATAATCACCCTGTTATGCTATCAAATACTGTCTTACTCATTCTTTCTAACAATTTTTTGTACCCATTTCACATCCCCACTAATCCCCTGTTCCCCCACTGCCCTTCCCAGCCTCTGGTAACCATCCTTATATTCTCTATCTCTATGACATCAATTGTTTTGAATTTTAGCACCCACAAATAAGTGAGAACATGTGACATTTGTCTTTCTGTGCCTTATTTCACTTAACCTAAAGACTTTCAGGTCCATTTATGTTACTGCAAATGTCAGACTCTCATTTTTTTTTTTTTTTTTTTTTTTGAGGCGGAGTCTTGCTCTGTCGCCCAGGCTGGAGTGCAGTGGCCGGATCTCAGTTCACTGCAAGCTCCGCCTCCTGGGTTTATGCCATTCCCCTGCCTCAGCCTCCAGAGTACCTGGGACTACAGGCGCCCGCCACCTCACCTGGCTAGTTTTTTGTATTTTCTTAGTAGAGACGAGGTTTCACAGTGTTAGCCAGGATGGTCTCGATCTCCTGACCTCGTGATCCCCCCGTCTCGGCCTCCCAAAGTGCTGGGATTACAGGCTTGAGCCACCACGCCCGGCCTCTCATTCTTTCTTACAGCTGAATCGTACTCCATTGTGCACATGTACCACATTTTCTCCATCCAGTCATCTGTTGATGGACATTTAGGTCTCTTCCAAATCTTGGCTATTAGCAACATTTGTTTTTGACTGACTTCTGGATAAAAGCCACCTTAACTGGGGTGAAATGGTATCTCATTTTGAGTTTGATTTGCATTTCCATGATGATCAGTAATGTGGAGCACCTTTTCATTTGCCTGTTTGCCATCTGTATGTCTTCTTTTCATAAATGTCCATTTAAATTTTTGTCCACTCTTTAATTGGATTACTACATTTTTTTCTATAGAATTTTTTGAACTCAATATATTGCAGTGTATTAGTCTGTTCCTGCACTGCTATAAAAAAAACTGAGGCTGGGTTATCTATCTGTTTACTTATTGAGATGAAGTCTTGCTCTGTCACCCAGGCTGGAGTGCACTGGCAGGATCTTGGTTCACTGCAACCTCTACCTCCCGGGTTCAAGCAATTCTCTGCCTCAGCCTCTTGAGTGGCTGGGATTACAGGCATCTGCCACTATGCCCAGCTAAGTTTTTGTATTTTCAGTAGAGATGGGGTTTCACCATCTTGGCCGGGCTGGTCTTGAACTCCTGACCTTCTGATCCACCCGCCTCAGCCTCCCAAAGCGCTGGGATTACAGGCATGAGCCACTGTGCCTGGCAAGACTGGGTAATTTATAAAGGAAATATGTTTAATTGAGTCACAGTTCCACATGGCTGGGAAGGCCTCAGGAAACTTACAATCACGGCAGAACGAGAAGTAGGCACCTCTTCCATGACAGCAGGCAAGAGAGCATGTATGTGAAGCAAAGAGGGAAGAGCCCCTTATAAAACCATCAGATCTCATGATAACTCACTCATTATCAGAAAAACAGCATGGGGGAAACCACCCCCATGATCCAATCACCTGCTACCAGGTCTCTCCCTCAACACCTGGGGATTACAATTCAATATGAGATTTGGATGGGGACACAAAGCCTAACCATATCATATAGCATTAATTGCTTTTCAGATGGGTAATTTACAAATATTTTTTCCCATTCTGTGTGTTTTCTCTTCACTTTCTTTATTGTTTCCTTCACTTTAAAAAAGCTTTCTGACTTGCTGTAATTCCATTTGTCCATGTTTGCTTCGGTCGTCTGTGCTTATGGGGCATTATTTAAGAAATTTTTGCCCAAACCAATGCCCTAAAGAGTTTCCCCAATGTTTTCTTGTAAAATTTTGATAGTTTGAGGTGTTAGATTTAAGTCTTTTATTTATTTTAATTTGATTTTTGCATGTGGCAAAAAATAAGGTTCTAGTTTCATTCTTCTGCCTATGGCTTGTCAGTTTTCCCAGCCCTATTTGTTACAGAAACGGTCTTATTTTTTGTTGTATGTTCTTGACACTTTTGTTGAAAATAAGTTTAGTTTAGCTGTATGAGTTTGCTCCTAAGGTTTCTATTTCATTCCATTCGTCTTTATGTCTTTTTATTCTAGTGTCAAGTTGTTTTAATTACTATAGCTTGATAGTATAATTTAAAACCAGGTAATGGGATTCCTCCAGTTTTGGTTTATATACTCAGCATAGCTTTGACTATTATGGTGTTTTGTAGTTCCATATATATTTCAGTTTTTTTTTTCTATTTCTGTGAGGAATGTCATTGTTATTTTGACAGAGATGGCATGAAATGTATAGCTTGCTTTGGATCATATGGACATTTTTAAAAATACTGATTCTTCCATTCTGTGAACATAGAAATATCTTTCCATTTTTTTGTGTGTTCTCTTTCTTTTATCAGTGTTTTACATTTTTAATTGTTGAGAACTTTTATTTCTTTGGTAAATTCCCACACAGTTTATTTGTGGCTATTATAAATAGGATTACTTTTTTGAATTCTTTTTCAGTTTGTTTACTGTTGGCATATAGAAATCCTACTGATTTGTATATGTTGATTTTGTATTCTGCAAATTTACTCAAGTTATTACTTCTAATAGTTTTTTGGTGGATATATTAGGCCATTCTCACATTGCTGTAAAAATAATCAGTGACTGGTTAATTTATAAAGGAAATAGGTTTAATTTCTACAGGCTGTACAGAAAGCATAGCACTGGCATCTGCTTCTGGTGAAGCCTCTGACAACTGACAAGGTGAAAAATAAATCCAGTGATTGCACATCCCATAGTAAGTGCAAAGGCAGGGGGGAAGTGCTACACACACTTGTAGATAACCAGCTCTCATGAAAACTTACTATTGTGAGAATGTCACCAAAGGAAATGATGCCAAACTGTTCATGGAAATCCTGCCCTCATGATTCAATCACCTCCCCACTAGGCCCACTTCCAACATTGAGGATTATATTTCAATATAAGATTTTGGTGGGAACACACACCCAAACTATATCATTTTGCCTCTGGCCATTCTAAATCTCGTATCCTTCTCATATATCAAAATACAATCATGACTTCCCAATAATCCCCAAATTCTTAACTCATTTCAACCTTAACTCAAAAGTCAAAAGTCTCATCTAAGACAAAGCTAGTTTATTCCTCCTATAAGCCTGTAAAATAAAAAACAAATTAGGTACTTCCAAGATACAAATGGGGCATAGGCATTGGGTAAATATTCCTATTCTAAAAGGTAGAAATCAGCTAAAAGAAAGAGGCCACAGGACCCATGCAAGTCTGAAACCCAGAAGGGCAGTTATTGAATTGTAAGGCTCCAAAATAATTATTTTTGATTCTATGTCCCATTTCCAGGGCACACTAATGCCTTGGGACGTTTAGACCTTGTGGCTTTGCATTGTTCAGCTCATACAGCTGCTCTCAAGGGCTGGTATTGTGTTCCTCTGGCCGGTTTTGTGTGCTTCTGGTTTTTCCAGGTGCAAGGTGCAAGCTGTAGCTAGATCTACCATTCTGGGATCTGGAGGAGAGTGATCCTCTCCTCACAGATCTAATAGGCCATGCCCCATTGGGGAGCCAACATGGGGATTGTAACCCTACATTTCTTCTCTGCATTGTTTTAGTAGAGGTTCTCCATGAGGGCTGCACCCCTGCAGCATGCTTCTGCCTGCACACCCTGGCTTTGTTATACATTCTTTGAGGTAAAGGTGGAGGCTCCCAAGTCTCAACTCTTGCATTTTGTACACTCTCAGGCCTAACACCATATGAAAGCTACCAAGGCTTATGACTTGCACCCTCTGAAGCAGTGACTGGAGTTGTAACTGGGCCAATTTGTGCTACACCTGGTGCTGGAGCACTGGCCAGGATGCAGGGAGCCATGTTCCAAGGCTACCCAAGGCAGCAGCTCCTGGGCCTGATCCCAGAAACTATTCTCTTCTTTTAGACTTCAGGGCCTGTGATGGGGGGCTGCTTTTTAGATTTCTAAAATGCCTTCAATTCCTCTTTCCCATTGTCTTGCTATCAACACTTGCTTTTATTTTCAAGGTTATAAAAATATGTTTAACAAGTGATTGCTCCACAGCCTGCTTGAGTTCCTCTCTTATAAAAGCTTTTTATTTTTTCTGCCACATGACCAGGCTGCAAAGTTTTCAAGCTTTTACACTATGCTTCCCTTGTAAGTAAAAGTAAGTTACTTTTTTTTTTCCTCCAACATGTGAGCATAGGTTGTTAGTAGCAGCCAGGCCACATCTTGAATGCTTTGCTGCTTAGACATTTTCCCAACAGAAATGCTAAATCATCACTTTCTTTTTTTTTTTTTTTTTTTTTTTGAGACGGAGTCTCCCTCTGTCACCCAGGCTGGAGTGCAGTGGCCGGATCTCAGCTCACTGCAAGCTCCGCCTCCCGGGTTTACGCCATTCTCTTGCCTCAGCCTCCTGAGTAGCTGGGACTACAGGCTCCCGCCACCTCACCCGGCTAGTTTTTTTGTATTTTTTTAGTAGATACGGGGTTTCACCGTATTAGCCAGGATAGTCTCGATCTCCTGACCTCGTGATCCGCCCGTCTCGGCCTCCCAAAGTGCTGGGATTATAGGCTTGAGCCACCCGCGCCCAGCCCATCACTTTCAAATTCAAACTTTTATATATCCCTAGGGCATGACAGAAATTCACTCAACCACTTTGTTAAGACAACATGAATGACCTTTGCTTCGGTCCTAAGTTTCTAATTTTCATCTGAGACCTCCTCAGCTCAGCCTTCACTGTCCAGATCACTACCAGCATTTTGGTCACAGTCATTCAACCAGTCTTAAGAACATCTCAACTTTCCCTCATTTTTCTCATCTCAACTTTCCCTCATTTTTCTATCTTCTTCTGAGTCCTACAAACCCTTCCAACCTCTGCCTGTTTACCCAATTACAAAGCTGGTTCCACATTTTCTGGTATTCTTATAACAATTTTCCACTCCTTTGTGCCAATTTTCTGTATTAAGCTTTTTTTTCATCACTGTAAGTACCTGAGACTGGGTGGGAGGTTTAAGTGGCTCATGATTCTACAGGCTGTAGAGAAGACAGCACTGGCATGCACTTCTGGGAAGGCCTCTGGAAGTTTACGGTCATGGCAGAAGTTGAAGCAGAATCTTGCACACCACAGTGCAAAAAGCAGGAGCAAAAAACAGAGGGGCGAGTTGCTACACACTTTTAAATAACCAGATCTTATGGGAACTCACTCACTATCATGAGGATAGACCAAATGGGATGGTGCTAAGACATTTATGAGTAATCCACCCTGATGTTTAAATCGCCTTTCACCAGGTCCACCTCCAACATTGCGAATTAAAATATGAGATTTGGGAGGGGACATACATTCAAATCCTATCAGAGTAGTCTTTATGTTTTTCCAAATATAATTTTATGTCATTGGCAAAAAAAATAATTTGACTTCTTTTCCAAATGGAATGACTTTTATTGTTTTCTCTTGTCTGACTGCTTCAGATAGGACTTTCAGAATTATGTTGAATAACAGTGGTAAAAGTGGATATTCTTGTCATCTTCCAGATTTTAGAGGAAAGGCTTTTAGCTTTTCCCCACTTAGTAAGATACTAGCTGTGGGTCTGTCATATATGACTTTTAATATGTTGAGATATGTTCATTCCATACCCAGTTTTCAATGGGCTTTTTATTATTAAAGCATATTAAATTTTATCAAATATTTTTTAGCATAATGGAAATGATTATATGGATTTTGTCCTTCATTTTTTTTTTTTTTTTTTTTTTTGAGACAAAGTCTTCCTCTGTCACCCAGGCTGGAGTGCAGTGGCATGATCTCGGCTCACTGCAACCTCTGCCTCCTGGGTTCAAGTGATTTTCCTGCCTCAGCCTTCTGAGTAGCTGGGATTACAGGTGCCCAAAACTGCACCTGGCTAATTTTTTTATTTTTAGTAGAGATGGGATTTCGCCACGTTGGCTAGGCTGGGTTTGAACTCCTGAACTCAGGTGATCTGCCCACCTCAGCTTCCAAAAGTGGTGGGATTACAGGCATGAGCCATTGAGCCCGGCCCCTTCATTCTGTTTATATATCACATTGATTGATTTGCATGTTGAACCATCCTTGCATCCCTGGGATAAATTTCACTTGGTCATTATGAATTACCCATTTAGGTATTGTTTAATTCAGTTTGCTAGTTTGTTTTACAAATTTTTGCATCAATATTCTCAAATATGGGCCTGTAGTTTGTTTTTTTTTTAATGTGTCTTTGCCTTCTTTTGATATCAGTGTAATACTAGCCTCAAAGAATGAGTTTGGAAATGTTCTTTCCTTCTCTATTTTTCAGTCTGGTCCTACAGTCTTTTTTTTATTATGGCTTTAATTTTGTTACTTGTTATTGGTCTGTTCAGGTTTTGGATTTTTTTTTCCCATTTCACTCTTGGTAAGTTGTGTATGTCTAAGAATTAATTTCCTCTAGGTTTTCTAATTTGTTGGCAAATAATTACTCATAGTGGCCACTAATGATCCTTTGATTTTCTGAAGTGTTACTTGTAATGTCTCCTTTTGCACCTCTGATTTTATTAATTTGTATCTTTTCTGTTTTTTGCCTAGCCTGCCTGAATATTTGTCAACTGTTTTACTTTTCAAAAAATCAACTTTTTGTTTCATTGATCTTTTGCATTGTTTTCTTCATTTTATTTCTGCTCTAATTTTTAATATTTCTTTTCTTCTAATTTTGAGTTTGGTTTGGCCTTTTTATTCTAGTTAATTAAGATGTATTGTTAGGTTATTTGCAGTTTTTCTGTTTTTTATATAGGCACTTACAGTTATAAATTTTCCTTTCATAATAGTACCTCTTTTACTGTATTCCATAGGTTTTGCTATGCTATGTTTCTATTAGCATTTGTTTCAAGAAATTTTTCCATTTTCTTTCTAACATTTTTATTGACCTACTGATCATTCAAGAGCATACTGTTTAATGTCCAAAAGTTTGTATAGTTTCTGAAATTCATTTTTTAATTGATTTCTAGTTTGTTCCATTGTGGTCAGAGAAAATGCTTGATATTATTTCAATTATTTGAATGTTTTTAGACTTGTTACTTAACTTATGGTCTATCCTTGAAAATAACCCATGTGCTGAGAAGAAGAATGTGTATTCTGCAGCTGTTGGATGAAATTTTCTGTAAATATCTATTAGGTTCATTTGTTATATAGTGCAGATTAAGTCTGATGTTTCTTTGTTGATTTTCTGTCTGGAAGGTCTATCCAATGACTAAAGTAGGGTGTTGAAGTGTCCAGCCATTATTGTATTGATGTCTCTTTCTTTAGGTCTTATAATATTTGCTTCATTTATCTAGGTGCTTTAGTGTTGGGTGCATATATATTTCCAATTTTTCCTCTTGATGAATTGATCTCTTTATTATTATATAATGACCTTCTTAATATCTTCTTATAGTCTTTTGTTGAAATCTATTTTTGTCTGGTATAAGTAAAGCTATCTCTGCTCTTTTTTGGTTTCTATGGCATGGAATAACTTTTTCCATCCTTTTATTTTCAGTCTAAATGTATCTTTATAAGTAAAGTATTTTTTTTGTAGGTCACAGATTATTATCTTGCTTCTCTATCCATTCATCCACTATTTGTCTTTTGATTGGAGTATTCAGTTGATTTACATCCAATGTTATTATTGGTAAGCACTAACTCCTGCCACTTTGTTACTTGTTTTGATTGATTTTTGTCCTCTCATCATTCTTTTCTTTCTTCCTGTCTTCCTTTTAGCGAAGGTGATTTCTCTTTTAATATTATCTTTCTTGCTTTTTACTTTTTGTATATCTGTGTACGTTTTTTGATTTGAAATTACCATGAGGCTTGAATATAATATCTTATAACATCATTTTAGATTGTGGAAAATTTAACATTGATTGCATAAACAAAGAAACAAGCAAAGAAACTAATAAAAACTCTACACTTTAATTCCACTGCCATTCTTTTAAACTTTTTGTTGTTTCTCTTCCTTCCCTATTTTACTATGTCTTGGAAATATGTTGTAGTCATTTTTTATTGGTTTATTGTTTACTCTTTCTATTTGAGATTTTTGCACACCATAATTACGTTATAATATTCTGTTTTTCCATGTGCTATTACTAGTGAGTTTTGTACCTTCAGATGATTTCTTATTGCTCACTCACTTTTTTTCTTTTAGGTTAAGAACTCCCTTTAGCATTTCTTGTAGGACAAGTCTGGTGTTAATGAAATACCCCAGTTTTTGTTTGTTGGGAAAAGTTCTTATTTCTCCATCAAGTTTAAAGGACTTTTTGCCAGATACATTATTATAAAGTCTTTTTTTTTTTCCCTTCAGCTTTTTAAATATGTCATGCCACTCTCTCAGCCTGTAAATTTTCCCCTGAAAAGTCTGCTGTCAGATGTATCGGAGTTCCATTGAACATTATTTGTGTATCTTCTCTCGCTGCTTTTAGAATCATTTCTTTATCCTTAACCTTTGGGAGTTCAGTTAAGTGCCTTGAGGTGATCTTCTTTGGGTTAAATCTGCTTGATGTTCTGTAACTTTTCCTGTACTCGAATGTTGATATCGAATGTTGGAGAATTGTTTAATATTATTTAATATTATTTCTTTAAATAAATGTTTATTTTTATTTATATTTTATTGTTTATTTATTTATTTATTTTGAGACAGTGTCTCACTCTGTCGCCCAGGCTAGAGTGCAATGGCGTGATCGTGGCTCACTGCAACCTCCACCTCCTGGGTTCACGCCATTCTCCTGCCTCAGTCTCCCAAGAAGCTGGGACTACAGGCACCCGCCACCACGCCCGGCTAATTTCTTTCTGTATTTTTAGTAGAGACAGGGTTTCACCGTGTTAGCCAGGATGGTCTGGGTCTCCTGACCTTGTGATCCGCCTGCCTCGGTCTCCCAAAGTGCTAGGATTACAGGCATGAACCACTGCGCCCGGCCAATAAATGTTTAACCTTTACCTCTTTTTCTACCACCTCTTTAAGGCCAATAACTCTTAGATTTCTACTTTGAGGCTATTTTTTAGATTCTGTAGGCATGTTTTATTTTTTATTCTTTTTTGTCTCCTCTGACTTTGCCTTTTCAAATAGCCTGACTTCAAGTTCAATAAATCTATCTTCTCCTTGATCAATTCTTTTAAGTAACTCTGATGCATTCTTCAGTATGACAATTGCATTTTAACCTCAGAATTTCTGCTTTATTCTTTTTATTTCAATCTCATTGCTAAATTTATCTGATAGAATTTTGAATTCCTTCTCTGTGTTTTATTGCATTTCTTTGAATTACCTCAACCAACTATTTTGGATTTCCTGTATGAAAGGTCACATATCCCTGTTTTTCCAGGATTGGTCCCTGGTGCCTTATTTAGCTTGTTTGGTGAAGTCATGTTTTCCTGGATGGTCTTGATACTTGAAGATGTTCATCTATATCTGGGCATTGAAGAGTTCAGTCTTGATTGTAGTCTTCACAGTCTGGGCTTGTTTGTGCCTATTATTTGCGGGAACACTTTCCAGGTATTCAAAGAGACTTAGGTCCCAAACACAATAATACAGTATCTTATGCAAACACGTAGAGGTACTGCCTTGGTGGCCTCGGATTAACATCAAAAAAATTCTCTTGATTTATCAAGTAGAGACTCTTGTTCTCTTCCCTTACTTTCTCTCAAACCAGCAGAGTCTCTCTTTCTATAATGAGGCATGTGGAGCCGGAGTTGGGGTAACATAAGCACCCCTGTGGTCATGATCACTGAGACTGTGCTGGTTCACACTTGAAATAGGCAAAGAACTTGGTCTCACCCCAGGCCCACTGTAACCACTACTTGGCTACCACATAAGTTTATTCAAAGCACTAGCCCTAGCCCTAATCCTAACCCTAACTCTAACCCCAAACCCTAACCCTAACCCTAAACGCAAACCCTAACCCCAAACCCTAAGACTAACCTGAGCCCTAGCACTAGCCCTAACCCATACCCTAACCCCAACCCTTACCCTAACCCTTAACCCTGACCCCTAACAACTGACCCCAACCCCCAACCCTAACCTTTAACCCTAACCCTTAACCCCTAACCCTAAAACCCTAACACCAACTGTCCAGAGCCACGTGGCCCGGCCATAGCGATAATAATTGACAACTGATGCCTGAGCTTTATAAGTTTCTACTCTATGCCTCTTCCCTAGACTTACTTTCTTCCCTGTACTGATATCTCATACGCCAGTACAAAATGGCGCTCTTCCGGGTTCTTCACCACCCATCTTCCCGCGCCCGGGAAGATGATCAACTTACAGCGCAGGCGCCGTTCCGCGCCCGGGAAAATTACCAGTCGACGGCACAGGCGCAACATGACGTCCAACAGAAGAAACCGAAACCTACCTGGCCACGCCCACTGCAGGGCTACCGTCATCGCCCTGGCCCAACCTCCGCCCCTGCTGGTCTATATAAGGCATTATGCCGCCACCAATAAACAAGACTTGATCAGGATACTGTCTTGTCTCCATTTCTCGTGTCTCTTGTCCCCCCGAATTCCCACTCCCTCTTCTAAGGTCTACGTTGACGATCCCGCGGGACGGGACACGTAGCGCCTCAACGTGGGGCCCGGAAACGAGGGATTCCGTGAGGAAGAGGATGCGAAAGAACGGTCGACCGCTAAAGTGAAACAAAATTCCTCCAATCACCGTGGGAGCCTGCCGCGTCAAGATCGAAGGTAAGTAACGCGCCCAAAATGGGACAAGAATTAAGTCAACATCAAATCTATGTAGAACAATTAAAAGAGGCTTTAAAGACACGAGGAGTAAAGGTTAAAGGCAATGATTTGTTTAAATTTTTTGACTTTGTAAAAGACACCTGCCCTTGGTTCCCACAGGAAGGAACTATTGATATTAAAAGATGGCGTAGAGTAGGAGATTGTTTTCAAGATTATTATAATACTTTTGGGCCAGAAAAAATTCCTGTGACCACCTTCTCTTATTGGAATCTCATTAAAGATTTGATAGATAAAAAGGAGGTCGATCCACAAGTCATGGCTGCGGTCGCCCAAACAGAACACATTCTAAAGGTTGGTTCCCGCTCTGACCTCACAAAGCCTCCGCATGATACCGAGGAAGATCTCATTTCCCTTGAGAGCAATGATGAGGGAGTCAAGTCTCCTTCTGTAACAGATAAAGAAATGTTACACAAAAACAAACAGAAAAAATATCCGGTTTTACAAAAACCTCAAAAAGAGGAAGAAACTAATGAGCCTGATCAATCAGACATAAATTGGGATGACTTAGAGGAAGAGGCGGCTAAATATCATAACCCCGACTGGCCTCCCTTTACTTCACACCCACCCCCATATAATGGGACACGTAATGGGGCTTCTGTGCCCACTGTTATGGCAGTAGTAGATCCCAAAGAAGAATTAAAACAAAAAATTGCTCAACTAGAAGAATAAATTAAACTTGAGGAGTTGCATCAATCATTGATAATTAGGCTCCAAAAATTAAAAAAAAAGGAAATGAAAAGGTACCTAACTGGGATGTTATGGGGGGTTCCCTGCGCCCACCTCAGCGGCCCGGACAGCATGTCCCAAGAGGGGGGTTAGTTGCTAGCCGACATAGAGAAGACTCCTCCCCCAAAGACATATTCCCAGTTACTGAAACCACAGATGGGCAAAGACAGGCCTGGAGACATCATAATGGGTTTGATTTCACTATCATAAAAGAGTTAAAAACTGCTGCTTCTCTCGCCATATACTCTCGCAATAGTGGAATCTGTAGCCGATAACTGGCTCACCCCTACAGATTGGAATACCTTAGTTAGGGCATTTCTCTCTGGGGGAGATCATTTAATTTGGAAGTCAGAGTTTTTTGAAAATTGTAGGGACACAGCTAAAAGAAACCAACAGGCAGGAAATGGCTGGAATTTTGATATGTTAACTGGTTCAGGAAACTATACAGACACTGAGGCCCAAATGCAATATGATCCTGGCTTGTTTTCACAAATCCAGGCAGCTGCTACAAAAGCCTGGAGGAAACTCCCTGTTAAAGGAGACCCAGGGGCCTCACTCATGGCAGTCAAACAAGGACCAGATGAGCCGTTCTCAGATTTGGTACACAGACTCATGACCACAGCAGGTAGAATTTTTGGAAATGCAGAAACGGGTGTAGATTATGTTAAATAGTTGGCATATGAAAACGCCAACCTTGCCTGTCAAGCGGCAATCAGACCTTATCAAAAGAAAACAGATTTAACAGGATATATTCGTCTTTGTTCAGATATCGGGCCCTCATACCAACAGGGTCTAGCAATGGCCGCCGCCTTTAGCGGTCAAACAGTAAAAGACTTCCTCAATAACAAAGGCAAAGATAAAGAGGGGTGCTTTAAATGCGGTAAAAAAGGACACTTTGCAAAAGATTGCCGCGAAAATCAAAATAAAAATCCAGAAACAAAAATTCCAGGCCTCTGCCCAAGGTGTAAAGGAGGAAAGCACTGGGCCAACGAATGTAAATCTAAAACTGATAGTCAAGGAAATCCTTTATCGCCTCAGCAGGGAAACGGGGTGAGGGGCCAGCCCCAGGCCCCGAAACAAGCTTATGGGGCGGTCAGCTTTGTTCCAGCCAGCAGCAACAATCCATTTCAAAACTTAGTAGAGCAACCCCAGGAAGTGTAGGACTGGACCTCAGTTCCACCTCCCACACAGTATTAACACCTGAGATGGGACCACAAACCTTAAATACAGGAATATATGGGCCTTTACCACCTGACACTTTTGGGCTACTCTTGGGAAGACGTAGTGTCACCATGAAAGGTTTACAAGTCCTCCCTGGAGTTATTGATAATGATTATGAAGGAGAAATTAAAATTATGGCCAGGGCTATTAACAACATTATTACTGTCCCTCAAGGGGTTAGAATAGCACAGTTAATTTTGTTACCCTTAGTTAAAACAGATAATAATATCCAACACTCTAACAGGGATACAAAAGGTTTTGGTTCCTCAGATATATATTGGGTACAACCAATTACTAACCAAAAACGCTCTCTAACCTTATGGTTAGATGGTAAGACATTTACAGAGCTAATAGACACAGGGGCTGATGTAACCATCATTAAACAAGAAGATTGGCCCTCTCATTGGCCTACCGCAGAGACTTTAACTCACTTGAGAGGAATTGGACAAAGCAGTAATCCTAAACAAAGTTCTAAATACCTAACGTGGACAGATAAAGAAAACAATTCAGGCCTCATTAAGCCATTTATCATCCCTCACTTACCTGTTAATCTTTGGGGACGAGACCTGCTCTCCCAAATGAAAATTATAATGTGCAGCCCAAATGATATAGTTACTGCACAAATGCTAACTCAGGGATACACCCCTGGTAAAGGTCTTGGGAGAAAAGAAGATGGTATTCAACAGCCTACACCAGTCTCAGGACAACTTGATAAAAAGGGTTTTGGAAATTTTTGGCTCAGGCCACTGACATACCTGCACCCCAAAAGTGCGCTGACCCCATTACTTGGAAGTCAGATGAGCCCGTCTGGGTTGATCAGTGGCCTTTACTTAATGATAAGCTAAGTGCTGCCTAACAGTTAGTGCAGGAACAACTGCTAGCAGGACATATTACAGAAAGTAATTCCCCTTGGAATACACCTATCTTTGTTATTAAGAAAAAGTCTGGCAAATGGAGACTCTTACAAGATTTAAGAGCAGTAAATATCACTATGGTCCTTATGGGTGCCTTACAACCGGGACTGCCCTCACCAGTTGCGATTCCTCAAAAATATTTTAAAATCATTATTGACCTTAAAGATTGCTTCTTTACAATCCCCCTTCATCCTGCTGATCAGAAAAGGTTTGCCTTTAGTCTTCCATCTACAAATTTTAAGCAGCCAATGAAATGTTACCAATGGAAAGTCTTACCTCAGGGTATGGCCAATAGTCCTACCTTATGTCAAAAATATGTAGCCGCTGCTATAGAACCAGTCAGAAAAATATGGACACAAATGTATATTATACATTATATGGATGATATTTTAATAGCACGACAAATTGGTGAACAAGTCTTACAGTGCTTTGCCCAACTCAAACAAGAGTTGACAACAGCCGGACTGCAAATAGCCCCAGAAAAAAAAAAACAACTACAAAATCCATATACCTATCTTGGTTTTCAAATTAATGGACCCAAAATCATTAATCAAAAGGCCGTTATACGCCGTGACCATCTAAAAACTTTAAATGATTTCCAAAAATTACTGGGAGACATAAATTGGCTTCAACCATACTTAAAACTTACCACAGGAGAGTTAAAACCTCTTTTCGATATATTAAAAGGAGACTTTAATCCGAAATCCCCCAGGTCCATTTCAAAAGAAGCATTAACGGCACTCCAACGGGTAGAAAATGCCATTACTACACAATTTGTTACCAGTATTGATTATTCTCAGCCATTAATATTCATCATTTTTAACACAGCAATGACCCCTACTGGTTTATTCTGGCAAAACAATCCCATTATGTGGGTACACCAGCCCTCCTCCCCCAAAAAGGTTTTGTTGCCTTATTATGATGCCATAGCTGATCTAATTATCTTGGGAAGAGAAAACAGCAGAAAATACTTTGGAATAGAACCCTCTACCATTATACAGCCCTACACTCAATCACACATCCATTGGCTGTTACAAAATACAGAAGCCTGGCCAATTGCTTGCGCTTCTTACACTGGCACAATTGACAACCATTACCCACCTAACAAACTCATTCAATTTTGCAAACTTCATGCGTTTGTATTTCCTCATATTACCAGTAAGGAACCTCTCAATGACGCATTACTAATTTTCACTGATGGATCTTCCACAGGACTCGCTGCTTACACCTACAATAATACAATTGTCAAATTCCAAACCACTTACACATCAGCTCAGCTAGTCGAATTACAAGCTATAATTGCAGCATTATCAGCTTTCCCTTGTCAGCCACTTAATATTTACACAGACAGCGCCTACCTGGCTCATTCAATACCCCTCTTAGAGACCGTGCCGCAAATTAAACATATTTCAGACACAGCTAACCTATTTCTACAATGTCAACAACTTATTCAAAAAAGGACTACTACCTTTTTCCTTGGACATATTAGAGCACATTCAGGATTACCAGGACCTTTAGTACAAGGTAATTCAACAGCTGACATGGCAACAAAAACCATAGCCACAGTCACTACAGACAATTTACAACAAGCACAAAAAACACATGCCCTACATCATTTAAACACCCAGACCTTAAGACTTATGTTTAAAATTACTAGAGAACAAGCCCGACAGATAGTTAAACAATGTGCCAACTGCATAACTTATTTACCCATTCCTCATCTAGGAGTTAACCCTCGAGGACTCATCCCCAACGAAATTTGGCAAATGGACGTTACACATCACTCAGAATTTGGCCAACTAAAATATATTCATGTATGCATAGACACCTATAGTGGGTTCATTATTGCGACTCTCCAGCCAGGAGAAACCACCAAACATGTCATAGCTCACTTATTACATTTCTTTTCCATCTTAGGTATACCCAAACAAATTAAGACAGACAATGGCCCTGGTTACATAGTCAAAACTTTCCTACAATTCTGCAACACCCTACAAATGAAACATATCACAGGCATTCCCTACAATCCCCAAGGACAAGGAATAGTTGAAAGGGCCCATCTGTCATTAAAAACTACTATTGAAAAAATGAAAGGGGGGAGCTGGTACCCCGTGAAGGGTACCCCCAGAAACATACTTAATCATGCCCTCTTTATCCTTAATTTTTAAATTTGGACAGTCACAGAAAATCTGCTGCCGACTGTTTCTGGCATCCTGAATCTCAAAAACAGTTTGCAATGGTTAGATGGAAAGATCCACCCGATAATTCATGGCATGGCCCAGACCCAGTTTTAGTTTGGGGAAGAGGCTCAGTATGTATTTTCTCACAAAAAAATGATGCAGCCAGATGGCTGCCCGACAGATTGGTAAGACAAATAAACCATAACCATTGTCAGTCCAGGGAAAACAATCCTCCCTGAGAAGTTTCTTCCCTTTTGTTTTTCAGAAAATGAAGCCCAACATGAGATTCCTTTGGAAAATAATCTTTTTATATAACATAGCAACAGTCTATGCAGGTTTTGATGACCCTCGTAGAGCAATAGAACTAATACAAAAGCAACACGGCCAGCCTTGTGACTGCAGCGGGGGACAAGTATCTGAACCTCCGTCAGACAGGATCTCCCAAGTGACCTGCTCGGGCAAGACAGCTTATTTAATGCCAAACCAACAATGGAAATGTAAGTCAACCCCAAGAGATACCTCCCCTAGCGGGCTGCTCCAAGAATGCCCCTGTAGTTCTTTCCAGTCCTCTGTACACAGTTCTTGCTACACCTCATATCAACAATGCAAATCAGGCAATAAAACATACTATACGGCTACGTTATTAAAAACACAAACTGGAGGTACCAGTGACGTACAAGTATTAGGATCCACCAATAAACTTGTACAATCTCCTTGTAACGGCCAAAAAGGACAGCCTGTTTGCTGCAGCACTACAGCCCCGATCCACATCTCTGATGGGGGAGGTCCATTAGACACCATAAAAATTAAAACTGTTCAGAAAAAACTAGAAGAAATTCATAAAGCCCTATATCCTGAAATTCAATATCACCCTTTGGCCCTGCCTAAGGTTCGAAATAACCTTATGATCGATGCTCAAACTTTTAATATCCTTAATGCTACTTACAACTTACTCCAAATGTCCAATACAAGCCTTGCCCACGATTGTTGGCTTTGTTTAAGAATGGGTCCCCCTATTCCTCTCGCTATACCTAATTTTTCATTATCCTATGTCAATTACTCTGGTGAGTCCTTGGTCAATAACTCTTGTCCAAATTATTTCTCCCCTCTTAGTTCAACCAATGAAGTTTTCTAATTCCTCTTGCCTCTTTTCACCCTCTTACAATAGCACTGAAGAAATCGATCTAGGCTACGTTGTATTCAACAACTGTACCTCCATAATCAATGTCACCAACCCCTTGTGTGCTATAAATGGCTCAGTTTTCCTCTGTGGAAACAACATGGCATATACTTACCTACCCACAAATTGGACAGGGCTTTGTGTTCTAGCCACTCTTCTCCCCGACATTGATATCATCCCTGGAGATGAACCTATCCCCATCCCCGCTGTTGTGCATTTTATATATAGACCAAAACAGGCCATACAATTTATTCCCTTGTTGGCTGGACTGGGAATCACCACTGCATTTACAACAGGAGCTACAGGCCTAGGAGTCTCACTAACCCAATATACTAAATTATCCAATCAATTAATTTCCGATGTACAAACCTTATCCAGTACTATACAAGATCTACAAGATCAGGTAGACTCATTAGCTGAAGTAGTTCTCCAAAATAGAAGAGGTCTAGACTTACTAACAGCAGAACAGGGAGGGATCTGTTTGGCTTTACAGGAAAGATGCTGTTTTTATGCTAACAAATCCGGGATCGTCAGAGATAAAATAAAGACCTTACAAGAAGAGCTAGAAAAACGCAGAAAAGACCTGGCCGCCAATCCGCTTTGGACTGGACTCCACGGACTTCTCCCTTATCTCCTACCATTTTTGGGCCCTTTACTTACCCTTCTACTCTTTCTCACTCTTGGACCTATAATCTTTAATAAGCTTATGGCATTCGTCAGACAACAAATTGAGGCCTTCCAGGCCAAGCCTATACAGGTCCCTTATCATCGCCTTGAGATGTCTGAACATGGTGAGTCTTATCCGTTCTTATAAGACCACCTCCCCTGTGAGCTGAACTGGACAGTCAATGACAGGTAAGAGGACACTACCCCCAATCGAGCCTAAGACAGGAGGGCCGCCCCTGCCGCTGCCTAATCCCATGACAGGCTTAAAAGGTGGGGATGAGTTGATCCAACCTAAGACAGGCGCAGTTCCCAAGGGGCTATCTCTCATCATGAAATAATAAAAAAGGGGAACCTGTCCGGAGCCGCGTGGCCCAGCCATAGCGATAATAATTGACAACTGATGCCTGAGCTCTATAAGTTTCTACTGTATGCCTCTTCCCTAGACTTACTTTCTTCCCTGTACTGATATCTCATACGCCAGTACAAAATGGCGCTCTTCCGGGTTCTTCACCACCCATCTTCCCGCGCCCGGGAAGATGATCAACTTACAGCGCAGGCGCCGTTCCACGCCCGGGAAAATTACCAGTCGATGGCACAGGCGCAACATGACGTCCGACGGAAGAAACCGAAACCTACCTGGCCACGCCCACTGCAGGGCTACCGTCATCGCCCTGGCCCAACCTCCGCCCCTGCTGGTCTATATAAGGCATTACGCTGCCACCAATAAACGAGACTTGATCAGGATACTGTCTTGTCTCCATTTCTCGTGTCTCTTGTCCCCCCGAATTCCCACTCCCTCTTCTAAGGTCTACATTGACGATCCCGCGGGACGGGACAACCAACCCCAACACTAACTCCTAACCCTAACTCTCACCCTAACCCTCACCCTAACCCTTAACCCTTAACCCTAACACTAACCATCTAACCCTTCTCCATAACCTAAACCTAGCCATTACTCCTAACCCTAAATCAAACTCTAAGCAAACCCTAACACACTAGGGACACAAGAACAGAGGTGTACATATTCATTCTGTCATACTTATGTTTGCACTTCCCCTCACACATACAAAACACACTCACATATGCATACCCCTACACATATTGAAATGTCATCTGATTTGTGACCCAAAGAACTCTCAACTAAGAAATAAATGAAAGGTTGCTTACACTGACTAATCCTGAAGGATGTGCCAATTAAAAGAACATTAAAATATCTTTGCCTGCCTGTGTGCAGGCTGGGCGTGGTGGCTCATGTCTATAATCACAGCACTTTGGGAGGCAGAAGTAAGTGGATCACTTGAGGCCAGGAGCTTGAGACCAGCCTGGTCAACATGGGGAAAGCCCCATCTCCACTAAAAAAAAAAAAATTAGTCGGGCATGTTGACACGCCTGTGTCCCCAGCTACTTGGAAGGCTGAGGCCTAAAAATCATTTGAACCCGGGAGTCGGAGGTTGCTATAAGCCAAGACTGCACCACTGCACTTCACCCTGGGCAACAGAACGAGAGCCTGTCTCAAGAAAAGGATTGATATTTACTGTTGGCAAAGGCTACAGTCATTCTCTTGCTAACCCTAAACCCTGACTCTGACCCAGACCTCATCATATTCTTCCCCACAATTCCTCAGGTATGTTTCCTTTCTGCTAATTTTTTTCCTCTAAACTTCTGACACTTAATACTCTAAATAGTAAACCAACCCATACCAATCCCATCCCCAATTTAATGCTAAGCCACACCAGGACTTGACATCACAAGAACAGAAAGGTACAGATGAACGTTTAGTATAATTATTCAATTAATAATGCTCAAGAGGCCGGGTGCAGTAGCTCACACCAGAAATCCCAGCACTTTGGGAGGCCAAGGTGGACAGATCACCTGGGGTCAGGAGTTTGAGACCAGCCTAGCCAACATGGTGAAACCCTGTCTCTATTAAAAATACAAAAATTAGCCAGGCATGGTGGTGGGAGCCTGTAATCCTAGCTACTCAGGTGGCTGAGGCAGAATTGCTCGAACCTGGGAGCCAGAGATTGCAGTGAGCTGAGATCGTGCCATTGCACTCCAGACTGGGCAACAAGAGTGAGACTCTGTCTCAAAAAAAAATTTTTTTAAAATAATGCTCAAGAAAATAATTGTCATTTCATACGACACATATTTTGAGGATTATACATGATCACTACATCCTTTTCTCAGAAAATCAAGCTGGTTTAGTATACTAAAGTCATCACTGCAAATAAACATCAAATAAACAGAACAAAGAAGAAACCCACATAATCATTTCAATACATGCAGGAAGTACTTTAAACAAAGTCAACACCATTTCATCGTAAAAAACACTCAACAAACCAGGGATAGGAACTTTCTAAACACCACAATAGGACTTTAGCACCATCTCTATTGTTAGGGCCCAGTGCTGTACACTCCTAAGATCAGGACCAAGGCATCAATGCTCATTTTCATCACTGTATTCAACACTGTATGGGAAGTTCCATCCACAACAAATAGGAGAGAAAAAGAAGTAAAGAGCACATATATGTGTTAGGAAGCAGTAAAAATGGCTACTCACAGATCACATGAGTTATCTTACGTACAGAAAAATCATGACGAACCCCCAAAATATTATTAAAACTAGTAAACTACAACACAAAATTACAACACAGAATGTCAATACACAGTAATCTGCTGTATTTCCAGATACTAGCAATAAAGAACATGAGAATGTAATTATGAAAACCATTCCATGCTGGGGGTGGTGGCTCACACCTGTAATACCAACACTTTGAGAGGCTGACATGGGAAGATCTTTTGAACCCAGGAGTTTCGGGCCAGTCTGGCCAATACAGGAAAACACTCTCTCTACAAATAACTTAAAAATTAGCTAGGTGTGATGGTGCATGTCTGTAGTCCTAGTTACTCGGGAGACAGAGGAAGGAGGATAGATTGAGCCCAGGAGGTTTAGGCTGCAATAAGCCACGTTCACACCACTGCACTCCAACCTGACCAAGAGAGCAAAACTATGCCTTGAAAAAGAAAGAAAAAGAAATTACATTTTTAAAAATCAACAGGCTGGACATGGTAGCTGACACCTGTAATGAAGTGATACTCCTCTCTTGGCCTCCCAAAGCATTGGGATTACAGTTTGGGCAGGAAAGCAAGACCCTACCTGTACAAAATATCAAAAAATTAGTCAGATGTGGTAGTGCACACCTGCAGTCCCAGCTGCTTGGGAGGCTGACGAGGGAGGATCACTTGAGCCCAGGAGGTAGAGGTTGCAGTGAGCCATGATTGTGCCACAGCACTCTAGCCTGGGAGACAGAGTAAGACACTGTCTCAAAAAAATAAAAATAAAGCAATTGCTCATAGAAATATGGGTTTATTTCTGAACTGAAAATTCAGTTCCATTGACTATTCAATTGATTATACCAGAATCATGTTGATTTTATTACTGTTGCTTTGTAGTAAGATCTGAAATTTGGAAATATGAGCCTCTGAGGCTTTGTTTTTTTTTGTTTTTTTTTGTTTTTTTTTTTTTTTTTTTTTTTTTTTTTTGGACACTATTTTGGCTATTCTGCATCCCTTGAAATTTCGTATAAATGGATAGGATCAGTCAGTTGATTTCCGCCAAAAGGACATTGGGATTGTAACAGAAATCACAAAGAATCTGTAGATGACTTTGTGTAGTACTGCCACCTTAAGAATTATGAAGTCTTCTAGCTTATGAATATGAGGTGTCTTTAAATTTATGTATGCTTTCTTGAATTTACTTCAGCAATGTTTTGAAATTTTCCATTTACAAGTTATTTTGTTGTTTTTTGTTTTCTGTTTTTTCCAGAGACAGAGTCTCACTCCATCACCCAGGGTGGAGTGCAGTGGCAAGATCTCGGCTCACTGCAACCTCTGCCTCCCAGGTTTAAGCAATTCTCCTGCCTCAGCTTCCCAAGTAGCTAGGATTACATGCGCATGCCACCATGCCCAGCTTGTTTTGTATTTTTAGTAGAGACGGGGTTTCACTGTGTTAGCCAGGATGGCATCAATCTCCTGATCTTGTGGATCCACCCTCCTTGGCCTCCCAAAGTGCTGCAATTACAGGCGTGAGCCACCATACCCAGCCTCATGTACAAGTCTTGTACCTTGGTTAAATTTATTCCAAAGAATATTATTACGTTGATTGTTTTTTGAGAGGGTCTCACATTGTCACCCAGGCTGGAATGCAGTGCCACAATCCTTCAGCATCAATCTCCTGGGCTCAAAAGATCCTCCCACCTCAGCCTCTAGAGTAACTGGAACTACATATGCGTGCAAGCACAACCAGTTAACTTTTTAATATTTCTGTAGGGACGGTGTCTGACTATGGTGCCCAGCTTTCATTCTAAAATTTTTAAAAACTCTAAAATTTTAGCCATGAATCTGGCATAAATACTGTGGTGGTTAATTTTAGTGTCAACTTTACTAGATTAAGGGATACACAGAGAGCTGTTAAAGCACTATGTGTGGGTATGTCTGTGAACGTGTTTTCAGAAGAGGTGTCATACTGGTATAACATACCACAGCATATCATAATACTGACATGACATCCACAAGACTGCTGTGACACCCATAAGACTGCTATGACACCCAGAAGACTGATGTGAAGCCCGTGAGATTCATGACACTCCTAAGACTCATATGACACCCATAATACTGACATGACACCTGCAAGGCTGATATGACACTCGTAAGACTGAGGGGACACCTGCAATACTGGTATGATGCACACAATACAGATATGACACCCTCAACACTGCTATGACACCCCTAAGACTCACGTGACACCCTCAATACTGATATTTCAGTCGCAATACTGATACAGCATCCAGACTCTCACCAGGGTGCTTGGTACACAGCTTCCACTGACCTGAATTTGGATTGGGTTTGGCCTCTACAGTGAAGTTTGATGTCGTCTCAGCTTTACTGACATGGTATTACTGTGGTTGTTTATAATTCACTTTACAGTAATTTCATACTTCTAGGAATCTTGCAACAGCAGTGTAAAGTGTAACTTATCCCTTCTCTTAGATTCCTCAGCAGTTACAGCAACTCCACACGAAACACTCCAGTGTATCTTACCAAAGTAAAGACAGCCTCCCAGCTAATCACCACATAACTCCCAAATCAGGAAATACAGGGTCTCTACCTGACAATCCAATCCACAGACCCATTTCACTTCACTGCCTGCCCCAGCTGGGAGAAAAGGTCTCTTTCCATTTGGATTGGGTTTTCCTTTTTCTGGAATGTTCCTGAGCTGTCCCTCAGTTTCACAACTTTGGCAGATAACTCCAAGCTGGGTCTGCCCCGTTTCCTCCCGAGTAGATGCAGACCCTGCGTTCCCAGCGGAAACACCCCAGCCCGATGCTTGCTCTCCTCAGTGGAACCCACCAGAAAGAGCATAATCCATCTGCCCACGACTGGTGATCTCAACTTCATAATGGCAAAATTCTCTTTTTCAAACCAAAGGTTCATCATGTCACTCTCTCATTTAACTTTTACAATGGGTTCCCACTGGCCTTAGAACAAGGACCACAGGACTGACCATGACCTCCACACACCGTGTGCTCCTGCATGCTGCCCTTTCCAAGGCATTCAACCACAGTGGCCTGAAGTCTCGTATGCTCTCTCTTACGGGGACACAGCAGCCTTCTGGGTGTCTCGAGTATTTAATGCATGTTCCCTCAAGCCATTCACCCAATGTCCACCCTTAGCAAATTGTCTAAGACATTGTCCAGCAAAAACCTTGAAGTCACAGCAGTTGTGGTATCTAACAGTAGTAAAGTTAATAATGTGGTTTTTCTAAAAAAAAACATAATTATTTCTTAGATAATCTGCAAGAATCACCCGCAATTTGTAGATCAAGGCATAATAGTTTAATGGAACCAAAGTCCATGTATGAGATAATTAGGAAAGAAAATGAAATCTCAGTGTTGAATGAAAGGCAAATGGCACGACTAATTACTGAAATTTAATAAGAACACACTGGGCCCGGCATGATGGCTCATGCCTGTAATCCCAGCACTTTGGTGGGGGTCTGAGGCCAGCCTGGGCAACATGGCATAACCCATCTCTACAAAAAAAAGATACAAAAATTAGCCCAGCACGGTTGTATATACTGTAGTCCCGGCTACTCAGGAGGCTGAAGTGGGAAGATGGCTTGAGCCCAGGAAGATGCAGCGAGCCGAGATGGTGCCAGAGCACTCCAGCCTGAGCAATCGGGCCAGACCTTAGAAACACTCTCCTCCTGACTCTCTTCAGGGAGACAGACAGAGAATTTTCTCTCTTCTGCTGCCTCCTTTGTGTTTGAATATAAAACACAAAAATAAAAGCTTTGTGAAATAAATTTAACCAAGCTAAACAAAACACCTAAATAAAAGCTTTGCCTGGGAACCTTGCTCAGCCTCATGTCAACTTCTATTACTGGAGAGCCAAGGAACTCTGCTCAGTAACACCACCACTGACAGCTGGGTCCTGAAAAAGGTCTTGCGTTAAGCAGCAATTATTTTAAAATAATTAAAGCTTGTCATTGGGTCATGAGAAATTGTTGAATATAACAATTCCCTCAACTGAAAACAAGATAAACTAAGAAGTATATTTTAAAAATATTATTGATGGAAACAAATAGCAGAAACACATAGGATTAAGAATTCTGTTAAAAATTAGAAAGAGATAAATTAGAAGTCAAATAAGAGAAACTCATTGGCCAGGCAGGGTGGCTCATGCCTGTAATCACAGTACTTTGGGAGGCAGAGGCCGGCAGATCAGCTGAGGTCAGGAGTTTGAGAACAGCATGGCCAACATGGCAAAACCCAGTCTCTACTAAAAATACAATAATCAGCAGGGCATGGTGGCGCAGGCCTGTAATCCCAGTTACTCAAGAGGCTGAGGCCAAACTGCTTGAACACAGGAGGCGGAGGCTGCAGTCAGCCAGGATCTCCACTGCGCCACTGCATGCCAGCATGTGAGGCAGAGTAAAACTCGTCTCAAAAGAAAAAAAGGAGAAACTTATTGACTCAAACTGGAAACCGAGAGAAAATGGGTGATATCCTAGTAAAAATACACGTTAACAAAATGGACTCTAAAATAAGGAAAATTTAAATACACCAATTAGCATAGAAAAGCTTGGAGTGACCCTTAAAGATCCCCCATTAAAAAAGGACCCCAGGGGCAGGGCGTGGTGGCTCACACCTGTAATCCCAACACTTTGGGAGGACAAGGCGGGCAGATCACTTGAGGCAAGGAGTTTGAGACCAGCCTTGCCAACATGGTGAAACCCCACCTCTACTAAAAACACACAAAAAATTACCCGGGCATCATGGTGCAAGCACACTTGTAGTCCCACCTACTTCAGAGGCTGAGGCAGGAGAATCACTTGAGTCCAGGAAGGGGAGGTTGTAGTGAGCGGAGATCATGCCACTACACCCTAGCCTGGGCAACAGAGTGAGACTGTATCTCAAAAAAAAAAAAACAACAACAACAACAAAGAAAAAAGAAAAACACCACAGGGCCAGACGCAGTAGCTCACACCTGTAATCCCCAGCACTTTGGGCAGGCTGAGGCGGCGGGGGGGGGGGGGGGGGGGAATCACCTGAGGTGAGGGAGTTAGAGACAAGCCTGACCAATACGGTGAAACCCCATCTCTACTAAAAATACAAAATTAGCCACATGCCTATAATCCCAGCTACTTGGGAGGCTGAGGCAGGAGAATCATTTGAACCCAGGAGGCAGAGGTTGCAGTGAGCCGAGATCTCACCATTGAACTCCAGCCTGGGAAAAAAGAGTGAAAATCTGTCTCAAAAAAAAAAAAAGGGGGCGGGGGGAGACCTTAGGCTGGGTGCAGTGGCTCACGCCTGTAATCCCAGCACTTTGGGAGGCTGATGTGTAAGGACCACTTGAGCCCAGGAGTTCAAGACAAACATGAGTGACATAAAGATCCTGCTTAATTTAGCAGTGCATGGTGGCTGGTGCCTATAGTCCAAGCTACTTGGGAGGCTGAGGCAGGAGGATTGCTGGAGCCCAGGAGGTCGAGGCTGCAGTAAGCCATGATCACACCACTGCACTCCAGCCTGGGTGATAGAACAAGACCTTCTCTCTTAAGAAAAAAAAAAAAATCAATCAATAAAAATGTAAAGGCTGAGTGCAGTGGCTCACGCCTATAATCCCAATCATTTGGGAAGCAGAGGAGGGTGGATCACTTGAGGTCAGAAGTTAGAGATCAGCCTGACCAACATGGTGAAACACCATCTCTACTAAAAATACAAAATTAGCCAGGCATGCTGGTGCACACCTGTATTCCCAGCTACTCAGGAGGCTGAGGCAGGAGAATTGCTTGAACCCAGGAGGCAGAGTTTGCAGTGAGCCAAGATCGGGACATTGCACTTCAGCCTGGGCAACAGAAGCTAAACTCCGTCTCAAAAAACAAAAAAAAATTTTTAATTAAAGAAAGAAAAAAAAAAAAAAAACACAGCCAGGCGTGGTGGCTCAGGCCTGACTGCAATCCCAGCACTTTGGGAGGCCAAGGCGACTGGATCACTTGAGGTCAGGAGTTCGAGACCTGCCTGGCCAACACAGTGAAACCCCGCCTCTACTAAAAATACAAAATTAGTCTGGCATGGTAATGCAGGCCTGTAATCCCAGCTACTCAGGATGCTGATGCAAGAGAAGTGCTTGAACCCGGGAGGCGGAGGTTGCAGTGAGCTGAGATCACACCACTGCAGCCCAGCCTGGGCAACAAAGTGAGACTCTTTGTCAGAAAAAGAAAAGAGACTTGGCTCAGTGGCTCACGCGTGTAATTCCAACACTTTGGGAGGCCAAGGCAGGTGGATCACAAGGTCAGAAGTTCAAGACCAGCCTGGCCAAGATGGTGAAACCCCATCTCTACTAAAAATACAAAAAAATTAGCTGGGCTTTGTGGCAGGTGCCTGTAATCCCAGCTATTGAGGAGGCTGAGATGGATAACTGCTTCAACCCAGGAGGTGGAGGTTACAGGGAGCTGAGATCGCGCCACTGCACTCCAGCCTGGGGACAGAGCGAGACTCCAAAAACAAATGAAAAAAAAAAAAAGATAAGACAAGACACCGCAGGGCCATATGGGTTTACAGCTCAGTATAAAGTAACTCTAACGAAATCTGAGTTTATTTAAAATGGTCAAGGTCAAGGAAAAAAAAAGAGTAGTGACTTTCTTCAATTAATTTTATGGCATAATGTCAAAGCTTGATATAGTTAATACATGTCAACTAACTTAGGATGAGAATGTTTACAAAACAGATGTCATTTTATGTACCATTACAAATATACTGCAAATTAAACAGATTTTCTCAACAAAAGAAAAACTGTTGTTGAGGACTTCACTTCCATTAGACGCACACATTTGTTTTTCCTTTTTGAGACAAGGTCTCGCTCTGTTGCCTAGACTGGAGTGCAGTGGCGTGAGCATGATAATGTGCCTACTTTTCCATTTTCCTGTGTTGTTTCCACTATGTTACCAAATAAACTTTAAAACACCGAGCACTGGCCAGGCGAAGTGGCTCACGCCTGTAATCCCAGCACTTTTGGTGGGCGAGGTGGGTGGATCACCTGATGAGGTTGGGAGTTCAAGACCAGCCTGACCAACATAAGAGAAACCCCACCTCTACTAAAAATACAAAATTAGCCGGGCGTGGAGGCGCATGCCAGTAATCCCAGCTACTGGCGGGGGCTGAGGCTGGAGAATCGCTTGAACCCAGGAGGCGGAGGTTGCAGTGAGCAGAGATGGCACCACTGCACTCCAGCCTCGGAAACAAGAGTGAAACTCCGTCTCAAAACAACAACAACAGCAACAAAAAACACGAGCACTGATCAGGGGCGCCTGTTTCCTCGGCCTCAGGCTGTGGCGCCTGCCAGTCCCCACCTCAGTGTTCCTCCTCTTCTCCCAGTACCAGGGTCTCTCTCAAGAAACAAATTTGCATTAGTAACCGGCATCTTGGCCTGCGCTGCGGGTGACCCGCTCAAGCCTCCATGAAGGGACGCTAGTTCAAAGTGAAGTCCGGATACAAACAGCCCGAAGTGAAAGGCGGGCGCGCCCGCTCCGCTGTACTTACAGTCGGGCAGGAAGCCTTTTCTTCACTTTTGCCTTGGTGGCCCCAGGTGTCCTGGAGCTGCAGCAGCGTCTCCCTCTTCTCACGGCGGACGTGACCCGAGGTGCCCCCAAGTGTCCTGAAGCCGCGGCCCCTCCTGGTTAGGTCCTGAGGAGAGAAAGCTTCGTCTTCACAGTGGATGCCCCAGGAAGCCGCCGTGCGGATCAGTCAAGGTTCACGCGAGCAGCGCTCCGGGTTTGGCAGGGCTGGGCGCCCCCTCGCGGCAACTCGGGAGCATCGCTGAAAATCAGTGCCTGAATTTTTCCAGATAGCAAGCAAAGATGATGACTAGTTCACGCCTGTAATCCCAGCGCTTTGGGAGGCCGAGGCGGGAGGATCACTTGAGGTCAGGAGTTCGAGACCAACCTGGCCAATATGGTAAAACCCCTGTCTTCACTAAAAGTACAAAAAAATTAGCAGGGCATCGTGGCGCACACTTGTATTCCCAGCTAATCAGGAGGCTGACGCAGGAGAATCGCTTGAACACGACAGGTGGAGGTTGCAGTGAGCCAAGTTCGCGCCATTACACTCCAGCCTGGGCAACAAGAGCGAAACTCCCATTAAACAAACAAACAAAAAACACCAAGCACTGATCCAGGGGCGCCTGTTTCCCCAGTCTCAGGCTGTGGCGCCTGCCAGTCCCCAACCTCCCGACCGCCCGACAGCGTCTCCGCGTTCCCCCTGGTGCAGCTCTCTGGGTACCAGGGTCTCTGCCCAGAAACAAGCTCGCATCTGTAACTCACATCTTGGCCTGCGCTGGGGGTAAGCCGCCCAAGCCTCCAAGAAGGGACGCTCGTACAAAGTGAGGTCTGGGTGCAAACGGCCCGACCGGAAACGTGGCCGCTCTTGCTCCGCTGCACTCAAAGCGGGGCCGGGAGGCCTTTTCCTTCGCCTCGGCAGTCCCAGGTGTCCCAGAGCTGCAGCAGCGTCTCCCTGTCCTCACCGCGGACGCAAACCCAGGTGTCCCCAGGTCTCCCAAAGCCGCCGCGGCCCCTCCTGGGTGGGTCCTGAGCGGAAGCTCTGTCCTCACAATGGACGCCTCAAGACGCCGCCATGCGGATCAGACGTGGTTCGCAGGGCCGGGCGCCCCCTCGCGTCAGCTCTGGGGAATCTCTGAAAATCAGCGCCCGGATTTTTCCAGGCCCTGATTTTGGAAATTTCAACTGAAATGGAGACCACCATCCCGTGTCTTGACCCAAATGCATGGAGATAGCAATCAAAGAAGTTGGCCAGTTCACGCCTGTAATCCCAGCACTCTGGGAGGCCGAGGTGGGCAGATCACTTGAGGTCAGGAAATCGAGCCCATTCTGGCCAACATGGTGAAAGCCCATCTCTACTAAAAATACAAAACTTATCTGGGTGTGGTGGCACACGCCTGTAGTCCCATCTATTCTGGAGGCTGAGGCAGGAGAATCCCTTGAACCCGGGAGGCGGAGGTTGCAGTGAGCTGAGATTGCACCACTGCACACAAGCCTGGCGACACAGCAAGACTCAGTATCAAAAAAGAAAAAAAAGAAAGAAAGAAAAAATAAAAGAAAGGAAAAGAAAAAGGAAGGAGAAAAGAAAAGGAAAAGAGAAAAGGAGAAAGAGACTCCAGGCTAGGTGCAGTGGCTCACACCTGTAATCCCAGGCGTGGGATTTTTTTTTTGGAGACAGAGTTTTGCTCTTATTGCCCAGGCTGGAGTGCAATGGCGCGATCTAGGCTCACTGCAAACTCCACCTTCCAGGTTCAAACGCTTCTCCTGCCACAGCCTCCCGAGTAGCTGGGATTACAGGCACGTGCCACCATGCACACCTAATTTCTATATTTTTAGTAGAGACCGGGTTTCGCCATGTTGAACAGGCTGGTCTCGAACTTCTGACCTCAGGTGATCCCCACGCGCCAAGGCTTCACAAAGTGCTGGGATGACAGGTGTGAGCCATGGTGCCTGTCCAAGAAATTTTTTTTTAAATTAGCTGTGCATGGTGGCTGGTGCCTATACTCCTAACTACTTGGGAGGCTGAAGTTGGAGGATTGCTGGAGCCCAGGAGGCCGAGGCTGCAGTGAGCTGCGATGACGCCACTGCACTTCAGTCTGGTGACAGAGTAAGACCTTCTCTCTTAAAACAAAACAATCACGCCTGTAATACCAGCACTTTGGGAGGCTGAGACGGGTGGATCACGAGGTCAGAAGATCGAGACCATCCTGGCTAACACGGTGAAACCCCGTCTCTACTAAAAATACAAAAAAATTAGCTGGGCATGGTGGCGGGCGCCAGTAGTCCCAGCTACCCTGCAGGCTGAGGGAGGAGAATGGCATGAACCCGAGAGGCGGAGCTTGCAGTGAGCCAAGGTCATGCACTGCACTCCAGCCTGGGTGACAGAACGAGACTCCGTCTCAAAAAATAAAAATTTTAAAAAAGGCAGGTTGTGGTGGCTCACGCCTGTAACCCCAGAACTCTGGGAGGCAGAGGCAGGTGGATCAACTGAGGTCAGGAGTCTGAGACCAGCCTGGCCCACATGAGGAAACCCTGTCTCCACTAAAAATACAAAAATTAGCTGGATGTGGTGGTGAGCGCCTGTAATCCTAGCTACTCAGGAGGCTGAGGCAGGAGAATCGCTTGAACCCGGGAGGCGGAGGTTGCAGTGAGCCAAGATCGCGCCACTACATTTCAGCCTGGGCAGCAGGGCAAGACTCTGTCTCAAAAAAAAGAAAAAAAAAAAAAGGAAGAAAGAAAAAGAAAAAAGAAGATGGCCAGTAGACAAAACTCAATTTTTTCTTTCTTTTCTTTTTAAGAGACAGAGTCTCGCTTTGGCGCCCAGACTGGAGTGCAGTGGCGTGAGCATGATAATGTGCTACTTTTCCATTTTCCTGTGTTGTTTCCACTACGTTAACAAACGAGCCTTAAAACACCGAGCACTGGCCAGGAGAGGTGGCTCACGCCTGTAATCCCAGCACTTTGGGAGGCTAAGGCAGGTGGATTGCCTGAGGTCAGGAGTTCGAGACCAGACTGGCCAACATGGTGAAACCCGTCTCTACTAAAAAATAGAAAAAAATTAACTGGGCGTGGTGGCGGTTCCCTGTAATTCCAGCTACTCAGGAGGCTGAGGCAGTAGAATAGCTTGAACCCGGGAGGCAGAGGTTGCAGTGAGCCGAGATCGCGCCATTGCACTCCAGCCTGGGCAACAAGAGCGAAACTCCGTCTCAAAAAAAAAAAAACACACAAAAAAAAAACCGAGCACTGATCAGAGGGCGTCTGTTTCCTCCTCAGGCGGTGGCGCCTGCCAATCCCCAAACTCCCGACTGCCCGACAGCCCAACGGCGTCTCCCCGTTCCTCCTCTTCTCCCGGTACTAGGGTCTCCCTCCAGAAACAAGCTCGCATCCCTAAGCGGCATCTTGGCCAGCGCTGCGGGTGACCCGCCCAAGCCTCCACGAAGGGACGCTTGTACAAAGTGAGGCCGGGGTACAAACGGCCCGACGGGAAATGCGGCCGCGCTCGCTCCGCTGCACTCACAGCGGGGACAGGAAGCCGTTTTCTCACCTTCTCCTCGGCAGTCCCAGGTGTTCCAGAGCTGCAGCAGCGTCTCCTCACAGAGGAAGCGGCCCCAGGCGTCCCGAAGCCGCGGCCCCTCCTGGCTGGGTCCTGAGGAAAGGAAACTCCGTCCTCACTGTGGACGCCCCAGGACGCCGCCGTGAGGTTCGGACTCGGTTCGCGCGCGCGGCGCTCCGGGTTTGGCAGGGCCGGGCGCCCCCTCGCGGCAGCTCTGGAGAATCTCTGAAAATCACCCTCTGGATTTTTCCAGGCTGAGATTTTGGGAATTTCAACTGAAATCGAGCCGGCCATCCCGTGCCTTGACCGGAACGCAATGAGCTAGTAATAAAAGAAAATGACCAGTTCACGCCTGTAATTCCAGCACTTTGGGAGGCTGAGGCGGGCGGATCACTTGAGGTCAGGAGTTCGAGACCAGCCTGGCCAACATGGTGAACCCTTGTCTCTACTAAAAATACAAAAACAAGCAGGCGTGATGGCGGGTGCCTGTAATCCCAGCTAATCGGAAGGCTGAGGCAGAAGAATCGCTTGAACTCGGGAGGCGGAGGTTGCAGTGAGCCGAGATTGTGCCACTGCACTCCAGCCTGCGCAACAGAGCAAGACTCCGTCTCAGGAAAAAAAAAAAAAGAAAGAAAGAAAAAGAAGATGACCAGTAGACAAAACTCAATTTATTTTCTTTCTATTCTTTTTAAGAGACAGAGTCTCATTCTGTTACCCAGACTTGAGTGCAGTGGTATAATCACGGCTCCTGGACTCAGCTTCCAGCTCCCCGTGTTCGAGAGATTCTCCAACCTCAGCCTCCCAAAGCACTGGGATTACAGGTGTGAACCACTGTGCCCAGCCCCACCTGATTTTCTTGTATTTATTTATTTTAATTTTTAATTTAATTTTATTTTTTATTGGCAGGGTTGGGTCTCATTATATTGCCCAGGCTGGTCTAGAACTCCCAAGCTCAAATGATTGTCCCAACTCAGCCTCCCAAAATGCTAGGATTACAGGCGTGAGCCACCATGCACTGCCTGATTTTCTATCAGCAATAATGTATAGGACTAATTTGAACTTGAAATTAAAAAAAAAAAAAATACCATTTACAATAGCACCCTCAAAATTGAATTTTTTAAGTATAGATTTAACAAAATACATTACAATCCAAATACAATCCAAATATGCATTCAGAAAACCTTGGATCATGGTTGGGAAGAATAAAAACTATATAAATAAATGCAGATATTCCTTGTTTAGGAGCAGTACACTCATTACTGTTAGCTTTACCACAAAAGCTAAAGTAATGAAGAGAGTGATACTGGTGAAGGAACGGACAAATAGATAAACAGAATAGAATACAGAACCCAAAAGACCCAAATAAATACTGTCAACTGCTTTTGTCAAAGGGGCAAAAATATTAAATGGGGAAAGAAAAGTCTGTTCCACAGACGGTGACAGACCAATCAGAAACCATAGGGAAAAAAATGAATGTAGACAGAAACTTCATAGCTCACCCCAAAAAAATCACTGAAGATATAGTCTGTAGACTTAAATTTTCAAATATAAAATTGTAAAAGTTATAGAGGACAATCCACATGACTTTGGATTTGTGATGAGTCTTTAGATACAATACCAAAAGCCAGTTCATAAAAGAAAAAAATGATAATGTGGACTTTATTAAAATTTAAAATGACTACTCTGTGAAGTATCTTGTTAAGAGAATCAAAAAACAAGTCACAGACTGAGAGAAAATATTTACAAAACAAACCTGAAAAAAGACTTGTGTGCAAAATATACAAAGAAATTCTAATAACAAAAAGAAAAACAACCCAATTAAAATATAAAGTCACCTCACCAAAAAATATATACAAATGACATGCCTGGGTGCAGTGGCTCACGTCTGTAATTTCAGCACTTTGGGAAGGGGAAGCAGGCAATCACTTGAGATCAGGAATTTGAGACCAGCCTGGTCAACATGGTAAAATCTTGTATCTACTAAAAATACAAAAATTAGCTGGGCATGGTGACTCGCGCCTGTAATCCCAGCTACTTGGGAGGTGGAGGCAGGAGAATCACTTGAACTGGGGAGGCAGAGGTTGCAGAGAGCTGAGATCACGCCACTGAACTTCAGCCTGGGTGACAGACCAAGACGCTTTAAAAAAAAAAAAAATTTGGAGGTTTGCTGTCACAAGCCAAGAAACTAACAGAAGCTAAACAGAGACCAGAAACAGATCCTTCTCTAGTGCCTTCAGAGGGAGCATGGCCCTGCTGAGACAGAGTAGAAATGGGACTCGGCCCACCCCCACTAACGCGTTATTCCATACGTGCCCGCAGACCCCCAGACCTTGCAGCACCATACTCGCTGCAGGTGCCATACTCGCTGGCCAGACTTTGCCACCTGTCTGAAATAAACTAAGATAAGCAGCATCCTGCCATAAGTCTTACTCAAGGGGGTTGACTCGATCACCCGCTTGTGCACAAGGCCAGGAGAATGACTGATCCCTACGCCTGGCCTCATTATAACACTAAAGTCCCCACCCAGGTATGGGCTTTTCTGCTATTTTCCAATCACACAGCGTTTGTGTTAGCATGATTCTTCACTGCATCTGAGCACCCTTCACTCCACCCCATACATGTAATGACACTCACCTAACTCATAAATCAGGCATGTCACCCTCCTTAAGACACCACAATGCACTCCCCTCAGGGAGCCAGCCAAGAAGGCTTCCTCCTGGACAACCTTTAGGGCATAAGACTTACTATGTCTCTTTTCTGCTCAACCTTTAGGGGCATAAGACTTAATAAAGCCTGTCTGGGAAACTTGCTTGGCCTCGTATCAACTTCTGTTTCATGGGAGCCTAAGAACATGTAGTCGGAAACACCGCCAGCATCTTTATTTCCAACTTCTGAACTTTGGAACTGTGAGACAACAAATCTCTGTGGTTCTAAGCTACCCATTTTGTGGCACTTTGTTACGACAGCCCCAGGAAACAAATGCAGGCACATTCTGCTCCATCTGCTGCTCTCTCCAGACCACAGCTCCTCCCCAAGCCCACCCCATGAGAGGCTGAGGACAGAAGCAGGACCCTTCACAGGCCACCATCACTGCTGGATGGTCACTTCCAGCACTGACTGTCTGGGAGTTCCAGCCTCAGTTCTCAGTTTCCTGGAGCGGATGGGAGGATGAGGACAAGGAGGAACGAGGGTGCTGGCCTCCCAGGAACTGTCCCTGAGCCTCCACCCTGCTGTCCCCAGAGCTGTCCCTGAGCCTCCACCGCGCCGTCCCCGGAGCTGTCCCTGAGCCTCCACCCTCCTGTCTCCAGGCTGTCCCTGAGCCTCCACCCTGCTGTCCCTGGAGCTGCCCCTGAGCCTCTACCCTGCTGTCCCCAGAACTGTCATTGAGCCTCCACCACGCTGTCCCTAGAGCCCAGAAAGCCCAGGGCTGGCCAAACATCACCCCTCACTCCTCTGGCCCCTCCTCCCAGCCATCAACACTTTGGAAGAGGCATTAAGCCCCTTTTAATCTCTAGAAAGGTGCCTCAGGAAGGCACAGAGAGGTTACACCAGGTGGTCATGGTGCCTTACCTGTGTCTACTGGGCCCTGGCTGGCCCTTTAAGGGGATGAGGACGGAACAGCTGAGAGACCACACCCCTCAGGGGCCAGGGATAAAGCAAAGGGACAGTGAAGGAACCTGTGGGCAGGATGCTGAGGGTAGAGGTTCCTCCCCACAGGCACTGAGCAGAGGGTTCCTTCCTCCCTGAAGCTGCCCCCGAGCCTCCATCCAGACAGGACCTCCGACCACTACTAGGGACCCGATCTCAGGAGGTTCAGTCCCAGACAAGAGTTCCAGAGACTTAAGTCCACTTTCCCAAAATGGACATGATGCTTCTGGCAAGTCAGGGACCTAGAACGTCCAGGACAGAGCCTTGCTGAGGACGGAAGGGAGCAACGTGCCCTGGAGGTCTTCATGCAGCCCTGGCCTCTGGCAGTGACCAGCCAGCACCTCGGCACCTCCTTGCTGGGTCTCCAAGCCCTGATGGTCACAGAAAAGGCCACAGGCCAGGGCTGGGATGGGCCCAGGGCTCTGCATGTTACCTGGGAGGGCTGAGGGGTGGCATCCCCTGTAGCAGCTCAAGGCACAGTAGTCACTGCTGTTACTGTTGCCCTCTGAGTCTGGGGGAGCTGGCCTGGTGGGGGACGTGGGGGCCCAGTCCCCCTGTGGCAGACAGGCAAGCGGCTGAGCCCTCCACTCCGCACACCCTGCTGGCAGCACATTCTCTGAGCTCAGGTTCCCCGGGAGGCTGGTCCCAGTGCCCTCCTGCTCCTCCTCCAGGACCATGGATTTCCAAGGACCTGATGGGCCACAGGTGAGCAGTGCAGTGGCCTCCTGGATGCAGGGCTCCGAGGCTCCTCGTGGTGTGCCAGCAGCACAGTCCCGGCTCAGCAGCACACCAGCCCTGTGGGCCCCCATCCAAGTCTGGAGCAGAGTGCGGGAGGAGGGAAGGGCTCCGGCAGCATGTTCAGAACACTCATCCTGGGAGCAGCTGCCTCCTTTCTGGCAAGCCCAGCCCCCCTCCTCCTCCAGGAAGCTCTTCTGAGGTCCACACCCAGAGGCCAAGGAGCGCCTGTGTCTTGGATATTCTGTCTTTCCTCCATGTGCCAGCCCAGCCTCATCATGGGACCCTGAGTCCCTTCAGGCTCCTCACTGCTCCGCCAGCACAGGGCCCGGTGCTCACAGCACCCCGAACCAAGGTACAGATGGTGACATCTGCCCAGGACAGAGCCAACTCCTGACGGCATAAGTCTCAAGTCCTTTCAGCAGCTACAGAGACTGGGCATTCCCAGCACACACACACACACACACACACACACACACACAGACACACAGACACACACACAGACACACAGACACACAGACACACAGACACACACACACACACACAGACACACAGACACACAGACACACACACAGACGCACAGACACACAGACACACACACAGACACACACACAGACACACACACACACAGACACACACACAGACGCACACACACACAGACACACACACACACAGACACACACACACACACAGACACACACACAGACGCACAGACACACAGACACACAGACACACACAGACACACACACAGACACACAGACACACACACAGACACACACACACACACACAGACACACACACACACAGACACACACACAGACGCACAGACACACAGACACACAGACACACACACACACACAGACACACAGACACACAGACACACACAGACACACACACAGACACACACAGACACACACACACACACAGACACACACACAGACGCACAGACACACAGACACACAGACACACACACACACAGACACACAGACACACACACACACACACAGACACACACACACACACAGACACACACACACAGACACACACACACACAGACACACAGACACACAGACACACACACAGACGCACAGACACACAGACACACACACAGACACACACACAGACACACACACACACAGACACACAGACACACACACAGACACACACACAGACGCACAGACACACACACACACACACACACACACAGACGCACAGATACACAGACACATACACGAGTTGCTGTCAGGACTGGTGACTTTCAAATCACTGGACTAAGGCTGGCAGACCTGGATCTTTCTGTGGGGTCACAGGAGGCCCCACCTCCAAAAGGAAGCTGTTCCCTTGGTGGGACCAGGAGCCTCCATCCCATGCACCACACATACCACACCCTCCATCACTGCACTGCTCCCTGGAGACCAACGTACGGCACCAGATCCCCACCAGAGGGTCTAAATAACCCCTGGCAGGTGCCCTTGTTCTCTAGGGAAGGGCTGGTGCCTGCAACAGGATGACAGTCCAGGGACAATCACAATCTGTGTCCTGCTCAGCCTTGTACTCAGCTGCCCATGCTCTTAACAGTCACACCTACCACCCTGGGGAAAGAGGGGGACTCTGCCAAGAGTCAGGTGCCCAGTTTATGGTTCAAATGGAATATTTGGACAAAAATCTTGAGAACTAGGCTCTCCATTGAGAGAGAAAAGGATTTTTCTGCATAGTAAGCTGGAGCCGTGGTGTGGAGGGGACATCCTTGCCGCACAGGGCCCAGGGATGCCCTAGGGCACAGGGAGGGAAGATCCTGGGGAAGAGGGGTCAGTTTGGCCCAGACCCCAGGGAGGGGCCCTCACTGCTTCTTGTCCTTTGCCCAAAGTGAGGAGTCTGAGGGGAAAAACCAGAGACCACTTACTGGAGTCCTCCCTCTCCTGCTCCTCCCACCCCCCTCCTCCCACCCCTGTCCTCCTCCCACCCCCCTCCTCCCACCCCCTCCTCCCTCTCCCGCTCCTCCCACCCAGGGGGCATGAACCGCCAGCCCAGCAGGGAGGGGAGGGCCTGATGCAACCCCCAAGTTGCTCACTGGTTCCTGGGCTGTGGGAGCCCAACAAGGCCACAGAGGGGGAAGTGCAGAGCCCACTCCTCAGCTGTGGTGCCAGCATGAAATCTGCGGGGACCAGGGGACAAGGCAGAGCAGGAGCCCAGAGGCAGTGAGAGCCCCGAGGGAAGCCACACACCACAGACCCTTCCCCACGGCCACAGGACAGACACATTCGCAGAAGGAGGAGGTGAGGCACATGGTGGGTGCAGACAGCCGCAAACCAGAGGGGACAGAGATAAGTCATGAGACATTTACATTTTTCCATCAACAGTGGAACTGGAGACATGAGAACAAAAAGAAATCAGTAATGGAGGATACAGCTAGTTTTTCCCCATTTGAGACACAGCGGATACATTGAATTACACTGAATATACAGAAAAGGCTCCAAGCACTGACAAGGCTCGCATACTGGCTGCCAACCCTCATGAAAGCCAACATCTCGGGCAGGACAGAGCTCTGGGCAACACCTGCCCCCCACGCCCTGCCGTGGTCTCTGCACACACCTGGAAGTTCCCGTTGTGCACACTGTAGAGGGGCTAGAAGAACACCACTGGAGAGGACACGTTCTGGTAGAAGGTTCAATTCACCTGAGGCCAGCAGAGGCCAGTCAGAGGCCTGTGGGGACCCAGGTGGCCTGAGGTGGCCTGAGGTCACTGCAGAGGCTGAGCTTCCTTCCATCAGCAGGAGGCCCGCCCACCTCGTCCCTGCCACTGCCTCTCTCCCGTCTCATCACATTCCAACCCACTCTCAGGGTAGGACCCAACTGGGCCTCCTTGCCTAACGGCCTCACAGAACTGATTTATACTGAGACAGGTGTCCTTTACAGTGTGAGCGCCAATGGCGGATTCAGAATGGGGAGTTACCAGCCGGGCCCTCAGCCCGCAGAGGGAGCCAGCACCTCCAGGAACCTCGTCTTTGACATCAGCAGGTCTGTGGCTCCCAACCTACCCAGTGTCTCCTTGAGCACCAGACTTGCTGCCAAAGATCCACTGACCCTCCCACAAGGATGTCACCTGGGGCTCCAACCCAACAGGTGCAAATAGACCTCCCCAACCTCCCCACAAGGGTGTCCCCCATTTCCCCACCTCAGGGGTCACCACACTCATATCTCATCCAGTCACATGTCCCCTCTATTTCTCCCGCTAAGACCCTGCAATTCCCTCCACTTTGCTCTATCTCCACTTCTTTCACTGGTTCATGCCAAATCATCTCCCTGTGGGCACCCTGCTGGCCCCCATTTGTCCCCAGCAGGTCCCCCATGTCCCCTTGTCCCAGCAATCCATTCCTCAAAACATAAACTCGGTCGTATCACACAGTTTCACACTTTCCTTTGCTCCAAGGAGAAGTCGAGCACCCTCCGCTTAGCCCCACTGAGCACCCCTCTCCCCACATCCTCTTCCTCACATCCGCTGCCTGGCATGGCCCCTGCACCCCCTCTTGTAACCTGATATGTGGTACACGAGGCATGACGGTTTATTGAAGAAGGGTCTTTGTCCATCTTGTTCTCTAAGGCATCTGCCAGGGTGAGAACAGGGTCCTGTGCACACCAGATGCCTCAACTGTACTTTCATAGAACTTGTGAACAAAGGAACAAACCAAGCTCCTCCAGAGGCAGAAAACTAGGACCTCCGGCTCTTGATCTCAGTGACTCTGGGTCTGGTCGGGACCCAGCTGCCCTTGTCTTCGGCCTCTGCCACAGATCCCCCTTCCCTTCTCTCCCTGGCAGCTTGAGAACCCTCTTCTGGCCCAGAGTGGAGACTTGAAAAGCCCACTCCATCCAGGACCAGACAGTGGAGAGAGGAGGGGAGGAACCAGACAAGGGTGGCCCTTGACGGCCTACCCACCACACACTCACACATGCACACAGTGACACATCTGCACACACACACTAGCATGTACACTCTTACCCACTCACACATGTACACACACACACACATCAGCTACCTACCTGGGTGATGGCTTGAACAGGAGGTAGGTCAGGCCAGTCAGCAGGAGAAAGACAGACACAGCAACAAAGGTGTTGCCTGGCTGCCGCCGGGGTAGGATCAGAAGGCCAGTGGCCAGGAAGGGCCCAGGGGCTATGAGCAGCCTCAGTGCACACGTGTGCACACATAAACACATACATGCACACTCACCACACTTATGTGCACACACACACAGAGACACAGGCACACTCACCCTACTCCCATACACACACACGAAGCACACACATGTTCATGTCAGCATGTGTGTTCACACACACACCTGGCTCCAGTTCCTCCCCTCCTCATCACTCCAAGTTGACATCTCCTTATTTAGAGTGGGGAGTCTGCCCTGGACTGCTGCTCCCAGGAGAGAGGACCCCAGGGGAAGCCAGTCAAAGTGTTACCTCCCAGGCCTCTTCCTGCCTCCTGAAGCCCAGCTCATAGCTGAGAAGTGTGGTCATCAGCTCCAAGGCAAGACTGATGCTTCAGGTCAAGATGCAGTGGCCAGAGCTGACATTGCTCTGCAAATCAGAGAGTGGGTCCAGCTTCACTGGAACAGAGTGAAGCTACCTAAGGCTGAAGCCCCATGGGTCTGGGTGTGTCAGTCAGCACACTCAAGACTGGGGATCTGAAAGATGCCCAAGGGGCATAGTCAAGACCCTCTCAGACCAGGCACCTCAGTGGGAGACTGGAACAGAAAAGCCCCAGGCGGGACAGGACAGCAAGGACTTCCTCTGGCCTCTGCAGCTACACCACGTGGTTTCTAAATATTGCTTTCCCTTTCCTTCACAGTCTGCGGCTGGAAGTTCTTCCCAGCATCTTACTGGAGTCCTTCCTGCTATGACTGAAGAACACTTCACATGACTCAAACGCCAGCCCCGGCCCCAACTAGCAGCCCTGCATCTTTATTTTCTGCCAAAACCCTGCCCCTGCAGTAACCACGTGGACCCTCCCCTCCCAGGGTCCAAGCCCCCAGCCCTGGATCTCACTTGGCAGGGACTGAGAACACTCACTGGGCCACAGGGGTCATAGGTTGCAGGGCCCTGATCCCAGCCCCCAAGCAGCCAGGATGTTCTTGGCAAAGGGCCCTGCCCCAGGTCTATAGCTGACACTCACCGTGTCTCCAGGGCAGGTACTACAGCTCCACCAGGCTGACCTGCTCCCTCCCAGACACTCAGTGGTGGAAAGTGATGATGAAATTGTTGGATAGCAGGAGCACTGCCTCGGGTGGCAGCACTACAGTGCGCTCGCTGACCCACGATATGCACTTACCTGTGCCACCAGGAGGCCTAACGCTAGAAACGGCAAGTGTCAGCACCATGGGGCTGCTACACTGTCCTGGTGTAGCTGCTGCCATCCTGGGGACCTCACCCTCATCCCTGTCCAGGTGGGCATGGCCCTCCACCCTCACCTGGTGAAGAGGAGCCCGGGACTGGAGCCCTGGCCCAGCTCTGGGACAGACCAACGGCAATCGATCCTGGGAATGTTGTTGGTGAGGCAGGTGAAGTTTCCAGCCCTTGGCCCTGGAGACAGCGACGGTTGGGAGCCCACAATGAGTGCTTCAGGGCAGAGCTGAGTTGGAGGGTTGCAGGGGGATCTGACATCCTAGCAGGGTAGTCAGCAGTGAATCATCCCAGAATCTGTCCAGGGAAGCACTGGGAGGCCTGGGAAGTGGTGGGCTCTGACCCATGGTTCACAGGCAAGTCGGACCCAGAGAGGCATCAAGAGGGTGAAGGAAGGGAGACCAGGGTCAGTCCAGGGACTGAAGGTGGGGAGATAAAGGTAGGGAGAATAGAGACTTAGGTCCAGGCTGACCCCTAGAGGACATGCCCCAGCACACTTTGGGCCAAACCTTTCCCGAGGGGCTCGACGTCGGACAACCCAGTACCCTAAACATGCCCTAGTTATCCACTCACCTCATGCAGACACTACTGCCCAACCCTCACCTCGTCCAACCCCTGAGACAGAGACTCCCGAGCAGACACAGGTGCAGACGCAGGTGCAGGCCAGGAGCCAGGTGCCGTGTGTCACCTCATGGTCCAGCCTGCAAGGGGCTGGGCTGAGGGCCTGTGTGAGCCATCCCTGGTGCTCCCCGTGAATTTCTCCCCAGCAGGTTGCTCAGTGGGTCTCCATCTGCACTCACATGGTGTCCTGTGAAAGACGTTGGGCACCACTGCCCAGGCTTTACCGATAAGGAACTGAAGCTCAGAAAGGCCACTTGACCTAGCCAAAGACTCATGGCTGCAGGGTGTCAGATGCACCCTCAAACTAAGATCCTGGACTCTGACTCAGCTTGGTCTCCACGTCTGCCAAGAAGGCTCCTCTCTAGGGTGGGCATCCTCCGCCAGCCCATCCCCCATCCCTGGGCCAAGGCCCCGTCCTGCAGGGGAGTCGGGATTGGGGGAACCAGTCACTACCAACAACCACCACAGGCGCATTTTCTACTGTAATTCTCACAGCAGCTCCACGAGGGAGAAGCGCTGTCCCTGTTCACAGGCAAGGAGCTGAGTCCCAAGGAGGGAAGGAGGGGAAATGACTTGCCCAGGGTCACACAAAAAACTTCTATGCAAGCTTTTTTTTTTTTTTTTTTTAAGACAGAGTCTCCCTCTGTCGCCCAGGCTGGAGAGCAGTAGTGTGATATTGGCTCACTGCAACCTCCGACTCCTGGGTTTAAGCGATTCTCCTGCCTCAGCCTCCTGAGTAGCTGGTATTACAGGCTCCCGCTGCCATAACGAGTTAATTTTTTTGTATTTTTAGTACAGACAGGGTTTCACTCTGTTGGCCAGGCTGGTCTCGAACTCCTGACCTCAAGTGATCCACCCGCCTTGGCCTCCCAAAGTGCTGGGATTACAGGCGTGAGCCGCTGCTCCCAGCCTCTATGCGTTCTCTCTCCCTTTTGCCTTCTTAAATAAAGACCCATCCCAGAGTTCTGCGCCAGGAAGGTAGACGAGAGTGGCAGTGGGGTATCCATGCAACAGATGGCACTTCCTGAACTCTGTTGCACTCCTGTTCCAAGGTGCCTCCAAAGGAGAGCACCACCAGAAGGGCAAAGCCCTCCATACTGGAGTGTGAGGCCTGAGTCCCAGGACCCTGGAGGAGCCAGAGGTTGGCTGGAGATGAGGGGCTGCATGTCAGGAAGCTCTTGGGGGTGGGAAAGCTGCTGATGCCCTATCACCCCATTTGCAGCTCCAGTGGTACACCCATAGCCCATAGGCAGGAAGCAGGGCCAACCTGATTACACAAGACTGATTAGTTTTAAGGAGGAGAAAAAAACCAGACATGCACACAGACTACAGCACGCACACCCTTAAGGAACCCACACACCCTCAACGGGCAGCAGGCAGTACTCTAACCCCACTCCACCCCACTCCCGGCAACCTGTCCAGGTGCCTACAGGACAGTCCCCTGTTAAGACTGATGATCAGGAATCCTCACTCTTCCCTAGAATGGAGCGTGCAGCCTGGCCCCAACAGCCGCAGCATGAAACACCATGGCAAGTTCTCTGCAGCAGTGTCTGTCCCTTCTTGCAGCAGTTACTGGAAAGGTGGGAATGGGGAGGACGGTCAGCCTGCTCTTGGAATTTGTGAGAGCAGGGTTGGAGTGACCACCAGGACCTGGGGGAAGCACAGGCACAACAGCCACAGCTGAGAGCTGACCAGGCCCCCGGATGGACGACCGCTGCCCCAGCAGGGAAGAAACACCCACATCTGTGTAGAATCAGGCCAGGCCAGCCACAGGCTAACCCAGGAGCAGATGGCTTGAGAGCAGGGAGTGGGGTGGCTCCAAGCTCAGCAGGCCTCGTTTCTAGACAGGGAGAGGGGATGGTAGGGCAGGACGCACATGTGACACCTGAGAGCTACAAGGGAGGAGGCCAGGACACCCCCTGGGGAGCACTGGAGAGGTGGATACTGCAACAAGGCAGTATGGCCATCGGAGGGGAAGGTCTTTGCTTTTCCTCTGCACTGAAAACTTACATCTGTACCTGGTAAGCTGAGCAGGGCAGTGTTACCACCCTCCTACAGATGAGGAAACCGAGGCTCAGACACCTGGGACCGGCCCAACACCTGGCTCCTGACACCTCTGTTCTTGGCACATTCCCACCGGCTTCTACACAAGCCTGGGAACTTCCTGAGAGCGGTGTCTGTGAGTCATCCCTCAGCGCATGCCCCAGCAGAAGGCACCTCAATATTTTATAAATGCGGTGGAGATGCAGGCAGAGCTGCCTTCCCCCATCCTCGACCACAGGGCCAGGCAGTCAGGGCAGGTGCACACACCCCTACCTGCAGGCTCCCTGCTCATGGATGTCACTAGGAGCCAGAGGTTGCAATGAGCCAAGATGGTGAGATGATGCCACTGCACTCAAGCCTGGGTGACGAGCAGGACCCCTGCCTCAAAAAAAAAGCCAACAGGTCTGGGCTAACCTTTAGTTTCTTCTTCCATTAAGTGAGGGAATTGGACAAGACATCTTTTACAGGCACCTCTAAAAGATGACAATGCTGGGATAACGGGGAAAGACCTACACTCTAGGAATCTGCCTGCTTGTTTGTTAAGTGATCTCCGATTACCTGTAACTCCTGATTAGAGTTGGATGTCATCATTAGTAAGCCCTTACCCAAACTGTTATGTTATTAGTTTTGGATTTAGGAACTCTGGGAAATTCTGCTAACTACATTTCTCTGACTTTCTCACATGGATCTAATCCAAAATTATTTCATAATTCTAAAGAAAATGAAATGCTCTTTCGAGGAAGGAGACTTAAAAAATCAAAGCAAACATATCCATCTTCCGTTGCATATTGGTAAATGTATTACTCACTTCACTGAACCCCATCTAATCTTCCCAGCATAGAAGAAATTACCTCAGTGTGTAAATAGTATCTAAATAGTATTTCATCTTTATATTCATGATCTGTCATGCATGTTTAGATTGTGACAGCTTAATATGTAGTATTGCTAGGCGCATAAGAATAATGTTATACAAAAATCCTAAATTTTATATGAACACCTTTTGAGTAATGCACAAACTTAGCACTGCTAATGCAATGTACCACGCTAAATGTTTTGTAATTGTAAGTTATACTAGTAAATTACAGTTTACCAATGTACTGATACACTATGGAGACTTTAATTTCCATATTTCATAATGTTTTCATTTAAATTTTTTATTATAGTGTGAATAAAGTTTTGGATTTGAGACAAACAAGCTTGCCAATTCTTATTAGTTGGTTCTTAGGACAGAAATAAATGTAGAATATTGGAGAAGATAGTTATACAACGAATGGATCCAGAGTCTGTTATATACCCAAATTATGTGACCCTATAGAAGGGCAAAGTGAGACTCTGCAAGATCTAAATGTTTGCTCAGGCTTCCTGTTTGCACAAATCAAGAGGAAGAGCTTAGCAGCCAAACTATTTAAACATTTTTTAATTTTAAAAATAATTCATCACACACCAAAATGCCCCACATTTTACCTTAAGTCTCTAAATTGTTTCTAAGCTGTCTCAAATTCAAATTTCTATGCCATCTGCAGAAACCTGGTCTCTAGCATCAGACTTTTTTTTAGCAGGTAAAAGTTGCTATTCTGGAACAAAGCAACAGTAAAAGGAATCAAGATGAGAAAATGTGGATCACTGGGCTAGGACGGCACCCCTGCTCAACCAGATGCACCTGCTTGTTCATATAGATTTCATCTAGAAAGATGCATTTCTTCATACAGTTTCAAATAACTTCTTCAGAGGCATGAGTCAAAGTTTCATTAACCACATTCAAGAGTGTTTTTCTTTATCAAAACACAAGGGCATATATGTAGATACTTGATGGTCTTTTGCAGATGAATTTGCAAAAGAAAGCTTCACTGTGAAAATATCATACATTAAATGTGTAATAAAACAGTGCTTGTTAAAATAGAAAGACTGACAGGTCATTATACCCTAAAGTAGATTTGACCTTTATTCTCTGAAGCATCCGGATCATCTTTAGTTCTAAAAGACATTGGAATTTTAAGAGAAATGCTCACACTTCTGAAAATCAACAACATTTAAAAGTGACCAGAGGTAAGTCCTGCAGTTCTCTGATATGGTCATGTTCAGTTTGCCCTTAGAATGAGGTCCTTTCCATGCTGAAAGGAGCAGGCATAGAAATAATCATGTCTGTCGTGTATGAACTAAACTTGTTTTGGAGGCCGGGAGCAGTGGCTCATGCCTGTAATCCCAACAATTTGAGAGGCCGAGGCGAGCGGATCACTTGAGGTTAGGAGCTTGACACCAGCCTGGCCAACATGGTGAAACCCCGTCTCTACTAAAAATACAAAAATTAGCCAGGCATGGTGGTGGGCACTTGTAATCCCAGCTACTTGGGAGGCTGAGGAAGGAGAATCACTTGAACCCAGGAGGCGGAGGTTGCAGTGAGCAGAGATCATGCCACTATCCTCCACCTTGGGTGACAGCACAAGGCTCTGTCTCAATCAATCAATCATTTAAAAATAAACTTATTTTGGAGAAAACCTTCTGGGTTGGGTGTCTAACAGCAGTTCAGCATACAGACCTTGGCTGGGACACTACTGACATTTCCCATCCTCATCACCGCCTCCCAGGCCCACCACAGAATCTCTTGCCTTCATTTTATTCATGCCTTGTTAAGCCGATTTCATTGTTTTGTCATAATCTAGGGTATAAGAAGGATCAGGTAAGTTCGTTTTAAGTTTTCTGCCTTTCTAGGAAGACTTCAAGTATGTTGCATTTTTGCTACATTTTACTCATTCCATAAATCTCAATTTTCCTGGCTTCTTAGAAAGACTCGAGATAAATCTTATTAACTTTTCAAAGTCTTTCTCCAGGCTCTTTTCTGAGATTTAATAAATCCAGCTCACAGTGAAGACTTCCCTTCTTGAATTTTAGGTCAGTTTTTATTTAAATAAATACTTTCCTATGGCATGTCTGCATCTTTGCCTATAATATTTCACTCCTGAACGAGATTTTAAATCTCTTGAACACAGGAATCACATATTACATCTTTTAAAACAGCATCTAAGACCATTGATTCATAACGTGCATCGCATGTAAGAAATACAGCTGGGATACACAATTTGGTTACAGTGTTTACAGTTCATCAAGTATTCACTGTAAATAGACTTTATACCTCTATACTTTTGCAGCTACTGTGGGCCCCTCATGATTCATTGCATATAAACAACCACCATACAGCCATCCAGTTCTCAGACTCTAACTTCTTAGACTAATTAACTTCCAATGGGGTGGGGGGTACTGAGGGGCACTACAGCGTGACTCCAGCCACCGGGAACATTTAAAAATAACAAAGAGGGTATTTCAGAAGCTGTTGCTCAGGCCCTCCCCTCCAGGAAATAGTGTGTCTGCATCTCCTCCCCCTTCACCCAGGGTGCTGCCTCAGGCCGGATCCTCTACACCTGAGATAAAACTCCTGCGTGGAATCCAGAACAAGCAGGGAATGAAAGAAGAAGAACTAGATGAAGAGGCTTCATTCAGAGCGGGACATGGATTCGCAGGCACACTCAACAATCCATACCTTGGAGGGAATCCCCACTCTTTCCAGGGACAGCCCTGAGGTAGACAGGCTCTCTAGAAGGTGGCCAGAGGGGCTGTTCTTCCTCTTCCTGGCCAGTCAGCACTCATCGCTGGTGTTTCTGGACTTGCCTCCCAAGATAAGATAACCCCAGAGCAAAGAACACTATAAAGCTTTAGAGTAAATGATTCTACAACTAGCTTGATTTCTCGTTACTCATCACCAACTTGAAACAAAATCCTAACCTTGGGAAAACACGCACACGCATGCACACACACGTGCACACACACATGCACACACACACACACACCCCTTCTGGGAGTGGGTGGCATAGGATTTTTCTTAAATAACTAAACAGTAGCAGGCCATTTGTGTAGAATGCTGATATATTGAAAATATCATTCATCCAAACTGTGACTGACAAAAAGAATAATACATACCTAAGACATACTTGTAGTATGTCCTGGGGCTCTTTATATATTCAGAGCCAGCTAAAAAAAATACATGGATAGAAACTGTTGCTTAAGAATCTTTCCCAGTAACGTTCACATATTAAGCTACTAGAAAAGGAGAGAGATTTTCCTATCTGGCAAGAAAATGATTGCGTGGTCTGATTTATACAGAATAAATGTGTCTTCAAATTCAGTCTCTACCTCTTCACGCTGCTCTTTGAAACACTGGATTCACATGTGCAACATCATATGCAAATAAGTGTTTCCTGAAAATCTCATTGTAATTGCTTTTTTAAAAGAGACAAGATCTATCTTGCCCAGGCCAGAGTGCTATTCACAAGCATGCACTGTAGCCCCAAACTCCGGGCTCAAGTAATCTTCCCACCTCAACCTCCCAAGCAGTGTAGATACGACTACAGGCACATGCTCCCAGCCTGCTACTTTCTCGTTTAGCAACCTCTTAATCTTCAAATGAGAGCGGAGTATCCCTTATCAACTGCTAGGAAATAAAGATGGTGTGTCATTTCATATTCAAATACAAAGAAGAAATACATTTCTATAAGGTTAGTAATTAAAAAAAAAATCTAGGTAGGCTGGGCGCGGTGGCTCACGCCTGTAATCCCAGCACTTTGGGAGGCCGAGGCGGGCGGGTCGCGAGGTCAGGAGATGGAGACCATCCTGGCTAACACGGTGAAACCCCGTCTCTACTAAAAATACAAAAAACTAGCCGGGCGAGGAGGCGGACGCCTGTGGTCCCACCTACACGGGAGGCTGAGGCAGGAGAATGGCGTGAACCCAGGAGGCGGAGTTTGCAGTGAGCCGAGATCCGGCCACTGCACTCCAGCCTGGGCCACAGAGCAAGACTCTGTCTCAAAAAAAAAAAAAAGAAAAAAAAAATCTAGCTAAATAAAATAACCTTCTATAAGGTTAGTAATTAAACAAAATAACACATCTAGCTAAATAAAATAAATTATTTGCACACAGGTCCAGGGCATTAAAACAACTAAAAAGGAGAGAGAAATATTCCAACTTTTTTTAGTGTTGCAAAATGATATTTTCAGAGCAACTTAACTTTTAAAATTATCTTCAGCTACCAAAACTACTCAATTTTCCAAAATTCCAGATAAATGTTACTCATTAAAAGGCTATTTTCCTGGTTAATTCTCAGCACACACATGCTTTCTATTTGCACAATATTCTTGGGCACTCTTGGTGCGCTAACACTGCAATGCCCTTATTCTGTGTGCTCTGAAGTCTTTAGGCGCTGCCCTTGTAGACAAAATATATGCGATGCAGTCTCATCCCTGGTGTTTACCCTCCTTCCTGAACCTTGGCCATGATGTGCTTCCTGTAAGCATTCTCGTTCTAAAACTTCACAAGTGGGTAATGAATTTCTAATCATCAATGCATGGCCTGTAGTACTTCACAGGAAGTACATAAACAACTACTATCCTCAAATTTTCATCTCCAACATCATTTACAAAGACCATCACTGTTTTACAACCTAGTGGTCTCACTCAAAATACGTTTGCTACGTCTAAGTACTCTAAACAAGTGATTTGGTCTGTAGGCATTATATATGAATAGTGATCTCCTCACTCCTTTATTCACATGGACATAAATGTTCTGTTTACTCTTTGTAAGGCATATACAGAGATGAATAAAATACAGACTATGCCTTGGTATTACGGACTCAACATAGAAACAGACATATAAACAATTTTAACACATGAATTTGAGTTGTGTTGTGTGCCCTTAAAGAGTGCCTTCTGGCTGGGTGCAGTGGCTCACGCCTGTAATCCCAGCATTTTGGGAGGCCATGACGGGTGGATCACTTGAGCTCAGGAGGCTGAGATCAACCTGGCAACATGGCGAAACTCCGTCTGTACCAAAAATACAAGGCCAGGCATAGTGGCTCACATCTGTCATCCCAGCAGTTTGGAAGGCCGAGGCAGGTGAATCACAGGAGGTCAGGAGTTTGAGACCAGCCTGCCCAACATGATGAGCCCCTGTCTCTACTAAAAATACAAAAGTTAGCCATGTGTGGTGGTGCACACTTTTGATCCCAGCTACTCAGGAGGCTGAGGCAGGATAATTGCTTCAACCTGGGGGACAGAGGTTGTAGCGAGCCAAGACTGAACCACTGCATTCTAGTCTGGGCGACAGAGTGAGACTCTGATTCAAAAAAAAAAAAATTAGCCAGGCATTCTTACAGGATCCTTGGGGTGTCACTTTTCCGGCTGGAAACCTCTGTGGCCAGTGGCACCTTTCCCTGAGTTTTGCTCAGGCCCACTGGGCTCATTCTGCTCACTCGGCCTGGCAGGCTGCATTTGGCTCATGTGACCAGCCTGGATCTTATGCCTGCCAAGGGCGAGCCAAGCATGGAGTGGTGAGACGTGTGTGAGTGAGTGAGCGTGGGTTCTGGCCATTGCACACAGTCAACCATGCTGCAGTGGGGCAAGCAGCTCCAGGTGCCAGCATGGGTGCTGGCTCTCGATGAGGCTGTGGCTGGACCAAGTGCGCTGCCAGCAGCTTCCACAGCTGGCACTAGGGAATGCAGTGGCACGGTGAAGCTTGGAGACTTCAGGAACCACAGGGCCCCAAAGAGGGAGTCGCAGCCCTAGCTTGGGGAGCTCCCAGGTCTGGGCACCCTGAAGGGCCACAGAATTTCTCTCCTTCTCTTTGCCTGCAATGTGGCAAGGAAGGGGCGTATTTCAGCTCTGTTTGTCTTACAGCTCTTTCAGTCCTGCCATTTGAGAGGTCCTGAGTTCTTGTCCTGTGTCCAGGAAGAATGAGGTATGCAGACAATGGAGGGTGTGAAGAGGAGCTTAATTGAGTGACAGAATAGCTCAGAGGAGGCCCTGGAGTGGACAGTTCCTCTCTGCAGCTGGTTGTCCTAATTTCTGCTCAGCTTCAGCTAAGCCGGGAGCTTTTATGGGCCTCAGAGGGGAGGAAGTGCACACTGATTGGTCCATGCATGGCCATGGGTGGGCCAGGAAAAGGCACCACAAGTTCCCATTTTGATCCATGGGATTGGCAGCAGTCCCCAGCCTTAAGGTCCTCCCTGGCCTGAAGGTGGGGCTTCACTAGGGACCCACCCACTTCTGCCCAGGAACCTGTCCGCCTCCTGCTGCTGTTCATGGCACCCATGTTGTAGGTGCCAAGGTGTGCCTGCAGGCCAGTACCAAGCTGCCCTCAGCTCCCCTTGGCTTCCTTCCTATGATCATCAACACCCAAAGTCTGGAGTGGGCCACGGCTGGGGGCTGGCATGTCAGCACTGCTCTGAGTGTGTGCACACCTGGCTGGACTGTGAGAGTGTCTGCTCTGAGATCGGAGCAGGCACTGACAGCAGGGAGAAGCCAGGTGGTGGGAGCAGGCACATCCAAGTCTGTGAGGGAAGGGGGGCCTTCCTGAGGGCCCCCAAGAGCGCAGGGATGCCTGGGTCCACAGCCGTGGTTTGGGTGGCTGCAGCTGTGCCTTGGGGGACAAGGCTCTTGTCTGCTCCATGCAGTGGGAGGTACAGGTCTGCAGATATAATATCTGGATATGATACCCTTTTAAATTTGTCCTAACTTTTCTATAACACTGTTAAAAGTGACCCATATTGCATCATTAATGTCATTAATTAATTCATCGTAGAAAATATGAACCAGTAACCTATGACTCGCCGACATTTTAATAAATTTCTAATATCCACAGAATCCCTTGGACACTAGGAAGAAAAAGAAAACGAGAGCTTGTTAAAGTGACAGAAGCCAACCTCCCTCACACAGTCAATGGTATTTTGACTCCTTGCTTCAGTGTTCCTCTTATACCAAGAAAGAAAAACACAAAGGAATAGAGTTGATGGTGTAGCCATTGTTAGGAAACTTAAAATTGTCAGTTTCAACCTTCACTGAACTTGAAAAATGTACTATTTTTAGTCACATTTCCTATGTCAGTCAAACCGGTTTCACCAGTTTTTCCCCTACTCAGAATCCAGGTAGGCCCAAATCAAAAATGCTTTGTTGTCAACACGTATAAGAATTCCCAAACACCCATCCAAACGTGCGCCATGAAGTATGAATAACGCCTGAGAAAGCAAAATCACACAAATTGGTTCCTACTAACAGTAAATTTAAAGTAATTGAGAAACATGGTCAGTTTTGTACACGAGAATTAGGGTAAAATGTTGAATACAACAGGAGATAAAGTTAGAGCACTTTAAAGAAACACAGGAAAAAACAAGCCAACTAAAGTAAAAATATATGAAAATGTAGTGAGATTGACCATGTGTTCGTAATTGTCAAACTTGGATAAGAGGCACATGAAAATGAATCACTCCCTCTCTTCGCTGACTTCTGCTTATGTTTGCAATTTTCCATAATTAAAAAAGTGGAGAAAATAAATCTGAAAAATCCAATTTGTGTTTCTTTAAGGTCTTCTTTAAACAACTAAATATAAAAATAGAAAATGGTTAGAATATGTATAAAAACAAGATGCATTATAGTATAAGTTTTCTGGGGGAAATTAATACAGTACAGAATATTGAATTAATCTCGGGGATAAAAGACCACCAATTAACCATGAAACTGTTGTGACTCTTTTTTTTTTTCTTTTTTTGACATAGGGTCTCGCTCTGTCGCCCAGGCTGGAGGGCAGCGGCCGGATCTCAGTTCACCGCAAGCTCTGCCTCCCGGGTTCACGCCATTCTCCTGCCTCAGCCTCCCAAGTAGCTGGGATTACAGGCACCCACCACCACATCCGGATAATTTTAGTAATTTTTGTAGAGATGGGGTTTCACCATGTGGGCCAGGCTGGTTCCGAACTCCTGACCTCAGGTGATCCACCTGCCTTGGCTTCCCAAAGTGCTGGGATTACAGGTGTGAGCCATCGTGCCTGGCCAAATCATTACTTTTGAAGAAATAGTTAACAATGATAATTTCTTTTTGAATGATAATAACTTTTATTAATAAGTTAAACATATTTACATGTAATGTTGTACATTTTTTGTATTGGGTGCAGTGGTCCATGCCTGTAATCCTAGCACTTTGGGAGGCCAAGGCGTTGGATTGCTTGAGCACAGGAGTTTGAGACCAGTCTGGGAAACATGGAGTAACCTCTTATCTACAAAAAAATACAAAAATTAGCCAAGTGTCATGGCATGTGCCTGTAGTCCCAGCTACTCGGGAGGCTAGATGGGGAGGTCAAGTCTACAGTGAGCCAAGACTGTGCCACTGCACTCTAACCTCAGTGACACAGTGAGATTGTGCCTCAAAACATTTTTATTTAAAATGAAAGTAAACAAAATGTTTATAAATTCCTCTCCAATGATTTACTATTCAAGCTCTGGACGGATTATGTGATTTTCATGACAATGACATACCTGCTCTACTCTCAGACAAGCACAGTATAATGAATAGAAAAATTAGGAGTGCTATTGACTGAATTGTGTCTGCCCAAAATTCATATCTTGAAGCCCTAACTTCTCATGTGACTGTAATATGGCCTTCATAAGGATAGGGCCCTGATACAATGATACAATAGAATTAGTGTCCTCATAAGAGACATCGAAAAAGTCTCTTCCTCTCTCTCTCTCTCTTCTCCCACCATGTGAGGACACAGTGAGAAGGCAGCTGTCCACTAGCCAGGAAGCAGGTGCTCACCAAAAACCAAATGGGCTAGAACATTAATTTTGAACTTTCCAGCCTTCAGAACTGTGAGAAAATAAATTTCTGTTGTTTGACCTACCCCATCTATGAAATTTTGTTACGGTAGCCTGAACAGACTAATAAGAATAAATTAAAATTCCATATCCCTTGACTAAATTTTATTCATGTCTTATGCTTTGGCAATCTTTGGCCAGTACTGCTATCAGTTAATTTTATTTTTCATTCCTCTATTCCAGTTTAACAAAGCCACTGCAGTGACAGAGGAGAGAACGGATAAGCAAGGAGTAGAGAGAATCTATATGCCAGGCAAGTGCCTCATTAAATGTTAACTTTTTATGATTCACGGTGCTTAAGTGTATTAGGACACCAAAATGTGTTTTATGAAAATTGAAGATGAATCTGAATGGAAGACATTTCCTTGATTTAGCTCCTGTCTTGTCCAACCAAGGTAAAGTTACAGAGGTGAAGTTTTATAGTGTAAATGCAACGAGTACTTGCCTTGGATTCAGAGAAATTTGGGTATATGATCCTGGAAAATTCACTCAGACATTCTGAAATTTAGTTTCTCCCATGTAAAACAGGAACAATAATGTCTACCTTACAGAGCATCCTGAGAATCGAGATAGCACATAGTACTATGCTAAATGACTGCTGTTATTGCTAAGAGAAAGAAGTTAACTCAGAGGAACTATGGTGTTTGAACTGACAAGCAATAAATGCTGAATGCAGTGCAAAATTTTGTCTCTAAGAACTACACACCTAAACTATGCACTACACATAGAAAGGTAGTATTTAAAAACCTAAGGCTAACTATATAGTTTTGTTTTAATGGAAAAAATCACAAGAAGCCTGCACTCCATTTGTAGAATTGTTACTTCCTCATATCTAGAGCTACTTGTGGCCTTAGACTTGGCTATTTCTACAGAGCGAAGCTTTTGTCCCAGCTTCTTGTTCCTAAACACGCAGCTCTGCCTCTGGCAGTTTTAAACCGAAAACAAAATTTTAAGCTCCCCCGCCACCCCAACTATTTGAATGGACTTCCTCCTAGGCAAGGTCACTCTAAAATGCAACCGGAAAGATTAGTTCAGGCCATGGTGGGAAGTGGGGGTCAGACATGCCCCATTATACCCTCCAGCGTTAACATCAACACAGACCTCAAGTCTGATGAGAAACATTTACAACCTGTTCTCTCTGAAGCCTGTGACCGGAAGGCTTAATCTGGATGACAAAACTTTGGTCTCCACTACCTCTTATTGTAACCCAGACATTCCTTTCTATTGATAGTAACTTTTTCGACCAATTGACAATCACAAAATTTAAAATGTACCTATAAACTGGAAGCGCCCCCACCCCCAGCCCCACGCTCAACTCGTGCACCATTCTGTACCAAACCAAGGTACATCTTAAATGTATTTGATTGACGTCCGACTCTTTTCGTCCGCAGAGTGGAGAATTCTAACCCTGCAGTGTGATTCCTGAGACCTGTGCCTAGCTAGTGGTTTCAAGCCTTATTTACAACAATGAATTTTGATTCTTTTCCATTAAAAAATCTTTCATTTGATTAATCTCATGTTAATGAATAGAATGGAATTGTATTCCAATGACCAAAAATAAGTCAGCAGTGATAGAAAAGAAAAACTGTTCCCAGATCAAGACCTATTTGTCAATAAAAAAGCACCAAGAAGTTATTACTTCCTGCAATATATAAATGGAAATGTCCAAAAAGAGTCAACTAAACCTGAGTTCAAAAAAAGGGAAATCACAGACTTCTGTACCCTGTTGATTGGAATTCATTATTAGACCTAAAAAATGTAAAATTATACTAAGTCACATCTATGCATGTACAAGTGTGATACACACACTGTTACAGGATCCTTGAGGTGTCACTTTTCTGGTCTGTGGTGCCTTTGCCTGAGTTTTGCTTGGGCCCTCTGGGCTCGTTCCGCCTACTTGGCCTGGAAGGCTGGGCTTGGCTTGTGCTACCAGCCTGGATCCCATGCCTGCCAAGGGTGAGCCGGGCACGGGGCAGTGAGAGGTGTGTGAGCGAGCATTAGGTCTGGCCACAGCGCAGTTAGACATGCCGGCTACTGCAGTGGGGTGGGCAGCTCCAGGTGCTGGCACCAGCTCTCTACAAGGCTGAAGCTGGACCAGGTGCACTGTAAGCACCTTCCACGGCTGGCACCAGGGAACACGGTGGTGCCTGGAAGCTCAGAGATGCCAGGAATCACAGGGCCCTAAAGAGGGAGTCATAGCCCTGACTCAGGGAACTCCCAGGTCTGGGCTCCCCAAAGGGCCACAGCTCTTTTTTCCTTCTCTTTGCCCACAACATGGCAAGCAAAGGGCATGTTTCAGCCCTGTTTGTGTTACAGCTCTTTTAGCCATGCCATCCAATGGGTTCTGAGTTCTTGTCCCGCGACCAGGCAGAATGAGGTACACAGTCACGTGGAGGGTGAGGAAGCCGAAGAGGGCTTTACTGAATGACATAGAACAGCTCAGAGGAGACCCACAGTGGGTGGCTCCTTTCCACAGCCTGGGTGTTCCTAGTGTTCAGCTCCTAGCAAGGAAGAGGTCCTGGAGTGGAAAGCTCCTCTCTGCCGGCAGGTCATCCTGTCGTCTTTCCAGCTCTCAGCAGAGAAGCGACCCTGGAGTGGAAAGCTCCTCTCTGCCGGCAGGTCATCCTGTCGTCTTTCCAGCTCTCAGCAGAGAAGCGACCCTGGAGTGGAAAGCTCCTCTCTGCCGGCAGGTCATCCTGTCGTCTTTCCAGCTCTCAGCAGAGAAGCGACCCTGGAGTGGAAAGCTCCTCTCTGCCGGCAGGTCATTCCAATGCCTGCTCAGTCCTAGCTGAATCTGGAGCTTTTATGGGCCTCAGAGGGGAGGAAGTACATGCCAATTGGTCCATGGGCAAGTCTAGAAAAGGCACCACAAGTTCCCACTCTGGTCTGCGGGACTGGCAGCCCAATCACCAGTCTTTAGGATCCCCCTGGCCTGAAGGTGAGGCCTCACCACACACCCCCTTCCACCCTGGAACCTGTTTGTCTCCTGCTGTCGTTCACAGTGCCCAGGCTGTAGGTGCCAAGGGGTGCCTGCAGGCCAGCACCGAGCTGCCCTCAGCACCCCCAAGACTTCCCTCCTATGCTCATCAGCACCCAAAGTCCAGAGGGAGCCGAGGCGACAGGGGGCTGGTGTGTCAGCACTGCCCTGAGTGTGTGCACACTTGGCTGGGCTGTGAAAGCACCAGGCTTGGCCCCAACTCTGCTCAGAGATTGGAGCAGGGGCTGACAGCAGGAAGAAGCCAGGCAGTGGAAGCAGGAACTTTGGAGCCTGTGGAGGCCTTTCTGGGTCTCCTATTGTTCGTGGCTCCTGCCGCTGCCGTCAATACTACTGCCATATACTACTCCAGATGCCCAAGGCACATATTAAACCACCACGGGGTAACAGCATCTACCAAAAACAATCAGAATCTTCAAATAAAATATTGTGTAAATACATAAATAGATCATCAGATACTCTATTTTGTCAGACTTTGCCTAGAATAACTTAGAAAACTTCTGATATTCACTTGTAAAGTAATTGATACATACATTAATATGGAAGAGATCATTATTAACCTTAAATACACAAGGACAGGGCAGAAATAGAATTTTACATCAGAAGATATTATTTCCCATTACTATAAGGTACTATTACCTAAGTTTCAAAAATAGTGATGAAAGGAGTCAAGCTCTGTAAAAATATTTAAAGAAGTTTATTCTGAGCCAAATACGAGTGACCAAGGTTCAAGGCCCAGTCTCACGTGGTCATGAGAACATTTGCCCAAGGTCGTTGAGCTACAGCTTGGTTTTATATGTTTTATGGAGACATAAGACATCAATCAATACATTTGGAGCATGCGTTGGTTCGGTGTAGAAAGGAGGGACAACTTGAAGAGTTGGGACTTACAGGTCGTAGGCAGATTCAAAGATTTTCTGATTGGCAATTGGTTGAAAGAGTTAAGTTATCTAAAGGCGTGGAATCAATAGAAAGGAGTGGTTGGGTCAAGATAAGGGGTTGTGGAGATCAGGATTCTTATTATGTAGACAAAGCCTCCCTTTAGAGACAATCGATGGCAAATGTTTCTTATTCAGCCCTCTAAAGGGTGCTAGACTCTCAGTTTCTCTTCAGGATTGGAAGGGCCTGGACCAGCGAAACATCTACTTACATTATTAGAGGTTCTTTATAGATACAATTTCCCTCCACAAGAATGGCTTTGCAGACCATTTCAAAAGATTGTAGATAAACACTTTTGGGGGTAAAATATTTTGATTTCCTTCTTTATCTGTCATGTGACATTATGCCAGGGTCAGATTGGAAAGTAAGCCATATTATACAGGGTTAAATAAAACCCATCTGATGAGATTTTATGGTTTGTAGGCATGACTCCCTACGTTACCAGAAAGAGACCCCATCTGGAACCCAAGAGAGGGTTCTTGGACCTCACGGAATAAAGAATTATAGGCAAGTCCATAAAGTGAAAGCAGTTTCATTAGGAAAGTAAAGTAATAAAGGGATGGCCACTCTATAGACAGAGCAGCAACATGGGCTGCTTGACTAAATATGCTTTTCGTTATTTCCTGATTATGTGCTACACAAGGTGTGAATTCATCATGAGGTTTCCAGGAAAGAGGTGGGCAATTCCTGGAATTGAGGGTTCTTTCCCTTTTTAGACCATATAGGGTAACTTTCCGATGTTGCCATGGCATTTGTAAACTGTCGTGGCGCTGGTGGAAGGGTCTTTTAACATGCTAGTGCATTCTAATTAGGGTGTGATGAGCAGTGAGGACAACCGGAGGCCACTTTTGTAGCCGTCTTGGTTTTGGTGAATTTTGGCTGGCTTCTTTATTCACCACAACCTGTTTTATCAGCAAGGTCTTTGTGACCTGAATCTTGTGCTGACCTCCTATCTCATCCTTTGACTAAGAACACCTAACCTCCTGGGAATGTAGCCCAGTAGGTCTCAGCCTTATTTTACCCAGCCCCTATTCAAGATGGAATTGCTCTTGTTCAAATGCCTCTGACACCTAGACCACTTAGATAGGAATCTGGACAAGAGAAGAAAAGGGTCAGTTTCATCCTCAATAGCAATAAATAACACTACATAAGTAAATATATGTGATAGTAATTAAATTTAACCTCCCATAGTAAACCTTTCATGTGGATTCTTAAGTTTTTTTAATTTTGTGTACATATACATGAAACTTAACATCTGTGACTATTATGAAGACGAAGCATACATCTAGGAAATTAATGTACTTAATGGGGAAATGAAGTAACTTAACATAATGACACAGGAGCCTGGAAGGAAAAATTCTGTTCTTTAATCCTTAGGGTTTTCTCAGTTGAAAAATAAAAAAGCAAAGCCATGGACAATGGAACCCATCCACTCCCAAAAGGAAGAAAAAACAAAAAAACAAAAAAAAAGCAAAGCGAAGCTCAGGAGGAATGGAATACACTGAGATTTACACACCAGGCAGAAAAGCAGTTGTTCTTGATCCCTTTCTGATGTGATAAAGACCTCTAAAATCTCGGGATGCAGCTGAGATTGCTATTTAAGTGGACGGAGCATTGTAGGCCAGCTCCTTTGTGAGCTCCGTGCCCCACATGTGTGCGGCTTCCAGCATAATCTGCCTCTACTTGTTGCAGCAGGACTACGATGTGGGTTTCGATGGCAAAAGCTCCTGGAGTGATTCCCTAGGGGTCGAAGTTTCCTTCCGGGAGGAGTGGCTAAAACCAGTAAATTTTCCTTTCACGATCTTAACGCTTCCAAGCTTTCCCTCTCAAAGTTTCTTCTCCCCACCATGCACCCACCCCCCCACCACAAAGTCTGTATATAGATTGAGCAGTTCAGTTGATTCTGTGAAAGAGAGAGGTTAACTTGGTGACATTGTTTGAACCATACATCAGTTCAGGGAATGAGAACGAAACCTAAGTTTTGACATTGTAAAGTTTTCTTTCAAGCATAGCAACTCTGCCTCATTTGTGTTTCAGACAATGTTCCATCATCAGGGTATTTAAAATATTGAAATGACAAAACTCAATGATTTTATGTGTCTTTGCAATGTAATACATAAGCTCTTTGTAGGACAAAAGCTGAATATAATTGGTGGACTATTAAATGAGAATTGTATGCTTCATCAAACTGCTGAGCTACTAAATTCTAAAAGGTTGTCTGTTAACTAAACAATAGGAGATTAGCTGGACACACTACTTTTTATTTATAATAAGTAATTTTTATTTATAATATTTTTATTTATAATAAATGTTAGCAATGTTAAGATATATCAACACTATTATTTTACCACCATGATGATTATAGCACTTTTAATCTCAAGCTATGTCTTACAGAATGTATGTTCCTTTGAATAAAAATTTCACTTTTTTTTTTTTTGAGACCAAGTCTAACTCTGTTGCCCAGGCTGGAGTGTAGTGGCATGATCTCGGCTCACTGCAACCTCCGCCTCCTGGGTTCAAGTGATTCTCCTGCCTCAGCCTCCTGAGTAGCTGGGATTACAGGCATGCACCACCATGCCTGGATAATTTTTGTATTTTAGGTAGAAATAAGTTTTCACCATGTTGGCCAGGCTGGTCTTGAACTCCTGACCTCAAGTGATCTGCCCGCCTTGGCCTCCCAAAGTGCTGGGATTACAGGTGTGAGCCACTGCTCCTGCCCTAAGAATTTCTTATAATCATGCTTAGGCATAAGAATAACTCAAAACAAACAAACAAACAAAAACAGAGTTTCGTGCTTGTTGCCCAGGCTGTAGTGCAATGGCTCAATCTCGGCTCACTGCAAACTCTACCTCCTGAGTTCAAGTGATTCTCCTGCCTCAGCCTCCTGAGTAGCTGAGATTACAAGGACCTGCCTCCACGCCCGGCTAATTTTTGTATTTTTAGTAGACAGGGTTTCACCATGCTGGCCAGGCTGGTGTTGAACTCCTGACCTCAGATGATCCACCTGCCTGGCATCCCAAAGTGCTAGGATTACAGGTGTGAGCCACTGCGCCCAGCCAAGAATAAGTTTTAAAGTTCTTAAATCTCCATCAAATTGTTAAACTACAGAATGATTAAATATAAAATTTGTAATATTGTAATAACTGCTCAGATTATTCTTTGTTGTAGGAGAAGATTTGGCATCTTATAAAAATTAGGTCTGAAAAGAGCAGATGTTTCTTTAACCAGCCAGATGCAAATAACTATAAGGTCACACTACCCGATATGGTAGCCAGTGGTCACAAATATTTAAATTAGACGAAATAAAAAATACAGTCCATCAATTGCACTGGCCTTTCTGTCAAGTGCTAAACAGATCTGTGTGACCAGTGGCTACTCTATTGGACGGTGCAGACACAGGACATTCCCATTATCTCAGAGAGTTCTCCTGGGCATTGTTGCTCTAAGGAGAAGCCTCCAGAAAAAGAGAAGCTAGGTCGATGAGGAGTGTAGGGGAAGGGAGATGAGCTCAATGGCCATATTTCCTCAATGTGCAGCCATTCTTTCTTTTTACCAGTGTCATCTCATAATGGGAAGAAATAGATGAAAGGTTTTCTCTCTTACAGAGTTTGAAATGCTGCTTGTCCTGTGATGAGCTCAATCAGGATTGATTGAATGATGCCTCACTTTCACGTAGAGATGTAGTCCAACAAGATTTCAACAGATGTGGTATTAAGTTGTTTCAAATAACGAATCCTTCAGCATGAAGGCATAGTGAATCTAGTTATTACAGAAAAATATGCCCTTGACGAATTGGGAGAAGGTTACTTTTACATTCTAGCATTCTCTTAAGTATCAATGGACTCTTCTAACAAAAGGTGTCAATAAGCTTTATGAGTCTTCAAAGACGTCTGTATGGCAGATAAAGTGTCAGTCTTTAAAAGGCTACTGTGCCGTTCCAGATAGGCACAACAATTTTGGAAAAGAGGGAAAACATGTTTCAGTTAAAAACTTCAGGACCCAAAGGAGGCAAATGTGTTTGGGCTAAAACATAGCCAGAACAGAGAGAAAAATCACCTATTTTAAAGAACTGATATATAATATTCAATGATTTTTATGGCAAATGATTTCAACACGGGCCAGAAAGCTGCACTTATTTTCCTGATGCTGCCAGATAAACCATGGGTGTGTATTTTTGTTACGATATTACTCCTTGAATTAAAAAGTATGCAAATACGTTTATTTATTTATTTTTATTTTTTATTTTTGAGACTCTATTGCCCAGGCTTGAGTGCAGTGGCACGATCTCGGCTCACTGCAAGCTCCACCTCTCGGGTTCAAGCAATTCTCCCGCCTCAGCCTCCCGAGTAGTTGGGATTACAGGTACCCACCATCACGCCTGGCCAATTTTTGTATTTTTAGTAGAGACGGGGTTTCACCATGTTGGCCAAGCTGACCCTGAACTCGTGACCTCAAGTGATCCACCCACCTCAACCTTTCAAAGTGCTGGGATTACAGGCGTGAGCCACTGTGCTCAGCCAAAATACATTTATTTAAATTAAAATTCCCCTAAGCACTTGTGTTTGCGTACATGTCTGTGTATATAGGTATATGTATTAGTCCATTCTCACACTACTATAAAGAACTACCTGAGATTGGGTAGTTTATGAAGAAAAGAGGTGGAATTGGCTCACAGTTCTGGAGGCTCTACAGGAAACACGGATAGGTGGTCTCAGGAAACTTACAATCACGGTAGAAGGTGAAGGGGAGGCAAACATGTCTTACCACGGTGGAACAGGAGGAACAGAGCAAAGGAGAAAGTGCTACACACTTTTAAACAACCAGATCTCGTGAGAACTCACTCACTATCAAGAGAACAGCAAGAGGGAGATCCACCGCCATGATCCAATCACCTCCCACCAAGTCCCTCTCCCGACACTGGAAATTACAATTAGACATGCGATCTGGGTGGGGACACAGAACCAAACCATATCAGTCTATTTTTTAGATGTAACTGAAAGTGTTGTGGGAAGGCAAATGGAAGTGATGTCTGTAGTTACTGATACATGCTCTGACTGGTGTCGCTTCATCTCTCAAAAAGATTCAACAGCACAGAAAGGGTTCAGAACCACAGTTGCCAACTGGCTGTAAGAAGTGAAAGAACAAAACAGGTGCATATAACAATAAATAAATAAAACCTCATTTTCTTGGTGAAGAAGAAAAAGGAAAATAAAGAAGAAATTAGATTTCCAACCCTTTTGCTCTTAATAAAAATATAAGATTTGATCCTTTCAATCCCCACTGGAAATCAGCAGTTCTCTACATACAAGTTACTAATTTTCTTGGTTAAATTGATACAATCAGTACCACATATATCGAGCATATATATGTAGACATGTGTATATATATATGTGTGCCCCTCTTAGCTTAAGAAATCTACCCCGCACTCCTCATCTCCATACAGTCATGAAAAAAACTAGCATCTGGCAACAGGGGAAACTTACTAGAGTCTTTTTTTTTTTTTTTTTTTTTTTTGAGATAGAGTCTTGCTCTGTCGCCCAGGCTGGACTGCAGTGGTGCAATCTCGGCTCACTGCAACCTCTGCTCACTGCAACCTCTGCTCCCTGGGTTCAAGCAATTCTTGTGCCTCAGCCTCCCGAGTAGCTGGGACTACAGGTGTGTGCCACCACACCCGGATAATTTTTGTATTTTTAGTAGAGATGGGGCTTCACCATGTTGCCCAGACTGGTCTTGAAGTCCTAGGCTCAAGTGCTCTGCCTGCCTTGGCCTCCCAAAGTGCTGGGATTACAGGTGTGAGCAACTGCACACAGCCTAGAGTAATTCTTTACCAGAATTGGTACTTTAGGAATTTTAGCTATGCCATTTAATTTTCCTCAATAGTTGTGGACTAACTAATCTGATAAAAGCGTATTGCCTTGAAAGAGGTTGAATTCAAAATTATTTTCTTCTTCTAGGACATGTTTACAGATCTCTGGATATACACACTGCAACTCAAAGAGAAAGCTGTCACTGCTGTGATGGGTCACAGACCAAGTTGGAATCCACTCGCCACAGTCTAGGTGACCTCAGCTCACACCTGAGTGGACCGACTCCTGAGTGCTCTCATGATCTGCAGTGCTGGAATTCTCACTCCAGGAAGTGAACAGAAACCACACACCCATCCCTGACCACGTGCCTAAACATAAACTGGCCGCAGATTGGTTCAGGCAATATACTCATTTCTACTGGAGAAAATCAGGGAAGGCTACCCACTGAAGAAAAGCTTCAGGCAAACAATTTGCTCATGAGAAATACACCAAGCACAAAACTCTACATCAGCTGGTTTTACTGATTCTTAACTTCCTAATGTGGACAATTTGAATAAACTAATTGGTCTAATTTTCCCGGAGATGTGGTAGGAACAGAATAACGTAAAGGCATGTTGACATGTCCTTACATCTTTTCCTTCTTCGGAAAGATAAAGATAATGAAGGAATGGTTGAAAGGAAATTAGATCGGAAATAAGAAAGACATGCAGGCAAAACTGTTATGAGTTCCGTTCTTGTACTGGTGCATTTTTTGGTAAGCCAAGCCTAGCCCCATAGGTTCACAGGGTGCTGGTGAGAGTGTGCTACCAGTTCTATAAATGTGGTAATCTTGACACCTAAGAAACTATTTTGGCCACAAGGCTTGCTGGGGGTATATTCATTCAAAATCAAAACAGGCATAGTTAATTCACTCTCCCAGCAACCACACAGCAGCCTGCACTGGCTGTGGGGTTATTATTCCCTCCAGCCAGGCATAAAAATCTAGGCTGCATACACAAGGAGGTTTGACTGTTGCAATAGAAACCCATGTAACCAGGACCCACAGGGAATCAAAAGAGAGAATTCCTTACAGTACGTGGAGATGGTGTCTTCTGGGAAAGAAAACTCCTAATGAATTATCAATATAGGCAGAGGCTTTACTCCTTAGTCTTTGATTAACCCATTATTCAGTCTATTTCCAGATGTAAGCAGATCTGCTAAACTCTCCTTTAATAGCAATTCTTTCTTTACGCAATCTTTCTTTACGCATGTACATCAACATATATGGCAAATGCACGCGTGACAGCCACATTCCTCCTAAAAGACATTTTTTGAACAAGAATATATATCAGCAGAGTAAAGCTTTCTGATTCTTCTTTGGGATACATTGCATCCTTGTAGGAAATGCCTGCCAAGAGCAGGAGTTGTAGAGATCCCTGCACCTGTATTCAGGATCCTTGCGTGGAAAGAGAGGCCTCACTGGCCCTATGTGGAATCTAAGCTGTGCACGCCGCTAAAAGGGTTGCAATCCACCAACATCTTACAAAAGGAAGGAAGAAAATCCTCTGACAAGGATGATGAAGTGGCAGGCAACTCGTAATCATAAATACCTCGTAAAAGGCAGCAGCTTCTTTTATCTCTTCTGATAAAGACATTTAAAAATTCTTTTTTCAAATCGAGTCAGTTTAAATACGGGAATATATTTTTATTTTGTGTCATTACATTGTCAAGCATTTAGAAATATTCCCTGGAGGCTGGGCACAGTGGCTCATGCCTGTAATCCCAGCACTTTGGGAGGCCAAGGTAGGTGGATAACCTGAGGTCAGGAGTTCGAGACCAGCCTGGCCAAGATGGTGAAAACCCATTTCTACTAAAAATACAAAAATTACCGGGCGTGGTGGCGGGTGCCTGTAATCCCAGCTACTTGGGAGCTGATGCAGGAGAATTGCTTGAACCTAGGAGGCAGAGGTTGCAATGAGCCAAGATCGCACCACTGCACCCTAGCCTGGGCGACACAGTGACACTCGTCTCAAAAAAAAAAAAATTATCTGGAAAAACAAAGATATTTATGTATTTCATAGCCAGTGGAGTGTATATCACCTTTGTCTATAGAGATGGAGATGGCAGAAGTAACAATGTTTCCTGACTGAACCAGGGTTATGTGTGTGCATATAGGGATGGGTACCCTTCCTTCCTTCCTTCCTTCCTTCCTTCCTTCCTGTCTTCCTTCCTTCCTTCCTGTCTTCCTTCCTTCCTGTCTTCCTTCCTTCCTTCCTGTCTTCCTTCCTTCCTTCCTTCCTGTCTTCCTTCCTTCTTTCCTTCCTTCCTTCCTTCCTGTCTTCCTTCCTTCCTTCCTTCCTTCCTGTCTTCCTTCCTTCCTTCCTGTCTTCCTTCCTTCCTTCCTTCCTTCCTGTCTTCCTTCCTTCCTTCCTTCCTGTCTTCCTTCCTTCCTTCCTGTCTTCCTTCCTTCCTTCCTGTCTTCCTTCCTTCCTTCCTTCCTTCCTGTCTTCCTTCCTTCCTTCCTTCCTGTCTTCCTTCCTTCCTTCCTTCCTTCCCCTTCCTTCCTTCCTGTCTTCCTTCCTTCCTTCCTTCTTTCCTTCCTTCCTTCCTTCCTTCCTGTCTTCCTTCCTTCCTTCTTTCTTCCTCCTTCCTTCCTTCCTGTCTTCCTTCCTTCCTTCCTTCCTTCCTGTCTTCCTTCCTTCCTTCCTTCCTTCCTTCCTGTCTTCCTTCCTTCCTTCCTTCCTTCCTGTCTTCCTTCCTTCCTTCCTTCCTTCCTCCCTTCCTTCCTTCCTTCCTGTCTTCCTTCCTTCCTTCCTTCCTGTCTTCCTTCCTTCCTTCCTTCCTTCCTTCCTGTCTTCCTTCCTTCCTGTCTTCCTTCCTGTCTTCCTTCCTTCCTTCCTGTCTTCCTTCCTTCCTTCCTGTCTTCCTGTCTTCCTTCCTTCCTTCCTTCCTTCCTTCCTGTCTTCCTTCCTGTCTTCCTTCCTTCCTTCCTTCCTTCCTGTCTTCCTTCCTTCCTTCCTTCCTTCCTTCCTTCCTGTCTTCCTTCCTTCCTTCCTTCCTGTCTTCCTTCCTTCCTTCCTTCCTGTCTTCCTTCCTTCCTTCCTGTCTTCCTTCCTTCCTTCCTGTCTTCCTTCCTTCCTTCCTTCCTGTCTTCCTTCCTTCCTTCCTTCCTTCCTTCCTTCCTTCCTGTCTTCCTTCCTTCCTTCCTTCCTTCCTGTCTTCCTTCCTTCCTTCCTGTCTTCCTTCCTTCCTTCCTTCCTTCCTTCCTGTCTTCCTTCCTTCCTTCCTGTCTTCCTTCCTTCCTTCCTTCCTTCCTTCCTTCCTTCCTGTCTTCCTGTCTTCCTGTCTTCCTTCCTTCCTTCCTTCCTTCCTTCCTTCCTTCCTTCCTTCCTGTCTGTCTGTCTGTCTTTCTTTCTTTCTTTCTTTCTTTCTTTCTTTCTTTCTTTCTTTTGTCTTTTTTTTTTTCTTTTTTCTTTTTTTTAATGGAGCCTTGTTCTGTCACCCAGGCTGGAGTGCAGTGGCACAATCTCAGCTCACTGCAACCTCCACCTCCAGGGTTCAAGTGATTCTCCTGCCTCAGCCTCCCCAGTAGCTGGGACTACAGGTGTGTGCCACCATGCCTGGCTAATTTTTGTGTTTTCAGTAAAGATGGGGTTTCACCATGTTGGCCAGGCTGGTCTCGAACTCTTGATGTCAGGTGATCCACCCGCCTTGGCCTCCCAAAGTGCTGGGATTACAGGTGTGAGCCTCCATGCCCAGCCTATCTTTCTGAAAGAGCAAAACATGCAGCATAAGCTTTCTATTAGTTTTAAGACTTCATTGGGCATGCTATTCCAATCTAAGTATTTTAAGTTCAGTTATTAGAATTATTATTTTATAGAAAAATGTTATTTTATTTTTAAATCTGTAATTATCTTTGTACATTGAAATTTAAAATGTTTGTAATGTTTCATGCTGATACCATTTTATTTGAGGGCTAAGACCAATTACTATTCTTTTTCCCATCAAAAATGATTGAAATTCTGCATTCTCCAAGGAAAGAAACGAGTGATAAAATATTACAGTAATGTCAATGATCACATAAAATAAGGATTATACTCTTTTAAAGTACTTTTAAAATGATTCCTAAAAACCTATTACATTCTTTTAAACTTTGGAACTAACTTTAAAAATTACCAATACTTTGCCTTGTTACATACAAATTAACAGACATTTACCTCATCTCTGAGTGTGGATGTTATTTTTGTTAGATACCTTCAAGTCCAAAAGATGAAAAGGTGGCTTTTGCCATGGAGAAAGCTCCTCCTTGCCTGGAGCTGGGAGTGGCCACATGGTCTCAGTGGAACACCCCTCCTCCATGGTGATGTGGTGGTCATTCTGACTGACGCTGAGAATCCAGGTCTGAATGGGAGGACTGGAAGCAGGGCGGCCAAAGCAAATAACAGTGTCTGTGGAGCCAGATACTAGTCTCATTCTTGGGCAGATTCTGCCAGGTCTTTACATCTACAGCACAATTACAAGGACTTTAACAAGCTGCAGTCATAAAAGTGGATTTACATGCATAAGCAGTGTCTTTGTTACAATGAGGAAAAGATAAACGGGAAGATAGTCTGTAAGAAAAAATATTTTTCTCCTTACTCCCATTTTACATGAAGGATGCAGTGGAATTCTGTTTCATGTAAATGTGCTAATTTTCTTACTTAGGCTTTAATGGGAAACCTGGTGAGTGAGCAGGATCCTCTGCAGAGAGCAGGCTTCCCTGGGAGTGGTGCCCAGAATGGGCTCTGGTCCTGCTTACCCTGGGCACAGCAGGGTCACGGGCACCATGCGTTTTGCCTCTGCCACACCCTCTCCACCCCCTGCCCACCCTGTTGGAAGCCCCTCACAAAACCACTCCTTCTGGGCATTTCACATCTTGTCCTAAAGGAAAACAGCTGGAAGAGAATGAGAGAGCAAAAAAAGAAAAGAAATCATCTATTAAATCTCAGTCTTGTTTTGACATGATCGTAAATTAATAACATGCACATTCTAAACATTTATATTCCAGAAATTTTAGTACCTAGGTAAACTTTTAGAATTTACTGTATGACCTAAATTCTAAAAAGGCTTTCTGCTTTCCTATCAGTTTCTCTCCAAGGTCACAGTGGACTTTGTAGGTTGACACATGAAAGGTAGCAATTGTTGTTAATAATAATAAAGTCATAGATAATATACAGTTGAGAACTGAAAGGGCGAACGATTGTATAGAGTCTCATTCCTATGTGTTATGCCAAACTTTTATTCATGCTTAAAGTCCTGGCTAGTGTCCACAAAAACCTACTTTTCCAGCTCTCTCCATCCTCTCAAGCTGTTGCCCTAGTTGTTCGGTAACTAAATAGTCCTAAACTGTTGACATTGTTATCCTAAAATCCATGAATATAAGACCATTCAGTAAAAACTCCAGCAAACAGAAAAATCAGAAATACAAGTGGCTTGCTAACTTAAGAATTTACTTCAAACACTGGAAAGTAATAAATTAAAATAAATAAAGTAAAAACACACACTGTTTTCTTGTTTCCCTATCTCAGCCATGCCTGGGGACAAAGACATTCCATGATGTAAGCCTTTGAAAGATAACAATGTTATTGATTTCGAATGTCACTGCAAAGAAATGAAAGAGTAATTCCAAAGGAAGGTAAACTCTAAAAGTTGAGAGGAAATCTCTTTTTATCTTGATTCCAATTATGAAATACAACATTATTAAATTATTTTTGTTACATTTTATACTACTTAAATTTAACATTAAGTTTGGAATAAAGTCTCTAAGACAGGATATTACAAGTAACAGAACACAAGAAAAATCCTTCATGAAGGGTCACTACCAATCGGTTGAAACATGAGTGGGTGTGGGCGCACTTCCAGCCCTTCTGTCAATGCTTGCAAGAAGACAATAAATAGCATTCCACACTCTACACTGACACATCTCCTGAAAACTACTGTTATCATTTAGGTCAATTTAACACACTGAAATACATCTTTAATGTTGATGACATTCTACTATATAATTTGAATTAAGGCCCTATCTTTGAGTTTAGAGTCACTAAAGCAGCAGACAAATATTTGTAAGTACTTATGTTACTAGGCACATGCATTTTATTTATATGTTAGTTTTCATTGAGACATAGGAGGAGTTTACCAACTGTATTAAGAACTTCAATCAGGAATCCAGAAGGAAAAACACCAGGGTGAGAGCATCTGGAAAACTATCCCCTCAGGCACGTTTTCAGTTCAGCAGAAATGTGGCCCTGTGTCTTATAATCCAGAAGGAAAACACCAGGATGAGAGCGTCTGGGAAACTATCCCCTCAGGCACGTTTTCAGTTCAGCAGAAATGTGGCCCTGTGTCTTATAAACACGTCAATGGCTTCTTTGCATGAGGGAAAATGTAACTAGGAGATGATGTTTATTAAGGTAAGAAACATTGAACACTGAAGACTCCTTCCTCATTTTCAACAAGGCAAAGAACTGGCAATCCCTGCTGAATGTTCATTTTATAGAGGAGTAAAACCAAGATAAGAAAAAGATCATTTATGATGTGTTTTTAATTAATTTAAACAAGGTAAAAAATTATACTTTTGCACATGTTGCTGTATCTGGGATTTTGACATTTAAAAACACAAGTGTCAAATATGCTACCACTTAATCTTTGATTTCATGTTAAGACTTTGCTTTTGTTTTAATTACATAGTGATGTGGAATTTAATGCAAAGGAATCCCAGTTTTTTCTATGTTCCAAAAAGGTGGTTCCAACTAACGAGCTTAGTTACTTTAGTAAGAAATGGAATTTTAAATATTAATAGTAAAATCTAATTCTATTTATTTTATTTTCAAATGAACACATTTATTGAGCACTTATGGGTACCACAAAACCCCTGAATGCTAGTACTTATTTGGTACCTGCACATGCACATACACACATACATCATCATATCATATATAAGACGTCCCTTACCCCAGGACAAACAGTAAAGTGGCACGGTGGGTGCTGAATGGCCATTTGAATTACAACCATCTAGGTGAGTGAGTGAAAGTCAAACTCAGATATTATATTTGAAAGTCTTGGCCAGGCGCGGTGGCTCACGCCTGTAATCCCAGCACTTTGGGAGGCCGAGACGGGCGGATCATGAGGTCAGGAGATTGAGACCATCCTGGCTAACACGGTGAAACCCCGTCTCTACTAAAAAATACAAAAAACTAGCCGGGTGAGGTGGCGGCGCCTGTAGTCCCAGCTACTCGGGAGGCTGAGGCAGGAGAATGGCGGGAACCCGGGGGGCGGAGCTTGCAGTGAGCCGAGATCCGGCCACTGCACTCCAGCCTGGGCGACAGAGCAAGACTCCGTCTCAAAAAAAAAAAAAAAGAAAGTCTATTTATGTGCTTGATAATATTTAGGACTGTGAAAAATAAAGCTCATTTCCCCCTAAATATTTTTAAATAAATTTATGAATATAAATATGTAATTTATATATATAATATATAAATTTATATATAATATATAATTTATATATTAAATATATAAATATATAATTTATATATTTAAAATATTATATAATATAATTATATATAAATATATAATTTATATATAATATATAAATATATAATTTATATATAATGTATATAAATATAAATATATCAGTGTTGATACCTAAATGTTATATTAACATTTAGATACAATGTTTCTGTGAATAAATAATACATATTACTCAATATATATGTTGTCACCACTGTCTTAATTGTACTGTAGTGACAGAAAGAGATATTACTTTTCATTGTTCATATTAATAGAGGGGAACAGATACAAGCATAAAACAAAATTGGATATTAAAAATAATGATAAAATAAATGGGAGGCTACTTTCACTTGACTAAGGTTCTATCTGCAAAATAATAAAATCTTAACTTAATGGATCAGGAACAGAGAGAGCTCTGAGTCCCCTTTACCAAGATGTTTCTCTGTAACCTAGTCTCTTTGTTGGCAAAGACCATTCTCAAACATGACACTTTTTCTCAAATTTCTTTTCTGAAGCATGGAAAGTAATCAGTAATCGAACACCAACGTGGCTTCACCTCATTCCAACAGTGAAATTGCTCATATGAAGGTCAGCAATATTCTCAAAAGGTCCCATCTGCTTTCATTATTTGACCTCTCAGCAAGTTTTAAAGTATCAGATTATGCTCTATGATCAAGACATTTTCATTTCTCACTTCTTGACGACACCACACTGAACTAGTTTTCCTCCTCCTTCACAAGTCAACTTTTTGGGTTTATATTTATGCTTGAAACAGGGGCTCACCCTGTCACCCAGGCTGGAGTGCAATGGCACGATTATGGCTCAGTGCAGCCTCAGACTCCCAGGATCAAGCAGTCCTCCCACTTCAGCCTCCCAAAGTACTGGAATTATAGGCATAAGCCACTGGACCTAGTACAAGCCAGCTTCTTGTTCTTCTTCGCAGAGTCTTTCTAGTCTATGTAGGGATCTAACAGGGCTTTTATTTGGGTGTCTTTCTTTTCCCCATCTATAATCTCTAAAGACAGCCCCATCTAGTCCAATGATCTTAAGTAACAACTAAATGTTGATGATTCCCAAATGCATGTCCCCAGTCTTTACCTTTCTCTTAAGCTCCTGACTACTGTATCTGTACCCATCTGCTTATCTGTTACTTCTTCTTGTATGTCTTGAGCATAACTCAAAGCTAACATCAGGAACAGAATTCCTGATTCCGCTCTAAAACCTGTTCCTCCCCAAACATTCTCCATTTCCAAAAATCACACTATTCTTTTAGTTACTCAGTCCAAAAATTTGGGAGCTATATTTAACTTCTTCACTTCCTTCATTCCCCAATTTTATCCAACAAGACCTGTCAGTTCTAAACTCCTAAATATATAAAAAAATGATTGACATCTGTCCAGCTTCAGTTTACATTCAACTCCTGGGATGGATATTTCAGACTCAGTGATGTTATCAAAGACCCAGTTTCCTTCCATCCTTCCAAGAGGCAAAAGGCAGAATTCTAGACCAATGAGTGTTTGGAGACCTCTTTCATCTCTATTATGCATGATGTCAATTGCTAGAGTATATGTTTTTGACTTTTAGTATTTTAGGAATACAGATTATGGGACGATCACAGTGATCTAGCTAATAAAGTTTAAAGGGAGGATGAACTCCACAGAGAGGAAGAAGGAATATATTTGTATGAGGTAAAGGAGACATGGAGGGAAGGAAGGAGGAAGGAAGGAAGGAAGGCAGGCAGGCAGGCAGGAAGGAAGGAAGGAAGGCAGGAAGGAAGGACAAATGAACCTACGGTTCCAAAATATTCTGTAAAATCCACATATTGAAGGAAAACTCTCTTCATTCTTTTCTATGATATAGGAACAACACACTTATGTCAATATCTAAAAATAAATTTAGTAAGTTGAGTTTAATAGGTAAAAAATGATTTTAATGAATTTTCTTAGCTTGGTGATGCATGATACAAGTATACTAAATTGCTTCTGACTTTACCTTTCATTTTAAAGTTAGCATATTTTGTTGCTTTTATTTTCACATTTAACAAATTTTTACATTATGTATACAATGTCACATAAGCAATTGGAAAACTATGTAGACTCAAATTCTCTAGCATGGAAATTGGCTATGGCACACAGTCACATACTAACAAAAATTAATGTCATGTTGTAACATTAGCAATAATAAAAATATTTCAATTCAGATTATAACATAAAAGCATATACAAGCTAAATTTTAACGCAAATGTTTTGATAAAGAATTACAGGCAAGGCGCCGTGGCTCATGCCTGTAGCCCCAGTACTTTGGGAGACTGAGGAGGGCAGATCGCTTGAGGTCAGGAGTTTGAGACCAGCCTGGCCAACATGGCAAAACCCCATTTCTACCAAAAAAATACAAAAATTAGCTGGGTGTGGTGGCTCACACCTGTGATCCCTGCTATCTGGGGGACAAGTGCATGAGAATCACTTGAGCTTGGGAGGTGGAGGGTGCAGTGAACCAAGATCACGCCACTGCACTCCAGCTGGGGCAACAAAGAGAGACTTCATCTCAAAAAAAATTATAATTAAAACAATATAGTAGTTGTAAGTCTCACATCTGACCATACTTTTGAATTCCTTCTCTTTATCTGTCCTCACCTACCAAGTCTTGCCATAAAAGAATCTGAGTAATTGGATCTCTTGGAATAATTAATAGACATAATAACCACGATGGGCCTAGCTGTGAATTCTATACTCTTAAACACTAGGTGGACAAAGGGAGGATTTTTTTTTTTTTTCACTTCGAGTGACTCATCTGAATATAATATTTTGTATTTATTTTTTGCTCGTTTTAGAATTTTTCACATATCTAAAAGCCTTGGTTTAATGTGTGCTTCTTTCTAAAATTTTCTAAATCGGTTGCTCTGATGGACAAAATATAAATTTTTAATACTAGGCAAGGAGATTTTCTGTGTGTGGCATTACAAGTACAGTCTTTAAAACATGTGCTCCTAATTGGGTAACACATCTGAAATGACAGACTTGAACAGGAATAGTAATTAAAAGTCCAGACTTCAGATCTGTCGGTAATCTTGGACTCAAGCCTGGGAGAGGTTACTTGTCAGCTGGGAACCTAGGCAAGATATTTTATCTTTCTAATTCTCAGTTTCCTCATGAGTAAAATGTGGGTACTAGAGTTATCACTTGGTAAGGATTAAATGAGCTGGAACGGTAAAAGCTTAGTCACAACATATGGGTCTCAGAATATTTTATTTTAGTTTAATGAATACAGGTCCTTATTGTGCAAGGGATCTAATAATCAAAGATAAATTTATAGAAGAAATAAATTTTCTAACTACAACTTCTCATCATCATATATAGAGTTTTTAATCCCCATGAGGAATATGAGTTCAACATCACTGTAACTCTTAATATAAAATATTGAACTGATGGTATGGTTTGGCTCCGTTTCCCCACCCAAATCTCATATCAAGTTTTAATCCCCATGTGTCAGGGGAGGGGCCTAGTGGGAGACACTGGGATCATGGGGGTGGATTTCCCCCCTTGCTGTTCTTGTGATGTGAGTTCTCCTGAGATCTGATGGTTTAAAAGCATATGGCACTTCTCCCTTGGCTCTCTCTCTTCTGCCGCCATGAGAAGGTGCTGGCTTCCCTTTGGTCCTACTGCCAGGATTGTAAGTTTCCTGAGGCCTCCTAGCCATGCTTCCAGTTAAGCCTGCTGAACTGTGAGTCAATTGCACCTCTTTTCTTCATAGACTCCCCAGTCTCAGATAGTTGTTGACAGCAGTGTGAGGGTGGACTAATACAACTGACTTCTGGAAGTTGATTGAATTTGAGGGGAAACCTACATGAAATGCTATCATGAGCATTTCTTCTGATTGGACTCCCACTTAGTCTATTGGATTACCATTTTCCTACTGAACACACTTATGTCTGTCTTCACTTTTGCTTTTATTTTTCCAAAATCCCAGTCAGAGAATGCTAAAACCAATGCTATGAGGTTGAACCATATGAAAATGCCAGTATCCAATTTCTTTGACCTATAAAAATGGCTTCAATTTGATATTACTATGAACGGTAGAGTTGTTCTTCATTTAACAGAATAAATGTATCCATAGGAATATAATATTTAACTAAAAATAAATTTTCTGGGCCGGGTGCGGTGGCCCAGCACACCTCAGTGTAAACTCAGCATTTTATGAGGCCGAGGTGGGTGGATCACTTGAGGTCAGTAGTTCAAGACCAGCCTGGTCAACATGGCGACACCCTGACTCTACTAAAAATATAAAAATTAGCCAGGTGTGGTGGCGCATGCTTGTAATCCCAGCTACTCAGGAGGCTGAGGCATGAGAATTGCTTGAACCCAGGAGGCAGAGTTTGCAGTGAGCTGAGATCACGCCTCTGCACTCTAGCCTGGGCAACAGAGTGAGACGCTGTCTCAAAATAAATAAATAAATGAAATAAATGTTCTGTTACCTGCATTGCATGGTACTTTTGCATTTAGTTGCTTGCTAAACAAATACCACTTAAAGTTGCACAGCAAGTCTGCTAAAATCCAACATTTCACTTTGTGAAAGGAAAATAAATATCAGGACCCCAAAATCACTAAGCCAAAGGTAAAAGTCAAGTTGGGGAACCGTGTCAGACAAACCTGCTTTCTATTTTATTCCCAAATAAGATAGCCACAAAGATTAAAAAAAAAAAAAAAAAAAAAAAAAAAAGCTGTATACCTTATGACAATTTTGCTCACAAGGAAATTCCTTGGGGGGACTCAAGATCTTTACCCTAAAACCCTTCTGTTGAATTTTACCCTGGCAAGGTAAATTGATAGCTTATTTTCACAGGTGTGGGACAAAGGACAGAACTCAAAGTCATCCTTCTGCTCACCTGAGACAATGCATATCTGACTGCTTCCTCTGCCTTATCATTTATGTAAATGCAGAGTTGCTGAGCCAGACTAAGGCATAAGTGACAATCTGTGTACTGCCGTCTCACGTATAAATTGTGTATATCAGGCCGGGCGCGGTGGCTCACGCCTGTAATCCCAGCACTTTGGGAGGCCGAGACGGGCGGATCACGAGGTCAGGAGATCGAGACCATCCTGGCTAACACGGTGAAACCCCGTCTCTACTAAAAAATACAAAAAACTAGCCGGGCGAGGTGGCGGGCGCCTGTAGTCCCAGCTGCTCGGGAGGCTGAGGCAGGAGAATGGCCTAAACCCGGGAGGCGGAGCTTGCAGTGAGCTGAGATCCGGCCACTGCAGTCCAGCCCGGGGGACAGAGCGAGACTCTGTCTCAAAAAAAAAAAAAAAAAAAAAAAAAAAAAATTGTGTATATCAGTGAAAGGCTGATCAAACACTCAGAAGAATACAACCGTTTGTCTCTTATCTATGACAAGAGGAAGCAAGGAAGCCCCTGCTTGAGTTGTCCTGCCTTTCCAGACCCAAGCAATGGACATCTCACATGGACTGACTGACGTCTCATGTCTCCCTAACATGTATGAAACCAAGTTGTGTCCTGACCACCTTGGGCACATGTTGTCAGCACCTCCTGAGGCTGTGCCACGGCACGTCCTCAACCTCAGCAAAATAAACTTTCTAAATTGATTGAGACCTGTCTCAGATACTTTTGGTTCACAATTTCTAGAACAACATTTTTTAATAATTGAAAAATGAATATGACACAAGAATATAAAAATGCAAAAAAGAAAAAGTCAAACACAAATACTTTTGTTTTCCAGAGATTTTAATATAGTTAACATTTTTCATATCACTTTGTGGTCTTTTTCTACTAACATACACGTTTATTTTTACAGTATATGATCCTTTTCTTTAACGTCTATCCTAATCCTAGTTTTGCACTTCACATTTAAAAAGCCCTTTATAAACAACTTCTTTAATAACTTACATAAATCCTATCATAGCAATAAATCACAATTTATTTAGCTGTCACGCTATCTCGTGAATCTTGCTGGCATAATATGCCATTTACATAAAGGATAATTAGCATTCATTAGTAAATATATAAGAAATTCTATAATTGTCCCTAAATCTTGTTGTAATCTATATTCAATTACCTTCTCTTCCAGCAACTGTCCTTTTTAAAAAATGCAATTACTAATAAAAAATTAAAAATGTTCTCGCTGGGCGCGGTGGCTCACGCCTATAATCCCAGCGTTTTGGGAGGCTGAGGCGGGTGGATCACGAGGTCAGGAGATCGAGACCATCCTGGCTAACCCGGTGAAACCCCGTCTCCACTAAAAATACAAAAAATGAGCCGGGCGCGGTGGCGGCGCCTGCGGTCCCAGCTCCTTGGGAGGCTGAGGCAGGAGAACGGCGGGAACCCGGGGGGCGGAGCTTGCAGGAGCCAGATCGCGCCGCTCACTCCAGCCTGGGCGGCAGCGCGAGACTCCGTCTCAAAAAAAAAAAAAAAGTTCCGAGTTTCACTTTTTCTTTTAGCTTCTTTGCCTATATTCTGTATGAATTTTCAAAATAGGTATTAAAAAAAGAAATGAATACAAATAAGAAAGGACAATCAGCCCCTCAACAACACTGTGTGGAAAATCACCACCAGGCTTCACTGGAGAAGAGGGACTGCGGACTGACCGATGGAAGGAGGGCGAGGAAGCGGAAAGAAACGCATTGCTTTCTATGTTTTGCTTTCTACGCATGGTAGTTGAGGATGTAGAACTTCCTGTGCTTGAAATTCTCAGTGCAGTTACATTAAAAGAAAAAAGGAAGTTGTGCTCTCTGAAGGTTTTATTTCTTCTTCTTCTGTTTTTGCGGGGAGGTTTGTTTTTTGAGACCAGGTCTTGCTCTGTTGCCCAGGCTGGAGTGCAGTGGCACAATCGGGGCTCACTGCAGCCTCGAACCCCTGTGCTTGAGCAATCCTCCTGCCTCAGCCTCCAGAGTAGCTGGGACCACAGGCGCGCACCACCATGCCTGGCCTCCAACTTTTCTTTGATTTATCTCAATACTGCACATAAGCAAAATAAACCAGTCAAACTGTAAATGCAGAGACAGTGGCCAAATAATGTAGGAAATATTTTTGAATTTTAATATTTTGTAGAAAATATAATTTGGTACTATAAGTATTTACATTTCATTTTATTGTTCTCCTAGATATTTACTGTCTACCATTTCCCCTGGGAGATGTAATGTGTTTACTATATTTTTCTTTAGGTATTTAAGGGATTTATCACCAGACAATTTATTGAGACATAGTTTCCTTTAAATAATAGAAGAATACAAATGGACGTTTTATACTTTACTACTTCTAGAAGACAGTTTCCTATGAACTATTTATTTATAAGTGTTTATAAATGTTTATTTAAATGTTCCTATCCCATCAGCCTTTCTACAATTTCTCTCAGCTTTATTCGTATTAAAAACCTAAAACATACATGAAGATAACATCAGTTTTACTTTTATGCCAATTATTCAACCTAAAGAAAGCTTTTCTGAAAATTAACAAAAGGGAGAATCCTTTAGAACAATGTAAAATTCCAAAGGCATCAATGGTAAATATTGTGATGATTTCTTAAACATTAGTTTGTATGGGAATATGAGTAATCACAACTGTGAGAAAGCTGAAGAAAGAGAATGAAAATCTTAAATGCTATATACCACAGTACTGGGTTTTAAAGAAACTAAAAGGCCAGGCGTGGTGGCTCATGCCTGTAATCCCAGCACTTTGGGAGGCCAAGGCAGGCAGACCACGAGTTCAAAAGATAGAGACCGACCTGGTCAACATGATGAAACCCCATCTCTACTAAAAACACAAAAACTCGCTGGACGTGGTGGTGTGTGCCTGTAGTCCCAGCTGCTCGGGAGGCTGAGGCAGCAGAATTGCTTGAACCCGGGAGGTGGAGGTTGCAGTGAGCTGAGATTGCCCCACTGCACTCCAGCCTGGTGGCAGAGCGAGACTTCGTCCCAAAAAACAAACTAAAAAAATTCCCGCACAAATTCTCATTTGCCATTGCCACAAATAGGTGGCAATGAGAAAGGAATTTCTGTAAAATTTAACATTTAAGAGGCATGTTCACAGCTCTGTGTTCAGACATGATCATTGACATGTGTGTATAGACCTCAGTAATGATGGCCAAGTGCAGGTGCCTTTTGTTTTAATATAAGTTCACTGCATGAAACTCTCCACAAGCTGACAGTGGAGCCTATGACTAAATTTAGTCATTCCTAAAAAGTGAAAAGATGTTGGAAAGGTATCCCTGAGAAGAGGTTGGAGGAAGTATATAAACATGCAAGTGTGCATTTTCTGGTACTTTAAATGTTTAAATGAAGAAGAGAACAACTTCTTAAGATATTACAGCGATTATTCCCATGCCTCTGTACATTGTGAATCCAAGAATTAGTCTCTTAAAGAGTCCTGGCTTCCATCCCAGGGGAAGACGTTTTCTACAGGGAAGCACTGGTGTGACAGTGCCTGCAGAGAGGCCAAGCATTATTAAGTGCAGTGGGGAAGAAAGGAAGCCAGAGATAAAGAGAAACAGGACCAGAAAGTCTATCTGATAAGAGAGCTTTTGAAGGACAGAGCAGAAACAACAGGATTTCCAGGAACAGAGGCCGGTATAGCATTGGAATTCATAGAATTTTAGTACTAATGGGAACCTTGTGCGAATTGTAAACTTCCATCATTTACAGAGAAGGGAACTGAAGCTGGGAGAGGTTGCTACGTGCCAAAAGTTACATAACTAGTCAGAGGCAGAGTCTGGGGAAGTGGCTGCTGGAACTGCAGTTCTGAAAAACAAACAACAAACAAACAAACAACCTGAAAGAGTCAACACAGGCTGCAATTGTTTCTTCTGTTCCAGATAACCGTAATTCATCTGGAGCTAAAGATCAAAAGCCAGGAGGAAATCCCCAGGATCCAGCCTGGGTCGGGCTGTGGATCTGTGGGGACCAATGAGGAGTTGGAGATGCACCTGTGATCAATCACGCACATTTGTGTGTCCTTAGATGTCTTCACTTTGTCGTCCTGTGTGCTGGACTCCAGGACGTGGTAGAAGGGGAGCTCCTTTTGTGTCAGGCATTTCACAATATTTGGCCCATTTAATATTCATCATTACCATTTTACAGATAATAATTATAGATACTAATACTGAACAGTTATTCCAATCAGGTAGTATTATCATTTTACATGCATTTTCTCATTTAATCCTCTCAACGACCACTATGAAATCATATAATTGTATTATTCCCATTTTACAGATGAGGAAAATGAGATATAAATTGGTAAATAACTTATCCAAGGTCAACAGCTAGAGAATGGTGGAGTTAGGACTCTAATCCAAGCAATCTGATGTTAGAAAATCATACTCCTGAAAAACAGGGAAACCAAGGTTCAAAAAAGTGAAATCACTTCAATGTCTCACAGTGAGTTGGAATTTGGACTCAGGTGCACTAGTGCATATTCTTCTACATCATGCTACAGAAGAGAGACAGGGGCCAGGCACAGTGTCTCGCTCCTGTAATTCCAGCACTTGGGAGGCCAAGACGGGCAGATCACTTGAGCTCAGGAGTTCGAGACAAACGTGAGCAACATGGTGAAACCCCATCTCTACCAAAAATACAAAAAATTAGCTGGGCGTGGTGGCATGCGCCTGTGGTCCCAGCTACTCGGGAGGCTGAAGTGGGAGGATCGCTTGAGCCCAGAAGAGGACGTTACAGTGAGCTAAGATGGTGCCACTGCACTCCAGCCTGGGTGACAGAGTGAGCCCAATCTCAAAAAAAGGAAAGCAGGGAAAAGGGAGACAGGAAAAAGGTTAGAATCACAATTTTGAAGGAAAGAAGGCACACACATACACAAACATCCCTTTTTAATCTTGTGTGATGAATTGCCCTTGAAAAGACAGGATCATACTTTTCTTTAAATGTTCTGAAGCATATTAATCTGGGTGTGGGAGGACCTACTTCTAATAAATAGTGTACATTCATGGACAGAAGTGGGGAACTGAATTTCAGAAGCCAGTTTTGGAGCCCTGAAGAGATGCCTGGAGCCTGGGTTTCAAGGCCCACAGGCACTGGAACTAGGCCTGGCAAGCACTGTCAGCTCACCTCCTCGGTTGCTGTGTAGTAAAAAGTTGCCACTTAAGAATTGGAAGAATTATGGCTTTCAATGGAAATGGATTTCCTATACTGAGAGTTTCTTTTTCTCTTCTTTTGGAGACCGTCTTGCTCTGTCGTCAAGGTTGGAGTACAGTGGTGCAGTCACAGCTCACTGCAGCCCTGACCTCTTGTGCTCAAGCGATCCTCCTCTCTCAGCTTCTCAAGTAGCTGGGACTACAGGAGTGAGCCACCACATCCAGCTATTTTTTCTTTTTTTAAATTTTGTAGAGATGGGGCCTCGTTATGTTGCCCAGGCTGTTCTTGAACTCCTGGACTCAAGTGCCTCCCGCCTCGGCCTCCCAAAGTGTTGGGGTTATAGATGTCAGCCATTACTCCTGGCTGAAAGTTTTTAAAAATTAAAATACGGATAGTCCCAGCTTTAGTCTGAGCCACAGAGGGTGGCAACAGCAATGAATGGTAACTGCTGTTACAGAGTTCGGACCACAACTTCTAGTTTCAAAAACATGATTTTTAAAAGCATCCACAGGTGACTGGAAATCCTTAAGCAACATTAATAAACTTGTTATATACTAACTTATATGCCACAACGTTAATCTAATAGAGAAGAAGATAAGGAGAAACCACAATCATATTCAGAACATCAATATCTAATACTAAAGACTATGGAAAACTGTAATCAGAAGTCAGAAAGGCATGGAATGAAATCAAAGAATATTGTATAGTCTTAGAAAATATTTTATTAGGGCAACCCGCTTGAGTCCCCTTCCACGCTGTGGAAGCTTCATTCTTTCGCTCTTCACAATAAATCTTGCTGCTGCTCAAAATATATATGTGTGTGTGTGTATGTATATGTATATACATGTGTATATATGTATATTATATGTATAGGTCTCTGAGAAAGTCTCCCTTTGCAGTACGAACTAGCCTTGTGGAGTGGCTAGATCATGACTGCTCACTTCAGCATCTTTTACTGAATGTTTCTTATCCTCTTGCTTTTTTGGAGGTCTGAAGATGGGGGGCTGTAGCATGTGTAAGAGATGACACTCACTAGGCACACATTTTTGAGGGCTGCCCCACATCAGGAAGTGGCTCTGGAGGCATGGGCCAATAAAGGTGCTGTGACGTTTACACTCACAGCCATCTGCAGCAGTCCACACTTTATTACAGTTACAGTTAACATTTTCTTCTACAGTACTTCCTGATAATATTTAACAAAATAAATAATGAGACTAAACCCTAACTCATGTCAAATGAGTTTGCGCAATTATTACCTTGCACACACCATACTGTACCAATAGCCAGGTAAGGAAATCTGATCTGGACACTCATTCTAGAAAATAGAGCAGTGCTGCTCTGATTGGGGGTGGGAGGGGTATTCCCACATCTTGGTCCTGCAGAGACAGCTCCCTGACAGCTCTGAGAAGCCCCAGGGCTCACTGGCACCCACTTTGAAACTCACCAATCCAAAAAGGAGAATTAAGAAGTAAAAATCTGTCTGTATTCAATTCCATAAAGAGTATAGCTTCGTCACTTAAGATACTAGCACAGCAATTAGTTACTGGTCTTCTGGGCTTCCTCCAAACCTCGAACCGTTGGCCCCCAGACCCACACACACACATGCATTCAGTTGAGGGGCAAATGAAACAAATTAAACTTTTAATGGCCTCTTGGTATGCATTTCAAGAGAGTTAAGATCAACCCAAGTTTCTGCCAGCAGTGTATATAAGTGTTCATTTTGCTAACTCTCAGTAGCATTATCACTGGAAAAGAATTGTCTTATGAAGCAATGTTACATTGTTTGAATGTATGATTGCTTCCTAATGATTTTTCATTACTAGTGAATTTGAATAGTTGTCAGTATTTATTAATAGTTTTATTCCTTCTTTTGTAAATTATCCATGGCTTTTGCATTTTATGTGGGGAGGGATATTCATATTCATCTTAGTGGATAAATACCACCTTACTTGGAAAATAGAGCCAAGGGTTAAATTCTAGGCAAAACCAATAGGAAAATCAGGGTAAGTTATCTAACGTACATTAGGTTGAATGAGAGATGGTATCGGGGTATAAAATTTGAAATGATGCCTACAAAGTGTAACTGGAGAAAAATGTGGAGTTATGCAGCCACTTCTTTCCTAAAAGGTAAGCTTCTTTTTATTGATACGATGTTGTCTTACTCGAGTGCCTTCTGTAAAATACACAGAACCATGCAGTCCTCTATTTTACAGATGAAGTAACAGACTTTTTAAAAAGGTGACTCACTGAAAGCTCTTCATTGTTGGAATTCCCGGTCCAACATTCAAACCAGGCATGGCTTGCTTTTCTTCTGACACGTTTTAATCCCTCTACTAAATTTTAACGATATATATTTATTCTTAAAATGAATTAAAATTATTCTGTGATGTTCTTTGAGATAACCAAAAACTCTCCGGGATGTATCAGAATGAGGGCTGTAAAGATTGTGTTTATTCGACTAGTGTATATCACAGACCTATTCAAGTACCACCCATTTCTAAATTCGAACAATCTTAGAAATCAGTTGTAGAAGCAGATTGATATATTTTATCAGAATCCCCAAATTCCTACAACGGTCTCTTCCTAATGATTTTTCAGGTGGGGACACGTGTCAAGACGCCCAATAGACACCTGAAACCCGGGGTAGTGCTGAACCTTACTTACACTACGTTTTCTCCTACACATACCTGCCTATAATAGAGTTTAATTTGTAAGTGAGGCACAATGAGAGATTAACAACACTAACAATAAACCAGAACAATTATAACACTATACTGTACTAAAAGTTATGAGAATGTGGTCTCCCCGAAAACACCTTGCTGTCCTGTACTCACCGAATTTCAGAGGCGAGCACTCTGACTGACAGGTGTTCCCCGACTCCCGGTGGCGAAAGGTCCTTCGGGGAAACAGGTGAACACTATCAAAATACGCTTATCTCCGAACCTTTCTTAAACCACAGTTTTAAGGGATCGTCTCTGATTAAGTCTAGAATTCCTCTCCATAGAAGATAACCTACTTGTCGCGCAAATCTGCAGCGTTCTTGCAGGGCTGCTGACGGGTGGTCCTGTTCTTTTCGCAGTCCTGTTCGCGCAGAGATGGAACGAGGAACTTAGCGTATACCACTCCTTTTGACGACAGGAGTAAAAGGCTGTTCAGACTACCTGAACAATGTTGTTAAGGGAAGCACTCGTACTTCTCAGACTTCGTCGTTCCGGACCCCGCGAGCCCGGGGCAGGCACCAGGTCCACCCGGGGCTGAGCTGCCGCGGCGCCTGACAATGCCCCCTCGCGCCCCGGCCTCGGCGCCCGCTCCCGGCTCCAGCGCGCCTGCACGTACGTAGCCTTCACGTGTGTGTGGATACGGAGTGCATGTGTGGAGACAGAGGAATATGCTCCAACAAATTTCGGATAGAAGCGCCGAGGACAGGACGTGGGGAAGGTAGGAGCCGCGTGCACGGCTCCGGCCCCGGGCGGGAGGCGGCCGCAAGCCGGGCCGGCAGCGCGCAAGTCCGGCGCCAGCCGCTAGAGCCCCCAGTGCGCGGCCCGGCCGCGGGGCGCCTCGACCCGACACAATAAACTCCGAGGGCCGGCGGGGCGAGGGGCCGGTGGGGCCGAGGGCCGCCCCGCGCAGCATCGCCATGTGAGCGGCTGCCGCGGCCTCGCGGGGACCCAACTTTCCCGGGCGGCGGCGCCCAACTTCCAGCCGCCCGCTCCGGCCGCGCAGGCCCGCGGCCCCCCGGGGAGACGCGACCAAGTGCGGGCGGCGGGGCCCTCCCGGCCCTCACCCCGCTCGCGGCGCCCCGGCCGCCTGGCCTCCCTCGCTCTGGCGCGACCGCGGCGTTCTCTGAGGTGGAGTATTACAAACATGGCGCCCCTCGAGCCCGGAGCCCTTCGCGCGGAGCCGGCGGCGGGGTCCGGGCGGGGGGAGCCGGGGAGGAGGGAGGAGGCCGGCAGGGAGGAGGAGGAGGCGGCCTGAGCGTCCCCCCCGCCCCCCGCGCCCGTCGCCGGCTCAGGCCCGAGAGGCGCCGGGCGGCGGGAAGGAGGCGGCACCGGAGGGGAGGGCCGGGCGCGGCGGCGGCGGCGGTGGAGGAGCCGGAGCATAATGGTGGGGAAAGCTCGGCGGCGGGGCGGCGGGGCGGGCGGGGGCGTCCGTGGAGATGGCGCGGCCCGCGCGGCGGAGCCTGCCTGGCCGCGGCCTCTGGGGCGGCGGCGGCACCAGCGGGTGCTGATGGTCGCTCGCCCGCTCGCGAAGGGCTCCGAGCTGCCGGGGAGCTCTGTGGATGGCGGGCCGGGCCGGCGGGGCCTGCGAGGGCGGCGGCGGGGCCTGCGGAGGCTACGGGCCCGCGCCCCCTCGCCTTGGGCGGCCGCGGAGGAGGCCCCGGGATGAGGCCCTGGAGGACCGCGCGGGGCCTGCTCGGGCCGGGAAGCCGCGGAGTCGCGTGAGCACCGCCCGCCGGGCCCCATGCCCCTCTTTCGGTCAGGCCTCCTGGGCCCGTGCGCAGTCGGGGCCGGCGGGGAACGCGGCCCCGGGCGTGTGGCGGGCGGAGAGGAAGCGTTTGTCGCGCGGCACGTCGTGTGCTAGCCCGGGAGCGGCGGGCAGGGCTGGCCCCGAGGCCCGGGGCGGAGATTCGTCGGTCCCCCGGGGCTGTGAGCGACCCCGGCAGCGGCGCCGCCGCCTCAACAGGTCCTCGCGGACCTCCGGGACAGTCCTGCGGGGTCCGCCGCCCTCCTCCCACCCAGAGCTCCGGGGAGAAGCTGCTGAGGACGCGGCTGGGACGAGGGGGGGCGCCGGGACCCGGACTTGGACTTGCAGTCTCCCCTCGCGCGTTTCTCCCGAGCCGGGAGGAGGAGGAGCTGGCGATGTGTGCGCCGTGCCTGGTGTCTTTTGCAGAGTGACCGGCGTACCTGTTTTATTCGTGTGTACCCGTGCGCGTTGTGCTGTGCGGTGTCCTATGCGGTGGGTACGCAGTACCGGGGATGGTATATGGTGTGTACTCTGTGTCGTATGCAGTGTGCTCGAAGTCCCCGGTATTTTGTGCAGTATGTGCATGGTACCCTGCTGCCATATGAGGTGTGTGTGTGGCACTCCATGTCATATCCGAGTGTATATAGTATCTGGATAGTATTGAATATATTTACCTTACCTGGTGTCACATACAGTGTGTATGTAGTACCTGGTGTCATATATGCTGTGTGTATAGCACCAGGTGCCACATACTGTGTGCACACAGTACTTGGGGTCATATATGGTGTGTACATAGTATCCTTTCACACTGTATGTGCAGCACCCAGTGTCATATACAGCCCTTACGCAGTTCCGGTGTTCTGTGCAGTATGTGCAGGGTACCGTGCTGCCATATGCGGTGTGTGTGCAGTATTCAATGGCATATACATTAGATATATAGTATCTGGTGTCATATACAGTGTATATACACTATCTGGTGTTACCTATGTTTTGTGTATATATATGGTGGCATATACAGTATGTATACATTACCTGGTGTTATATATGGTGTGTAGGTAGTACCTAATGTCATATGCCATGCATATATAGTACCCAATGTCATATGCACCATGCATGCACTATCCTTGTCACAGAAGCTGTACCCAGTGTCAGATGCAGTGTGTGCCTAGTACCGAGTGTCATATGTACTGTGTACACAGTACCCACTGTCTTATCCAGGGTATGTAGTACCCTGGGTCATATACGGTGTGTACATGGTATCTGGTGTCATGAATGTCTGTGAGCCTGGAGGAGATACCCAGGTGGCCCATTCAGGGCCCTGCTGGTAGGAGGGAGTGGTGCAGGTTGGGTTTTTAGGGAGGTCTAGAACCCTTGGTCTGCCTCACTTAGATGTTCTGCGTAAGCTGAGTCATGTGGAGGCAAGAGCATTCTTAAAAATAATTTAATCTGTTTGTTCAAAAGCAGAAAGTAAATGTTTACTTGTTTTCCTCTAAACCGAGAAATATAGTAATTTTAGCTTAGTAAATATGGTGTGCACAACGTTTTCAGATTTTTGAGGTTATTGATTTTAATTAATGGTTGGGTGTTATCAGGGAGATAGTGTTGGTTGTACTTAGAAAGTTGGTAGGCAGGGTCATCTTTGTGGTTTTTCTGAATGTCTAATTTTTACATGCAGGAAAAAAATATGAAAGTAGAGGCATTTAATTTGCCTCGTCTTTGACTAACTGGCACAGGTTACATTATAGTTGTTATTTTTGGTTGACTCATCTTTATAAGATGACCAGGCTAGAGAATCAAAGATAGAGGATATGGGATGTGATTTTGACAGAATCAAAATATTTGTCTTGCTTAGCTCTGTGACTTAAAGGATTTCTGTATTTCACATGGTGCTTTTTCCCCATAGAGATTGCTCATATGAAAACCAAATCTTCCTTTTACAGTCTCTAAATTGGACAAGTTATTTTTGCAATTACCGTTTGTGAGGTGTTTAAATAAATGTACATTTACAAGCTTCCAGCTTCACAAAAATAAATCAATTACAATGTTAAAATTCACTTCTTTCATTCATACTGAATACCATTCTGTTGGTGTTTTTTTTGTTTTTTTGAGACAGAGTCTTGCTCTGTTGCCCAGTCTGGAGTGCAGTGGCGCGATCTCGGCTCACTACAACCCCTGCCTCCCAGGCTCAATCAGTTCTCATGCCTCAGCCTCCTGAGTAGCTCGGACTACAGGCGTGTGCCACCACACCTGGATAATTTTTTGTATTTTTAGTAGGGATCAGGGTGGGGGGTGGTTTGCCATGTTGGCCAGGTCTCAAAACTGGCCTCAAATGATCCACCTGCCTTGGCCTCCCAAAGTGCTGGGATTACAGATGTGAGCCACTGCACCTGGCCCTGTTGGCATTTTGAATGGATGTCATGCATGTTTCAATGAATGACATATGTTTATTTGGACTCTCGTCCTTCATCCTTCGGTAACCCTCCCAGTTTTTTCTTCTTAGGATTGTTACAGTGGTGTATAATAGAGGCATTCATACCCTTTGGCATACCTTAATTGAGACACTACTTGGACCTAAGAATTTTAATACTTGCAATAAAAGTATCAAATGCTGCTATAACTTGCTTACTTAAAGCCCTAACCTGCTGGTGTCAGATTTTCGGTAACTTTCTTGTCCTTCAGTTGAATTCTACATGGAAAAGAGTTAGCCTTATGATAGTTAAAACTTTTCACTGTTTGAAAACCTTGAATTGGATTTAACACTGAATTTTCTTTTTTCTTTTTTTTCCTTTTGTTGAGACACTCTCGCTCTGTCGCCCAGGCTGGAGTACAGAGGCACAATCTTGGCTCACTGTAGCCTCTGCCTCCTGGGTTCAAGTGATTCTCCTGCCTCAGCTTCCTGAGTAGCTGGGATTACAGGTGCCCGCCACTATGCCTGGCTAATTTTTCTATTTCACCATGCGAATCTTAAACTACTGGCCTCCCAAAGTGCTGGGACTATAGGCATGAACCACTGTGCCTGGCCTATCAATACTTTGATGAATGATATTATTATTCATTTATTTTAATTCATTTGAATAATACAAATAACTAAAATACACTGTGTGAGAGTTCTTATAACCATTGGTTTTACGTAAATATTTTTCTTTTTCTCATTTCTGGCACTGTGTCCATAACTGCTTCAGTTTGCATTTTCTATATTTCCTTGAAGCAGATAGACTTTCCGAATAAAGGAGAACTGGTGTTTTCTCTTCATTTGATCTTCATTAAAAACCTCACCAACATTTCTACTAGGAATTCAGCATATGTGAGTTTAATTTCTACCATTATCTCTTATATACTTTCAGTTACTTGCAGTGCCATTATCAGGTTTTCAGAACAAATGTAAATCTGCTTTGATACAGTGATTTGTGCAGATATTAGTGACCTGGAGGTTGTTCTTCAGGTTTTCAGTGTTTTGTTTTCTCTTAGTCTCGACTTTTGAAATAGTAGCTACAATTTTATAACATAAATGAGGACCGTGATAATAATATATCATGTATTGTCTGTCTACTGTATATCAGCCACTGTGCAAAGTTACTTACACGTACACTCTCCAACTTACACGTAGTCCTTTTTTTTTTTTTTGATATAGGGTCTTGCTTTGTTGCCCAGGCTGGAGCGCAGTGGCGCCATCTCGGCTCACTACAACCTCCACCTCCTGGGTTCAAGTGATTCTCATGCCTTAGCCTGCCAAGTAGCTGTGACTACAGGCAGGAGCCACCATGCCTGACTAATTTTTGTATTTTTAGTAGAGTTGGGGTTTTGCCATGTTGGCCAGGCTGGTCTCAAACTCGTATATATCTGCCTGTCTTGACCTCCCAAAGTGCAGGGATTATAGGCCTGAGCCACCACGCCGCCCAGCCACACATTGTCATCTTAAAAGCATAGCAGTCAGTCTTCCTTTTAATTATGGAAGGTTCACCTTGTAGCACACTTTAATCGCATCCTATCCCAGACACACACACACACAGAAACACATGAGAAGTGGATGAGATATTTTTTGAGACAATGTGATTTATATAACATAAAAGTTTGAGAGTCTCTGGGATAAGAGGTAAATGATAGAAACGAAGATAGTGTGAGGGAGAGAAGAACCCAAATCAAAATACCCAATACAGTAGTCATTTTGAATAATCATGGCTTAGTTACGGTTTTAAAAACATATGCAGAAATGATTTATTGCTTAAGGAAAGATTTTGTGTGCACCTGTTGTTACTGTTTTTCCATTAGAAAATCCAGAGAGTTATTTAGTTTGTATCATGGAAATGCTGTACAAGTTTTAGTATCAAAATTATTTGCAAATGCAAAGAATATGTAAAATAAGATTTTTTTTAGTGTTTATGTAATCCATTATTATGTCTTAGGACAGAACTTTGGCAAATTATTAGACATAGATATTTAACTCAATTCAATAAATAACCTAATTAGATATTTAATCTTTCGTTGCATATATATTTTTCCTGTTCAGTAACTTCCTGATTTTTATCTCAGGTTTCTTTTAAAGAGAATTTAGCATATTGGAAAATATTTTCATAATTAAAGTGCTGGGTAAATTCTTTTAAAATGTGTTCAATCAGATAGCAGTAGAAATACCCTTAGTGCACATACTTAAGTTATTCACACTATTAAGTAATTGTAAAGTTACAGTTGCATTGAGTATGTGACACATTTCATTTAATGTTGGTAACATCCGCAAATGTCCAGAATGTTTGCTCCATAAATGTCTACCAGTTTGCCCACTTTTATGTAAAACTAAAGAAGTAGAAATGACAAAAGTAATAGAATGCTGCTATATCAGAGATATAAAGGAATCATATAGACTCTTCAATGTTTGTTTTTCAGAGATGAGAGGGATATATTAACAGATCACATTAGCTTACATATTAATTGGAAAATGTGTTTTGCTGAAATACACACAGTATTTTCATTTTTCTGTAAACTTAATATTTAAGTATAGTAGGTGAACTAGTTTTACATCAGTGCGTTTATAGTTCAAGTTACTTCATAATTCGTTTTATAAGATCACACTAAAATATTGTATTTTCATATAAGGAGAATATAAGCAATTTTAATATCTTGACCTCATTTATTAATACATTGTTATTTATTAAAACTCTGCTATGTGTCATACTCTTCTTAGACGCTGAGGCGAGAAAAATAAGATGGCTCTTGCCTTTGTAGAGTTTACAGTTCAGGGTAACACATTTATTGAAGCAAGCACAGTAAAATGTAAAGGCAAGAGGACTGCTTGAGCTCAGGAGTTTGAGGCTACAGTGAGCTAAATCAGCCACTGCACTCCGACCTGGGTACTGTAGGACAGTGAATGAATTAAGATAAGTCGTATTTGAGTTAAGATTACTTGCAAAGTCTTAGCACTGATGATTTAAAATTTATCCTGATTTGTAACTTTGAGATTTTGTTATATTAACAACCTGAGGGTATTTAAAAGCAACTTTATAATTGGTAACTTTTAAAGTGCTCTGTTGAAAAGTAGAGCTGTATTAAATATCAAACATATATTGTGTTCTCCAGATATTATCTCAGCATTTAAATGAAAGGTAGATCCTAATTAAATTTGTAGTTTTTTGTTCTCTGCGGTTTGGTCTGCACGTTATGTTAAGTAAATTTAAAATATAAGTTAAGAGCAAAGGATATTCATTCCTGATTTAAGCATTTATCATGTGAACATGAAAGATACTAAAATATTCAAAGGATTTCTGTTGAGAGCTTGTCATATAATATTAGCTCTCATAACTAGGGTTAAAAAGCCTATTTTTAAAAATTGGGAAGATATTATGGTTTATAGCAAGATAATCTGATTTATATACATTTTAATTTGGCTGTACACATTAGGTCGCTTTACGAGTCTACTTTCTAAACAGTTTTTAGGAAGCTGGGTTTAATCATGAAAGTTGTTTGTGGCAGCACCACTTGTGTTATTTGTGTTTTGTTTTGCTTTTAGACAGGGTCTCATTCTGTAGGGAGTGCAGTGGTGAGAACTCTGGTCACTGCAGCCTCCACTTCCTGGGCTCAAGTGATCCTCACAGCCTCCCCAGTAGCTGGAACTACAGGTGTGTGCCACCATGCCTGGCTAATTTTTTGTAGTGATGGGGTTTCACCATGTTGCCCAGGATGGTCCCAAACTCCTGAGCTCAAGCGAACCACCTGGTTCGATCTCCCAAAGTGCTAGGATTACAGGTGTGAGCCACCTTGCACGGCCTGTTTTTTCAGAGGGGTCCCTTTTTGAGTGTCTAACATACTAGGCAATTTTCGTATCCTGTTTAGTCCTCACAAAAGCATCATGAGGGATGTGTCATTGTAACAATTTGTAACAAGGGAATAGACTCAGAAGGGTTAAGTTACTGGTGCTCAAGGTCGTAGAGACATAATCAGATTGGTCTGAATTCAAATGTATGACTACCACACCTGTAATCTGCTATGCTGCTCTGTTTCCCGAAAACCCATCAACTCCTTAAATCTTTATAGTGATATACCTTCATTTTCCCAATGCACTTTTATAAGTGCAAAAGTACGTAATATTAACAAAGTGTAAAACTGTGTACCACTGCTTATAAAAGCAGGAGGTAGAAAGACAGGAGTATTAAGAAACTCCGGGCAATCAAAACATTCTATTTATGAAGTTCTGGTTAATGCCTACTCACTGGTAATGACAGCTAGTAATCTGAGAACAAGCATAGATAATTGGTTCATTTTCTTGCTTGTCACTATGGTAGCTCACATTAGGAAGATAACTTGGTTCAGGGACAGGAGCACTGGAGGCGGGGCACCTGCAGGTCTTCATTTTAATACTTACGTAATGGAGAAAATTGTTTGAAAACATTTGGAATTAACTCAAGTATTCTTGCTGTCTTGGAAAGGGAAGTCATGGTCTTGAGGTTGTAACACTCCCCCTACTGGATAAGTTCAATTTGGATTCAGATAGCTAATTTCTTGAAAGCTGTATTAAATGCTAATTTCTTGAAAGCTGTGTTAAATGCTAAGGCTTCAGCATTCTGTTGGGTATGTACTGTCATCTAACATAAAATAATACCATTTTGTGAGAAGCATATGGTCAAGAGAGAAATAATCAAGTGATGGCACCCACAGATTGAGATCAGCGTGACACTCATCAGCAGTGATGCTGCAATGGAATAATTGAGGGCCAAGCACGAGGGAAGCTCTCTCAACTTTTGAAAGCTATTATGAATTTTTTAGTTTTCTCTTCTTGTAGAGTCTTGATTTATCTGCCTCTTGCTTGTTTTTCGATCTCGAAAGTGTGTCTGACTAATGCTGTTTTAGAAAGCAGGTCCTTAATTTTCTATTGAATTTTGACATGGAGCCCTTCCCCAATTAATGTAAAATGTGCCTACTTTCACTGTCCAGTTCTTGCAATACAAAAAAAAAATTGAGAAAAATTTGTTTGGGCCTTCCATTGACGTCAAATTTAATAGGTTTTGAGAGGAGGTTATTTACCATTAGAGATGTTGTCTTTTTAAATTATAAATGATGTAAGTCTACAGTATTTTTTCTACTGTACTTGCAATTTGGCATTTTCTTGTATGTTTAGAAATAATCAAATTTAATATGAAAGTACCAGAGATCCTTTATTTCACAATACTTATTTTACCAGTCTGCACATGTGTGTTCTACAATTATAACTTAACGAAGCCTTTTACTTGTGATCAATATTCATGTTGGATTATTTCAGGTAAGAAACTGCCATTTGAGGCAGGGTCAGGTGGCTCATGCCTGTAATCACAGCACTTTGGGAGGCCGAGGTGGGCGAATCACTTGAGCCCAGGAGGCAGAGGTTGCAGTGAGCGGAGATCCTGCCACTGCACTCCAGTCTGGACAACAGAGCAAGACCCTGCCTCAAAAAAAAAAAAAAAAAAAAAGAAAAAGAAAAAGAAACTGCCATTTCAATCATTTTAAAGTTAATTTTTTAATATTTTTAGGACTGTTCAAATAAAAATAATATTAGTCTCAGTTATTTTCAAATGAATTAAAAGCTGAACAGCCAGCAATCCAATTTAAAGTTAGACTTTCCACTCATGCTGAGGAAAAATTCACTGTCGTTGCAGTCGTATTTGTACCTCATTTATTTATTTTAATTTAATTTTGTTTTTTAACACAGAGTCTCGCTGTGTTGCCCAGGCTGGAGGGCAGTAGCACCATAACCACCATAACTGCTCACTGCAGCCTCAATCTCCTGGGGTTAGGGGATGCTCCTGCCTCAACTTCTCGAGTAGCTGGGACTATAGGCGTATGCCACCACACCTGGCTAATTTTTGTACTTTTTTCGTAGTGGGGAGGGTTTTCGCATGTTGCCCAGGATCATCTCAAACACCTAGGCTCAAGTGTTCTGCCCATCTCGGCCTCCCGAAGTGTTGGGATTACAGATGTGAGCCACCTCGCCTGGCCTATTTTTTTAAATAAACTGTTTAGAATTTTAGATGACAGTGTTACACAACTCACATTAGGAACTAGGAGTGAGTTAGCATAGTGGTTCTCAGTTATGGCTGGCTGAGCATCTGAATTCCTTTTTTTTTTTTTTTTTTTTTAACAAAAACATTAAATCAATCTCAGGGGTTGGGTCTGGGCTCTAATTTTTTATTTATAGATATAAAATGTATTTTATATATAATATATGCAGACATATTTCATTAGCTTTAGGTGCAAGTGGTTTTTGGTTACATAGATAAATTGAGTAGTGGTTAAGTCTGAGATTTTAGTGTGCCCATCACCTGAGTAGTGTACATTGTACCCAATATTTTAAAAATATTAAATATTAAAGAGATTTTTAAAATCTCTTACTCCTCTTCCACTCTTCCTCATTCTGAGTCTCCAGTGTCCATGATACTACTGTTTATGCCTTTGTGTACCCATAGCTTAGTTCCCACTTACAAGTGAGAACATGCAGTGTTTGGTTTTCCATTCCTGAGTTATTTCATTCAGAATAATGGCCTCTAGCTTCATTCAAGTTTCTGCAAAAGACATTATTTTATTGATTTTCTTTTATGGCTGAGAATATTCCATATGCATATATCACTTTTTCTTTTTTCATTTATTGGTTGATGGGCACTTAGGTTGGTTCTATATCTTTGCAATTGTGCATTGTGCCACAAGAAACATATGCATGCAGGTGTCTTTTTGATGTAATGAGTTCTTTTCCTGTGGGTAGATGCCCAGCAGTGGGGTTGCTGAATGAAATGGTAGATCTGCTTTTAGTACTTTAAGGAAGTCCGTGCCGTTTTCCATAGAGGTTGTACTAATTCACATTCCTATACATTCCCATAAGCATTCTTTTTTCTTCACATCCATGCCAACACCTATTGGTTTTTGACTTTCCGATAATCACCATTCTTGCGGGGTAAGGTGGTATCTCACTGTGGTTTTAATTTGCATTTCCTTGATGATTAGTCATAGTTAGCATTTTCTTACGTGTTTGTTGGTTATTTGTATATCTTTCTTTGAGAAGTGTCTATTCATGTCATTTGTCCACTTTTTGTTGGGATTTTTTTCTTGCTGTTTTGAGTTCCTTGTAGATTCTGGATACCGGTCCTTTGTCAGATGCATAGTTTCCAGATATTTTCTCCCATTTCGTGGGTTGTTTACTCTGATGATTATTTTCTTTACTGTGCAGAAGCTTTTTAGTTTAATTAGGTCTTGTTTTTCTTTTTGTGGCATTTGCTTTCGGGGTCTTAGTCATAAATTCTTTGTCTAGGCCACTGTCCAGAAGAATTTTTACTATGGTTTCTTCTAGAATTTTTATGGTTTTTGGTTTTAGATTTAATTCTTTAATCCGTCTTGAGTTGATTTTTGTATAGGGTGAGAGATAGGGATCCAGTTTCATTCTTCTATGTGTGACTATCCAGTTTTCCCAGTACCATTTATTGAATAATGTGTCCTTTCCCCAATTTTGTTTATGCTTTGTCAAGGATCAGTTGGTTGTAAATATTTGGCCTTATTTCTAGGTTTTCTATTCTTTTCCTTCCTATGTGTGTACTTTTATATCAGTACCATGCTGTTTTGCTTACTATAGCCTTGTAATATATAATTACACCAGGTAATGTGATGCCTCCAGATAATAGTTATTTTGCATAGGATTGCTTTGGCCATTTGAGCCACTTTTTGGCTCCATATGAATTTTAGGATTTTTCTTTATTTCTATTGAAACAATGTTTGTATTTTGATAGGAATTGCATTGAATCTATAGATTGTTTTGGGCAGCATGGTTGTTTTCATGATACTGATTTTTCCAATCCATGAACATAGGATGTATTTCCATTTGTTTGTATCATCTGTGATTTCTTTCAGTAGTGTTTTGTAGTTCTTCTTGTAGCGATCTTTCACCTCCTCTGTTAAGTATACTTCTAGAGTTTTGTTGTTGTGTTGTTTTGTTTTTGCAGCTATCATATAAAGGATTGAGTTCTTGATTTGATTTCTCAGTGATATGGTTTGGCCATGTACCCCCCGCAAATCTCATCTTGAATTGTAGCTCCCATAATCCTCATGCATTGGGGGAGGGACCCAGTGGGAGGTAATTGAATCATAGTGGCAGGTTTTTCCCATGCTGTTCTCATCATAGTGAATAAGTCTCGCGAGATCTGATGGTTTTATAAAAGGCAGTTCACCTGCACAGGTTCTCTTGCCTGCCATCATGTAAGACGTTCCTTTGCTTCTCCTTTGGCTTCCGCCATGATTGTGAGGTGTCCCCAGTCATGTGGAACTGTGAGTTCATTAAACCTCTTTTTCTTTATAAATTACCCAGTCTTGGGTATGTCTTTCTAGCAGTGTGAGAACGGACTAATACACTCGGCTTGGTCGTTGTTGGTATATAGCAGCACTACCAATTTGTGTACATTGATTTTGTAGCATGAGACTTTACTGAATTCATTTATCAAATCTAGGAGTCTTTTGGAAGAGTCTTTAGGGTTTTCTAGGTATATGAGCTTATCATTGGCAAACAAATAGTTTGACTTTCTCTTTTCCAGTTTGGATGCCTTTTATTTCTTTTTCTTGTCAGATTACTCTGACTAGGACTTCCAGTACTATGTTGAATAGAAGTGGTGAAAGTAGGTATCCTTGCCTTGTTCTAGTTCTTAGGGGGAATGCTTTCAACTTTTCCCCATTCAGTGTGATGTTGACTCTGGGTTTGTCATAGATGGCTTTTCATATTTTGAGGTATGTTCCTCCTATTGAGCTGTAATTTTTAAAAGGAAACAGTTTTATTTTAGCTTTTCAAGTTTCAAATTTTTATTTTTTGAAGTGGGCAGAGGTATATGCGCCTTTTTAAATATTTGTTTTTGGAGTAGCGTATATAAAATGTTGTACCCTGGTACTTTTAGCTCCAAGGCTTAGGAATTCTCTTTCAAGAATCAGATCCATGAAGTCCCCTTAAAAAGATGATAATTAAAATAACCTGAAAAATAAATGCATCCTAGATGAGAGCCTTAAATCTTTTTGGATTCCTCAAACATGCTACTGTATTGCCAGAGAAATGACTTTCCGATAATCACCATTCCTGCGGGGTATCGAAGGTATCGTTTATTGATATTCCCTGATGGTCACAGATATAACTATAATCATAGGTAAATGCACATTAGATCTTGAGGTACGTTATAGTCAGGATATGGGCTGCCATCCAGTTTGAATGTCTGGGCATTCCGGTAATTTGAAAAACAGCAATACAAAAGTGTTCCTGCCTGTCCTGTAGCCAGCTCTCCAGGATGTCTCCTAATCCTGATAGGCATCCCTGGGGCAGTCAGATCAACCATCTTGGGGTTATGTCTTCGGTCAAGTGAGACCACCCAAGAAGGTTTTTCAGGCTCTGCCTAGGTCTCTGGCTAGCCTCTTCTTTATCCCTGATGTTTATCTGGATTTCAGGTGATTATTGATATTCCTCCAGGCTAGGGGTATTATTTCCATGTACAGATGGTTCTACAGGTTTGTCCGTCTATAGGAGTAGATTACAGTCTTTAAACTAGTGTCAGAAGAGTGGGTCTTAACTTCCTTTGCTCTGGGAAGAAGTCCTTGAGGTGTAAGACTCACTGTGGCTCCAACCCCTACTGTCCAATATTTGCATTCACTCCTTAGTAATTGTATTACTCACACTAGGGTTTTGAGGCTTCACAGGTATCCCAGGACCTAGGCAGTGCCTGATAATTTCCACAGGTGTCTTTATTTTCTCTTTACCATAGTGTTCATAATTCTTCACTGATTCCACAAAAGCCAAGATGCATGGCAGGTGGCATTTTAGGGAGTGACCAGGTAAGCCTCCCTGGGCTTGGTGCTGACTGTTGACAGGGTGCTCACCAGGGCCTCATTAGGGCTCTTCGTTTGCTCTTCTAATGGTACAGCACAGCCTTGTCCACCATTGGTTTTCCACTGGTGTCAGTGTCCTTACTGTCTTCCGGGTTAGACCTCAGGTGATAACACACAAAGTCTGTGTTTTTAAAGTGTGCTAAGTCAAATTTTCTTAAATATACATAATTTTGTGAGTTTTAGGTTACCAGATACATTCAAGAATTCTTAATTGCTGCTGTGTTAGAATTGCATTTTAAAGATAATAATTTTATGAAATTTGAACTTGAAGAATAAAGTGGAAAATGTTAGATGGTTACACTAAACATTGTGAATAATAGGAAGGGAGAGGGTCTGATGTCTGACTCATAGAAAGTAATTGACTTTGAAAAATACGAATTTTCTGAAAAGAAAGGCTGAACCGAAACTTGACCACTCCAGTCTCTGATCTCTTTCTCCTCAGCTCAGTGAGACCACAGGCTCCCTTTGGATCTCCATCCATGCACCGTGGCCTGGGAATTGCTGTGAGGCAGAACACTGAGGTGGTGGTGGTTATTATTGTTGTTGTTATTTGAGACGGAGTCTTGCTCTATCGCCCAGGCGGGAGTGCAGTGACGCGACCTCGGCTCCCTGCAAGCTCCGCCCCCCGGGTTCCCGCCGTTCTCCTGCCTCAGCCTCCCGAGGAGCTGGGACCGCAGGCGCCGCCACCGCGCCCGGCTAGTTTTTTGTGTTTTTAGTAGAGACGGGGTTTCACCGTGTTAGCCAGGATGGTCTCTATCTCCTGACCTCAGGTGATCCGCCCACCTCAGCCTCCCAAAATGTATTATTATTTTTTAAATATGGTTTACTTTTGAAAGAACAATACAATAGTAAATAACTACTTAATACATGTACTGTTAATAATATTTTCAGGCCGGGCGCGGTGGCTCAAGCCTGTAATCCCAGCACTTTGGGAGGCCGAGACGGGCGGATCACGAGGTCAGGAGATCGAGACCATCCTGGCTAACACGGTGAAACCCCGTCTCTACTAAAAAATACAAAAAACTAGCCGGGCGCGGTGGCGGCGCCTGCGGTCCCCGCTCCTCGGGAGGCTGAGGCAGGAGAATGGCGGGAACCCGGGGGGCGGAGCTTGCAGTGAGCCGAGATCCGGTCACTGCACTCCAGTCCGGGCTACAGAGCCAGACTCCGTCTCAAAAAAATAATAATAATAATAATAATAATATTTTCATATTAAATTCTGGGTATGTTTTAGTATAAATGGGCACTAATTTTATACTTTATCAAGTCTCACACTTTAAATAGACATTATATCACTTAAGAGAAGGGCAATTATTCTGTTGTGGGAGTGGGGAAGAAAGGCTGAAACAGAGTCTAATGAAGTACATTATTTCTACACTTCTTTCTCTTCCTTTTTAATGGAACCCTGCCCCTCAGATAGAGTGGCCACTAGTTGCTTTGACCACTCCATCTTCAAAGATAGCAAGGGAGAAAGTTTGAGAAATGGAGTCATAAGCGAAGGAAATAGTTTGGCAGGATTCACCCCAGTTTAGCCTGAAAGTGTTAGCGATGGATGTGACCTGGCCAGCACCAATTCTAAAACCTGGCAGGTTTTAGAGAATCTGTGCCTCAGGCTGTAGCCATTTTTAATGCTGATGAGATGGGATTATTCTAGAAAATATACCTTCAGAAGTCACAATAATTAAATATATTTATTTATATATTTTAGTTTCCTGGACACCGACTCTCCTCCCCCTTCTCCCCAAAACCTGTGTTTACTCCTAGACCTCAGAATCCTTCTTCACCCAGTGCCCTAGACAGTCATTACACATCCATTAAAAATGTGAAATGTGAGCAGACTTAATTGACACCCCTTTTCAAGATTACAGGAAACGTATTTTAACCAAATTAAAACTCAAAGTACTTTAGAAAGAGCTATTATATTGCAATAACCGAAGTATTTGTTTATTTAGCTATAGAAAGTGCCAGATTTATTGGCACACATTGTCAGTGTCCACTGTTGGCCATGTCTGCTGTTGCCTGACACTTCACAATGTGTAAAGTAATTGTGAAATTTTAATTTTTTATTTCACATTTAATGAAATATTTTATATATTTTCAAAGATACAAACTTTGAGAACTATATTCATTCAGTAAGATGGAGTCAAAAATAAGACAGAAATGTGTATTTTCCAAACCAGAATTCTGTTGCTCAAAAGTTGGACATCAGCCTGAAGTACGTTGTGATTGTGGTGACATGTGGCATCAGAGTGAGTGCCAGGAGCTGTTCTTCCCACGCATGTCTTTGCTAGATTTGATCTAAAAAGTGGCCGTATAATTCCCTAGTTCTTTTTCCTGTTGTTCATTCATTATAGTAATATGTATATAGTCAGGGAAAGTTTTCTCCTTCATTGTGGTATAGTCTCTTTTGCATGGAATGGCAAATAGTTGAGGGTTTAAAAATTATGTTAATTCCCATGTAATCACAATGTAAATAATGGAAAAGTTCACTGGCAAACCTTTTCTTTGGTCTGACTTCATGAATTAATTAAAACATGATAATTTCAAAGATAAATGTATTAGGAAAAAAGAGAGGTCAGTAGAGGTTGAGATACCACCTGAATTGTTGTCTGTAGTATTATGCTATTATTAATGTGTATAACATATAAACTATTGCGTTATCCTACCTTTTAAATTTATTATTAAGCAAGGTGTGTAACTTGTGGTGTAAGCTATTTGTATAGGAACAGATTGAAATTTCCTGTTGTTTCTCTGCCCTTGAATACCTTTAGCCATGGTACTGATGTACTGATGTGTTCTCTAGGTAATTCACATTCCACCAGTTTTGAAGTACAGAATTGTTATTTGCTATTTTTGTCAGATATGAAGTTTACTATTATACAATCTGCAAATTATGACAAATCTCTCAAAAAATTTGAGAAATGAAACATTCTGGTTAAATTTAGCACTTCACTTGAGAAGTAACGTATTTGTGGAGTGGAGAATTTCAGATCGTTTGGTCTGAGTTTTCATACATATCCAGGTCATGATTCCAAATACTTATTTAATAAAAACACAGAAAAAGAGCTACGTTAAAAATACAAACAAAAAATACCTTTGTGTTACTTACCTATTTTCAGTGATCTAGGCACGGATCTCCTTACTGGTGTTTGAGGACTGGCGCTATAGGCTCTCTTACATTCTTTGATATTTCTGATGGCAGACAAGAGGGTGTTAGAAAGAGTCAAGTTTGTTTTTTTAACTGAATTTTACAGTTAACACTTGTTATTTTTATTGATAAATTACTGTGTACCATAGTGAACTTTTGATGCCTAGGACTTGGCAATTTCAGGAAAATAATTTAGATTTAAAATATGGTAAAATGTTAAGTTGTACCATAAAAGGTTTATATTATTATCTCTAGTATATTTGAAAATTTCCATAATAGCTTTTTTTATTTTTGTTTTTGGAGACAGAGTCTTGCTCTGTCGCCCAGGCTAGAATGCAGTGGTGCAATCTTGGCTCACTGCAACCTCCGCCTCCCAGATTCAAGCAATTCTCCTGCCTCGGCCTCCCAAGTAGCTGGGATTATAGGTGCATGCCACCACACTTGGCTAATTTTTGTATTTTTTGTAGAGACAGGTTGTCACCATGTTGTCCAGGCTGGTCTCAAACCCCTGACCTCAAGTGATCTACCTGCCTCAGCCTCCCAAAGTGCTGGGATGACAGGCATGAGCCTTTGTGCCTGGCATAATAGCTATTTTTAAAAGTTAATAATTAACAGTAATGAAAATGAAAGCACACAGAAGCTACTTTCCTAGAGGGTAGGGGAGGCCTCAAGGAAAGGAAGGGCAAAAATCAGGAATCCTGGTTTGGAAATTCTTTATAATTCTGTGTAAGTTCATAATTTTAATAGACACTATAAAAATAGTCCTCTGCTGACTCCTCACTTGAACAAAGTAACAGGTAAATTGGCTCCAGTGACTTTTAAAAAAAGTATACAAATCAGTGATTTCTAGTGCATTTACAAGGTATTGTAGCCATTACCACCGTCTAATTCCAGAGCATTTTCACCACTCCAAAAAGAAACCCCAGACCCAATAGCAATCATTTCCCATTTTCTTTCACCACATCCCCTGGCACCTACCAGTCTTTCTGTGGATTTGTCTGTTCTGGATGTTTCATATAAACAAAAATCATATAATATGTGGCCTTTTGTTTCTGGCTTCTTTCACTTAGCAGAATGTTGTCAAGGTTCATCCATGCTGTAGCGTGTGTCAGTATCTTACTCCTTTTTCTGGCCAAATAACGTTTCATTGTGTGAATAATATTCCATTGGATATAACACATTTTGTTTCATTTTGTTTATCCATTTATCAGTTGATGGACATTTGGGTTTTTTCCACTTTTCGGCTGATGTCAGTAATACTGCTGTGAATGTACATGTACATGTTTTTTGTGTGGATGTATGTTTTCAGTTCTTTTGTGTATATGTTTAGGAGTGGAATTGCTAGGTCATTTGGGAACTCTCTGTTTTCTTTTTGAGGACCTGCCATACTGTTTTTGAAAGCAGCTGCACCATTTTACATTACCAGCAGCAATGTATGAGAACACTGGTTTCTATTATTGCACCAGTTTCTATTATTCTGTTATTCCTTTTCTTCTTCTTTTTTTTTGAGACAAGGTCTCGCTGTGTCACCCAGGTTGGAGTACAGTGGTGAGATCTTGGCTCACTGCAGCCTTAGCTCCTGGACTCAAGTGATCCTCTGACTTCAGCCTCCTGAGTAGCTGGAACTATAGGTGTTTGCCACTACGCCCAGCTAATTTTTGTTTTTTTGTAGAGACAGGGTTTCACCATGTTGGCCAGGCTGGTCCTGAACTCCTGGGCTCAAGTCATCTGCCCTCTTTGGCCTCCTAAAGTGCTGCCATTACAGGCATGAGCCACCGCACCCAGCCTATTGTATGATTTCTGATTGAAGCCATCCTCGTGGTTATGAACTGGCATTTCATTGTGATTTTGATTTGCATTTCTCTAATGACTAATGTTAAGCATCTTTTTATGTACTTACTGGCCATTTACGTATCTTTTTTAGAGAAACATCTGTTCAGATCCTTTATCCATGTTTTACTTGGGTTATTTGTATTTCTATTGTTGTAATAATTTTTGTATATTTTGAATAGAACTTCTTTATCAAATATATGATTTGCACGTTTTAAAAATTTTTTTAAAATTTCTTTTACATTATATGGTTGTCTTTTCACTTAATGGTGTTCTTTGAAACACAAAACTTTTTAATGTTGATGAAATCCACTTTATTTTTTCTTTAGTTGCATTTTGACATGATCCCTCTTATTTTTTTTTCAGTAGGTGATTGTACTCCACTGTGTGGATGCCCCATACCGCATTCAACCAGCTCCTTATTGATTTACTATTACAGATAGGGCTATGATAAATGACTTTATATGTACATCATTTTGTGGTTTTTGCCAGTGAGATTGGTGGGTCAAAGAGTAAATGCATATGTAACTTTAGTGATTATTGCCATATTCCCCTCTATAAAGACTGTGACATTTTGTGTTCCCACCAGTAGTGTATGAGAATGCCTACTTCCCTGCAGCCTGTAAAGCAGAGTACATTGCCAGGCTTTTAGAGTTTTGCTAGTCTAATATGTAGAAATGATATATTAAATGTAATCTAAAAATTGCTCTTCTCTAATAATGAGATAAATTTAGCATCTTTCAATGAATGTGTAGGCCTTTTGCGTTACTTTTTATGTTTTCTGTTTATCCGTATCGTGTGCTCATTTTTTTTCTATTGGATTTTGGGGTGTATTCCAAGATTTTAGAGGTTCTTTACATATTAGGGATATTAGCCCTGAATTTATAAGTTGCAAATATTTCTTACACTTTTGCCTATTCAGTTTGTCACTTGTATTTTTACTTTGTGTGTGGTGTATTTGGGATGTGCAAAGGTTTTAATTTTGCTTGTTTTTGGGTTTTGTGTGTGTTTGCTTGTTTGTTTCTACTCTTTGATTTTAAAGGAATTTACTCATATTTCCATCTAATACTTGATAGTTTTGATTTTCTTTTGATAGTTTTGATTGTATTTTTCATTCATTCTTTTGAGTTTTCTGAATATATAATCACATCATCGGTGCCATCTGCAAATAGAAGATGCTTTACCTTTTTCCAGTTCTGATTCCTCTGATTGCCTTCTCATGTGATTGCATTGGTAAATACCCTCAAAGCAGTATTTAATAAGAAGGGATACAGTGAGGATCCTTAACTGTTTCTTTATTTTAACACAAAATCTTCTGTTTCTCCATTAAGTAAGATGATAGCTTTGAAACTAATTATGTATACAGGCATACCTTGGATATACTGTGGGTTTGGTTCCAGACCACCACAACAAAGTGAGTATCACAACAAAGTGAATTACACACATTTTTTGGCTTCCCAATGTGGATAAAAGTTATGTTTACACTATACCATAGTCTGTTAAGTGTGCAACAATGGTATGTCTAACAAGACAAATGTACAGACCTTAATTAAAAATTACTTTATTGCTAAAAATGCTAACAATCATCTGAGCCTTCAGGAAATTGTGGTCTTTTTGCTGGTGGAGGGTCTTGCTTGATGTTGATGGCTACTGGCTGATTAGGGTGGTGGCTGCTGGAGGTTGGGATGTCTGTGGCAGTTCCTTAAAATAAGGACAGCAATGAAGTTTGCCCCATCGATTGGCTCTTTCTTTCATGAAAGATTTCTCTGTCTTTGTAACGCTGTTTGATAGCATTTACCCACAGTGGAACCTCTTTCAGAATTGGAGTCGCTCCTCTCCAACCCTGCTGCTGCTTTATCCACTAAATTTATGGAATTTCTGAAACCTTTGTTGTCATTTCAGCAATGTTCACAACATCTTCATCAGGATTAGGTTCCATCTCAAGGAACTATTTTCTTTGCTTATCCATAAGAAGCAACTTCTCATTCATTAAAGTTTTTCCTGAGATTATAGCAATTCAGTTACATCTTCAGGCTCGACTTCTAATTCTAGGTCTCTTCCCATTTCCACCACATCCGGAGTTAACGTGCCCAGATCTATCAGAGGAATCACTGTATCAGCTTTAGATTTAGGAAACGTATTCTTTAATAAGACCTGAAAGTTGAAATTACTTACTTTTTTTGTTTTTTTTTGAGACTGGGTTGTGCTCTGTCATCTGGGCTGGAGTGCAGTGGCACAAACAGGGCTCCCGGCAGCCTTGAACTCCCGAGCTCAAGTGATCCTCCTGCCTCAGCCTCCCAAAGTGCTGGGATTATAGGTGTGCGCCACTGTGCCCAGCTGAAATTAATTCTTGATCAGTGGGCTGCAGAAGGGAGGTCGTGTTAACCACATGGAAATAACACTCATCTCCCTGTACATCTCCATCAGAGCTCTTGGGTGACCAGGTAGATTGCCAGTGAGCAGTAATATTTTGAAAGGAATCTATTCTTCTGAGCAGTGGGATTAAAATATTCTGTAAACCATTGTGTAAACAGACATGCTGTCATCTAGGCTTTGTTGCTCCATCTACACAACATGGGCAGAGTAGATGTAGCATAATTCTTAAGGGCCCTAGGATTTTCAGAATGTAAATGAGCGTTGGCTTCAAGTTAACGTCACCAGCTGCATTAAGAGTCAGCCTGTTCTTTGATGATTTGAACCCAGGCATCATCACCTCTCCGGCTGTGAAAGTCCTAGATGGCATTTCTTCCGACGTGAGACTATTTTGTCTTCATTGAAAATCTGCTGTTTAGTGTAGCCACCTTAATCAGTTATCTTAGCTAGATCTTCTGGATGACTTGCTGTTTCCTCCTGTACTTTTATGGAGGCAACTTCTTTCCTCATGAATGACCTCATGAATCTATCTCTGCTAACTTCACACTTTTCTTCTGCAGCTTCCTCACCTCTCTCAGCCTTCAGAGAACTGAAGAGAGTTAGGTCCTTGTTCTGGATTCAGTTTTGGCTTAAGGGAATATTATGGCTGATCTGGTGTTCTATTCAGACCACTAAAATACTTTCCAAAGCAGCAATAAGGCTGTTTTGCTTTCTTATCATTCACGTGTTCACTGAAAGAGCGCTTTTGATTTCCTTCAAGAACTTTTCCTTTACATTCGCAGCTGGGATAGCTATTTGGCTTAAGAGGCCCAGCTTTCAGCCTGTCTTGGCTTTCGACATGCCTTGCTCACTAAGCTTAATCATTTTTAGTTTTTGACTTAAAGTGAGAGAGATGTGACTCTTCGTTCACTTGAACACTGCGAGGCAATTGTAGGGCTATTAATCCACCTGATTTCATTATTGTATCTCAAGCAGGCCCGAGCAGAGGGAGAAAGAGGGGAGAAGGAGCAGTTGGTGGGGCAGTCAGAATACACGCGTTTAGTAGGTTCACTGTCTTCCATAGGTGTAGTTTGTGGTACCCAAAATAATTAGTGACAGCAAAGATCACTGATCACAGATCACCGTAACACATACAATAACGATAATGGAAAAGTCTGAAATATTGTGACACTTAACAAAATGTTATCCAGAGACATGAACTGGGCCCACGCTGTCGGATAAAGGGCAGTAGACTTGCTTGACTCAGGGTTGCCACATCAGATTTTTTTTTGAAAAAAAGCAATACTTGAGCACAATAAAGCAACTTGTAAACCAATGAGGTTTGCCTGAATGTTAAAGCAGTATCCCTCAGTTCTTCGTTTTTGAGGGTTTTTTATATGAATGAATGTTGAATTTTGTCAAGTGCTTTTTCAGTATCTCTAGAGGTGATCATATTCTTCTTAGTTCTTCTGATATCATTTATTATATGAATGTATTTCCTAATATTGAACCATCATTGCATTCCTGTAATGATACATTAAAAACGGTATTTTGATTCTGTTTACCAGAATTTATTTAAGATTTTGCATGGCTATTAATACATTTGTTTGTAGCATAAATTTATATGTTTATTGGTATATGTATGTGTTGAGTCCAAGGCAGTTGCTCAGTTTCATGTTTGTTCCCGGGAGCCCCTTTTCTAAGCCTGTCCTGCACTTGCTCTAACAGTGACTGGACTTTTTTACAGGTCTGCTATAAAGCTCTTGGTTTGGGAATTCCTGTTCCATCCCTTCTTCCTGTGTTGAGTCCTGTTTCCCGGACGAGGCAAGATTGCAGGTTTTTCTTTCTCCTGATTTATTTATTCATATTCGTACCTTCCTGGGAAAAGGCGCATACATTTTTTGAATATCTACGTGACTGAAATGTCTTTAGTTGGCCTTCACTCGATCATTTAGAGGGATTAGACATTTAGGTTGAAAATAATTTTTCTAAAGAATTTAGAAGGCATTCATCTATCATTTTCTAGCTTCCATGTTGATACCAAGAAATCTGATAACATTTTGTTTTATGACCTCTCCCCATCACCCATCACTGCCTGGGAAGCAACTCTCAGTGTTTTGATATTCTAAGCTGATGTGCTTTGGCCTTCTTTCCATTCATATGTTGGACAGTTGATGGGCCCTTTCTGTTTGCAAATGGCTGTTTTTCAGTACTAGAAACTCTTCTTGAATAATTTTTTCCTTCCATTTTATTATTCAGATATTATATCATGTATTTTTCTTGTCTCCTATTGTGCATTCCTTATTTTTTTGTTCTACTTTTTGGGAGATTGCCTCAACTATTTTCTAACCCTTTAACTGAATTTGTTATTCCTCATATTTTAAATTTTCCTGAATATTCCTACTTATAGTATCTCATGATTTATAGATAAAATTCTATTTCTAACTCTTTCATATTAATTACATATATTTAAAAAATCTTTACTGTTTCTGCATTTTCTGTTTTTAATTCCTCCTTCTCCCCCAGCCCTTACCCTCTTCTGTTTGTCTGATGTGGCCTCTTTCTTTATTCAGAAGCTAGTCTCAAATACCTGGTTATCCGTGGCTGTCTGTTCACATTTAAGGGTGAGACACTGGAAAGCTGGTGTGAACAGTTGTCTTTGACTCAACACATACCTGTACCTATTCTGTGTGAATTGGCTTTACTGTTGGGATGTCAGGTGGCCAGGTGGCTTTTTCGTTAGATACCTTCAAATGTCAGTGTCTAAAGAGTCTTTCTCTGGGAACATTTAATTTCTCCAGAAAGGTATTGTTTGGTTTCTTGCCTGAGCCTGAGATCTGGAATTTGGCTGTAGAAAGAGAATGCCAACTATTTTTGATTATGTAGCGTTTTGCTTAACACTGTGTTCCCCTTACACCCTACTCCAGCTTAAAATCCCTTCAGTTGCTGTGTATTGCTGTCATATTGCAATCCAAGCTACTTATTGTCAGCTTTACATTCTGCATGATTTAATCTCAGTATGGCTCTCTTCTGCTTTTCATAGTTCTGTTTACCACATTCCACTGTCCTTTCTGCTTCAAGCATACTGAGTTCTTTCTCACTTAACAGCTTTGCATGTGCTTCCCCTTTGTAAGGCTAGCTCTCTTTCACTATTTAAGTCTTTCCTCATGTATAATCTCCTTGACTTCCTAGGATAGGCAGGGTTGGTTAGGTTATGCTGTGATACCAAGCGACCTCAAAATCTCAGTAGTTTAAAACAGTGATTGTTGCTCATAATATATGTCCATCACAGATGAGCTGGGAGTTCTGCTGTCATTTGTCCTCATTCTAGTATGTAGGCTGACAGAGCAGCCACCAGTTTCGGAATGGTATAAAGAAAAAGAAAGCATAGCAAATCATAGTGAGCTTTCTTACATCATCCGTTGTGCAAGTGGTATAAATCCCTTTTACTCAGATTCTGTTTGTCACATCCACACATGGCCTCGCCTAATTTCAGTGTGGTGGGGAAGTGCATTGTCCTAATTAACAGTGCATTTTGATTTAACTAGAAATTGGAGTATGACTTTCTCGAGAAGAAAAAAGGAAGGATAGCGTATGTGTGCTGGGGGAGGTATATGTGAAAGAGATTAATTGACTTAAGTAGGAAGATAATTACATAAGGGTAGGGTTTGTAAATACAGAGGTAAGACCCAAAAAAGAAAACTAAAATAGTTGACAGTGATTGCCTTACGGTGGCAGGAAGAGGGGGTTGGGGGTTTGGGATTATTTGATTTTTGAAAAATCATGTGTATATAGTATTTTAATTAAAATGACAATAAAATTTAAATAATCCTAGACCTTCATGTGACCTCTCATCTGTCTCTTTCCAGCTACTTTTCCATCTACCTCCTTTACTTTTTTCAGTCATTCTTCTGGAAGGAGTTCTCTTCTCTATTTCAGTTTCTTCACCTGCCACTTCTTAACCCACTCCAGTCCGGTTGGGGTGCTATTATTTCACTAAGACAGCTCTTGCTGAAGTCATCAGTGACCAACATATTGCTAAATCTAGTGGATATTTTCAGTTCTTTCTGCTTTTTGACATCCTAGCATTATTCTGTACTTTCTGAAATCTTGCCTTCACCGGACTTCTGTAAGACAACTCTCCTAGATTTGCTCTTAGTTCTTAGGGGCCTAAGTCGCTTTCTACCATATTCTCTCCTGGGGCAGTCTAATCTACATTGATGGTTTCAGTTACCATGCTTAGGTGCCTCACAGATCTTCAGCATATATTCTCAGCTCACTAGCTCTATCTCCACATACCTACTTAACATCTCCCTTAGATATCTAAAAGACGCCTGAACTTAGTCTGCCTAAAACCAAACTCAGCACACACATACATATACCACTGCCTTCTGCAAACTTAGTCTCCATCCCAGATTTCTTATCTCTATTGAAAACACCCCAATGTAACACCCTATGAAAACCGGAAATCTAAGCATTATCTTGACACTCACCTCTCCCTTATTCCCAGTCCAAAATTAAGTTGTGATATCTTTTCCTCATTCTATACCCTGTAGCCAGAGGTAACTTAAAAAACCCATTATTTTCTAAAGCTCCCATTGGTCTTGCATTCTTTTTGCAGCTTTTCCTCAATTACTACTCTCCTCTTCCTCATTTCAAAACTTACTCCAAAGCTACAGTAATCAAAACAATGTGGTATTGGAATAATATAGATATGTAGTCTAGTAATAATACAGATTTATAGTCTAGTGGAATAGAATTTAGAGTTCCGAAATATACCCATACATCTATGGCTGTTGATTTCTGACAAGGATGCTAAGTCCACTCAATTGGGAAAGAATAGTCTCATCAACAGATGGTGCCAAGATAACTTGATTTCCACATGTACAGAATGAAATTGGACCCCCCACCTCACATCACATATAAAAATTAACTCCAGATGGATCAGTAACCTAAATATAAAAGCCAGAACCCTAAAACTTTTCAAAGAAAACAGTTTAATCTTCATGACCTTTGATTTTGCAGTGGATTCTTAGGTATGACACTAAAAGCATGAGCAGCAGAAGAAAAAATAGTTAAGTTATATTTTATCAAAATTTGAAAGTTTTATACATTAAAGGACCTTATCAAGAAAGTGTAAAGACAATCTACAGAAGGGAAGAATGTTTGCAAAGCTTGTATCTGTTACTGGATTGGTATCTAGAATATTTAAAAAGCACCTACAGCTCAACAGCAACAAAAAGACAGCCCAATTAAAAATGGGCAAAGGACTTGAATAGACATTCCTCCAGACATATATACATATCCAGTAAATACATGAAAAGGTGTTCAACATCATTAGTCATTAGAAAAATTCAGGTCAAACCCACAATGAGGTAATTACATTTACTTAGATGGCTATGATTTTTTTAAAGTGAAAAATGGGAAATAATAAGTGTTGGTAATAATGTGGAGAAATTGGAACACTTGTACATTGCTGTCGGGATTGTAAAATGGTGCAGCTGCTTGTGAAAAAGAGTTTACTAATTCCTCAAAAGGTTAAATGTAGAATTTATTACATGATCTGGCAATTCCACTTCTGGGTATATGTTCCAAGGAATTGAAGGCAGACCCAAGCAGGTACTTGTATGCCAGTGTTCACTGCAGTCTCATTCACAACGTTTTTCAAAAGGTGGAAACCACCCAAGTGTCCATCAACAGATGAGCAGATAAACAAATTGTTTATCTGGTGGAATATTCTTCAGCCGTAAGAAGAAATAAAGTACTGGCACGTGCAACAAAATGATGAACCTAGAAAACACACTAATTGAAATAAGACAGACACAAAAGGACAAGTACTGCACGATTCCACTCATGAAATACCTAGGCATATTAATAGATATAGAAAGTGGATTTGAGGATGTCAGGGGCTTGGAAGAGCAGAGAATGGGGAATTAATACTTAATGGTCTGTAGTTGGGGACGATAAAAAGTTTTAGAAATAGGTAATGATGATGGTTGCAAAACACTGGGAATGTACGGTAATTAGTGCTGCCAGATTGTGTACTCAAAAATGGTTAAGATGGCAAATCCTATATTAATATATATTTTGCTACAGTTTTAAAAATAATATAATGTTCCAAAAACCACTGAATTGTACACTTCACATGGGTGAATTGTATGTGAATTATACCTCAATAAAGCTTTTTAAAAAATAAAAAGGGTAACAATTTTCTCACCCACCATTTTGTTTTGTAGACTGTTTTGTCAAACTGAAAAGTCCTGAAATATCCTTTTGCGTTTACTAGTATAACTAAAAAAGTAATTAAAACATTTTTTAAAAAGTGAATAAAGGGTTCACAATGACCTGTTTTGCTATCAGGAACCTTGATCAGTGTGTTGCATAGCAATATTTCCCCATTCTTAATCTGATGTACTTTGATCCAAACAAACAGAAAGCCACCAGGAGATCCGTTCTGAGGGCTCTGTGTTGCCAGTTATCCATGTTCTGTGACTGCCACATGTGGAAAGTGTACAGCAGATTGTCTTGGGGCTCTTGGGGCAGTATTACTGATCTTTACTTAAGACCTGGTAGTTAACCATTTATTATTATAGACTAGATTTTTTTCTCTTCCTATTTTTTAAGTTTTTTTTAATGTGGCAAAATACACATAACATAAAATTTATTATCTTTATCATTTTTAGGAGTACAATTTAGTGTATTTAAATGCATTTATAATGTGCACTTCTCACCATCATCCATCTCTGTGATTCTTTTTGTTTTGTGAAACTTAAACTCTATACCCATTAAACAATAACTCTTGATGCCCCCTGGCAACCAACAACTAATTTTTTAATATCTCAGATTTGGCTGGGGAGAGTATTGAATCAGTAAGTATTTATTTAGCATCTACTTTATGGTAAAAGTTATTAGGGGCATGAAGAAGGTTTAAAATACGGGATGCTTTAAAAAACTGACAATACTGCTGGGCAGACAGTACTATATATGCAATAATTATATAGGAAGCACAATGATAACATGGCATTTATTATAATTATACCTTGGATATATGTAGCTTATACATGCAAGTTATAATGATAATTGTGGGGCACCAATGAAAGAGCAAACACATTTAAAAAAAACTAATGCTAGGATTGATAAGAATTTAATATATAACGCCAGGCATGGTGGTATGTGTACCTGTGTCCCTCGGGAGGCTGAGGTAGGAGGGATTACTTGAGCGCAGGAGAATGGAGTCCAGCCTGGGCAACATAGTAAGACCCTGTCTCTTAAAAGAAAATTTAACGTATGATTAGGGAGGTATCACATTTCGTTGGAGAAGAGAAAAATCCTTCAGTGAATCACACTAGCTCAGTGGTTGCTTCTTCAGGGAAACACTCTGTATTTTCATTTAATGCCACATTCAAAAAGTAATTCCATGGTGTCCAGCCTGGCATGGAAGGAGCTCATAAGTAACCATGCTGTCCTAACCACAAGTAAAGAGCTGAACAAGCAAAAATAATAATAATAAACAAAAAAGCTCTTTTAGATCCATCAGGGAAATGAAGCCATGGGGCATACTGCTGCACCGAAAATTGGAGACAGATAGGTGGATATAAAGAATCACAACTTACCAGAGCAGAAACCCACAAGCAGAAACCTCTGTGGGGACCAGCGCTGGAGCAGGAGAGGCTGAGCTGTAATTGATGAATCGCTAGGTGCACAGTATGGACAACTCTGAGAGTTAGAAACTTCACAGGGACCCAGTCATGGGGGACACCTACCACAGTTTTGAATTTTTACCTCCAGGAGCTTGACCTCACAGTGAATATTGGAGAAGAATCTCCTTGTGCTTCTTGCAGCGGGAGGGGGAAAGGGATCATTTTGTTATGTAAGAGCTTTCTGTTCTTAACAAAGCCTACCCTCAGGAGACATGGTTTTACCGAAGCCTAGCCTACCTGGGGGAAGGGAAATACTCCAGCCTACTGTAGCTTTCTACATGGGGAAAGGGAAATATACAACCTCAGCCCCCTCCAGTCATCCCTTCCCACCTAAGGGGGGAAACTGCAGCCCTGGTGAAGTTCAAAGTCCAGTGGCACAGGCTGTCTAAAGATTAAATCTAATCGTAGGGCTAAGAAGGCTTCCCTTCCCCACACCTTGCACTATGTTATTAAAGGCCTATTTAGCAAGGTTCCTTTTACCCAGTACATCACGTTCACCTTTCAGCAAAAAATTACAAGAGGTCTACTAAAGCAAAAACCAGCAGTGTGAAGAAACTGAACAAGCATTAGAACTAGAGTCAGATATGGCAGGAATGTTGGAATAATCAGACCACGGATTATTAAAAACTGTGATTAAAATGCTAAGAGTTTTAATGCCAAAAAATAGGCAACAAGAATAAATGGATGATACAAGCATAGAGATGGAAATTCTAAGAAGGAAACAAAAAGAAGTGCTAGAGATAAAAAAAAACACTGTAACAAAACAAAAAAACCTGTGATGGGCTTATCAGTAGACTGGACGTGACCAAGGAGAGAATCTCTGAATGTGAGGATATGACAACTAGTAATCTTCAGAACGGAAAAGCAGAGAGAGACAAGTCTGGGAAAAAAGCAATTGAGAAAAGAATATTCAAGAACTACAGGAAAGCTACAAAAGATGTAACATATGTATAATGGGAATACCAGAAGGGAAGAAGGAGAGAAAGGGACAGAAGAAATATTTGAGTCAAGAATGCTTGACAATTTCACCAGTATCAGACACACCAACCAAAGATCCAGAAAGTTCAGAAAACACCAAGCAGGCTAAATGCCAAAAATATTATACCTAAGCATACTATATTCAAATGTCAGAAAATTAAACTTGAAAGAAGCCAGAGGAATAAGCACTTTACCTGTAGAGGAGCACAGTTAAGAATTACATCTGACTTTTTTTCAGAAACCATGCAAGCAGGAGGAGTTGGAATGAAATAAAGAATTGAAAGAAAAAACCCCACCAACCTAGGATTCTGTATCCAGTAAAACTATATCTTTCATAAAAAGTAAAAATACAGACTTTCTCAGACGAAATTAAGGAAATTTGTTGCCTTGTAATGTTAAAAGAAGTTCTTCAGAAAGAAGGCAAATTATTTCAGTTAGAAACCTGGATGTAGATGAGGAAAGGAAGATCATTCAAGAAGGAATAAGGAAAGATAAAAATACATTTTTTTTTTCTTTCTACTAACAGATAATTTGTTCAAAACAATAATAGTAACTGTGTATTTGATTGTGTGTGTGTGTGTGTGCTTATGTGTAAGTAAAATGAATGACAGTTTATGTGTAAGTGAAATGGCACAGGGACTGGAGGGAGGAATTCAGAATATTTTGTTATTATAAGGTACTTGCACTGCCCATGAAGCAGTATAATGTTATTCGAGAGTGGACTTGGGTTAATTGTAATGTGTGTTGCAAACTCTGGGGAAACCACTACAAGTAGTAAAGCAAGAAGTGTAATTGATGTGATAAGAAAGGAGAGAAAATTGAATTGCATAAAATGCTCAACTAAAACCACAAAAGGTAGGAAAAGTGTGGAAGACAGAAATAAGAGTAACAAAGTCAAACAATAGAACATAGTGACAAACATGGCAGATATTAATCTAATTATATTAATAATCACTTGAAATATGGCCTAAACACAGCCATTAAAAGACAGAGATTGTGAGAGTGGATCAGAACACTCGACCCAACAATGTCTTGACTGCCAGAAATGCACTTTACAGATTGAAGAGATAAAGAATATAGCATGGTAACACTAATGAAAAAAAAATCAGAATAGCTGTATCAGTTTCAGACAAAGGACTTCAGAGGCAGGGAAGTTATCAGGGATAAAGGTGGGCAGTATATAATGATAAAGGAGTCAATACTCTAAGAAGGCATAACAGTGCCTAATGTGTATGCACCTAACAACCGAGCATCAGAATATGTGAGGCAAAAACTGATAGAACTCCTAGGAGAAATAAATGAATCCACTACTATAGTTGGAGATATCGATACCCCTCTAGCAAAAATAGTCTGATCTAGTAGGCAAAAGGTTGGTAAGGATATAGTTGAACTCAAAAACATCAATCAACTGGATATAATTGACATCTATAGATTACATTATTCAATAACAGCAAATCACACTATTCAATAACAGCAAATCACACATTCTTCTGAAGGTCACACAGAACGTTCACCAACATAGACCACGTTCGATGCCATAAAACAGACCTTAATAAACTTAATAGAAATAGTATATCTGCTGTCAGACCACAATGGAATGAAGAGTGAAATTAATAACAAAGATAGCTGAAAAATCCCCAAATATATTGAGATGAAATGCACACTTCTGAATAACAGGGCTCAAAGAATAAATCTTGAGGAACTTTTAAGTATTTGGAACTAAGTGAGAATAAAAATGGTTTATCAAAATCAGGTGATCTTACCAATAGATACAGAAAGAGGATTTGACAAAACCCAACATTCTTCCATAAAACCTCCCAAGAAACTAGGAATAAAAAGGAGCTTCCTTGACTTGTTAAAGAGTATCTACACAAACCCTACAACTAACATCATACTTAATGGTAAGGAACTTGAAGCTTTTCCTTTAAGATCAGGAACAAGGCAAGAATGTCCCCTCACCACTGCCTTTCAATGTCATATGGGACGTCCTAGTTGTCTTACTCTATTCCTGCTGCTATAACAAAATACCACAGACTGGGTAATTTATAAATCACAGAAGTTTATTTCTCACAGTTCTGCATGCTGGGAAGTCCAGGATCAAAGCACTGGTAGATTCGTGTCTCGTAAGGGTTGCTCTGTTTCCAGGATGATACTTTATTGCTGTGTCCTCACATGGCAGAAGAGATGGAATGGCCAGGCAGGTCTCTGAAGCCTCTTTTTTAAGGGCATTAATCCCATTCATGAGGGCAGAGCCCCCAGGGCCCAATCACCTCCCAGCCTCTCCACATCTGAATGCCGTCACCTTGGGGTTTAATTTCTCACATAAATTTTGGATAAACGAAAACATTCAAACTGCAGTACTAGCTAATGCAATAAGATAATAAACAGAAATAAGAAGCAAATAGATTGGAAAGGAAGAAATAAAACTGTCTGTTGGCAGATGACATGATCATTTATATAGCAAATCCAAAAGAATTAACAAAAAAACTCCAGGAACTACTAAGTGGTTATAGCCAGGTTGCAAGATACAAGGGTAATATACAAAAATCCATCACTGTCCTGTTTATCAGCAATGAACAAGTGTAATGTGAAATCGAAAGCATATTATTTACATTAGTACCCCTGAAATGAAATGCTTAGGTAGAAATCTAATAAATTGTGGACAAGATGTATATCAGGAAGACTGCAGAGCTCTGATAATAGACATAAAAGATGAAATAAATGATGCAATATTCCATGTTCATGGATAGGAGAACAATATTGTCAAGATGTCTCTTCTTCCCACTTTTATGTACAAATTCATGTAGTCTCAATCAGAATGCCAGCAAGTTATTTCATGGATATCAACAAATTGATTCTAAAGTTTATACGCAGAGACAAAATACCCAAAATAGTCATCGTAATATTGAAGGACAAAGTCTGAGGACTGATACTACCTGACGTTGACTTACTGTAAACTTCAGTGACTAAGACAATGTGGCAATGGTGACAGGACAGACAAATAGATGGATGGAACAGAATAGACAACCCAGAAATACATAAATACAGTCAGTTCAACTTTTACCAAGGAGCAGAGGCAATACCTTGAAGCAAAAAGCCCTTGAGGAAATGGTGCTGGAACAAATGGACATCCACTTTCAAAAAAAAAAAAAAAGAAAAAGTTAAGAATCATCTAGGCACAGACCTTACATCCTTCACAAAAATTAACTGAAAATGAATCAGGGACCTAAGTGTAAAATACAAAACTGTAAAACTCTTAGGCAATAGCATAGGAGGAAACCTAGATTACCTTTTGTGTGGTGATAATGTTTTAGGTACAACACTAAAGGCATGATCCACGAAGGAAAGAATCGATAAGCTGGACTTCCTTAAAATTTAGTACTTTTGTTCTGTGAAAGATAATGTCAAGAAAGCGAGATGACAGGCCACAGACTGGGAGAAAATAATTGCAAAAGACATATCTAATAAAGGACCATCAAACAAAACATAACAAAGAACATCTAACATTAAATAATAAGAAAATGGAAAACATGTTCTGGAAATGGGCAGAAGGGCAAAGGTGGGAGCATCACTTGAGGCCCGGAGTGCCTCTCCAAAACATTAAAAAATAAAAAATGAGCAGGGCATGGTGGTGCATGCCTGTAGTCCTAGCTACTCTAGAGTCTAAGGCAGGAGAATCACTTGAGCCCAGGAATTTGAGGGTATAGTGAGCACTGCAGACTAGGTGACAGAGTGAGACCCTCTTTCAAAAATATATAAAAAAAAAAATTTTTTTAAGGGCAGAAGACCTGGCTGGACATCTTACCAAAGAAATACGGATGACAAACATATGAAAATACATTCAATATCATATATCATTAGGAAATTTAATAAACATCAGTAAGGTATCACCACACACTTATTAGAATGGCCCAGATCCAAAAGACTGACAATCCCAAATGTTGATGAGGATGTGGAACAACAGAAGTGCTCAGTCATTGCTGGTGGAAGTGCAAAATGGTCTGGTCACTTGGGAAGACAGTTTGGCAGTTTCTTGAACATTTTCCAACCATACGAACCAGCAGTTACACTCCTTAGTATTTACCCCATGAATGGAAAACTTATGTGCACATAAAAACATGCACTTGGATGTTTATGGCAGCTTTGTTTTGATTGCCAAAACTTAGAAGCAACCTGTCCTCGAGTAGATGAATGGATGAACTGTGTTATATGCAGCCAGTGGAATATTATTCAGTACTAAAAAGTAACAGTCTATCAAGCCATAAAAAGCTATGGAGGAAACTTAATGCATATTACTAAGTGAAGGAAGCCAACCTGAAAAGGCTACATACTGTTTGATTCCAACTCTGTGACATCCTGGAAAAGGCAAAACTATGAAGACAGTAAAAAGACCCGTGGTTGCCGAGGGTTAGGGGAAGGAAGGGATGAATACGTGAAGCACAGACGATTTTTAAGTCAGTGAAACCTTTCTGTATGGGTACTACAGTGGCACATACTTGTCATTCATACCTTCGTCAAAACCCATGGAATGTGCACCACCAAGAGTGAGCCCTCATGTATACTGTGGACTTTGAGTCGTAATGATACGTCAGTGTGGGTTTGTGGATTTTTAACAGATGTATTGCTCTGGTGTGGGATGTTGATAATAGCGGAGGCTGTGCATGTGTGGGGCCAGGGAGTATATGGGAACTCTGTATTTTCCATTCAATTTTGCTGCAAACTTAAAATTGCTCTAAAAAAATAGTTTACTAATCATAATTTTAAAAAAGTAATTCTCCCCAGCACTTTGGGAGGCCTAGGTGGGCGGATCACCTGAGGTCAGGAATTCGAGAGCCAGCCTGGCCAACATGGTGAAACCCCATCTCTACTAAAAATAGAAAAATTCCCCAGGTGTGGTGGCACGTGCCTGTAATCCTAGCTTAGCTACACGGGAGGCTGAGGCAGGAGAATCACTTGAACCTGGGAGGTGGAGGTTGCAGTGAGCCGAAATCACACCATTGCACTCCAGCCTGGGTGACAAGAGCGAAACCCCGCCTCAAAAACTAAAAAATACAAATAAAAAACTACAAAATATAATTGCGTAATTTTTCTGATTTGAGTGTGGAGGGACTTCTGATCACAAAAGCAATGATAAAGGAATACATAGCTAGATTTCAGTAAAATTTAATGTTTATTAAGAGGCAAAGAGGAAAGCATTTTATGGATGAACGTAATGTGAAAATTAATATACAACTGGGAAAATGGTATGAATAGACAATGAAAAATAATTTAAAAGTGCTAATAGACTTTGGGAAATAGTAATAATATTTGATGCAAATATTTGAAAACATTTTATGCAATGTACTGATGAAAAACCTGAACCTACCACCAGAAGTAAATATCAGAACCTATTTGGTGTTTTGAGTTCCCATACTGTGCTCCTTCATCTCTTTTCCCTGCCCCCCTCAGCTGTTCTTGTTAACTATTGTGTTTATCATTTCCTTAAAGCAGTTTTCACAAATATATATATATCACCAAGCAACATCTTATTTAATTTTGAATATTCCTAAGCTTTTTTCTGACATGTTTTCTCCTTTATTCTCCCTTTTGCCCTCACCCGAGTTTGTGTAGAAGTAGTATGGATATAAAATGACACTTCTGTAGACTGTGGAGATAGCAGTACATATGGATTTGTTGGGATGGAGAATATCAGTATCACCTAGGGGGTTATTAAAGTTACTCAGAAGTTTTTGCTATTTTTTATTTTTATTTTTTTAACTACAGGCTTCTTGAGAATCATGGTCTGCTTTTACCAAAAGGGGCCTGTTCCATTCCTCAAATGTGTTGGAGCAGAACAAAGATTGAAGACTGTATTAATGATCTCCACAGAGTCTTCTGATCTTTCTTTTTGATGTCTCAATCTTTGATAAAACATAAAGAAAGGTACACTCTGGGCTCTTGTTATTTACATAACAACTGAAAAAATTGAATTTAATAATTTTATATTAAAGGGTTAATATGTTCAAAACTGCTAGGCATGTTGAAAAACATGAGTTATAAAAATGAATAGGATGTATCTTGTCTTAGTTGAATTAAAACAATTCTTTTGAGGAATTTGTAAGTATTTGTACAAGCAATACATTTGCAAGAGATGTATAAACAAATTGGTATTAGAATACAAAGGACAATTGAGTTTTATTTGGTTTGATTCCAGGAGAAAAGGCTGGTCAGGGAAAATTGCATTAAAGTAAATCCTAGAAAGGACAGGGAAATTTTTAATAATTGGTAAGGGGCAGGGGAGAACATGCCAGGGAGAGAGAACGGCATAAACAAAGGGATGGAGGTGTGACGTTTGGGAGCGTGATTGGGAGCTGTGAGCAGTAATGCAATATGCACTCAGATAAGGATGGACTGTAAGATTTGGTTTGGCCATGTCAACAAGGACCTTAAATAATCAGCTCTCTGTACCCAGGATTCCAAGACTTTCTTTTTATTGATGAACACCCAAAGTGCTGTTCTTTTCTTATACATCTAGTCACATCATTAGTCATGTTCACTGGATGAGAGGAGGATTTTTGTCCATTTTGCTTATTGCTGCATCCCTAGAACATAGGAGAGCACCTGGTGTGTAACAGGCATGCACGAATTCTATGTTAAATGAGTGAATGAATTTAGATTTCATATGAAAGGATAATTTTATGGTTGCACTTTAAAGAGATCTTGCCTCCATAGGTCAAGCTGTTTTTGGTAGCTTTATAATATGCCTCAAACTTCATTGTATTTCTCTCACTTGGATTTGTCTTTCCCTGGCGTTTTTTGCAATGTTCTGCGTGGGCTCTTATAACTAATGATCACCCTCCTTATAGTGCACCTGTATTACCAGGTATGTTTATTTCTGTGCCTTGATTCAGGTAGTTCTCAAATCTTTGATTTTTAACTTTACACCTGCTTTTCTGAAATGTAGCATTGCTTCATTCTTTAATCTTGATTTTAATCATTTCTAGGAATCTGTGACATCACTTTTAGGGTTTCTGCTACTTAGTCCCCACTATATTCTTCTGGTTATGTTATATAAATAGTTACATTTACTACTTATTATGATATTATTTAAAAATGTTAGCTTTGCTGTTAAATTTAACATTTTACTTTTTTTATAGTTCTGAATAAATTATTCATATTCTTAGATATCATGAATTGTGAAAAAAAATTTACAAGTTGAATTGTTACCTATACCTATTTGTATTATTCTTCAATGTTTGCTCTAGAAATTATAATATATATCCTTAATTTATGATAGCCTCCCTTGAATTAACATAATACTACTTGCATAAAATGTAGGAGATTTATAATAATATATTTCTACTTACTCCCACTTCCCTTCCTGTGTGTTTTGGTTGTTATATATTTTATTTCTACATGTGTTTAAGCCTAATGACACCTATCAATTATTTTTATCTTTGCTTTAAACTGCCAGTTATCTTTTAAAGAAATTAAGAAAGGGAAAAATTGGCTTTTACATTTTCCTACACATATTTACTATTTTGCAGAGCTCCTAATCTCTTTGCTCAAATTTTACCTAAGTGAGAAGTAGTGTCTCCCTTGTCTGAATTTTTATAGTACATATTGTGGACCATTTATATGTCATATATGACCTTACAGTTAGTTCCATGTGTATATCAAATTTCCTCTGCCAGTTTTAGAGTATTTTTTGGCAAGGGTCGCTGTTTATACAGTTTTAACTACTTCATTGTGTCTAGCACAGTGCCTTAGATAAAGTGGACACCTGTACATATTTTTAACTATATAGGAATAACTGAAACTTTGTTCATTTATCTGAGTATTTGTATAATCTCACAGGATTGAGTTGTATTATTACAGTTCACCATTAGATGTCACTTTCTGACATATGGTAAATCCTTACCAATGAATTCCTTCCATTAAGGCATATCAAATTCTGAAAGTTGGTGCTCCAGTACAAGTGCACTTCAACAGAGAAATTTTTGTACATTTTAAAGTGATTACTGTCTAAAATGGAAGTGTTCCTAAGTTACAATTTTTGTATTTTAGTTATGTATAAAGTTATACAGAACCAACTGATATTCCTAACGTTTTCTTTAGAACTTGAATACTGGTATTATTTTTGAATTATTTGCTCTGTGGAGCAGCTTGGAACTATTAGAAGTAATAGCGTGAGAATATTCAGGAATACCTTTAAACATGTCCAAAATGTATTCTGATGCTGGTGTAATTCTGGAAAACATCTTGTTTTAGGAGCCTGACTGACCCAATTTTCTCAAGATAAGTTTTGGTAGCAACTATAGAGTTTATTTGTGTTTGTCGGAGAAAGTGGGGGAACTGAGTGGGCTGTGAAGAAACACAGAGGTAGAGAAAAAGGAGATTCCTGTGGCTCTCTTGGCCAGTCATGGAACACAGCAAAGTGCTTCTCTCCCTCATTCTCCAAACTTAAAATGTAGGAAAGGGCAGATCAAGGAGATTTCAGCGATCTGAGAAGGCTTAATGTTCACTGTGTATTTTAGAACCTAGATTTTACAATCAGCGTGATAGCATGTAGGATCTAGAGAGATGTTCCAGTGGGTCCTCAATGCTAGGATTCATGACAAAGGCTTACCAGATTCCTACAGACGCGTCTCTCCATGCTGAGTTCAGAGAATCCTCTCTGGTACTGCTGTTCTCCGGACATCCAGGGTTTAACTCTTTTCTCTCCCCATCTTGCCAGGAGACAGCAGGAAAAGTATTGGGAGGTGTGGTGGCAATTTTCTTCAATTCATCTAGAATACTAAAATTTGAATAAAATAGCAATGCTGTTTCCTAATAGTGTAATAAATACCCTCCGAAACTTACACCTAAACCAAGAATGTTACCATTCTTCATCATTTGTGACCTTCTAGTGTTCTGTCCCTCAGCCTTTCACATCTCATCCCAGAAGTAACTTCCTTATATTTAATGTTCATGGTTTGATTTTAAAAAGAATGTTGTTTTCATGTATCTATGTATGTATATAAAATTTGATTAAGCCATGATTATAATAAACCAAAGTACTAAACAATTAGAATATTTAAATTCCATTTTGTGTTGATCAAATTACAAACAATGTAATGTCAACAAAGGAAGTTTTATCTTGAGTATTTCTGTGTTTTAGGATAAACTTAAATGCATTTTCTAAAAGTATATTGGTATGAAGTGACCACTTATTCTTCTTGGGGTAACCTTTTTAACTTTTTGGCTTTTAGAATGTCATTCTTCATGATGTAATGAAATGAATGATACTTTATATGAAGTAACTGGTGATGTGGATGGTAGAAAAAATAGAAAGTGGGCAATACTGCATACTAAGTATGATCAATAGTTGAGAGGTCCTGATAATGTTATTCGCTTATATTGACAAATCATTTTGTAATCTGTTTTTTGTTTCCCTTATGTTTTTATTACTGCAGCTAAAGAAGTAAACAGGTCATGGCACGTTTAACAAAAAGACGACAGGCGGATACAAAAGCTATCCAGCATCTTTGGGCAGCCATTGAGATTATACGGAACCAGAAGCAAATTGCCAACATTGACCGTATTACAAAGTAAGTAAATTTAAACGAAAATATTTCTGTAAAATTTCATAGAAGATTTTGGGGGAAAGGCCAAAAAATTTTTCATCTGTTATGCTGATCAACATATATTACAAAGAACTGAAGACACCTTTTGCTTTGCAGGAATATTTACTTGTTAGAAAAACACAGAAACATACAGAAGCAACTTGTGTTTAGAAGTTTCATAGAAAAATTAGATAAGGAAAATATCACTATGTACTATTTATAATGGTTTTTTAGTTAACACAATTTTTAACTCTGTTTGTTGATTTATTTTGAGATGGAGTCTCACTCTGTCGCCCAGGCTGGAGTGCAGTGGGCTCACGACAACCTCTGCCTCCCGGGTTCAAGTGATTCTCCTGCCTCAGCCTCCCAAGTAGCTGGGATTACAGGCACCCACCACCACGCCCAGCTAATTTTTTGTATTTTTAGTAGAGGCAGGGTTTCACCATGTTGGCCAGGCTGATCTCAAACTCCTGACCTCGTGATTCACCTGCGTTGGCCTCCCAAAGTGCTGGGATTTACAGGCGTGAGCCACTGCACCCGACCAGAGATTCTTTTATTAAAAACACCTTTAGTGTATCACTTTTGTGTAGTAAAGCTATCTAAAAACAGTCTACTGTTCATTACTAATTTTAATACAGGATAAGTGTGGTATGTGTAGTAACATCTTACTACTTTATAGCCCACTAACAGAATTTTCAACAATTTCCTTGTGTATTTTAGAAATCATGTTAAATAAACATTCAGTTTTAAAGAAGAAAATTATCCACCCCCACCCCCTAGTTTCTCATGCTATTTATATGGGTAGACAGATTCAGGATACAAAAAAAAAAGAAAAATCAAAGTACTTTATGAAGCTTCTATTTACATGTTGTATACTAATTATAAGGGAGTCTTCAGTTAGGAACTTGGTTTTGTTTTGTTTCTCTGGGTATTCTTAAAGAAATAAAGCTAAATTTATCTTTTTTAAGTGTTTGGAATTTTAAAAATAATTTAGAGAAAATGTCTTGATGCTTTAGAGAAAATGTCTTCACATTCTTTAGATGCTATGGGTAAAAATGGAGAATGGGAGTAATTTACAAAACTCAAATAAGAGCTTTTTTTTGACCTTTATTAATAAGTAATAAAATTGAGTTCCGTGTATTTTTGTCCTTTCCCGGTGTGCTGGTGAAGATTACAAAGGTACTTAGCGATGGGTGCCGTGGCTCACGCCTGTAATCCCAGCGCTTTAGCAGGCCAAGGCTGGTGGATCGCCTGAGCTCAGGAGTTGGAGACTAGCCTGGCCAACATGGTGAAACCCCATCTCTGCCAAAAATACAAAAATTAGCCTGGTGTGGTGGTGTGCACCTGTGGTCCCAACCACTCAGGAAGCTGAGGTGGGAGAATCACTTGAGCCTGGAAGGCAGAGGTTGCAGTGAGCCGAGGTAAGACCACTGCACTCCAGCCTAGGTGACAGTGAGGCCCCCGTCTCAAAACAAAGAAACCCAAAGGCTAAGAGGGAAGAAAAAAGGATATAGAGAAGGGGTGAGGATATATGTGGCTCCAACTCTGTACTTGCCCTTCGGGTATTTTAAAGCTGACTGTGTACAACTCCTTGCTCCTATAAGATAGTAGAAGAAAAAAAAAAAGATAATACTATGTGAACAATAAGAATAAAATAAATAGTACATTATTTTAATTATTATGTTTTTAAATAAAGCACGTAATTTGAGGTATGATAACTAAATGCAAATGATGTTGATGTAAAACATTTTAAAAAAACAGTGCAGGCCGGGCGCGGTGGCTCACGCCTGTAATCCCAGCACTTTGGGAGGCCGAGGCGGGCGGATCACAAGGTCAGGAGATCGAGACCATGGTGAAACCCCGTCTCTACTAAAAAATAGAAAAAAATTAGCCGGGCGCAGTGGCGGGCGCCTGTAGTCCCAGCTACTTGGGAGGCTGAGGCAGGAGAATGGCGTGAGCCCGGAAGGCGGAGCTTGCAGTGAGCCGAGATTGCGCCACTGCACTCCAGCCTGGGCGACAGAGCGAGACTCCGTCTCAAAAAAAAACAAAAAAAAAAAAAAAAACAAAAAAAAAACAGTGCAAAACAGTATTTCCTTACGGTTGAGATTTTTAAAAAACCATCCTTTATATAAAAATTGCTTAGAGAAGAATGTTTAAATAAAATACTTTTCTTTGGATTCAGCTTTTTAAATTAAAATCATGTAAACATGACAACTATTTCAGTTTTTCAGATGACCTTTATTCATCTGTAGCATCTTTCTCTAGAAGCTTCAGGGACATTTCTCTGAGCAGCTCTCAGAATCTCCCAGTGTGATGTTGCTGTCAGATTGTGACCACCTTCTCATCTGGGAGTAAGAGAATTAACTCCCCCAGTGCGTGTGTGTACGTGTGTACACACGTTAAACTGTAGTAAAAGACACGGAGATTATTAACAGGATTGCCTGCATCTCATTTTGCATTGTGTATGATTGATAAGCATTCTTTTCTCTCCTTTCTTCATCAGCGTAGCTTTAATTGATGCCAAGGCTTATTTTTCTTCATGTTGTAAGGTCCATAGTTTTACAATTAAATATGAATACATTTATTGACCTACCAGATAGTCTTGGTTTTATTAGTTTCATGTAAAGTTGAAAAGAAAGAAAAAGAAAGAATCAGAGGTTAAGTGCTTAAGACTGGGTCCTTGTGTTTCCTCTGCCTCATCTCGTCTGAGAGGTATGCCATGTTTATTTTTATCATGTGGTTCAAATCAGAGCAGCCTGTACTTCCTTCATAACATTAATCACATTTGTCATTATTTCCTGCTAGACAGCTCCAAGAAAGAACTGTCTAGAAAATTGCCCAATCCGGCCAGTGCCTTTGCTTCTTGGCTGATGTTAATTTCCTTGTTTGTTAAACTTGCCTAAGGTAAGTTAGGAAGTAGCAATGCACTATGACAGGAAGTCAGATCTTTTGCTCTAAAGCCTAATATTCCTATTCTGTACTCTCGATAGGTAAATACTTTTCAAGCCTTAGATTCATTTTAAATCAAGTTGATCTACTTAGTCAAGTCCGAACATAAAGCTATCTTTTAAACTTTGCGAATATGTTAAGGTACTGAAGGCTGTGATAGAGTCACGGTCAAGAATGCGTGTTAGTCATTAAGTTTCATTTCTTATTTTGACTGATGAGTGATGCCGTTATAAAAAAAGCTACATAGGTTTTGTCAAGCATTAAAAGTTGTGGGCTTTGGGGTGACTGGCTCTTAGCCTGGTACACCCTAAACACTCTAATTTACTTCTGTATAATGGTTTAGTTCTGCTTGCTTTTGTTCTTTTAATCTCTAGGTTTCTCTTCTTTTTTGTTGTTGTTGTTTTTTTTTTTGGAATTGATTGAAGAAACCCGACCATTGGTTGTGATTTTCCATAGTCTGGCTTTTGCTGATCGCATCCCTGTAGTCTAGTTTAACCTGCTGCTTAGTCCTTTTTATTTCATGGAGATTGATAGCTGCATCTGGTGGCTTGGGGGAGGGGGCAAGACTATTCCATGGGAGTGGTGTGTTCTATCAGGAGACACATGATGTCAGTTGTTTCTCATTTTGTGATGTACATGGCAATTGATGCTAGATCCAGTAACTCTAATTAAGGACTGCCAAATGGTAATCATCCAATCTATCTTTCCTTTTTTAACTGGACTATTTCCATAAGGACATAGCTTCCCATCATCTGCTATTTGGTTACCATGTGGTATGGTTCATATGGGAAAAGTAGAATAATTCATTCTCTTTATGTATTTAGCAGTTTTTAAAATAGTATCCTTTAACGGTAACCAATTAGATTTAGAAACAAATTGCCCTTTGGAATTCATGCATTTAATTACATTTCGTGTATTTCAGTCCATTTTCAAAATACCCCTTATTGATGCTATCTTTGACCAGTTGGAGCCTCTGCAGTGTTGGCTTCTGAACTTCTTTCTGCTTGTTACGGAACAAGATGTTTCCAGATCCTCTTGTAGATATCCTGCCCCAGGTCTGGAACCATTGATTTCTCCCAGGTGCTCTGGTTTCTTTTAGTTTTAAAATGTATTTTAAGAGCACTTCCTGGCTACTCAGTGTCGCTACTGGGTGGGTCTCTTTCTAGGCCTTTGGACAGAATTATGAAATGCACATACTTTTAAAAGATAAAAACACCTCCTGAGTTCATGCTGATGTTTTCCATTGAACTTTGTGGCTACTGGGTTTTATTTACTTAGCTCTTCTATCTAAAATCTTTATCTACTTTCTGACATGGTGAGAATCATGGTTCTCAGGGACATCATCTGGGATAAAATTTTAGAATTTCATGTAGTCAGTTATTTTATGCAACATTAAATACACAGCTATGAGAATAAGAAAATCTTAAATATTCTATATGCCATGTACAGTTATGATTATGTTATTATTTTCTTATCTACACACACCCTTATTTAGTTTGGAGCCTCTCTTAGTGTGTTGGATCTTCTTTTCCTGTCTTCTGTATTTGTACTTTTCTATTTAATTCATCTTTTTTCTTTTTGATTTTTAGTATGTTCCTTCATTGCAACCTCTTTTTATGTAACATTATCTGGTGGATATTCATTTTTGTGTACCCTCTAGTTTAGACTTCACTTCTGAAGTGATTTTTTTTCCCATTTACTTCAAATGTTTAACTCAGAATTCTGAGTTTTTCTTCTGATTTATAGCTTGTTTACCTTGTATCATTTTCTTCATGTCTTTTCTCATGTCTTGAGACAGTAGATTCTAGCTTCCTTCTGTTTTGTAGGCTTATCTTTCTGGCATGTTTCTAACCATCAGGATGTCATTCTGTTCCATGTGCCATGGTCATTCTCTGTTGGTCATTCTCATGTGAAATCACTTTTCCTAAACTTGTGTCAGGGCAGAGTGGTTCTAAATACTCTTTGCAGATTTATGGCTTTAAAGTTCTTCTTACGCCATTTTTACGAAGTGCTAAAAATAGAGCTTAACTTTTCCTGAGATTTCCCAGATTTTTCTCCATCTTTTCCCCGGTTTTTTGTGGAGTCACCTTTTCTTATACTGAGGGTCTTTTCAACTGATTGCAGCAGTATTTGTTACTTTTATTTGTAGCCTTTCTGTGTAATACCGGGCTTTGTCCTGGAAGGGAACTGTGACTGCTTAATTTTGAGTGTTTGTAGGCCCCATTAAGCTCTAGCTCCTTAAGAATTTACCACACTTTGGGAGGCCGAGGCGGGCGGATCACAAGGTCAGGAGATCGAGACCATGGTGAAACCCCGTCTCTACTAAAAATAGAAAAAATTAGCCGGGCGCAGTGGCGGGCGCCTGTAGTCCCAGCTACTCGGGAGGCTGAGGTAGGAGAATGGCGTGAACCCGGGGGGCGGAGCTTGCAGTGAGCCGAGATTGCGCCACTGCACTCCAGCCTGGGCGACAGAGCGAGACTCCGTCTCAAAAAAAAAAAAAAAAAAAAAAGAATTTACCACAAATTCATGAATTACCATGAATCATCTGCAAATGGGAGTGTGTAAAATCCAGTTTCAGTGCTATTATCAAGTGGGCCTACTGTGCTTTCCAGTGTGTCTCTGTTGGGTATTTTACCCTCTTATACTCTGTTCCATTAGTATCTGTTGTGCTTCTCTTTCTCCTGTAAGGGTATCAGTACCAATCAGGATTGTAGCTCTCAGAGATTTGTTCTCATCTGCTCAAATTTTGGAATGCATAGGAGTTCTCATGACCTAATTTTGTACTGTGTATGCTGTCCAAGGGCATTTTGCTTTGTTTTATTTGGTATTCTTCCAGTAACTCTGTCTAGTAGGTTTGGTGAGATTTAAAAACTATGTTGGTCGGGCGCGGTGGTGCGGTGGCTCAAGCCTGTAATCCCAGCACTTTGGGAGGCCGAGGCGGGCGGATCACGAGGTCAGGAGATTGAGATCACAGTGAAACCCCGTCTCTACTAAAAATACAAAAAATCAGCCGGGTGCAGTGGCAGGTGCCTGTAGTCCCAGCTGCTTGGGAGGCTGAGGCAGGAGAATGGCGTGAACCCGGGAGGCGGAGGCGTGCCACTGCACTCCAGCCTGGGCCACAGAGCAAGACTGTCTCAAAAACAAAAAACAAACAAACAAAAAAACCCACAAAAAACTATGTTACCATCATCATCATCCCATCTCACAGCAATCTTATGATTTTTCTTTAAAAAAAAAAAAAAAGTTGGGGGGGCGCTGGGCAGTGGCTCATGCCTGTAGTATCAGCACTTTGGGAGGCTGAGGTGGACGGATTGCCTGAGGTCAGGGGTTCGAGACCAGCCTTGCCAACATAGTGAAACCCCGTCTCTATTAAAAATACAAAAAATTAGCTGGGCGTGGTGGCGGGCATATGTATTCCCAGCTACTGGGGAGGCTGAGGCAGGAGAATCACTTGAACCCGGGAGGCAGAGGTTGCAGTGAGCCAAAATTGCACCATTGCACTCCAGCCTGGTTAACAAGAGTGAAACTCGGTCTCAAAAAGAAAAACAAATTTTTTTAAAGGCACAGGATATTTTCTGAAGTTCAAAAGCGATAAATAATTCCTTCTGACAAAGGTAAATCAAAGGCGTGTTCTCCGGGTTTGTATACTGCGCTGGACACATCAGAATAAATGGCAGCAGCATATTCAAACACATCATCCTTTTTTTTTTTGAGACGGAGTCTCGCTCTGTCGCCCAGACTGGAGCGCAGTGGAGCGATCTCGGCTCACTGCAAACTCCGCCTCCCGGGTTCCCGCCATTCTCCTGCCTCAGCCTCCCGAGGAGCTGGGACTACAGGCGCCGCCACCTCGCCCGGCTGATTTTTTTGGCATTTTTAGTAGATACGGGGTTTCACTGTGTTAGCAAGGATGGTCTCAATCTCCTGACATTGTGGTCTGCCTGCCTCGGCCTCCCAAAGTTCTAGGATTACAGGCGTGAGCCACCGTGCCCGGCCAGGATTCTTAACATAGCAAGACTTGGGTTGCAGTTTAAAGAAGAAATTCTGGCCAGGCGCCATGGCTAAGGCCTGTAATCCCAGCATTTAGGGAGACCGAGGCAGGCAGATCGCGAGGTCAGGAGTTCGAGACCAGCCTGGCCAACGTAGTGAAACCCTGTCTCTACTGAAAATACAAAAATTAGCCAGGCATTGTGGCGCACGCCTGTAGTCCCAGCTACTTGGGAGGCTGAGGCAGGAGAATCACTTGAACCTGGGAGGCGGAGGTTGTGGTGAGCTGAGATCACGCCACTCACTGCACTCCAGCCTGGGCGACAGAGCAAGATTCCGTCTTGGAAAAAAAAAAAGAAATCCCACGAGTTGAATTTGTGGCCATTTGAAGGATTTAAGTCTCAGATCCTCATAATTAATTAAATTGTTAGGGACTAATAATTTTCTTATCTCTGTAACAAAATAGGAAAACTTACCTGTTCTAAATGTTTATTCCATCTAATTGTGATGGTATTTAACTTTGGAGTTCCTAACAGTAGTCACCCATTAGTTGTCACGATATCTCCCCAAGAAGGAGAGTTCTGAGTCTTTTTTCCCCACATTCTTTTAATTTTCCTTTTAAAAAAACTGCTGGTGTCAGCTAGGTGCAGTGGCTCATGCCTGAAATGCCAGCATTTTGGGAGGCTGAGGTTGGGGGATCGCTTGAGAGTAGGAGTTTGAGACCAGCCTGAGCAACATAGTGAGACCCTATCTCTACAAAAAATCTAAAAAATTAGCCAAGCGTGGTGGTGCGTGCCTGTAGTCTCAGCTTCTTGGGAGGCTGAGGGAGGATCGCTTGAGCCCAGGAGATCAAGGCTGCAGTGAGCTGTGATTGTGCCACTGCACTCCAGCCTGGGAGACAGAGTGAGACCCTGTCTCAAAACAAAAACAAAACAAAACAAAACAAAACAAACCTGCTAGTCTTGTATCCAAGAAGGTAGTAGGGAAGGTACTGTAAGTTAGATAATCACTGCTAAGATGTTTTGAATATTTCAGATATTTAAAAACCATACCCAAGATAAACTTCTTTAACAAGCTCCAGCATTTTGGTGTGGAAAATATTAAAAGGGTCAATCTGAAATCAAAATATGTAAATGTGGTTAAGTCTGATTTTTGATTAACAATGAAACTGTCCCTCTGATTTAAAGCTATATTTACAAATTTGACTTAATATGAAATTCTATAGATGACCTCATTTGGGAGCTAAATAAGCACAAATAAATTTTGGCCTGTCAGCGAAAACATTTTACATTTTTAGAAACTGGAGGATATTTGTGATGTTTAAGCATTATAAAATGGAAACAAATTAGTCATTTTATCATAAAGAAGAAAATGCAGTAGTAAGTTGAGGGTTATGTGTGAAGATAAGCATAGGCAATAGTAGCTTCTCTTTTCAGTTTAAATGTCTGTAAATGCTGAATTATAGCTAGCACATGTGAATTAATCAGTTTTGTGTAATTTGAATAGGTATCATAATAAACTTTTGAAAGTTATTTAACAGTAATATTAAATATTTATAAAATATTTTTATGCCTAAGATGTTAGCCCTCGTTTTACACATTATACATCAAGAAGTAAAGGATGAAGAACCATGTAACAACAAAATCAGTAACAGAAGTGACATTTAAACTTTTAATTACTGACTTTCCCAATATGAGGCCATGTGCTGTGGTTCACGCTTGTAATCCCACTACTTTGGGAGGCTGAGGCGGATGGATCCCTTGAGCTCAGGAGCTTCAAGACCAACCTGGGTAGTGTAGTGAGACCCCATCTCTATAAAAAAATACAAAATTAGCCGGGTGTGGTGGTGTATGCCTGTAGTCCCAGCTACTCGGGAGGCTGAGGAGGGAGGATGGCTTGAGCCTGGAAGGTTGAGGTTACGGTGAGCCATGATTGTGCCACTGTGCTCCAGCCTGGGCAACAGAGTGAGACCTGTCTCAAAAAAAAAATTTCCCAGTATGATTCATAACTCATTGTCATGTTATTTCTCTAGATACCATGTCTATTTTAATATCCATTAAAAACAAGTTACATATATCACTTCCTTTTCTTCTTTAATCCAAACAAATTACTCACATCTGATTTGGACTGTTATGACTTGGCTTTAGAGGTTTATAATAATTTTAGGTAAGACAGTTTAAAGACATACTTTTGAAATAAGTACAGATTTTATACTAGTCTCTACTGGCATTGTTGGCTAGACTGTGTGATTGAGGGAGGTTAGCTTGTTTATTATGGACTACTAGAAAGAGCAATTGAAGTATTTGACCTGTATGTTTCCTTCCTGTCTTGGGCAACTTTAATTTTGTGTTTCTAGCGGTGATTACACTGTGACTAGTATGATTAAACTAACATTGGATTGGTAGACTAGTCCCATTCAAGTGAATATTTCAGATTAGGGCATCAATTAATTACTTGTATTGCTTACTTTAGGGTCAAACCCCAGTTAGAAAATGTGACCTCTGACCTCTTGTGACATATTTGGCATTGAAATTTCTGAGTTCTCCTGGAGTTCTTCCTGTCGCTACAGATATACATAAACCCAAACTGTAAGTCCTCTTCGTGTGTAGGTTGCGTTTGAAGTTTCAACTAGGTACACATTATTTCTTAAGTTAAATTTTGCTATGTCTCACTGTCAATTTCTGTTCCTTCACTGGAATTATTGGAGAGGAAGAGAATAGCCATTGCCTAAGTTACTTCTTTGGAAATAAGCTCATTTAAAAAACGATTGATTCGTATTATACTGTTCATGTAATCCCAAGGATTCTCCACAGAATTGCTCGTTGTATTCTCATTTCCATCTGTATTGATTTAGTGTTTCTTACATATCTTATTATGAAACCAGATTGGCGGGTATACTGTTGTTATTTTATTGTACTTTATACAATAATGGCCTTACAGAAGAAGTAACTGGTTCTGAATAAGTATAGTCCACAGTGAGTTTTTACCAGCATGCCAAATTCTTAGAACATTCACCTTGCCTTGGGTTGTTGTCTAGCTGTTTTCATGTATTTCACATTTCTTTGTGTGTCTATGAAGGAAACATACAAGGCACATAAAAGTATAAGACAGTAGTACAAAATAATAGGAGGGGGTCAGTAGCACAGATTGGAGTCTATCAGTTTACAACACTATAGGCCTTATTTGAGGGGACAGTCACTGTGAGAATGCTTGGGATGCATCGTGAAGGGTACAGAAATAGTTAGGTCTTGATAGTTGGATGGGATTCGACAAGGTAGAGAGGCGAGTCAAAGCATAGACTATGTGGATCAAGCAGAGGGGGACTGTAAGGCTTAAAGAAAAGTGGATAAAAAGGCAGAAAGAGTTAGACCAGCAGGATCTTTAATGCTAGCATTGAAATTTTTATCCTGTAGCGAGAGGGGAATAGCAAATATTTTTTGAATGTAGAAATGGTAAAAGTAAAACATAGTCATTTTTTTCTACCGCGGCTGGATTGACTCGAGTCTATCTGTTCTTCTCTGTTCTGGCCTGGGTTTTCATCTTTATGACTTCTTTGCCTGTTTTTCCAGTCCCCAGCTTTGCTAGTCTCTGTTTCTTCCCATCGTTGGTGTTAGAGATGCTTTTCAAAAACATCATCAGGATAATGGACCAATAGGTCCACTGTTGCAAACATTTTTCTGCTGCCCGTGAAGTCCACATTTCTGTGCAAAGGTGTTGCTATCTCGGCCTGCCTCTTCTGCACACCCTCCTGCAACTCCCCACCCTCCTTACGCACTGGCTGGGCTCTCGCAGGCCCTCAGATCTGTGTCCCATGCTCCGCCTGGGACGCCCTTCCCAGACTCCTCCTTCAGGTGTTATCTCCTGACACCTTTAAGTCAACCTAATTCTATCAGTTATTTTTCTAAATTTTAGGTCTGATTGTGGTCTTAAAATTCTGTTTTGATTTCCTCATTATTGATAAAGTCCAAATACCTGAGCAAGGCATTTGTACAAAGCTCTTTACAGTGAGACCCTGACTTTTCTTTCTTTTTTTCATACCCAGCGTCTCCCTACTCAGTGTTCCATCTAATGAGACTGTTCTCAATTGCCTGAGCACTTTATGGATTCTTCATTTTGTGTTTTTCCTTCATCAGTGGACAAAATCATACCCATTCTTTTAGGATCCAACTCAAATCTCCTTTGAGATTTTTGAGACATTCCTTATTCAGACCCATTTTCCTTTCTCTTTGTTTCCTTAGTAATATATATACACACACACATATATATACACACACACATACATACATACATATATATGTATACATATATATTATATATTGTGTGTGTGTGTACATATATATGTGTATATACACATATATATCTAAAAGTAATACATATACACTATTTGATTTTGTTATTTATTAGTCTCTTAGGATCTTTGAAGAGCATTCTGCATCCTTTCGATGGTGAGCACCTTGAGGGTAGGGTATATATATTTTCTCTCTTTGTAGCTTAGTGTGAGGCACAGTAATTGGGACTTTAGTAATAATATTCAGCTGTGTAAACTGTAGAAGTGGTTTGAAGGAGGGTTATAAGAATTGATAACTTTAGTCATTTTGTGAAAAGCACTGACTTTATATGATTAATTTTCACAACAACTCTGTGAGGTATGTTGTCATGAGTCTCATTTTGCTGAAAAGATAAAGCTTAGGAAGGTAAAATGGATGGCCCAAAGTCGGTGGCAGAACTAAAATTTTAATACAGGTCTATCTGATATTGGAATCCAAGCTCTTAACCATTAAATGTTTCCTTCTGGTATTTTAATGGATTTGTATTTATATCTTTGCAAACTTCGAAGTTTTCAAAACATGATCATCTACATGGAACTAACACGTTGTCTTATTTCATCCTCACAACAACTGTGAAGTTTAAGTTAGCCCCACCTTATAGGTAGGGAATGTGAGGCTATCAGGGTAAATTATTTATCCCAGGTTACGTGTCAGAATTAGGAAGAGCCTAGTGCTTCAGAATGTGTTCTGAAATATTAAAATGACTCCATTGATGAAGGAGCCATAACAATGCTATTTTAGGTTTTGAGGTGTATTGCTCTTTGTTCCATGCAATTTTGAAGTATTTGTTTGCCATGAATTATTTTGTTTTATTTCTAAAAGTAACATAAACATATTACAAGATACTTGGAAAATAGAAAACAAAAAAATAACCCTCTATAATTTCTCTATCAGAATTCAAATCAGATACTCGTTTTGATTTTCTTTTCCCCTTTCATTTTCCTATTTGTGGTGGTTGTCTCAGCAGCACTCAGCCTTTTTCCATGTCATTGTTTGGCCACCGTAAGTTACTAGTTGTCGTGGTTGCACAACGCAGTGTTTCATCTGGTGAGACCACACTGTAATATGAGCTGGGAAGGAGGAGAAACAAGATGAATGAATATTTGTTATATGACTTACATTATCTTATTTACCCTCAAAACAACAGCATGGGGTTGACTTTACTAATTTTACTTCATAGATAAGCAAATCGAGATGCAGTGAGGGTAAGTGACTTGTCCAAAGTTACGCAACCAGTCAGTTGCAGAACAGGTGTCTGTACCTGGATCTGTGTGACTTTGCAGGCCACGCTTTTCCACTCTGCTTTCACGATGCCTCCATGTGTCATCTGTTAAATTCTTAAAGCAGCACTACATATTCCAGTTATACAAAAAAAGAATGAGGCGAGAGCTTAGAGGGGGTAAAGTGTAAAGTATTAAATGTGAGGTACTGGACTCCATTTTGCATCCATGATATCATTTAGCTCCTACTGCAGCCCTGTAGTATTGCCTGCCTTCTGACCATCATGCTGCCAGTGTTACGGTCTAGAATAACTTGGATGTTTTCAAGTTTTTCATTGTGCTGGATATCTCCTTGTTTTTTTCCCCATGTTTTGAATTATTTCCTTGCCATGGACACTCAGGATGTCTTCAGTTTCCTTCCACCATAAATTACTATGCGTTGCCCTACTTTTCAGTACCACAGATGACACTACAAGGAACTTGTTGGTCTGTCTGTCCAGAAGCAGAAATTCCTCCCTGATTTCAGGGTAGGCACATAGGTGCCTAATCTGACTGAGCTCTTGAGAAGGGCCACCTCCCTCTACACGCTGGGTAGTGCTGTGCACAAGGGGTTTTATTTTCCTGCATATCTGCATTTGCTTAATGCTGTTCATTTGTCCACATTTTGTCACTTGGATGTTTGAACTTGCATTTCTCTATCTGTTCTTGAGTTTAGGCAGCTCTTGGTGTTCTTATAAAGTTTTGGGTTTCCTTTTCTGTGAGTCCCTGTTATTCTCTGCCTGTTTTCCACTAGGAAATTATTGTCTTTTTCTGTTGATTTACAGGTGTTCTTTATTCTAAATATTAATTCCCTTATAGGTTTTATGCTTTGCAAACATCTTTTCTCATTCTGTCATCTGTTTATTTACCTTTTTCCATAGTTTTATTTCTTGAGCAGAAATTTCAAATTTTGAAATGATCATATTCAATCTCTTCTGCCTAATGTTTTATCCTTTTGAAATTTTCTTTTAAGAAGTCCTTCTCCTTAAGAAGGCCACAGAATATTCCCTACATTTTCTTTTACTAATTGTATAGTTTTATCATTCTCAGATAGGTCTGCAATCCATCTGTAGTTCCCTTTTTAGGTAGTAGGTAAGGATCTACTTTACCTTTTTATGTTTCACTCCATAGTCAGTCTGCCTTTTTCTTTAGGATTTAAACTTGAAAATCAAAAACTCTTTGGGGAGATGTTTTAGGGGCCCTTACAGCATTCCATATAGTTAAATTATTTATTAGCAGTACCATTATTTGTGTGCCCTCTGCCCCTGCAACCTCTGTATGGAGTAGGGACCTCGTTTGGGTGTGGGCTGTCCCAAACACCTAGAACTGGGTGACTGGCATTGACAGTCACTCACCAGTCTGCAGCGGTATTTGCTGAGTGCTAGGTGAACGTAGTCTTTTTTCCTGTAGCTAGTCAGTCTAACAAAAAGCTTGAAATCTTTAATAAAACCAGACTAATAACTCTGCTGTTAACCAGCTGTGTTTTCTTGAAGTCATTTTCTTTCCTTCCTCTGTAAACTAATGCCCTGTGTAACCACCATCTCAATTAAGATTATAGGAAGTTTTTATCACCCCAAAAGTTCTTTGTTCTCCTTTGTACTGCCTTTTGCTCCCTTCCATCATTGATTTGCCTACGGTCACTGTGATTAGCTTCGCCTGTTTTAGAATTTTATATGAATGGAAACATATTATTTTCCATGATCAGCTTTTCTTGATCAGCACGTTTTGTGATCTGTTTGCTACGTATATTGGTAGTTCATTGGTTTTCTTTGCTGAGTAGCATTTCATTGTGTGGATATACCACAATTTTAAACATTTGTTAATCTACTGGAGGAATATTTGAGGTGGTTTTTTAAAAGGGAGATTAGGGTCTCACCTGTTAACCAGGATGGAGTGCAGTGGCACAATCTCGACTCACTACAGCCTCAACCTTCTGGGCTTAAGCAGTCCTCCCAGTTCAGCCTCTTGAGTAGCTGGGACTACAAGTGTATGCCACCATGCCCGGCTAATTTTTTTTTTTTTGTAGAGTTGGGGTTTCTCCATGTCGCCTAGGCCGATCTTGAACTCCTGGGCCTCAGGCGATCTACCCACCTCAGCCTCCTAAAGTGCTGGGACTACAGGTGTGAGCCACCATGCCTGCTTGGTGTTTTCATTAGGAGGCAATTATGGCAAAAGCTACAATATCCTTTCATGCACAGGTGCAGGCATACGTTTTGAGAACTACCTAGGAGTGGAATTGCTAGGCTATGTGATAAGTGTGTGTTTAACTATTAGAAATGGCAAAACTGTTATCCAAAGTGACTATTTTACATTTCCAACTGCAGTCTATGAGAATTCCGAATTTTCCACATTCTCTCCAACACCTGGTATTGTCAGTTTTTAGAAGTTCGAGTCAGTCCCTGATTTATACTAGCATCTCGTGGTGGTTGAAATTTGCATTTCCCTGATACAAGCATATTTTAATGTGCTTGTTGACCAGTTATAAATTCTTTTACATAGTATTCAAATCCTTTGCCCATTTTTTTAATGGAGTTACCTTATTTCAGTATTACTGAAGTGTTACAGAGCTCTCTATATATTCCAGATACAAGGTCACTCACAGACCTGCATGTCTAGAGTTCTGGAGGGATGTAATGGAGGAAATGAGGAACAATCAACATTTATAGAGATACTGGCTAAAAAGTTGCTGCAATTATTGAAAGGTGCTAATACTCAATCCAGGAAGCCCATTGCAGACCAAATTTAAAATGATATGCACATTTAGCTGTATTGTAAAAACTGCAGTATTTACTACAGGGAAAGAGTAAATCTTAAGTGTAGCCAGTAGATTTTTTAAGAGGCATCATGTATACAGATGTGGTAGTTAGACTCACAAATTGAGTTCTGAACTGCAGTACTGGAATCCAAATGACTGTGAAATAGTAGCTTCAATGTGTGTTAAGAGACAGTAACTCTCAGCCTAGATTTTTTTACCTTTCAAGGAGGAGATTCAAATAAAGACTTTTGTAGACAAATACAATCTGAGAGAAGAGAAGTTCTCACTGGCTAACATCAGGCAGAAAAAAATGATCTCAAGTGAAAATTCTGAAATATAAGAATGAATAATGAGCAAAGATTGATAAATATGTGTTTAAAATTAAAACATTAACTATAAAAAATAAAAATAATGTTCAAGTTGTGAAAAAAAATCAGGCTAGTGGCACCATAATAGTGGTCATTGACAGTAGAATGGATAGTCGTATATTTCTGTAACAGACTATTATACTACAGTAAAAATAAACTATAGCCTCACACATCAATATGGGATAATTTCAAATACATAATATTAAGAAAGTAATCAAATTACAAAAGAATACATGCAGTATGATTCCATTTCTGTGAACTTCAAAAACAGACAACACCGAACAGCATGTTTTTAAGGGGCCAACAGTATAAAGACACAAAAGGGGAGACGGTGAACACAAAATTAAGGGCGGCGGCGACCAGCGCTGGGGGCGAGTGCCGCCAGGATGCACATTCCGGGAGATTTTGTCAGAGTGGTCTCTGCTTTCCCAACATAGCAGGTGATTTAACTGGTGTTCGGCTTGTTCTTCACACTGCACATATTCTAACCTAATTTCTTATACGTGTAATTTCTGAATTGAAAAATTTAAACCAAGAGGAAGTAAGTGGGAGGCATGGAAGTTTGCTGGGAAAACAGATGACACAGAAGGGGCAGGAAGGCGGGCACGTGACTGAGAAGGAGGAAGTGCTCGGCATTGGCTCATCACCGGTTACTGTTCCCCGATGCGTGTATCTCGGTCACATTCCGGTCTGTTGATGACCCACTGCACTGTTTTAGGTAATTCATTTCATTCAGCAATAATTATCATAATGTAAGTCAACTGTTTCTTTTTAGCTGTTTCTCTGTTCTTCTACTGAAGACTTTGTGTGCCAGATTATCAAAATGCAAAGGATATCTTAGTTACATGGAAATTACATTATTCACATGCTGTTCGCTTCTAAACATTTCTGGTAATACTATGGAAAATTTTTTCTGCTAAGTATTGTTGTAAGTAGAATTCTATTTAGTGTTATCAAGAGGAATTTTATATGGAACTGAAAGAGAAAACCTAGTTATTTAGCTTTTAATTCTTTTTCTCCAACAAACTGGATAAAGTATATAATTTTATTATGACCATTTTTTATAATTGAGTTAAAAATGAAAATGGAGGTTTTAAAGATGTGTATGATCTGAAAAGACATGATATTATAATTTTTAACTTATTTTGAAGGAAATCCATCAACAAAATTAGTAGGTTATACATCATAAAATTTGGTAATCATTGAAATTTTGTCTTAGAGTTGTGTTTATATAGATTGTGCACTAATATACTAAGGAGCATTGTACAAATAAGGTTAGATTTAGTTTGGGGCTAGTAAATTAATATTAAAAAGAAAAGTATAATATATTTCAAATACTGGAATTCAATTTTAATATAAAAATTTGAAACATCCTGTTTCATTGTAAGACATTGATGAATTCATATTTTCAACTGCTGGGAAACAGAGAAAAAGGGAAGAGAATGTCTGAAACTGGGGTAAGAGTAAAAGGGGAACTATTAATAGTTCTGCCAGTGCAACATGTAAACGTAGCAGTCCTGGAAGCACAGTCCCCCTTTCGTCATGAAGAAAGAGTGGAAGGTGGAGTGCTTTTAGTTCATGTGTGTGCCCCTGTGCGCATTGTCTTCATGTATGTGTATCAATACGTATACACGGTATATTTCATTGGAAGTTCTTTTGTTTCAAATATATTTTGGGGGCAATTAGAAAAAAGATATAGAATAGAGTAAAGTTATATATATCAGAAGGGGATGAGCAGGATGAGGAAAAGGAAAACGAAGTTTAGTATATGAAATAGAACCACAAGTAAGGCTAATATGATATAAGAAAGACTTCTATACCTCTATAAAGCCCAACAGCCTGCCGAGGATGGGTTGCAGATTTGGCTTTCCGTTTTCTAGTAGCTAACGGAAAGGAGAAGCCTCAACATTTTAGTAATGTCCATGAAGCAAATCAGTTGCCTAGGTAAAGCGTGGCTATTTCTAGTAGTACTAAAACCAGAAAGATATCTTTAGGGTTTTCGGAAAGCTAACCATTTTCTAATAGTTGCAAAGCTCATGTCAGGTGGCAGAGTGTAGTCCTATGTCTTGAGAAGTCATGGTTGAGATTTCAGAGGCAATTTTAATTGAAATGTTATTGTTATATAATAAACAGTATGCCAAAACAGTACTCTGCTGTTACTTTTACTTTTTTCCAACTACAAAGGAAATTGACTATCAAACTTACAATATATTTCAATTTCAGATGTGAAACAACTACATTATTCTTGAACCTATGGTGATTTTTGCATCATTACACAGATATGTCATTTTCATTAGTTGTATCATTGTTATAAACTGGTAAGTAAGTTTTTAAAAAGTTGGTAAAATTTGGGGATAGGTCTAATTTAATAATGTAAAAAGATTCAAGCAAGCTGTAAAATATATAATTCATAATGACCGAAATTGAAATTTTAAATTAAAAATATTTCCTTTTTATAAAATGGAACCAATGTTAATAAAATAAGTAGTTATATATGTCATAGTAAAAATGTTCTTTGCTCCCCAAATGAAAACTTTGCCTGTTATTTGAAGGGGTACCTAGGTCTCTACCTAGCTTTAAAATAACTAAATGTTTTACTTTACCAGTTTAAATATGGTCACTGAATAAATAATAGAGATCAAAATCAAAAGTAATTATTTACAGTGTAACATTTGGGGTAATCATAATGGAGAAAAATTTTTAAAGAAAAAGTATAATACCTTTACTATTAACAAAAATATAATTGAAAGGAAGGACTTTTTTGGTTAATCCCCATAAAATCTTTACAGTGTATCTATATTCAGCAAATACGGTAAATTATTTTTAATTCAGAAATAAGGGAAATTAAGACTCAACAGTTTTGCTTAAATAGAAATTATGAAAAGGGTTCATATTTTAGTGTTATGAAAACTAGAATATTTCACCTCTCCTTGTTAGCATTTTTCCTAGTCAGTCAGTCACTGGAGGTCCGTGATAAGTAGTTCTGTGCATGGTATTTAGACAGTGGGACAGAACTGAAAAAGAAGGATTATTACACTCTAGCCTAGGACTTTACAAACAAATAGGTACTTGCATATTGCATGTTCTTTCCACTCCCATATGAGTGTTTTTTATTAACTGTGTGCCATATATCTGCTTGAAATACAGATTAGAGGGATACAGGCTCTGGGATGATGATGTCTGGTGGACCACCAATTTCAAATCACCTTTATCAAATCAGGAATTGACATGATTGAAACTGGCCTTTTAGTGTGTATGCGGACCAAGCTCTTTCTAGGTTTGCTTTAAGCATAGTCTTTCAGTATCACAACCTAGTCTGTGTGTGCTTGCCAAGGCTCCCTTTCTTGGTGTGCCTGAATAACAGTTTTTGTCTCCCTGTCTCCAGGTGATTGTCAAAAGCTCTCACTTGCCTTTTCCAGAATTGGCAGATACTCCTAAATGAATTCTTTTCTTTGGTTTTTCTAGTTTTCGATGGAAGGATTGATCTGAACAACCCAATAAATTACTATTGGTAGCAGAACTCTCTCTCTCTCTCTCTCTCTCTCTCCCCCCCCCCCCCCCCCTCTGTCTCTCCCTCTCCCTCTCTCTCCCTCTCTCCCTCTCTCCCCCCTTCCCCTCCCTCCCTCCTTCCCTTCCCTCCCTCCTTCTCTCTCTCCCTCCCTCTGTCTCTTTCTCTGTTTCTTTCTCTATATGCATGTAAGTATGTATATGCATATATAATTTTAAATCTTATCCTTCTTATATACACTGTGAGCATTTTCTCATACCATTGTTGTTTTTCTTGGAGACAGTGTCGCCTAGGCAGAAATGCAGTGGTGCAATCACAGCTCTCTTGCAGCCTTGACTTTCTGGGCTTAAGTGGTCCTCCCGCGTCAGCCTCCTTCTTTTTCTTTTTTTTTTTGAGATGGAGTCTCGCTCTGTCGCCCAGCCTGGAGTGCAGTGGCCGGATCTCAGCTCACTGCAAGCTCCGCCTCCCGGGTTTATGCCATTCTCCTGCCTCAGCCTCCTGAGTAGCTGGGACTGCAGACGCCGCCACCATGCCCAGCTAGTTTTTTGTATTTTTTTAGTAGAGACAGGGTTTCACCGTGTTAGCCAGGATGGTCTCGATCTCCTGACCTCGTGATCCACCCGTCTCGGCCTCCCAAAGTGCTGGGATTACAGGCTTGAGCCACCGCGACCGGCCCAGCCTCCTCCTTAACTGGGACCACAGGTGCATGCCACCATGGTTGGCTAATTTTTTTATAGAGATGGGGTCTTACTATGCTGCCCAGCTGGTGTCAAAATCCTGGGCTCAAGTGACCCTCCTGTCTCAGCCTCCTGAAGTGCTGGGATTATAGGCCTGAGCCACCGCGGCCTGCCACAACATTGTTTTTTAGAACATTAATTTTATTAACTGCATAGTATTCTATAAAGTGGATATACTTTAACTTATTTTACTAGTATTAACATTTAGTTCCCTTTTTTTAACTATAAAATTTTATGATGTGGGGAACATTTTTTTCTTTTTTTTGAGACAAGGTCTTGTTCTGTCATCCAGGCTGGAATGCAGTGGTGCGATCACAGCTCACTGCAGCCTCGACCTTCTGGGCTCAAGCAGTCCTCCCATCTCAGCCTCCTGAGTCGTTGAGACTACAGGTGTACACTACCATGCCTGGCTAATTAAGAAAATACCTCACATTTTCTAAACGGGTCACCACTTCCCTGGCCCATAGGAATGATGAATACACACCATTTCCTTTTCTAAAACACTCTAACAGAGGTTTTGGCAGGGAGAGGAGGGTTCGAGTTAGGGTTAGCTGAGACTACAGACATGTGCTGCCATGCCTGGCTAGTGTGTGTGTGTGTCTATGTGTGTCTGTGTATATATTTTTAGAGACAGGGTCTTGCTGTATTGCCCAGGCTGATCTTGAACTGCTGAGCTCAAGTGATCTCCTCACCTTGGCCTCCCAAAGTGCTGAGATTACAGGCATGAGCCACCACTTCTGGCTGGAAACGTTTTTCTGTTAATACATAAGTCTTGCTCCATCTCAAGTCATTTACTTAGAAATGGAATGGCTGTCAAGTGATAGGATTATCTGTAAGGCTGTTGATGTGTAATGCTGGACTGCTTTCTAGAAAGTGCTTTCAATAGCGATGTGTCGAGGGTGACTGTCTTGATGCCTCTTCACCAGCATTGAGAATAATTATTTTAATTATCTTGCTGATTTAAGAGGGAAAAATTGTTTTCCTGTTGTTTTAGTTTCACATTTTTAGAATATAAACTTTTTGTCATATTTGTCATACATGCTTTTCCTTTTTATTGTTTTCTTTTAATTTACAGAATGGAAATTAGTGATAATTGCTTCAGAGGCAACAAAAAATGAGTTTCAGATGTTTGTGTCGTAAAGAAATTCAACATTTCTAATCTAGTCAGGTATTTTGGATCTCCTCCTGTTATACTTCCATAGCTTTTATACCCATAAAGTCTTTTGACATCAAGATACTAGATCAATATTCATTTAAATTTCTGTGTCAAATTTTATGGTTCTGATGTTTTCAGCCCCCTGAGCTAGTACACTGAGCCAGTAGGGGGCCATAAGGTATTGAAATTGGGGGGGCAGTCCTAAGTCTTAAGGTATTTATCCAGATTACCTAGAATACACTTAAAATAAATTTATGATACCATCAACATTGTAAACGGCCTCTAGACTCCACAGTGGTGTGAACCTGTTTATGAGGGACGAGAAGACATCACAGGCATTTGTTATGTTTTTCGTTGACAGAAAACACATCACTGCATTCTGTGGTGATTTGTTCTTCCACTGGTTGTGGCTGTTTTTATACTGTTTTAATTGTGCTCGTTTTCCAATATATTAATTTCAAATGAGATGGCAGAAGTTTCTGAGATTGAATCATTGTTAGAAGGCTTAAAATAGGTAATTACTTTCTGCAAATTATGACTCATGAGATTCCTTACTTTTGTAAAAATGTTAAATCAGTGGCTGTTACCATGAAATAGACACACACACACACACACACACACATTATATATATTTTATATATATGTATGTATTTGTCTTGGAACTTTCAGAATGATCTTGGGGAGGGGAAACAGTGTAGGCTTCTATGGCCTGTGGCTTGGAGGCTCTTGAGTGCTCAGCAACCCATGGAAGCTCATACCCCTGGAGAGAAGGGAGCGCTCTGGGGCGCCAGATGGTGGAAAGTTGTGGGAATGGAGTGGGGTGGGAGAAAATGAGGAAGTTATTGAAAAAGTTCAGAGAAATTGAGTGTATACTTAAATATTAGACATTTATATGCCATTTTGTGACTTATGGTATTAAGTGAAATTAGAATAGCGGACTAGAAGGCCACTTATCAGTGTCTCTCAAACCCAAATTGCTATGTTCTCTCTTTATTGGAAGAAGAAAAGTTCTCGTTACAGGTTAAGCAGTTTACAAGAAAACGAGAGACCTGGAGTGTCCTTTACCTGAATACTAGCAAATGTGTTTTCACATGATGCAAACCTGCCTGAGTGATGATCTAAGAAAATGAATAATGAATTTGACCATTGTTATATTTGAGGTGTCATATAAATCAACCTTCAGAGTTTATTATTAATTCTAGAAAATCTTAAGCCTTATCAAATATACTGGCTTGTAATGCGTAGTAGGACACCAGTGCTCCTCTGTTATTTACAGGGTTCTGGCTCAGTTCTAACCTTTGCTTTACTTTTGAAGAAAAATAGGTGTGAATCTCTTTAAACTTATTTCTTAAGAACATAACAATATATATCTATTTTTAAAAAATAGAGTGAGCAGGAAAAAATAAATTCATCAAGTTTAGACATTACTTTATGAGCTTGTATTTCTTGACACAACCGTTATAAATAATGAACACATGTTCTTAGCCCTTAGATGACACTTTTAATATATACTAGATCAGTTCTTCTTTATTCTAATTTACCTAAACTCAAAACTTTCCATCTAGAAAACAAAGTTATTAACTCCTTTGTTATATTCTCAAGGTGCATCAGTATAGGAGGAAGCACCTAGTTTTGCATTGTTGTCATTCATGTGTTCCAGTTGCCACTAATCCTTCAGCCATACCCTTTCCCGACCTTTGTCTCTATGAAAGGGCTCCCTGATTCCAACCTGCTCTTCACGGCAGACATCTTTTTTAGTCCCTCAAAGACCAGCGATTGAGAACGAAATGACCAGAATATATCATTTTAACTGACTTCATTTCACTTTGAATTAAGAAAGTTGAGCCCAACATACTATGACTAACAACAAAGCAGACCTTTTCTTGTGTTGTGTGTTAATCCATGCTCTACGGTTGTTTCTTAGTGGCTAAGAAAACCCATTGTGTGGTGATAGTCTGTGGATAAAAATATATGAAGGAATAATAAAATGCAGTGCCATTAAAAAAAACACTTAGCAAACTGTAAAGAAATGTCCTCAATAAAAGTTATGCACCAAAATCCTGTAGCAAGCATCATATTTGCATTTATATTTATCATTTTATATTTATAAGATATGTCTGCCAATAAGCATCCTCAAGAGTCATGTTTGATGGTGAACTGTTGTAAGAATCCCCTACAAAATCTAAAACAAGGTAAGGATACCCACCATTACTACCTGTGGTGGGTACTTTACTAGAAGTCCTAATCAGCTTGATAAGAAACGAGTCCAATAGAATTTACAGACAAACCCGAAACTAGTAAGAGAGGTAAGCAGATTGCCCAATAAAGACCAGCAACCACCGACCAGGAAATACTATATAAAATAAAATTCCATTTTCAAAAGAAACATTAAAATATCTAGGAAAAACCCAAAAGATATGTAAGAATCTTATGGATAAAAATTATAAAACCGTATTAAAGACATAGAAAAATATATAAATAAATGAGCATATGTGCCAATTTCGTCAGTGGATATTCTTACGTTGGTTATGGAGCTTTAACTATTTTTGTGGATTTTGGCAAACTAACTTTAAAATCACTGTGGATGAATATGGGACCAAGAAGAGCCATAATGAGTCTGAAAAAGGAGGAGGGGATCTCCCTAAGGCTGGCAAGCTTACGTGGGAGCAGGAAACTTGTATGTTGCTGGAGGAATGGTAGATGGTAGCTAGTTTTTTAAGTTAAAATAGTCTAGCTAATAGATGCAAACGAAATTCCAAGGGGCATACTGTGGAAAAAAGTCTTCTCCCATCCCTTGTTCCCTGAGCCCCTCTTAGCAGTTTCTGGAAGGAATCAAGCTCTAGAACTCTTTTGTGCATATCAGTTATACAGTGTTTTGAGAAATAGTAGTGTCTTATACCACGATTTTTAAAAAAATGTAATATGTTATAGAGCTTATGTCATCTTAACACCTGTAACATGGCTTCATTTCTTGTGAAAACTGTATAATAATCCTTGGTACAATTATCAGTTATTTAACCAGTCCCCTAAGATGTATGTTTACATTATTTCTAATTGTTTCTTGCTGCCAGCAATACTAAAATGAATTTCCTTCCTTGTATATGTGTTATTTCACACATGCTGAACAATTGTGTGGTTTTGTTGTCGATATTTAAATCTGATCTATCTATAGTTTATAGGTACAATCTAAGGTAGGGCTCCATCTCCTTTCCCAGGTTAGATAACCAGTTGTCCCAATGTCCTGCATTGATTAATCAGTCTTTCCACCAATCATGTGAAATGCTACTTTTATTGTAATGAAAATTCCGATTTGTTCATCTTTTTTCTTTGCATCAGTAACATTTCAGAATTTTCTTTACACAAATTTTGTCATTCTATTTCTTCCTGGAAATTTTATTTTTCTTACTGTTGTAAATAATTGAGGTTTGGTCTTCTTTTCAGTCATCTGTCTTTTTGGTTTCTGTATATGAATGCTTTTAATCTTAGTAAATCAGTTTGTACCCAAAGAATTTATTGAACTATATACTTAATTAAAATTACTTAAAAAAGCATATCAGCTGATTTTTTTGGGTTTTCTAGATACATGATTTGCAAACTCCTTATCAACTTTTAGGACGATTTCAATTATGTTGGTTATTACCTTTTCAGAGTGTTAAGGAAAAGTGACAGCCACAGACATCTTTGAATATTCTTGATTAGGTTAAGGAAGTATTTACTCATTCTTGTTTTGTTAGGGGCTAGGTGTTGAATTTTACTAAATGCCTTTCAACATGTATCAAAATCTTCATGATAATTTATTTTTGACCTGTTAATGTAGTAAATCATATTTTTACATTTCTTCATATTAAATCTTTCTTCAGTTCCTAGAATTAGTATATTATTTTGACATTTGAATATATTAATATTTATATATAATATTAGATTATATTCAAATATTTTATGTAGGATTTTTATATCAGTATTTCTACGGGTCACTGATTTTCTTTGTCTATGCTATTTTGTGGGGTTTTCTTATTACATGCTAGATTCCTTGCTTTCCTATGATTGTGCACTGGAAGAGTTTGAGTCTTATTGGAGTTACCTGGTCATTATAAGTTTGACAGAAGTAACTTATGAATATGTCCGTAGCTGATGTTTTTCTGGGTAAGCTCTTTGCAGACTTCCTCTATTTATTTCTTTGGAAATTGACCTTTTAAAGGTTCTGTTTTATTCTGTGTTCAGGTTTTGGTCATTTATATTTTCTTATAAAATCATAGTGTTTATATTTTTGCACAGAACTGAACAAAGTAGTTGCTTGTATTTTAATTTCCTTTTTATATATAGGTGTCTCCCTGTAGCATTTTTTGTGTATGTTTGTGCTTTCCGTTTTCATTATTGATTAGATTAGGTAATGATAAGTCTTTTATTTTTCCCTAAAGAAGGAGTTCTTGGGCCAGGCATGGTAGCTCATGCCTGTAATCCTAGCACTTTGAGAGACTGAGGTGGGAGGATCACTTGAGGCTGGGAGTTTGAGACCAGCCTGGGCAACATAGTGAGACCCTGTCTCTACAAAAAATTAAAAAGTTACCCAGGTGTGATGGTGTGTGGCTGTAGTCCCAGCTTCTCAGGAGGCTGAGGTGGGAGGAGCACTTGAGCACAGGAGGTCAAGGCTGCAGTGAGCCATGATTGTGCTATTGTACTCCAGCCTGGGTGGCAGAGTGAGACCCTGTATCAAAAAAAAAAAAAAAAAAAAAGGAGTTCCTGGATTCTACAAATTTTCTTTTTTAACAGCATTGCTTTAGCTTTTCATTTAGATCTTTTGTAATTTTTCAGTAACTTTTTTTTGACTCAGTGGTTGTTTATGAGGGTTTTCTGGTTTTGTATTAATATCTGATTTAATTTCACCATGATTAACAATGGCGTGTATCACTTTTGGAATCTCTTCAAGTCGTCTTTGTGGTGATTTTGTGGTCAGTTATGTATGTCTTCTGGACCTATTAAAGGTATTTTTTTGGTGTCAGGATAAATCAATATACCTGTCTTAAGGTGTTTTTTTGTTTGTTCATTTCAGAATAAATCAACTAGATAAATAATCAATAAATAAAAAATCAGGCTGGCGCGGTGGCTCACGCCTGTAATCCCAGCACTTTGGGAGGCGAGGTGGGCAGATCAGCTGAGGTCAGGAGTTCAAGACAAGCCTGACCAACATGGTGAAACCCCATCTCTACTAAAAATACAAAAATTGGCCAGCACCTGTAGTCCCAGTTTGGGAGGCTGAGGCAGGAGAATCACTTGAACCCAGGAGGCAGAGGTTGCAGTGAGCTGAGATCATGCCACTGTGCTCCAGCCTGGACAACAGAGTGAGATTACATCTCAAAAATAATAAATCAGTAGCTCTGTCTTATTAGTTAGTTCTTCTATAGCCATACTTAGTTTTTTGTCCAGTTGATTTTTTTTGTGTGAACTGAGAGAAGTGAATTAAAATCTCACAATTTTATATTTCTGTCAATATTTCATTTCCTATAGTTGTTTGCATTATAACTATGCTCTGTTTGTCTTTTTTAAGAATGATTTTTGCCTTGTTTTCCAAATCCTATACATTTCCATCTTGACCCCTGCTTCATTTAGATAGCATTTTTATGATATGCCTCTGCCCATTTGTTTACACTCTTTCTGAGCCACTATTTTTAAATTGCTGAGTTTAGCCCATTTGTATTTATTAAAAAGAGAAACATGTCTGGTTTTGGTCTTCTCATACATAATATGCCTTCTGTTTTTATCATTTTGTTTTATCACTACGTAATACATTTTCTATGGGTTTCTTCAGGTAGCTTAGAAATGTTTTTTGTTTTAAGGGTGATGTTTATATATTTGGATAGTGCACTCAGTCCCTGAGATAGTTATTCCTGACTCTGCACTGTGAGCGTCAAGGACATTAGCACATTTTCCCCTTCAACACTGCTTTTTTGTCAATGCAGTTAATCGAAGGACTAAGACAGAAAGAGAGGTGGGAATTATGATTGGACTACAGAACGCTGGCCCTGACAATGGCAACGTCTGTAGCAATGAGGCGGGGAAGGAAGAAGGTGGGAGCTAATCCAAACATACTGGTTTTGTCACCTTTATTTCCTTGAGGACTTATGAGGCATTGAGGCATTACTCCCCTGACTTCTAGCATGGAATGTTTCTCTGGAGAAGTCTGAGGCCAGTCTGATTTAGCTCATGCTATGTTTTTTATCTGGATATCCAAAGATCTCTTTGAAGTTTAGTGGTTCACTGGAGATGCAGATAGATACATTGACATTGATGTGTGTGTGTGTGTGTGTGTGTGTGTAAAGAGAGAGCAATCAGTGTTGAGGTTTGGAGGAGAATGGAAAATGGCACAAATCCAACTTTATAAAACTTATTTCTGTATTAAACAAAAAAGATACAAAGCAAATATGCCAAGTATTAACATCAGTTGAATGTAGTTGGTGAATCTACATTCAATCTACATTAAGGGAATCTACAATAAGGGAATCTGCAATATTATTCTCTGTGATCCAGGGTATGTTGGAAATATTTTACTTTTTTGTTTTTAAAAAATATTTTGTAACTATAAATCAGGGAATGTTTGCGTGCTTCAGTGACTCAAAATATGTTTCACTGAAAATCACATTTTTGCTTGATTGATCACAACATGCATCCATGTTTTCCTTACATGTTGACAAGCACTCATGTAATTTCTAAATTTTCTCTGGTGTCATTTCCTAAATTTTGAGTAAAAGTATTACAAAATATGTTTGTAATTCTAAAGTCCTATGGTTGGGGATTATAAAATTCTAAATGTAGAATCTGTAGAGTAGAAGTTAGTGGTAATTGCTCCAGAGGCTAAAACTAAATGGGATGTTTGACTACAATCTCTTAAGTGATTTATATTTGCTGATTTGGAACTATTTTGAACATATCTTGGTCTAATCATTACAGAATAGAATTTGAGTTTAAAATAGCAGATAATTAGAAAAGTTGTGTATTGAAGACTTTTCCTTTTCTGTTTATCGTGTTCTTTATCTTGTCCTTTATCTCAACAGGACTCTCATAAATACAAGTCATAATGAAAGAAATTACCTCCATTTTCTTATTTTCATTCATTTTTAGTTTTCAGTACTGAAAGATTTTTAAATGTGCTTTTCCTTTGTGTTAGGTATATGTCTCGAGTCCACGGTATGCATCCTAAAGAGACCACCCGTCAGCTGAGCTTAGCTGTGAAAGATGGTCTTATTGTCGAAACTCTAACAGTGGGCTGCAAAGGTTCAAAAGCTGGTATTGAACAAGAAGGATATTGGTTGCCAGGAGATGAGATTGTAAGTACATTTTGTTTGATAAACATAGAGATGTGAACTTTTAGCTTTTAAACATTATTTAGATACAACCTATAGAAAATCATTTTCAGAAGTTTAATATTTCATTTTAACATTTTTATCAACATTAAGGCTCTACATTGGTAATATGGTTACTTTCCTTACTAATTATTTAGGAGATGACTCGCTTTTACAAAGAACCTACTTCTCTATATATTACCTTGACTCTAAAAAATAAAGCAAACCAAAGCTCTTTTGATGTACCCACACTTCATGGCATTCCTGTTTTCTTCAATAAATATTACCAAAAATGTTTCCATGCCAGCTAATATTGATGCCATCTGCACAGATAGAAGGAGATGAACTGTCTTCCTAGGGAAACAGTCTCGGTTCAGGTGGGATGAAGGCAGGCTTCAGGAGGGATTTTGTGGCAGAGTACAGGTTCCAAACGTTAAGTTCCCCTGGCCAGTGCCTACATTGACTAATGACAATTGCAGGTTTTGTGTACTGGAACAGAAATCAAACAGGAAAGATAGAACATTAATTCTCTTTACATTTTTACCTAGTTCTCACTTTGACTCCTCTTTTAAATATTGATATTTTAATCTTCTAATTCCTTCCATTAGGTACCTTTAAACTGAGAGGCACCTCTCGAAGTTCATTTTTTTCTTACGTAAAGATTGATTTCATGTGTAATATTTCTATCTTCCTACCTTATTTTATTTTGCTATTTCTAATACCTTGATTAAAAATGTCTTAATTTTTACAAGGGAACGTCGTTTAAGATGATAGGTTTCAAATGTAGCAGCTGTGGCCAGGTGGCTCATGCTATAGTCCTCGCACTTGGAAGGCTAAAGCAGGAGGGTCACTTGAGCCCAGGAGTTACACACCAGCCTGGGCAACATAGCCCCCATCTCTACAGAAAATAAAATAAAATAAAATAAAACAAAATAAAATAAAATACACAACCCCATCTCTACCAAAAAAAATAAAAAATTAGCTGGATGTGGTGTCACATGCCTATAGTACCAGATGCCCAGGAGGCTGAATTGGGAGGATCACTTGAGCCCAGGAGTTTAGGACTGCAGTGAGCTATGGTCATGCCACTACTGTACTGTAGCCTGGGCAGCAGACCAAGACCCTGTCTCTTAAAAAGAAAAAAAACCTATCTATAGATATAGATAGACATACCCCTTTCAACCTCTTTCAAAAATCTATCTGTTTTTATAGATTTACTTTTTGAAAGGGATAGATTTAGTAATTGAATACTTTGAGAGTGTTTTATCATAAATTCTCTAAAATCTAAAATTATAAAAATGACATAGAATCTTATAATTGGTTCTTTGTGGAAAAATTTTCCAAAAAGTTTGAGTTTATTTTCTTTTCTGGCTCTACAGCAGATGAGGCAACAAACATACTAACGTGTGAAGCCTGACAGCAGTAAACTAACTAGCACAGTGCCTGTGGGGAGGTGGTTTACAGCAACAGCTGTGATAAGTTATGAACTGAGAAAAGCTGTTCACTTTTTTTAACTTTGTTTTTGTCAATTTAATCTGCACCTTCAAAGCTTCAGGAAAGAAAATTCACATTTTCCAGCAACAGAAAACATGGAAGAAAAAATCTTTACTTTCACTGGTGTAATTTCATTTGTGCGCTGGAAGTATTCTTGAAAAGTTAAGTGGAAATCTTTATATAAGAACAATTTTTCTATTGAGTTTCCTTACAGAAAAGTAAAACTTTGCTGCCAGTGAAGAAACTTAGGGTGCCAAGACATAATAAAAATAATGTCAAGTGGTATCAATCTGTTGCCTCAGGTATTTAAAGGAGGGCCATTAATTGTTGATACCTTATTATATACTCAGAATAATCCAGATAATGTAAAATTTCTAATCTTAAAACACCTAGGAATTTATAGACAGTATAGAAGACTATACTGATAATTTCCAAGATTTGTATAGTAATTAACTAACAATAAGTGCAACTTAATCTATAGGATTTTGGTTTATGGATCATGTGTACATTTTTTCATAAAAGCGATTTTATTTCTCTTTCCTGTTTAGATTGGTACTTTTCCATATGCTTTCTTCCTCCTCAAGTTGAAGTTTTTTTGTTTAATTCAACAAGTTGTTAATGAGCACGTTATATTTTTACCACTATATTAGGTCCTATGTTCTAATTTTTATTTTTATATGTTGTTCTTGCATATATTTATAGAATCATCCTTTTTTCTTCTGTCTAGATGAAATATTATATGTAAACCAAACATATAGTATGCAGGTTTAATTCTGGTTCTTTCTCACCAACATTTTTATTCTAAATATGGCTGTATAATTTAAGCACAACTAAATATATCAAAATTGTGCCTGGTTTATAAAATACATAAATATTTAAAATTCAGAGGTAATGTAGTTTATTAGAAAGAGGTAAGATCTCATATGTCACAAACAAACAGGGATTTCAGATCCAATTCAAGCCTTTATTTAGTTATGCAACCTTGAGGAAATTTCTTAGCCTCTGATCCTCTGCCCTCAGCTGTCATATGGGCATATTAAGATCTATTTCATTTGATTGTTTGAAGGATTAAAGGAGATTATCTACCTAAATTATATAACCAGGTACTCAAAGCAGGTATTTGACCAATGAATAAATATGCTTACAACAAAAAAATGCCTGTGTGTAATATAGTAAAAGCACATTAGTTTCTTACTAATCATACAAAATTCTAATCAGGGTCTTTTTACTTTTCAACCTGTATTCTCAAACACAAGACTTGTAAAGAGGTTTTCCATGAGAACACTGAATCTTTATTTAAAGTGTAACTCTAAAATAATGAGACAAATTATATGTATATTTTGTTACCTTGGCTGGGGTCCCACTTGGCTGCTCAGCAGCTGTCCATGTGCCACAGTTTTCATGCCCTGATGACACTCTAGGAGGACACGTAATTGTTTCCCACTAGGCACAGCACGTGCATCTCGTCTTCACCAGCTTTGTGTGCTTTTTTTAACGTATGGCCAGTGCGTGGAGGCCATTGCAGATTGGGGTGCCAGATGCGAACTGTGCAATTTAGGAAGCCCCATCCACATCACAGACATTGTGTATTTGCCTATTTATTCAACAGTGCATTTGTTCTCATAAACGAACATACAATAAGAGTGTCTTGTAGAAGGGCCATCTTTTCCAGTTTGCACTTGGTGTTCTGTGCGCTAATGATTGTCCTGCATGCCAGCGTTTGAGTCTGGGGCCCATGCTTTATAGTTTTACCACCTCGTATATAGGATGAATCACCTTGATGTCTCTAAAACTTAACTTTTTAAATTGAAAGATGTATGTTGTTATTTATCCATCAAGAAAGGAACACGACAAGTAGATGTATATGACCTTAGGAGGGGAAGGCGTAGGATGTTTTTGGTTATCTGTTTTTAAACCTTTAAGTCAAAGTTACAAATGTTCTTAACTTAGGCAGTTCTGTTATTTTTTAAATGGGTGGTAAAGCTCTTTTTTTTCCTTTTATCTCTAAAAATTGCTGTAAACTCAGGTGGGGAAAAGGTGTATTTATCTTGATAAGTCCCACAAGTTGTATCTCCTGAGATACTTTGTATCAGCAAGGAGTCTGGACTCTTGTCTCCAGTTCCACAATTCTGTTATAAAGAGAAGGTAGACAAAAGTGTAGTTTTCTCTATGCTGCCTATTATTGATGGAATTTAAAAGTCAGAGTTGGTTGATGTTACATTTTTATTTCACCTCTGCTACTTTTGTTCAATGCTTATTTTTAAAAATTTGAAACAATTGAGAAATATGCATATATTGAACAAGATTATTTTTATCAAATCTAGCATTCATGTAACAAAAGCCTAACTATAATATGTCAGGATATAGTTATAAATAATCCAAGTGCAAGCCTGTATATTTAAGGCCAAGATAGTGACCTCATGGCGCTGAGATTCCTTCCTCTAGACTGCAGTTAATTTAGGCATTTTGGGATGCTGATCTCAGTCACCGTTTGCAACCCTCCACGTAAGTGATTATTCATTTGGAGAAACTGTGGTAAAATTAGGTAATAGATAAGCATCTTCGTGGTAATGTTTTAAATAATGACCACATGAAATGTTAGAATGAAAAAGTAATTATTTAAAGTATGTCCACTCCCAATTTTAAACGGTTTGCTCAAATATTAGTCAAGCAAACAGAAGTGTATGTACCGAGGAGCCAGGTGTGATGGCACACACCTGTAGTCCCAGCTACTCGGGAGGCTGTGGCAGGAGGATTGCTTGAGCACAAGAGTTTGAGTCTAGCCTGGGCAGCATAGCAAGACTTGTCTCTTAAGAAAGTAAATGCATAAAAAAGTGTGTGTGCCAACTAGTTTTTAAAATGACAAACTACACTCTTGTAAATGTTGTATGAACATCTCACACTTTCAGATTGGTCTGTCATTACCATTTACTCATAGGGTCCACATAATTCATTTAAAGGTATCTTCATAAGCTTTTAAAATTATATTGGAAAAAGACTGTAAGACCAGGGCACTGAGTGAAATTTTGTGATATCTGGTCATTCAATGTTTTGTTATTTCAAGACTTTTTTCTTTTGCTTGTTTAAAAGAAATGCCGTATGTCCTTGTAGGCTCATAGCTTACTTCATCTGCTTGCTCTAGAGAAAGACACGTGAATGGCTACACTAAACCCATATTTCTTCACAGTATTTCACCACCTTTATTTGTAAAATGTGAGAAGTGTATTTCTTGGACAGAATTTTACCATTTGCTGAGCTAAGTTACATTTGGTATTTAGTAGCTTTCTGTGATAAATATAACTTAATATCTTACAAATTACACTCTTAAGCAATAAGATACTCATAAAGATGAGAAGGTCTTACCAAAGTCTTTAATGTAATAGAGTAAGGCAGGTCACCTTAAATTATGAATCATTTGCAGATAAAGCATATCAAATATGTTATTTGAAATTGAGGCAGTTAGTGTTAATTTTGTGACTTCCAACTTTATATACAGCCCTCAGCACAAAGCTAGGATATTATTTGACAGATGCTTTTGATCTCACATTTAATAATTTAGTCAAAAGTGTTGAGGATGACTTAAAAATATTAAAAAGTGATGTTTGCTGTAAAACCGCTTCTCCCTTTACTTAGCTGCCAGATTTGGTCTCACAGTTTCATTTCCTTGTCATAGTTAATGCCAGGACAAAACCGATGTATGAGTGTAGGAGCCACAGTTGACACTTTTGGTTAAAGTCCTTCTGCCAGTTTGTGTTGCTGCTTGTGACTCGAGCAGCTGCACACAGGAACTCCGGTGTTGGTTCTGTGTCCTGCTTCTATTTGAGAACCTTCTTTTCACATGCTCCAGTTGGTACTGCCTGTGAGCAGGATCTTATACTACTTTTAAATAGGCCTGGGGGGCAACCCTTTTTTTTTTTTTTTTTTTTGAGACAGGGTCTCCCTTTGTCACCCAGGCTGGAGTGCAGTGGCACAGTCATGGTTCACTACAGCCTTGACCTCCTGGCCTCAAGTAATCCTCCTGCCTCAGCCTCCGAAGTAGCTGGGACTACAGGCATGCGCTACCACACCCAGCTAATTTTTTCATTTTTTTGTAGAGACAGGGTCTTGCTATGTTGCCTAGGATGGTCTCGAACTCCTGGCTTCAAGTGATCCTCCTGCCTCAGTGACCCAAAGTGCTGGGATTGCAGGCATGAGCCACCATGCCTGTATCTTTTTAAATGAAAAGGTAGAATTCTATATCTTTTGCTTTTTCTCATTTAAGGCTTTTGACACATATTTAAAAACATAATTAATGAAAATACATATTCTCTGGCTTCTTAAAGAGATTAACCTATTATGTTGGGGATAAACAAACTTAAATCTTAATTTACAGAGGGCCAAGATAGACACTTCTTTTCTGTCATCATCTGTTCTTCCCACCTCAAAAATGCCCAGTCTAAAAAAAGTTTCGGGTTATATTTCTCTTGAAATTTAGCTTAGCTCACATCTTTTAGATAAGAGATAGGATTGGAATTTATGGCTTTATTCTTCAGAACTACCACCATAAGCAGCCATGGCAAGCAGGGGCTCCCTTGCATTGTTCTTGAGAAAAATATTAAGTGAGGCTGTATTCAAACTGAGCCAGACTCCCCCAACCCCTGCAACCCTTTTATATATATATATGGCATATTACAGTAAGAATTCCTTTTTAAAGTTTTAGGTCTTTATCTTTTTCTTGATATAATTACAGTTATAATAGTTGTCATAAATTAATCATATGTTTTAAGTGCCCTTAGTGCTAAATTTGATACCCCTTGGATACTGTTGATTTATTTAATATGAAATATACCTTTTGTTAATTTTTAATTTTTATGGATAGGTGTATATGTTTATGAGGTGTGAAATATAACTTATTCTGTTTGTTACTTACATGCAGAACCACATATTTCTTCCAAATGTCCATTCCCTATCTTAGTTACAAAAATATAATCATTTACCAAGTTAAGTATTGGTGATTATTAGAAATCATTTATACTGTGGTTCTATGTGCATTTAAACTATAATATACTTAGAAATTATTCTTGCTTTGGTAAAAGAATTTCCTTCTTATTCAATAGGGTTTTTTGGGTCATGCTGTCTTATTATACTCTTTTAGGTTTATTATGATTGTGTGTGTATATGTTTCTTTTTCTTTTTCCTTCTCTCTAAATTCTGTTGCACTGAGCAACGTTGTAATATTTTTATTTTAAATATAAGTAATATTTAAAATTACTGGAAATATGTAACCATCAGATTCTTATCTCCTAATGATTAACAGAATTTGTTAATTAAGCTAAACCTAGAATTGTAGAGAATTATTTTTACATTGCATCTACATTAAAATGCTATCTCAAACACACATACTTGGTTGTGTAATATTTACTCATTAAGTAGAAAGAGGAAATTACTTTAAAAATTGCTTTTGGATTATTGATGAGAGTGGATTATACTTTAGAACACTTTATTCGAACAGTTCTTCCACATATCTCCCTTCTGACTTGACTGAGCAACTCTTTCTGTGCTTTGGTTTGGTCTCTAAACCAGAGTTAATATTTCTTGCTCTGTCTAGCATATAGAAGCGTTGTGGGCTGGGCACAGTAGCTCACACCTGTAATCCTAGCACTTTGGGCAGATTGCCCAAGCTCAGGAGTTTGAGATCAGCCTGGGCAACATGACGAAATCCTGTCTGTACTAAAAATACAAAAAATTATCTGGGTGTGGTGGCGCATGCCTGTAATTCCAGCTACTCGGGAAGCTGAGACTCGAGAATTGCTGGAACCCGGGAGGCAGAGGTTGCAGTGAGCCAAGATTTTGCCATTGCACTCCAGCCTGGACGACAGAGCGAAATTCTGTCTCAAAAAAAAAAAAAAAAAAAAAAAAAAAAAAGATGTGAAATACAGATGTAATAATGAATTTTAAAATGCCTAGCAAAGAAATGTGCACATATATATATAAAATTATAAGCATGTTATATCATTTTGTGACTTGGTCAGTTCTTGTTCTGTGCACTGAGTAGATAATAATAAGAACACTTCCTGGGTGCTCACATTGTGCCAGGCACTCCTGTAAGGACTGTCTGTGTATTAACTCATTTGATTCATAGAAAAACCGTGTAGACTGGGTACTATCATTTTGTTAATTATACAGATAGAAAATGACACACAGAGAAGATAAGCATTCTGCCCGAGATTATACAACTGCGAATGCCAGGGCCAGGATTTGAACCAATCTAGCTCTAGAGTCTTAACCAAATGCTATATGAATGACAGAGACTTAGATCAATAGGCTACTGTTAGAGGTGGATTTTTCTACTAGATTCTGAGGACAGCCTGTATAAATTTCATGTTCTGGTGAGGTATTGACTTGACCACACTCACATTCATCATTTCCGATTTTTAAAGAATTCAGTGTGAACCAGTTTTAAATTAATAAGACATGCATTCATGTCTTGTGCAAGTTTATAATGGCACTGAATTTATTAGCAAAATATTTTTCTAATATCATTATGGTTTTCATGGTACATTGGGGAGAGATTTTCTCCTATGTCCATTTGTAGCTTTTGTGTTGGTTAGTTGAAAAGTTTCCTCTACAACTAGTAATGACTCTTTATGTTTGCATGCTTCTGTCTTTTCATTATTGATTAGCACATTGATAGATTATCAGTTAATATCATCCGTAAAATAGTATATCATATAGGAAATAATAAACAGTTTGACCCTGTGTGAAATCCCTTTAGCCCTGTGTATTGCCTGATATTTAGCAAAGTTAAGTAGTGAGACCAAGATTATTTTGTTTTTATTTTGAAAGGCCTACAGTATGCAGCCTTTCTCCAGGACAGCAGCCCCAAACAAGGTGAACTAATTTTGCACTATGTTATTTTACTATAATTCTGCTTTATTTTTTGTATTATATTTCTCTTTTACCTTAGGCTAGCTTAGTTAACTCTTGCTAGATTTGTTTGGTAAAACCATACTATCTTTACATGGCTTCTAGTTTTGAATTTTGTGCTGGTAGGTTTGCTATTTAAAAGCTTTCATGTTTTGAATTGGCATTTCACATATGCTGTTACTCAGGCTATCTCTAGAGTAGCTGATAACATCTGGGGGAATCCAGTGAAAATGTAAACCTAGGGTTTTTGACATACATGTCTGAGTGCTAGTCAAAAAACATTATGTAAAGGATTTCTATTTACCAAAAGACAAATTGTAGGCAGCCTGTCCTGTAATGAACATGCCTGTATGATTCATACCTCAGGAAAATATTTCCTGTGTTCAGAGTCTAATAACTTTTGAACTTGATTTTGCATGTTTTGCATATTCTGAACAGCTATTGCCATGATTAAAAGAATGGACAGCACTGCTGTCCCAGCCCACACTTTCTGTCCGAGAGTGGAGCTGGTTATATGCCATCGTATAAACATGTCCAGATGTTTCTCTTTTACTTCATTTGAGTTATGCTTTCATTTCTATAATTGGTTATGAAAAACTAGGTCAGTAATTAAACACCCTATCAAAGAAAGACCCATTTTTATCTTCATTTCATGGGTGGATGGGGAAAGAGTAGGGATGCAAAGAGGTAAAGGTAATGTGGAGAGGCCAGAGGTATGCACAGGAATTACACTCTTGCTTCCTTTTGTTAATTAACCTAGTAAGTACTAGAATATTTTGCCCAGCACATGAAGATGAATTAATGTAAAAAATTCAAGTAATGAAAGATGGCAATTTCTCTTTTTAATATTGAGTCAAATATAAGCCACCAAAATCCCTTAAGATGTTTTTAAAACAGCTGTGAGTGTGAAGAAAATATCCTGAAATATTTTGTCCTAAATTTGGAAAGAGTACTGTTAATTAAAAGTAGAATATCTTATTTCCACCAAAACCTAATTTGTCAATGATTTTTAATGTAATAATTGATAAATTGAAATAGCTACAATGCAGCTTACATATGAGCCCATCTCAAATGGATACACCAAGGATGACTGTTTTAATACAGCCAAGCACCATACACATTTATTGTTGTTGGTGTGATGCCATTGTGCCCAACTTTGTGGAGTACATTATTTCCTGCCATGTGCAATCAGGGTTTTGTGTAAAAATCAGTATTTTAAGATTCCAGCCCAACTGAAATTACCCTACCAAAGGAAGTTTGTGGAGTGTATACATCTGTAGCAAATAACTAAAAATGGTCTTTGTCTTTTTCTTTATTACTTTGGTCAACACAGACTGCCAATTTCTTAATAAAAAGCAAACCAGAAAGTTTACATTTCTGCAGGATTTACTACTGCACTGTAGCCATGACTCTGGATGTGGGTTGGAAGACATGAATTTTTGAACATTCATGTACCTCTTCTCTTTCGAAGGACTGGGTAGTCCTTCATATCTGGCACTCAGATATGGTCAAGCAGTAACATGTTTGAACCTAGTTTCCAAAGAAGTTGTTGCTTATGGAGTGAGTGCGACATGGAAGCCCATTTATTGGGGGAGTATTGACATCAGAGAAAACAGTAAAGCTGTTCCACCTTGGAAACAGTATTGATAAGAATTTATAGAAATAAAATTGATAGTGGAACCCAAATTTGGAATGTCACGGTCCCTACTGGCAGTGGCCCTGTTTATACTAACCGTAGACTTTGCCCTAGTTCATTCGGTTACCACATCTACAAATAAAGTTGAAAATTAACCCATCACTCTTAGCATAAATATATTTTAAGAAAAGCTAAGAGTAATATTTATAAATAATGAATTCTAAATTAAGAGAACTAACACTCTTGTGTATATTTAAAGGGTATTAGCTGTACAAAAAAAAAGATGTCAAAAATAAGAATATGTTGAAGAATGCCTGTGTACCTGCAGTTGTGTTCTTTTATTTCTAGGAATAGCCCCAGTCAGGAAATAAGCCTACTTCCTTTTTTGTTTTCTGTGGTAATCTCCTTTGGATAATGTGATTAAACCTTTAGTTTCACAGTTTCAATTTATTTTTCTAAATTCAACAGCTCTGAAAATCTGACGTCTTGTCAGAACACGGACATTCTGATTAATGGTTATTTTCAATAAAACATCCAATGCCACAGATGAGAAGATAAGAATAGTGAGCACCATCACCATCTATTACTATTCTCTCTGTTCCCACAGTGTGTCAAGGACTGTTATATACATATATTTAAAGCAGAGCAAAACAAAGGTTTGTTTGTTTGAAATACAAAGCTATAGGTTGGTTTGGGATTCTCAGTTTACTAAACAAATTATTCCTTAGATTATATTTCAAAATGAAAGATAATATTAGAACTGGAGTTGGCTTTGGACTTATTTCATTTTGGACTGGTTTTGCTATCAGATTATCTTAAGATATTTCTGAATATTACCACTGTTTAGGAAAGATTTTAAAATTTAAAGCGGCAACTTTCTAGGTATTTTCCCTCTTGTTTTAACACAGTAAATGTCTTTAAATTGTTTATGATGCCTAACTGCTGATGGACATTTAGTTTCAATTTTGTTCTTAGTCATTGCAGATATTGACAAAATGTCATACAAAACTATTTTGTATTTTTTGTAGGACTGGGAAACAGAAAATCATGACTGGTATTGTTTTGAATGCCATTTGCCTGGAGAGGTGTTGATATGTGACCTGTGTTTTCGTGTGTATCATTCCAAGTGTTTGTCTGATGAGTTCAGGCTTAGAGACAGCAGTAGTCCCTGGCAGTGCCCAGTTTGCAGGGTGAGTACCTATGAGCTTTCCTGTGCTGGTTAGAGGGTTGGAATTAATTCATAATAGCTTCAAAAAGATATCCCAGGTGGTCTTGCCAGGTGAATGGATAAAGGACTGGAGGGTGGGGGTTATCTAATGAAATGATGATACTCATAAATGGACATCACAGAACACATATACCGTATTTCAGGGTGTGGATTTAGAAAGTTTTAATCATGTAAAAATATATCGTCTCCCCTTCCCTTACCTGCCTCTGGCTTATGTGACTACTTTAATGGATGGCCTTTGGACATCAGAAATTCGAAAGCTACTAACATCTGTTCAATAACTACTTTGTAATAAACTGTACAATTTATGGTATTCAGGAAACAGTTAGCAAAAGGCAGGTTGTTGGGGGCATTCTTTAGCTATTTCTCATTTTATATCCATGTAATGTTGCCTTTATTTTTGTCATGAGTTTGTTTGGTTTTTTTTGCTTATATTTTACTTGGAGGGTGGAGGGATGAGACATCGTGTATAAAGAATTCTAATTATTTTTTTAAAGTAAAATGAAATTGCCCTGTAGGTAAACTAGGTACTTTCCACAATTACTTTTATTCATTGATCCCACTGAGGAATATACATACTGTGATTGTTAGTTGCAGAATGTGGTATGTATGTGTATACGAGTGATATGTGGTGACTGAATATTACATATGGCATTGATGGTAATAAGGAATTATTTGATTGCAACCTCTATTATTTTATACTTAACTATTAAAATACTTATTTGAAACCATGCACATTGTCAGGATTACTCATGATGATTTCCAGTTTGTGAATATGCTTTATAATAACTTGTGTAATTTAAATATTTCTTTGCTTTTTCAAAAAACATTTTTTCATAGTATTTTCCCTCTTTGGCATCAGTCAAAAATTTCCTATTAGCATGATGAGCAAACCACAGTATATGTTCTAGTCTTCTAACTGTGGCTTTGTATTGCCTAAGTGCACTTAACCTTGCTATGTACGTATTCAACACGCAGTTGGGAGAGCATTTTAAAAAATGTTTAATGATGACTTGCCACTCAAATGCCTAAGTGCCAAATAAGTAATGTCAGTTCCCTAAGTCTGAGTAAATCAGTGTCAATATGTAGACCTTCTCTTTGAAGTCTACAAGAATGTCTGTAAGAAATTAGTGTAAGTAGTGCTCTGAGTTTCACAATTTTGAGCAAAGGAGCTGTATTAATATTCATATTTTATTCTCTTGTGGATTGGATTGTACATTTTAAAAGCAAATATACATATTCTGTTTTCTGGTAAAAGTTTACCCTAGGGGAAGTAAAAAATTAATGAGATTTAAAAAAAGAGGCAACGTTACTGGTCAAATGGGGATCCTAATGTGGACGCAGGAATTGGAAATGCAGCTCTGAGGAGTATGTCTGTGTCTCTACAGCTGTTGCTCTTTTGTATTTAATATTCTTATTTTCATAGTAAATAGCTTAAACGAAAAGACTGGGACTTCTAAGGGCAGGTTAAGCTTCTTTGTAGATATTTTGTATTTCTTATGGTAAGAATGGGAATTGAACAATTATACCCTTGAAGAAAATGTTTAATACTTCTTCCGTCAGAATTCATTATCAAGTTGTCTGATTCCATGTTGTGTTTCCTTTATTTATTTATTTATTTTTGAGACGGGGTCTCTCTCTGTCATCCAGGCTGGAGTGCAGTGGCGCTATCTCGGCTCAGTGCAACCTCCACTTCCTGGGTTCAAGCGATTCTTATGCCTCGGCCTCCTGAGTACCTGGGATTACAGGCACGTGCCACCATGCCTGGCTAATTTTTTAATTTTTAGTAGAGACGGCGTTTTGCCATGTTGGCCAGGCTGGTCTTGAACTCCTGACCTCAAGTGATCCGCCCACCTTAGCCTCCCAAATTGCTGAGATTACTGTTGTAAGCCATCATGCCCGGCCTGGGTTTCCTCTACTCTTTGCTGATTAGATGAAATTTTTACAGTGTTACTGGCTTACACAGAAACATGATTACCCTATTCTGTTCTGTTCTTCTCCTTTCTTTTTGCCTTTGTCAATCTAGATATTTTTATACTGCTATATAATTGTGCTTACTGAAATGATGCTGTCAATAGAAAATCTTGAATATTTCATTCATTTTATGGTCTGTGAGCTACTCCCTGCTAAGGCTCAAAAAGCCTGTTTTCTAGGGTGAGGATGGAGAGTTTTATCTTGAGCTTTAAATTTTCCAAAGAAATAGTTATTCGTTTTAGATCCATTATATTGTTTTATGGTATTCAAGTAAAAGATAAGTGCTAACAATTCCTTTCCTTTGAGAAGGGGTAATAATAATCTCGAAATTGTAATGGAATTTTTAATATCTTTAAGGTGAAGTTATTGGTTGATTTGTTTTAAATTTTAAATAAAGTGTCAAAACTTTGAGTAAAGCCGTTTTTAATAATCTCAGAAGAGAGTGACCAGATTTAAGTAATCATGGACTAAGAGAACTTAAGGTCTATAGACAGAAACTCAAGAACTGTGGTTCCGAATCAGAATAACTTTTTGCTGTGGTTTTTTTTTTTTTTTTTAAATGTTTGGAAATAATATGGAGTAATTAGATATGTTGATAAAGAATGTTGAAGATAAGGTGCCATAGCCAAATTTTCATATGGTAAAAATAATAAATGGAAGCTAACCATTACTATCTAAAACTGACAATGAAAAGAAGCCCTTTTCTAACAGTTTGCAGTGATTGGAATACTATTCACTCTTACATTCCTGTCTCTCCCTTACAGTGTTGAAAAAGCCACTGAGAACAGGTGTTCTGTCTCCTAGCTGTCACCTGTGTTACCAGATTTAATTCAGCTCAAGCAGCTTTATCTTATGTATCTATTTCTGAAATATTTTAACAGGACAGTAAAAGGCATTTTTCTCAAAAACAGTTTTGTGACTTTCCGTAGTAAGTCTCTAGAATCTTATAACCCTGAGAATAGTTCTTCGGAATGTCTGCCTTTCTAAAAAATAAACTTTTGCTTTATGGACATAGTAGATTATTATTGAAAAGTAGCTTATTAATATCAGATTAGATTTTACTTTGAGAAAGATTTAAATACTGTCCAGTTTCACACTTTTACTGAGATCTGTCTCATTAAGTTTTAGAGATTTTAATTTTTTCTATAAAAATTCAAATAATTTAGAATAGGATAAGAAAAACAAAATTCCCAGAAACCGTATTCCATAGTAGGTAATATTCTCACAGACTTCTTCCTGTGTTTGTGTGTTGTTTTGTTTGTATCTGTATCCACATGACTTTACGTACATTACTGGATGCGGCTAGTGTGTGTGTACTGGACAGTATCCCAGAATGACCTTTTTTTGGCACCTGTTATGATTTGAGAGGGCATGCTGTAACTTACCTGACCAGTTCCCCGTGCAGCAGGCGTTCGTGATTTCTACTGTTCTGTATGGAAACGCCTGTCACATGTCAAAGGTGACATGCAAATGCTGTCCTGGAAATCATGCCCCATTTCCAACTTCTGAGGAGGAGTCTTCTCATTATTATTTATTTCTGAATGAAACTGAAGTCTATATTTTGTTTTCTTTTATTTGAATTTTATTTTCCTGAAATAGCCATGAATTTTCCAGGAAAAAAAATGAGAAAAGCATACTATTTTGTGAAACTTGCTTTTAAGATTTTGTTTACAAAAAAGAAATACCTTTAAAACACAATATAGTCCATTGCATTTTTTTAAGATAGAAAATTGTATACATTTATGTAATGCTGCCTGAACACCTTTGGTAGGATAAGTTTATTAACATGGGGTTTTTAGGTTTAAAGGATAGTGTACACGTTTAAATTTTTGATAAAAATCACTAGCTTGTTATTCAGAATATTATACCCATGTACATCAACGGCACATGAAACTACTTTTCAATTTTTTATTGCCTATTTGATAAGATGAATTTTTTTATTTTTTATTTTTATTTTTTAGGCAGGGTCTTGTTCTGTCACCCAGGTTGGAGTGCAGTGGCACGGTCATGGCTCACTGCACCCTCAACCTCCTGGGCTCAAGCCAGCCTCCTGCCTCAGCTTCTGAGTAGCTAGGACTATAGGCACACACCACTATGTATGGCTCATTTTTAATTTTTTTCTGGAGACAGGGTCTCGCTGTATTGCCCAGGCTGGTCTTGAACTCCAGAGTTCAAGCAATCCTCCTGCCTTGGCCTCCCAAAGTGCTGGGATTACAGGCATGTGCCACCACACTGGCTGTCTCATTTTAATTTTGCTTCATTTTCATATATATAGTTCCCAAATTACAAAGTCATTGTATACTTTGAAGGCATGGTTAGAGACAGACATGTGCTTGGACGTGTGTGTGTGTACGTGTGCTCCATGCTTGCTGGATTGCAAGCCTGCTGGTGAAAATCATGATACTGTAATTGATGGGCAAGGCAGTCTGTCATAAGATGCCCTGGGCAGCCAGCCTGCTGGGCTGGCAGACTGCCTTGTGGAGCAGGGCTGTTCGAGAGCCTCTGGTGGTGGAAAGGGTCTCTGTGCTGTGCGGTGTGAGCCGCTGACCTTGTGTCTCTGTGGAGCCCTTGAATGTGACTTGCAGACCGAAGAACTGGACTTCAGTTTGCCACATGTGGCTTGTAGCGACCATATTAGATGGTGCAGTTTTGGAGCATTCATGTTCTAAATGCCTAACCACTCCAAGGGAAGCATCTTGGGTATAAAATATCGACCTCTTGAGAGGCACCTAGCATTTGTCTCCCCATCATGCCAGAGTTACAACTTGGAGAGTTCTTTTTTTTTTTTTTTTTTTTTTTTGAGACGGAGTCTGGCTCTGTGGCCCAGGCTGGAGTGCAGTGGCCGGATCTCAGCTCACTGCAAGCTCCGCCTCCCGGGTTTACGCCATTCTCCTGCCTCAGCCTCCCGAGTAGCTGGGACTACAGGCGCCCGCCACCTCGCCTGGCTAGTTTTTTTGTATTTTTTAGTGGAGACGGGGTTTCACCATGTTAGCCAGGCTGGTCTCGATCTCCTGACCTCGTGATCCGCCCATCTCGGCCTCCCAAAGTGCTGGGATTACAGGCTTGAGCCACCGCGCCCGGCCGGAGAGTTCTTAAAGAAGCATACAACTACTTGACTCCCCACCCTTCCTCTCCCTTGTATACACAGCAGGTTCTATAGCAAACACTGCCCCGCACAGATTAGTGGCTATCACATCTGATAGTGTTGCTTTTGCTCAAATGCCTCACAAAAAGTCAGCAAATTAGCTTTTTAACAAACTATATAGCAAAACAAAGTGTAGATTTTTTTCCCAAAATAATTGGCACTGTTTAGGTTAAGAATTTGGAGACATGGTTTGAAAGTGGGCCCCTATTTCTTCCTCTTTAATATACGCATGTTTCTTACATAAATGAATTTTGATTTCATAACATAGAGGAGTTGTAGATTCATGTTATTTCCCCTATTTAAATTCAGATAAATGCAGTTTTCATATGTGGACTAAATGTATCATTCAGAAATAGAATTTAGGGCTTTAAATTTTGTATGATGTGCTTTTACAGTAAGTGAGTTACAGAGAAAGTGAGTAAATGGGAAAATCACAGTGAGCTACCTGTTTTCTTTTCCATACTTGGCCCGCTGAAATGGAATACCGCTCCACTGAAATCCCTTCAAAGACATTTGTCTTGGAATTTTACAATTGCTTTATAATGTTAAATTTTTATATTACTATTCTTTATATCATCTAACAAACTTTGGTGTACATCCCACTTTGAAATAAAAGGATCAAATGAAGTCAAAAAAGACAAGTCAAGGTAATACAGAGGGGACATATTATTCCCGTGCGTCTTTAAAAACTGGAAAAGACTCATCCCCTACAAATGTTTCCGAAGGCATTTTTCTCTGTTTAAGGATCACAGGTTTTAAATTTTATGTTAATGTAGGGTGAATCAAAATCAGCCCACTTAACAAAATGTAGAAACACAAGAAAATGCAGATGAGGAAATAAAGAAGAATCTATGTGGAAGAATTTTATTACCAATTTCAAAATACTTTGGTTCTACATCTAATCCAAAAAGCTCTCTCAAATTTGCAGCACTTGATTCTCTGACTCATGTTCTTGACCATTAGGCGCTTACTGAGATCCAACGAAGAGAGCTATTTGGTAGTACTTCCACATTAGTAGGAACTATTCCTAAAATTTATTTGCTCCTGCCCTTTTAAAAATACTCAGAATGATATGTGTTTTGCAGGACAGTTAATACTTTAAAAATAGACTCATAGAAGTCTATAGAAAGCATTTAAAATTAAATTTTAACTTGGAGTGTTAAGCCTCATGTACTTTTTAAAACTCCCCATTGGGAGTTCACCTAGAGCTTTATCAGTTGGGTGCGCACTGCACACCAGTGCTGACTTAGGTCTAGGTAGGTTATGTTTGAGGCATTTGTACTATAACTTTTTGTTGTTGAGATGGTTAAAGAAAAAAAATCATGATGAAATCTCTGTTGAAATTAGAGAAATTTGTTTCTGAATATAGTTTTCATGCTTTTGGGTATGTAGGCAGTACAGTCTTTTTAAATTCCAAAAGTAAAGAGAATACACATATAATGTTTAGAATGAAAAATGGGATCAAATGCTGAATGAAAATACTTTGAACATAAATTCCTTATTATGTATCTATGAAGCTATAACTGCTCTTGCTTTCTGATAAACCATCTTTTAGTGTGGGAAATTTATTAATATTTTCACCCCAAATGTAAGTACCTTTACACCTTCAAGATACATATTAACACATCTAGAATGGAGATTTGATTTTTAAATAAGTAGAAATTGAAGCCATTGTTTTCTTAAATAGTAGACATAGTATTGAAAAACAACTAATGAACATTAATCAAATATTTTTACAATTTTTAAGATAACTGGGTCTTATAATTTTATACTAACAAAAGTAGAAAGTTAATTTTAGAAAGATTGTGTCTGAGCCAGGCACTTTTACAAGGCAGATTTGCAGTTCACCACAAGCTTAATTGGAGGAAAAAATGATGGGAACAGTGATAAAGCCAGAGGATTTAAAAATTGGATCTATAATATAAAACTGTAAAATCTTATGTATTGTTATCGAATCTAGGCCCAAACAAGAAGGAAAAAAGCTCACATAATTTTCCATGTTACCTTCCTGTGGAGACTTTAACAGTGGTTATGATCAGAAAGGATATGACTGTGAAATGTTTTGGATGTTGGTGTATTTGGCCTTTGTGATATATCTTTTGGTGGTTTGTTTAGAATCCTATTTGAAGTTTATCTTTTAACTCTGAGGGATTGAGAAGGTGATACTGAGCTGGTTCCTACATCAGGATGCTTACAACTTAATGTAGATTAAATAGAAGCTCACTCAGTGTTTCCAAAGTTGATGAACTGAAAATATTTACAAAGTACACACAGTTTCCTTGTGTTACCTCTGCAGTGCAGAAGGGATGAGAGGGAAAGGAAAAGTAGGTAGTACTTACATTGACTGGATGTCAGCCCCGTTAATCAAAGAACAAGTAATATTCATGCCTCGACCTGAAGACGGAGACATTTAACTTATTTTCTGAAAAGAATGGAAAGATTTATTCCGCTGAGGAATGCATTCTGCCTCTGCCGTTCAGTCTTGTTCTTCCTTTAGAGACTAGTGTTATGTAGAAGGGGAAAGGAACAAGTAGATACAAAACCTGTGTTCCATAAAATTTTTCTCACTTCCCTTTCCTATTTCTAAGTCACATAGCACACCACCGAGGGGTAAAGTTACCAGAAAAAGTGCATTAATATTGAATGATAAAATTTCTGACATGCATAGCACCCTTGGCTCTGTAGATAAATGCTATTTTAGCAGTTTCTGTGTGTGTGTGTGAACCTGTGGGCATAGTGGATTTAGAAATACTACATGTTTTTCTATCGCAGTTTGTTTTGTAGACTATATTTGAGAGATGCTTGAAAGTTACTAAGTCAGCCCAGTAGTAGACTGGCTGCTACAGAGCTGCTCATATCATGTGAACTCTTGATCTTAATGAAAATTTATCTTCCATTAGAGAAGAAAGAGTTGGCCTTGTAAAAATTAATAAATATAGATACAGCCACAGTGGTATTCAGTGGCATTTTGTAAATCTGGATGAACAATTCGTGTGCGTCAGTGATTCTACAGGACTAACTTATTGACTAGGAAGTGGCCCGTGACTGGAGTCTTCTTTGCCAGGATGCTCTAATAATCTACCTTGAGACATTCTTAGTAGTTTGAATTCTCTTGAGGTCCTACTTTTACCTATAATAAGGCATATTTGTGATAGCTTAGAGGAGGTTTTTAAACCTGAATTCTTACAAGTTAAAAAAAACTACTCTCAGAAGCTCCAGTGCAAATACCTGTTGGGACAGTCTGTGGGAGAGTTAGGGTGCGGCTCTATGGAATCCTGCGTAATTCAGTGTGATTCGTTCCAGAGGAGAAGTGGGTAGGTCAAGTTTTCTACCATTAACACTAGCAATTGGTGTGATGTACTGTTCTTCTGGTCTAATAGGTAGGCGATTTCAGTGTGTCAGTACTGGGAGTGAAAAAACTGAGCAGGAGTATATTTTTAGAAAATAGTTTTAGAAAATGATTTTCATTGATGGGCTACTTGAGTCTTGGTGGTTTGAAGGGAGAAGGGGCAGGATAGGGTAACTCATCACCACTTACGCTAGACCAGCTTCACTTTTAAAGTCTCAATTATTGGGGCTTCTTAAAAATTCTGTGTTATTTCCTTTATATTCCATTGTTGCAAGTGGGTCTAGAGGATATTGCAGAGTGTCTTGACTTCTGTAACAACATAGAATCAAAATAAATTAAAAAACAGCTCCTAGATCTCCTCTATAATTCTGATTGCAGAACACAAAAGAACCAAAATAAATTTTATCTAAGAGAATTTTATCTAAGAGGATTTATTTTGATTCTTTTGTGTTCTGCGATTAGAATCGAAGAATTGCGATTGAGGAGACTGAGGAGCTGTTTAATCCCTAAGATGATACAGGTAATTTATATGTAGATTAGCATTTCTACAAATAAGATCTAGAGGCCACTTGTACAGGAATCACCTGGTGTGCTTGTTTAAAACACAGCCTCCCACCGGGCGCGGTGGCTCACGCCTGTAATCCCAGCACTTTGGGAGGCCGAGGCGGGTGGATCACGAGGTCAGGAGTTCAAGACCAGCCTGGCCAATGTGGCAAAACTCCATCTCTACTAAAATTACAAAAATTAGCCAGGCGTGGTGGTACCTGCCTATAGTCCTAGCTACTCAGGAGGCTGAAGCAGAAAAATCGCTTGAACCCTGGAGGCGGAGGTTTGCTGTGAGCCGAGATCGCACCACTGCACTCCAGCCTGGGTGACAGAGTGAGGCTCTGTCTCCAAAAAAAAAAAAAACAGCCTCCAGGGTTCCACCCCAGACAGGCTCTGGGGATAAAGCTCAGGAATCTACATTTCCAGTCAGTACTATAGGTGGCTGTGTTCACTAATATTTCAGTGAGCTCTTGGTGACATTATTCTTGATTGTTAGAAGTCAGCAATTGATATTTCAGTGTCCTCTAGCAGTGAAATGATTCATACATCAGCAATAAAATGATTTATGTTGGTCAGAATATGCTGACACAGACTTGGGTGTAACTGCTTCCCATTTTAGATGGGTCCTCATATTCTTGAGTTTAACTGCATGGAACAGTTTCTCTAGTAGGCAATGAACACAGTAGTGAGTGGCACCAGTTCAATTCAACTGATACGTATTGAACATTTACTGTGTGCCAGGTCCTATGCATGGCTGTTGCAAAAGAACGCTGAAATTGACACTATGGACCCTGCTTTCACAAAACTTAGTCCCCCTAGGGGTCAGCCTGTGTTTTTGTACTGCCTGTGAGCTAAGAATGGCTTCTATGTTTTTAGATTGTTGAAGAACAATGACAAGAGAAATAATTTGTGATGTGAAAATTACAAAAAATTCAAATTTTAGTATCCAAAAGTTTTCTCTGAACACAGCCACACTCGTGATGTGTGCATTACTCATGATTGCTTTGTCACTACAACAGCAGAACTAAGTAGTCAAGACAGAGACCAACCACATGGTCGCAAAGCCTAAAATATTTGCTCTCTGGCCCTTTCCATAAAATGTTTCCTGACTTTTGGTCTAGTTTGCTGTGGAAAGAATATTCTGGATATTGGGAATGCCCAAGGAAGTTTGAAGCCCTTGTCTCGTTTAATCACAGACGTGGGGACTTGGCTGAGGTGAACTCTAGCTGCATAGATAAGTATGTCTGAAAAAAGAAGTCTGGATTTCCAATTTTGCACTTCTTTCCTGGTTTTGGATACTCAGTGAACCGAAATGACCAAGATCTCCACAGGTTCGTTTTCTGCCAAAACAGGTTTCTATGACTGAAAAACTGTATCTCTGTAAAGAACTGAAAATTCTGCACTGATAAAGGCATGTAGTCCCGAATGCTCCTTAGGTAATGATCCTTGGGCATCGCTATCAATAGTCAGCTGTGGATAAACTGACAAGACCAGGAGTGGCCAATAGTGTCTTCCAGGCAGAAACACCGAAGGGCACCAAGTGTGTCTGTTACTTGATTCATGCTTTGTCTGTTTTCTGCCTAGAGGCATCTGGTTCAGTGTAGCCTGGCAGTTACTTACAGCTGGCTTAAGAATCCCTTGTTCAAGATGTTCACATTTTCTGTTATTTTTTTCTTAAAGGAGGGAAGCCTCAACATGTACTTTAGTTCTTCCATAAACATCTACAGCACTGCTTCAGATCTGTGATTACTGTCACTTTTAAGTAGTTACAACAGCTTTGCCATGCCATAGAATGTTTCTTTCTTGATTACTTGTAAAAGTTAACCACAGTCACTCCCACATGCCTGCAGGTGATGTGAACTCTGGATTCTGACCTGAACCCTGTTACAGGGAGGCCTTGGTTGAAGAATCCTCAGGCCTGCAAATTGAGAATAGGAATAATTCTTCAAAGCCTGAGAAAGATTTGGGTCAGAAATAATCTGTACATATTATAAAGCATTGCTTTTATGTTTTTCTGACCTTGTTGTCAAGAGCTATCTGCTTAGTTTACTTCAGAAGCTACCTCTTTCTTAGTTGCAGCTTTTTCTCAAGTCACTGACAATGTTTTGGTCTGGCTGACAGGTGCCGGCTGAAGCCCTTCAGTGTGAACGCCACAGAAAGCGGCTCCACAGCTTGTTACCTTAAAAACCCCCAGAAATCTCCTTGTACAGCCCTGGGACAGAATGTGCAATGTCCTGTTGATTTCTTTTGTGAAATGCCAAGTCTCTCAATTATAACTAGAAAGTCTTGGAAAGAAAACCCTCAAGCTTATCAAATGTGAAAGCATCTTACAGCAAATGTTTTGTTCCTACAAATCACTGGGAGGGATTTTGGTTCTGTCGAGAGTCCTCTTTTTTGTTTGTGTCAGTTCACCGAGAAAGCGCCTCAGCCTGTGAATCTGGGAGCAGTTTCTGTCAGCCTCTGTGGCCTTCCCTTGGGTGGTGTGAGGCCCATCACAGAGCAGTGCTTGAGAAGGGTTTCATGGTGTCTGGAATAGGATTCCTCATTTATCACCGAAAAGGTGGGTGGGCAACAAGTAAATAAAAGGAACATAGAAACTTTCAACAAAATAATCTCCTTTGACTGTGAAATTCCTTTTAGTCAGTCCTTCTATACAGCCCAAATCATTGAAGTTTCTAACTATAATAACTGAAAAAAAAAAAAAAATACTTAAAACATAACCCCCATAGCACCCTTAGCGTATAAATGAGAGAAGTGTTCTTCTTTGTGCGATTGAGTAGATTGAGACCGTCCTAGAGCTGGTAAGTTAGGATTCAAAATAAAAACTCAGGTTAACCTCCAGATCCCTTTAAAAGAGCATGTGAAGACACACCACTTTACATCTTCTCAGAAGACCAGCAGAGGTTACAGTCAGGGCTGCTGCACCAGCGTGTGCTTGTCCGTGTTTCTGTCACGAGGTCTCTCAGGAAGTTGGGGCAGTGCTCTTCATCACACCTCTCAGAAACGCCTGGGGGCTTTTAGGACTATGAATGCCCAGACCCCATCCTGCAGCCAGTTGTATCAGAATTTCCAGGGGTGGCACCTGAGACAGTGGTGGGTTTTTTTCCTTTGAGGTAAAATCACATATACACTGACATGCACAAGTCTTAGGTGCCATTCGAAGAATACACAGGCGTGCACTGGTGCAACCCAAGTCCCATCAAGCTACAGGGAAGCTCGCTCTTGTCCTGGGCCAGTAGATCGCCACTCCCACGCCCCCTCCCCAGACAACCATTGTTCTGCTTATTTTCCATGAGGGGTAAGTTTGGCCTGTTCTAGAACTTTATAGAAGTAGATACTGATGTTTCTTAAAGGCTTCCCAGGTGGTTCTACTGTAATAGACACGTAAGTAGGATATCTGAATCTGAATGGTGCTTTGTTAAAATGAGGTGTATAAGACACTCCTGGGGTAGTTATGAAGGCAGTATCTTCAAAGAATTCTGGAAGTTTCATCAGAGTTGAGAAGATGGGGTGGGCCCTATCCAGGTGACCTTGTTTCCTTTCGTGCTTTACTCAGTCATTTTTCCAGGCCCAGATTACCACTTTTAATTGCACTCAGAAGGAGAGAGATACTCTAGCAAACTAGTTCCAAGCAAATTTAAACAGACAAAATCAGACTTTCATCCTCTATTAGGCCACTTAGTTTTGTGAAATTAAGGCCCTCCGCATGAACTGCATGCGTTCTGTCTTTCCAAAAATAAGGAGATGTTGCTGCACATGGTTACACCAAATTAGCAATTGATTTAAAATGTTTAAACAGATAGAACCAAGTTTGTGAGAGCGTGTAATATCCACAATTTATGTTAATTCTCTATTTAAAAAGAGTAGGAACTAAATATAGACCTTTATTTAAACTGGGTAATTACATGAACAAGTGTTACCTAAACTTCTGTACTACCGTTTCAAAGTAGGAACAATCTAGTTAAGATGTTTTAGCTATAGTGATATTAATTCTGATATAAAATTCTGATTCTAGCAGTGCATAATCTTTGCCCATATAGAAATAATGGATTGCTTTATTTTCTAAAGAGTTAGAAACAAGAGAGGTGAACGTGCAGAAAGGGAAAAACAACAAGAAACTCCTGCACATAATGCAGTGCACAGTACCTTGAGACAGAAGCAAGAGGTCTTGGCTGGATGGAATAAGGCTGGTCAGCAGGGCTCAGGCCTCCTCTCCCAGCTGTCACTACTCAAGGGACCAGAGAGCCTAGAGCTAAGATCCAGAGGGGAAGGGATTCCTGCCCTGTTGAATTGATGGAAGGCTGTGCACGGTAGTTAGTGGAATATTAAAATTATATTTCAGCGCTACATAACAGTGTTGGTTGTATCTTTCCTTTGAATAATGTTTCCTATTAAAGGAACCAGAACCCCACTGATAGTATTACAAGACTTCTAACCTGGTGTAGATTGCTATTATGTCTGAATTTAGATAAATTCATACTTTAATGATATTGATATTTGAAATCAGTTTTAATAGTGCACCCAAAGTTTGAGTTGGCATGAGAGAAGGCCATGTGGCTAGAAGCATGAGTTTTTACTCTCCTTTCTTTTAAGAAGAATGTAGATTTTATAAGCGCCAAGAACAACATAGCAATCTCTAACCTTCTTAGCTTTTCTCTTCCCTGTATCTGACAGTTCATCACACTGCTTATTTAGTACAGAAAGCAGTGCACTGAAGGATGTCCATTCTATTATTTAGTACAGAAAGCAGTGCACTGAAGGATGTCCATTCTATTATTTAGTACAGAAAGCAGTGCACTGAAGGATGTCCATTCTAGTAAGTAGCTGACTGTGCTTCAGATCCAGGGCGCACCTTCTGCATTCCTGTGTGAGATGCCGAATGCAAAACAGAGGATCATTTTTTATTGTAGTCTAGGGTACAAGTGTACGAGAGGTGCCTGCTAGTATTTCACAAATGTGTGTGTGTGTGTGAAAAGCACTGGGGATCTTGTTAAAAATAAGAGTGGTTTTCAGTGTTCTCACTACAAAAACCAATTAGCTCTATTTCGCCATTGCACATATTTCAAAACATCACACTGTACCCACAAGTATATATAATTTCATTTTGCCAATTAAAATTTCAAAAAAGTTTTTTAAAGAGTTGCTAACCAATGCTGCTGATTAAACAAACTTAATAACTATAGAGTTCAGTGTTTGTGTAAAGTTTTGTCTCTAAACAGTGCATATGGCCAAATACTGTGCTAATAAATTACTTGAGTGAGTTCTTCATATCCTCCTTCATGTGGCTGTGTTCAACTCATTTTAATTTCAGTTAAGTTCTTTTGTTAGTTTTCAAAAAGAGAATTCTCAAGTTACATCAATTCCCCCCCTCCACACCAAAAAAAAAAAAAAAAAACCCACCAAGATTATAAACCCTGGGTTTAGGAAATTTCATTGCACTTTACATTCCATATCTGTGCCATGGGTACTGTCTTGGCAATGCATCACTGTCACCTGAGGAATAAACAAATGAACAAGCAAATACAAATCACAGGCCCTGCCTCCAGAAATCACAGCCCAGATGCTCAGCGAGTGATGCCAGCTGCATTTCATAGAAGTTCAGTCCGTATCTCTGATGCCAGGCCAGGCGTGAGAGAGCGTTTCATAGAAGTTCAGTCCGTATCTCTGATGCCAGGCCAGGCGTGAGAAGAACTGCTCTGTGATCGGCGTAAACAGAGCCGCTGTGGGCACTGGGCACAGGCTACAAAGCGGCCTGAGGAGAGAGCACTGACTGCACTGCCAGAGGACCTAGGTGAGAAGTGGAGTCAGGAAGGTGCAGTGCAGACATCAGGTAAATGAAGTCAAGTTTAGTTTCTCACTAGTAAAATGTGTTTCCACTTGTTATTTAGATATTTTATGTGTATCTAAACAGTGTGTGTAAGTATAATCAATTCACGTAAGCCCTAGCTAAAAGTTCAGTTCTGTGAGAAATATTTGTCCTTTCCTCTACTGTGTTTACTATACTGGAGTGACTTCCTATGCTTACAGTTCTTTTAGGAAGAATTAGACCATTGGGCAGAGAATCGTCATCTAGTGACCTGAAAAGTTAAAGCATCTGTTAAAATAGCGGCCACACCACCCATTTCCTCTGCAGTGTGAACCAATCACATTTCCCATTTCCTCTGCAGTGTGAACCGATCACATTTGCATGCCTGGTGTTTTGCCTTTGCTTCCTTTAGGCTGTTGTAACATCAGGGACTTTGACTAAGGAAGTAGGGCACACTTGTCCTCATTTCCTAGCTGTTTAGAAATAACATGCGTAGAATCCTATTTTTTCTTCATGTGAAAGTAGATGTTTTTGGTGCAATAAATGGAGGAACCTAACTAGCTGCAGGCTAGACTAAGAATTGGAGTTATTCCTGAGTGGATCCATGATGCTAAGAAAGGAGATGTTAGTGTGCAGCTGTGCTGTACACAGTGAGTGACACAGATTTTCAAAATCACCTTTTAAACAAAGAACACTGTTCTATTGAAATTTACCATTCATTATTGCTCATTTAAGATGTTCCCTCAAAGGACTTTAGCCATTGATATTGTTTGTAAAATAAGCGATTCTCCCTTATGTCTATTATTTGTAACCTAAAAATTAAGTTTTAAAATACCAAGAAAAGAAAAAATATATACTCCTCTAAGGATATTATATTAGGTGCAACATAATATTTTAAAATTCTCACCTTGTTCCATTAGATGCTGTTTTTCTTTGCAAATATCCAAGATTTCTCTTGGTCAAGTATGTTAGAAAAAGTGCATCTTTTAATACCCTGCATACTGTTTCATATATGTCTTTTACATGAATATAGACATGAATTATCAGATTTTGTACCATTTTTTCTTCTTTCATTTTCAATAGAGCATTAAGAAGAAGAACACAAACAAACAGGAGATGGGCACATACCTGAGGTTCATTGTCTCCCGCATGAAGGAGAGGGTGAGTCCTGCTCAGGGAATCCCTCAAAATGTCCCCAAACATATTTTCCTGTGGCTCATTCTTTCAAAGTTGGAAGAGCGAGAAGTAACAAATATGTACATAGCAATGTGAAGTGTGGAGAGCGCCCCGTCATATTTCTTTTCGGCAGTCAACAGTTCTATGACAGGCAGTTAGATTTTTTTGTCTGTTTTTGGCATGGACATTTTGACATAAGCTACATGAGATTAGAAACGTTTACATTTTTGAATGTCATTCATTGGAATGAACATTTTCATTGATGATGACTCTTTAAAATGAAAGGTAGTTTTTCCAAATAACTATTCTATCACAACTTTAAGGAATGTCATATTAAACTATATAGTAGTATATGTACATTTTTTCTGTTAAGTTTTAAAGTACTTCCTCTGAGATTTTGCTTTAAAGGTAGAAAATCCTGGCCGGGCGCCATGGCTCCCGCCTGTAATCCCAGCACTTTGGGAGGCCGAGGCAGGAGGATTGCTTGAGCCCAGGAGCTCAAGATCAGCCTGGGTAAGATGGCGAGACCCTGTCTCTGCAAAAATGAAAAATAAAAAGATAGAAAGTATTTTGAGCTTTAGGAATTGATGTCTTACCTGCCTTCCTTTAACCACATTTAAATTGATGTACTAACACCCTCTTAGGCTATAGATCTTAATAAAAAGGGGAAGGACAGTAAACACCCGATGTACAGGCGGCTGGTGCACTCAGCTGTGGACGTTCCCACCATTCAAGAGGTAAAGTCGGTTTCTTTTATTTCCACTTCAAATAAATTTTGTTAACTAACAAGTTAAAGAATAATGTAGCAGTTAAGCAGATTTTGGTTCTTCTTCTTTCCTTGAAAGTATACTTTTTTCCACTTCCTAAAACAAAAGACAAGCATAACTACCAAATGAAGCATTATTAATTTGTAAATTTCATGTGCTTACTGTAATACAAATTAGGTGTCATCTTTAAAAGGCCTGGTTCTAAAGATGAGCAACTTATAGCTTCTTGGTCCTTGTTGATTTAAGGAAATGCCTTACAGCCTGGGCAATTTAGTATTTCAGATGTAAAGAATGTTTTCCAGGTTTAGCAGTGGGACCTGAGAGTTCCCCTCAGAAAAAAAAGTAAAGCATAGAACTGATCTGCAGTCTTGGGAAACAATAAAATGAACAACAACAACAAAATATGGTTAGAAAAGTTAATTGTTCTTAAAGGTCTTAATTTTACTGACTGTAGCTGAGGATTGCTTTAGTTTGTTCACGTCCAGTAACAAATTGCAACAAAACCCAGCAGAGCACAGACATATTTGCAGCCAGCGTTACTGAATCACTAATTCTGCGTCTCACGTGTCATGTTGGAAATTTAAAATCTTACACTTGGTCATTATAGCCTATAGGGAGACCACAGGAATAATTTTAAATCATCCTACAAGTTTCCTTAGTCCCTGAGAAAGACTATAGCTGTATTATTTCAATACAAGATAAGGGTAAATGAAGGTTTTTCCCTTAAAGTAACTGGTAAATCCTGGAACAAACCAAGTAGTTTTAATTTTACCTCCTACCCTAGCCATAGCCCCTTCTCCTAAACTGTAAGACCTCTACAGAATATGTGAGAACCCAGACGTCCCTTCCTCCCCCACTGCCTTTATCATGCGGGTTCCTTCCTGTTGAAATCCTCTAAGATTTGGCACAGAGAGGGACACCTGAGATATTATTTTAAAATCATTTGTAAACCAATTCCTAGCCCCAATTCAGAATTATAAATATGTCTTAGTAGTTACGGTAAACTGTCACAGAGGCTAACAGTTCTGTTTTTCAATCTTCCTGTGTTATAAAGAATGACAGGTATGTGCTTAGGGTCTCATCACCCACACTGGCCCAGGCATTCATGCGTTACAAAGCTTAGCAGCAGCTTTCTACATTGTTGTCAAGTGCGATGTTCAAGCCATTAACGTTCACTCTGATAAATTAACGTAGTATCTGTGTGGCTGCAGGTATCTGACCTGTCACGCTTCATCATCCTGCATTATTAAAACCAGCCGCAGGTGGAGTTGTTGGTTTCTTTTACACACATTCTCTGTGAATACTGTGGGATGGCAGTAATCATCCTGATGTCATCCTAGAAAAGTCTGCTTGTCCTATGAACTTAGCCCAGACAGGTGTTTTCACGGGTAACTCTCTTCGTCGTTCTGTTTTTGCCCCCTGCAGAAAGTGAATGAAGGGAAATACCGAAGCTATGAAGAGTTCAAAGCTGATGCTCAACTGCTTCTCCACAATACCGTGATTTTCTATGGAGGTTGAATATTTTTGTGTTTTTTTGTATGCATTTTTAAACACACCATTTACATTCCATATTGAACACTATCTTTCATAAAACATTACATTCAAAGAATTAATACCTTAATGATCTACAGTAAGTGATAATGTTAGAGTCTAAGGTTAGGAATATCTGGTGATACAGATTATAGAATGGACTGGCCAAAGATAAAATCATAGTATACTAAATGATGAAAACACAATTGTTCTTTACAGTTTTATATGTATTTGTTTTAGCTGAGAGGTTTTTTATAAGCACTATGATTAATTCTGATCATTTCCCCAGAAGTTTCACATCATCCAAAGGTAAGGTTATGCTCTATACCTAGAGAATTAGTGGTTGTGTTGGATGGAAAGCAAAAGCCGCCTGTGTAATTTTATTTTGCTATTGTTATTTTAAATGGACATTTTGGTTTGAAATGGTAGATGTCTCCTTTTGCAGACTGAAGGAAAAGGATACTAACTTTGAATCTTGTATTTGCAGACTCTTGCTTATAGGTAATATGTTTTTAATTACAGCAGACAGCGAACAAGCTGACATTGCGAGGATGCTGTATAAAGACACATGTCATGAGGTACTGTTCACTGCCCAATAATTGTACTTTCTATAATTGAAATTAATTTATTTCAGGATTGCACTCTTATCTACATTTTAATTGTACCATTTCCTTTCAATGTTTTTTATTGCCGGGCGTGGTGGCTCAAGCCCTGTAATCCCAGCACTTTGGGAGGGCAAGTTGGGCAGATCACGAGGTCAAGAGATCGAGACCATCCTGGCCAACATGGTGAAACTCCGTCTCTACTAATAATACAAAAATCAGCTGGGTGTGGTGGCGCACGCTTGTAGTCCCAGCTACTCGGGAGGCTGAGGCAGGAGAATTGCTTGAACCTGGGAGATGGAGGTTGCAGTGAGCCAAGATAGTGCCACTGCGCTCCAGCCTGGTGACAAAATGAGATTCTGTCTCCAAAAAAAAAAAAAAAAGTCTTTTATTTTCACGTTTGACGTAGATGGGAAATAATGCAAATAGAAAAATAATTCTCACAAAACTGGGAGTCAGATTTAGTTACTAATTAACTTCTACAAGGGAACTCTCAGCCACCTTCAGGACTGTTGCGTTAGCTACGTGCTGCGTGCGAATGTGTCTTGCTGGGCGGATGTGCAGTATACAGCACCCTCTTGTAATGAAGGATCCAAATTTGCATCCCTTCTAAACTACATAGGCAAAAAGCAAACCCAACCAAAAATGAAGTGCATTTAAGGAAGTATATCTTTTGGTGGTCTTACTTAAAACACTCACCTGTAGCCTAGCCATATCATCTTTGCAAAAGTTCCTCAGTTTATACAAAAAGTTTTGTTTCTTGAATTCATTTCAAATTTGACTTTTATTTTTATTTGTTCAATAAGCATTTACTGGGTGCCTCCTATGTGCCAGGCGGTATGTGAGAAGGAGTAAAAGGTGATCACAGCAATAAGCATTTACTGGGTGCCTCCTGTGTGCCAGGCAGTATGTGAGGAGGAGTAAAAGGTGATCACAGTGCAGGCCTCCTGCTCATAGAGCCACATTCTGAAGAGGGAGACTGGGAAAAAGGAAAAAGAAACAGATAAAATATGTCTGTTTACAAGTTGTAAAAGAATGTTATGAAAGAAAACAAGGAACTAAAATAGAGAATGAGGCGCAGGTAAGGACTGCTGTGATTGGTAGCAGATGTTGTTACCTTCCTGAGGAATATTCAGTCTGAAGTGCTAACCAGTGAGGTCTGGGCAGGGCCCGGTCAGACCAGCCTCGGCTTCTGTTCCAACTGGGGCCTGAGACCAGCGACAGGGTTCTAAGAGGACAGTGACAGGGTCTTCAGTGTCATTTATTGAAAACTTTAAAATTTAAGCTTAAAAGATTAAGGAACAAAATTCAACACGATTTATGTATGTGAATGTTAATTGGCATGGATACATTTTACATAGTTTAATGTGTGTGTATGTTTTATGTAGGCTAAAGTAGTTTCTTTTCTTTTTCAGCTGGATGAACTGCAGCTTTGCAAGAATTGCTTTTACTTGTCAAATGCTCGTCCTGACAACTGGTTCTGTTATCCTTGTGTATGTGAAATTTTGTGATTTTTGTTTTTTACCTCTTAAGTGTGTAACATACAGCTCTAAGGAAGTTTACTTCCGGTTTGGTTAAAGATGATTTTCTTCCTAAATTTCTAAAATATCATAGTATATATGGGTTTAATGAGTATAAACAACTGAAATGAAAAAAAAAACAGGGCTTGTTACCCATTTCTGATTTTAAAATGAGATATTGGATAAAAATAAATCTTGGGTCCTTTTTCTTTTTGAGACGGGGTCTCACTGTGTCACTCAGGCTTGAGTACAGTAGTGTGATCTCGGCTCACCATAGCCTCGACCTCCCCCAGGATCAAGTGATTCTCCCACCTCAGCCTCCAGAGTAGCTGGGACCACAGGCACGTGCCACCACATCTGGCTAATTTTTGTATTTTTTGTAGATATGGGGTTTCACCATGTTGCCCAGGCTGCTCTCAAACTCCTGAGTTCAAGCAGTCCTCCTGCCTCAGCCTCCCAGAGTGCTGGGATTACAGGCGTGAGCCACCACGCCCAGCATCTGGATCCTTTAATAAAGTGAATTTTTGTTTCTCTTTTCATTCTTTCACGAGAGACCTAAGGCTTTGCATTTGTCTGTAGCTGTAAAATTTCCCCAAAATGATACGGCGTCAAGCCGGGCACTGACAAAGGGAATTCTGAGCATTCTTGGCCAGCAGCCTTGGCTGCCTGAGAGAAGCCAGCCCTGTGAGACAGTGCTGTGCCAGCCTAAAATGTCCCCATTTCTAACAAATTCCCGGGGGTGCTGATGCTGCTGGCCCCCCGGCTGCACTTGGCAAAGCGGGTGCTCTTGTCTGCCACCATCGTGCATGTGGATGGCCTTGGCTTCAGGGGCCGCCGTGCTCCAGTCCCAGCCTCTTACGAGGAACTCTGATGCAAATAGAAAAATCAGTCAATCCCAGAAAAAAAAATCTCGTGTCTAAGAGTTATGAAATAAATGTTTTAGAAATAATGGATTATATGTGGCTAGTTTAATATTAATGGTACACTTGCATTTAATACTTTAAAAGTAATATAACAAGGTAAAACATTTCATTTCCAGATACCTAATCATGAGCTGGTTTGGGCTAAAATGAAAGGTTTTGGGTTTTGGCCTGCCAAAGTCATGCAGAAAGAGGACAATCAAGTCGACGTTCGCTTCTTTGGCCACCACCACCAGAGGTAATTCGCAACCCCATGTTCAGTGTCACCGCCATGCTTATGAAGTCCTTAAGAAAGTCTGATGATTTCTGCATCAGAGATGCATGAAGTTTATTTTAAATTGGAAAAAAAAAAGGCACATTATGCAGCCAAGAATATGTTCCAAGATAAATTGTTTCCAGGTATTTTTCAGATACTGTTTAGTAAACAGGACATTTTTAATAACTGACACTGTTGAACTTCAGAAGCACATTAGTACTAAGACTGAATTTATAGTACAATGGGCAGAAGGGTCTCAGAATGTGTCCGGTAATGACATCACAGTTGCTCTAGCCGTCTTCAAGGCTCAGTTAAAGACATAGACTAAAATCATCAATCTTGTGATCTCAGAATGTGTGTAAATACCTGAAGTGTGCATAAAAAAAAGCCACAATAGGAATAAAGAATTAACATGCAATTTATTTGGTTCATTTAACACAGATACTGAGATAAGGTGAAAAAGTGACAGTAGTCAGCTACGTGATCTAAAAGTGATACTTTGCAAGGATTTAAATGAACAGCCCATGAGGCGTCTCCTGTCGTACCAGGAGGCTACTAGTGCGTAGAGAAGCTGCACAATGAGGGGCCTTACTCCTCCCTGTGGTAAAGTTTTACTTGGTCTTTATTTAATTTAAACAGAAGTGTAGTTATAAGAAACCTATAAATACTATAAATTTCCCAAAAGGTAGTTCTGTTCTTTCATAAGTAGATACACACTCACCTGACACTCTCATGTCCAGAAACATTAAATGATGATCCAATAAAATAATACAAAATGAATGTTTTAATTACATTATTAATAAGTGGTAATTTTTAACATATGCTTAATACCTTATACTCAGATGGTTTCAGTTTCTTATCAGAACAGGCAAGGAGGTAATGTATTTTTGATAGGTTAGGGCAAGTCTTTATGTGAGATTGTGTCCTTGCTTCACCGTCTTCTACCCTAATCTGGACACATTAGTCAGTTTCTGTGAGCCTTAGCAAAATAAGGGCCTCTTATAAAAGTTTTTGTAAGGTTTAAAGAAATGTTTAGAGAGACTGAGCATAGTACCTAGCACATAGTGAATACTCAGTAAAGGTCAGCTTTTATAATACAACAAATAATCAAGGAATAACGGGGGACAGTTTGCTTCAATGTTTTTCACATTAAGTAAAACACAGTTAACTTAGAAAAAACAAGAATTCAGTTATTTTATAGCCATACTAATAGGAAAGAATAATCTGATAATTAGAACTTTTTGTCTATATATTTTTCTTTTTCATCAACTTGCAAGTAGCTTTATAGTGTCTTCAACTGTGAGTGATATTAATAATGAGTTAACTGGTATAGATGTCATTCAGTACACTATGCAGAAAATATTTTTAAAGAATATTTGGGCTAATCTGCAGCAGTCCTAGTCTGTCACCTAAAGAGAGAATTAAAACATCAGATTGCATTTTTAGAGGTATTTTTTTTCCCTCAAGCTTCTTAGGTCCTAGAAGATTTTACCTAAATAATTCTAGACCAATGGGACTCTTAAGGACTTTATTTTAGAAAATAAGAGAGGTTGACAAACTATGTAAAATCATTTTCCTTTTTCCTGGATACAATGTGAACAATTCGAAGTGACAGATTGGTTAGGATATACTTTATAGTCTACCATATTAGAATGTTTAAAAAATTTGATAAAATTATAATCATGAATTTTTAATTATTTAAGCAACATATGCTCAAAAGTTCTAGTTGCTGAGGAGCCTCTGGTTGCAAGTTCTGGCTGATAATTATTCTTTGCTAGTCCATCATATCGTTACATGTAAGTGGGAGGAAAAAGAATGAATGGTTTTGTACCGTTCGTTTCCTCCCATACGCGCCAACAGAATATGCTGCTCCTCCGTAGACAATGAGCACATTGTAAATTTCCAGGAAAAGGGTCGAGTATGATTGTGTTTACATGTGAGAGCTGCTTCAGTGAGGTTTCTGTAGGATTTGCAAGATTTTGCCTGCCAAAGAAAGTAGCCGGTAAGACCTGTCTTAAGGATGCTGAATCTTTTGGCTGCAAGTCGCTGGTGGATGGCCCAGGCCAGGAAACCAGGTACAGACAAAACAGAGCTAGAGCACTTTGGGCTCATTGACATCAGATCACAGAACCATTTTATTCTGCACGTATAGTCCGAGCATTGACAGACATAGAGCCAAATTAGACTCTTCCTCTTTTTATTAGGCTTACCTTAAATTACAGGGTGTGTGTTTGCTTTTTTATTTTTATTTTTTTGTAGATCAGAGAGCATACCCTGTGATAATTTTTTAAACTGAAATCTGATTATCTACAGTACTGGAGTTGATTAAAAGAGAATAGAAGAAGTACATCATGAACTGTGTTGAGGCTTTTTAAAGAACAGATGTGAATCCATTTTATTTAAGATAAATAAGGAAAATACCCCTGTAGATACAAGTTCATTCCAGGTAGTCAGCACTGCTTGTAACAGAATTCTCCCTGAAAAGCAAACTACTTTGAAAAAGTCAACAAACCCCCCCCCCCCTTTTTTTTTTTTTGAGATGGAATCTTGCTCATCACCCAAGCTGGAGTGCAGTGGCGTGATCTCGGCTCACTGCAAGCTCCGCCTCCCGGGTTTACGCCATTTCCTGCCTCAGCCTCCCGAGTAGCTGGGACTACAGGCGCCCGCCACCACACCCGGCTAATTTTCTGTATTTTTAGCAGAGACGGGGTTTCACTGTGTTAGGCAGGATGGTCTCGATCTCCTGACCTCGTGATCCGCCCGCCTCGGCCTCCCACAGTGCTGGGATTACAGGCGTGAGCCGCCGCGCCCGGCCAACAAACCCCTTTTATTGAATTCCTACTACGTAATAGGAAATCAATAAACATCTGTTGACTGGAACAGTAAATATATTCAAAATCTAATGGCAAGAAACTCTTCCACAAGCAGAATTTCATTTGCACTCTGCATTAGAGTTTAGTTTTTCAAAGTTCCGTTTACTTTGATATGGTTTTTAACAAAGCACTTATGCCAGATGAGACATAATTGATATAATATTCACCAATATATTTATAAATAATGTTATAGAAGTTCAGATATAACAATTATAGCTGTTGTTAGCATCTAATGATACAGATTACTGTATATTTAAAATGTGCTTCTAGGTTATAAAGTTTGGCTGTACAAGGAAGTAGAAATCGCTATTTATGGCTGAGCCACATGTGTGATTCCCTAAGAGATTCCTTCGAAACAGTCACAGGCCCAGTATTTCTGGAGCTCTATAATTACAGGCCAGGGATGAAAACTGTGATATATATGCTTTTAGCAGGAAAAAAAATCTTTAACAGAAAACTGAAAAGCATAACTGTGTGTGTTTCTAGTACCATATCGCAACGTGTACTCGGCTGTAGAAAATGTCTGTTACTCATGCATCCATATAGTTTCCTACCTCATTTATGATGTTCCCTCTGCCTGGAATCTCTCCACTCACATTGTCTGCTGTCTACTGTCTACTGTCTACATCTTTCTTATCTTCCAAGACCAAGGCCGAATAAAATGTTCTGACCACTCACAACCCAATGTAAACTCTTCCTCTCCATAGCACCCTCGAGTACCTTTACTACCTGCTGCATTGCATTATAATTATTCCTCAGTTCTTTCTGACAAAATTGTAAGTCCATCAAAGGCAGAGGCAGTGTAGGAAGTGCCATCCTAATCATCATACCACCCGAGAGATTCCAACCACTAATAGTTTACCTTAACCCCTGTGGGCAGCGTCTCTTGCTGCCGTCAAATGAGGGAATGAAACTCAGGACCACGTAGACCCCATTCACTTTTCCATTCTTTGTAGTGCCCTCCCCTGGTACACAGTAAACATCTGTTGAATACAACATTTGGGATGGGTATGAATTTAAATCCAGAAAGAGACCAATGCCCAGGAAAAATGTTCTTGAATTTTTAGCATTCTTTCCAACAGAACCAAATATAGTTTTCATTCGCTAGTTTTAGATATGTATTGCACTTATGTTCACAGCTAACTACATTGTGGCTAAATAATAAATGGCTCTGCATGTTAATCTGGTTTCTCTAATGAGTAGAGGCATGATGCAAATACGACTTACTGGATAATATTTTTAGATGTTCCCATTTTATATGAATACATGTATGTATCTTGTGAAAATTTCTGGGCATTTTCAAGTGATTCTTTAGTGCTAACTGCAAATAGCTAGATAGGTTATATTAGTTTACAGTATTCAGAACAACAAATAATTTTAAAAGGACTTAGGAAGAATACAGATGTGAACTGTGACAAGCTAAGCTGATTAAATTGTGAACAATTGGGAGGCATTTGTGAATCGAATTCTGAGAACTTTTGTTGACTGTGAAAAACAAAACAAATCTCATTTATTTTCCACTTGGTAACTTTATTCAAGCCATGACGAAGCCTAAGTGATTGCGGTTTTTGCAATTGGCAGAAACGACAATTACTTTTGCACCAAGCTAACAGCTGAGAACTGCCACAGTCACACCTTATGGCAGGCAGGGTCCACGGAAGCCCTCGACCACCTTTCCTGCCATTTGGGGTGTTTCTAACTATCCCTTTACGTGTTTTCCTAGGGCCTGGATTCCTTCTGAAAACATTCAAGATATCACAGTCAACATCCATCGGCTGCACGTGAAGCGCAGTATGGGTTGGAAAAAGGCCTGTGATGAGCTGGAGCTGCATCAGCGTTTCCTGCGAGAAGGGAGATTTTGGAAATCTAAGAATGAGGACCGAGGTGAGGAAGAGGCAGAATCCAGTATCTCCTCCACCAGCAATGAGCAGGTGAGTGTGTCTCAGGAAGGAAGTGCCTATTCATTATTACTTTTAAATGCAGAAATCTTAGTGTACACTCCTCACTGTAATGAACAGATTTTGACATTTTCCTTCCCTTTTTTACATTTGTAAAGTGCTCTGCAAAAGTAAACCAAAACCAATTCAAATGAATACATAGATGTAACAATGACCTTGACCCTGCCAGTACCAAGAGTGTTAAGTACAACTGCTCCTCCCTGAAGGTGCGCTAGCTCTTTCCAGCCAGAATAGTAATGAAGTCAGTGGTAACTGAGTGGATGGAAGGATGCAAAAGGTAGAAATGTATTCACTTCTCACCTGTGGGTCCACTATGAGTGTTTTCAGCAGAGAAGTATTTCCTAGTGTCTGGAATAATATATTACTTTTATAATGCCCACAGCTAAAGGTCACTCAAGAACCAAGAGCAAAGAAAGGACGACGTAATCAAAGTGTGGAGCCCAAAAAGGAAGTAAGTTGCCCACCTCGCAGTATCCAGGTGGCAAATGAAACAGGAAATATTTTCAGAGTATTTTGTATTTTCAAAGTATTTCAAAGACAATCACTCTTGGTGGATACTTGTGAAATTCAGTTGCTGTCAATCGAATAATATCCATCAAGCTGAAACCAGTCTTCTGACTTCCCTTTCATTATCTGTTACCCTGGAATAGCATACATGCTCCAAGTCTCCATCTTAATTCAGCAGCCACTGACCAAAGCTTGACTAAGTGGGAAGGGCACGTTGCTATTAATACATTTCCTGGGAGCTCTGATATTTTTCCTAAGTATTATTAAAAACAACACATTTATCCAGTATATCGGTTGTGCCAACATTTGAAAACTTGAAGGAGACTGTGGTTGAGCTCAGCCGTTTTAAGTGATAGAAGCTCTGCATGTTTTAAAACTGTGTAAATCTGGACACATTTCAAACATATATTCAGTGAGAAGTGGTTTAGGCTTTTAGGAAATTTGTTAATGAATCTAGTCCAATGAAGTGATTATAAGTTGACAATACTTTTTATATTCTATAAATTTTTATGTTTATTTTAAAAACAAAACTTACAGTATTAAGTAAAATTATAAATGAAGCTTATGTTTGTAATTGTAGCTGTTGTTAATTGCATGTTCTTTTCATTCACTGATTGGGGGAGATTTGTTTATTTTTAAATTGTGGCAAAATATACATTAAATCTACCATCCTAACCATGTTTTTTAACAGAAGTTTATTGTATGGCTGTTTACGTATATCACTGTATTTTTAGCCTAATAGAGTAGTTCTTGAACTAGTGAATTATATTGCTTTGTTTTGCATCTAAACTCTTGTCTTACCTTTTAGGAACCAGAGCCTGAAACAGAAGCAGTAAGTTCTAGCCAGGAAATACCCACGATGCCTCAGCCAATCGAAAAAGTCTCCGTGTCAACTCAGACCAAGAAGTTAAGTGCCTCTTCACCAAGAATGCTGCATCGGAGCACCCAGACCACCAGTGACGGTGTGTGTCAGAGCATGTGCCATGACAAATACACGAAGATCTTCAATGACTTCAAAGACCGGATGAAGTCGGACCACAAGCGGGAGACAGAGCGTGTTGTCCGAGAAGCTCTGGAGAAGGTAATGCCTGTCGCCACCGTGGGTGCCCTGCTGCAGCCGGCACTCCTGTCATGGTTAGGCTCCTTTTACTCATGCATCAACCCAGTAGCAGCTTTTAAATGTAGCAAGAGAATGACACCAGTATCTTTTATAGCATTTCAAGTAATAATGATACTTTTCTCACCTAAATTTTTTACACATGTAATGAAGGGGAAAACGGTACCTCATGCAAGCAGAAACGATGTGTTAAGTTTCTGTTCCATTGTAGGCGGTCTGTGTAAGTTGTGCGCTGACTTTCTGTGGGTTGTCTTTTCATTCCAGCTGCGTTCTGAAATGGAAGAAGAAAAGAGACAAGCTGTAAATAAAGCTGTGGCCAACATGCAGGGTGAGATGGACAGAAAATGTAAGCAAGTAAAGGAAAAGTGTAAGGAGGAATTTGTAGAAGAAATCAAGAAGCTGGCAACACAGCACAAGCAACTGATTTCTCAGACCAAGAAGAAGCAGTGGGTAAATACCAGTCTTTTTTAGACTGTTATTTCTGAAAACGTACCACAGGTATGATGCCAGTTAATTCAGAAGGTAGCTGTGGCACGTGCAGAAGATGTTTCTGAAATAAGATCAAATGTGAAATGGTCAGCTTTAGTTTTTAAAATTTTATTAACAGTCCTATGATCTCTCAACCCCAGATCCCATATTACTGTGTACTGCTCAGGATTATTTTGTTAAATTGAGATTATAATACCTTAGTACATATTTATTACAATTAACTTATATAATTTCTCCATCTATGCAAATATTTTATTTGGGCAAATTGGCTGGCCCTAACTTTTACCTGGTGATTTCAGATAGGTAACATCCAAATGGTGAAATTATAAATGTAATTATCACAATAAATTAAACAGTTTAAGATTTCCCTGCACTTAACATTTATGCATTAGATTTTGTTAAAGAAATCAATTACTTTTACTTTATAGTAGTGACATTTCACTGGTCTCTAACTACCCTCCCTTATACCTGACCAGCTAGTGTCTTTTGTCGTCATGTCCGGCTCGCGAGTCTCATCCTCCCCACCAGAGCGGGAGCTTCTGAGTACACAGCATCCAAGTGCTCATCTTACAGTCGCCACAGTGCTCAGTGAATTAGGGAAAAGTTTTGCTCCCGAAAGCTCATAACTTGGTTTCAGTTGACTATATAAAGTTCTGTGATAAACTTTAATTCTTCATTTTATCCAGCCTATATTATACAAATACACATAAACTTTTCATAAAAGAAATATTTTTAAATCTGTGACAAAGATTTGGCAAGAAGGAAAAGAGAAACTTAGCATATAATTTAGAAGAATACATGAAGATAACTTGGTAGGAAGAGGTGGTGAATAACAAAAAAATATTGTTAACAAAAGACCAGGCGATCTGTGGAGGGAAAAAGAGAGCTTTATTTTCTGTTAAAAAAAACGGCCTGCACATTGGGTGGCACAGCCTTCAGTACAAGTGAAAGTGTGCTCTCCGAAGAAGAAAATTTCCATATTCTTTAAGAAATTTCATTGGTGCTAGTAAAGTTTTGAGGAGCTGACAAGCTCTGATTGGTGAGGGATGGCAGTCAGCAAAACTAGTCTGAGAGTTGCAGCCAACATTTTGTGTTCCAAGTGCTTTTCCCCCCAGCTCCTCAACTCAGTTTTAGTTGGGTATGACAAGAATGACTGAATTTGTGTGATCAACTCTCACAATATCATTAGATAGGAATTAAGGTATGCTCAAGATAACAGAAGCACAACACCCAAAGACGCTCATGCCTGTAGTCCCAGTGCTTTGGGAGGCCAAGGCAGAAGGAGTGCTTGAGCCCAGGAGTTCAAGGTTGCAGAGAGCTGTGATCGCACCACTGCACTCCAGCCTAGGCGATGGAACAAGACCCTGTCTCTTAAAAAATTTTTATGAGTAGAAATCTCTTAAGTTTACTAATAAAGAATCAAGAAAATGGGAAGAAGAGGCTATAATTATAAAACTGTCTTTTATAGCACTTTACCATTTGTGAAATAGCTGAAGTGGGTATTTTTGTACTCTAAGATGAGGAATTTAAGACCTATTAAAAACCCAGTTGGCAGAGCTGAGCTTTGTGTGGGTCTAGTAGACTAGTAAAAGGGTTAGAATTCTTTCTTCTGGGCCGGGCTCGGTGCTCATGTCTGTAATCCCAGCACTTGGGGAGGCCGAGGCAGGCAGATCACTTGAGAACATGAAACTCCATCTCTGCAAAAAATACAAAAATTAGCCGGGCATGGTGGCATGTGCCTGAAACTCCAGCTACTTGGGAGGCTCAGGCAGGAGAATCTCTTGAACCCAGGAGGTAGAGATTGAAATGAGCTGAGATTGTGCCACTGCACTCCAGCCTGAGCAACAGAGCGAGACTCTGTCTCAAAGAAAAAAAGAATTCTTTCTTCCCAATTACATCTTTCATTGTTGTAAGAAATAGAATAGTATTATAGGACAAAAAGCACGTAGACATGCCAGATGCCGAATAATGGATGTCACGAGAAACATAGAAAGATGCATCTATTAAATATACCCATAGAAAGGGGGAAATTGAAAACGGATGAATACACAAAGAAAGAGTAGGTACTTGGGGGAAGGGATGGTGGTGCTCTGTCAAGTCTTAAAGATGAGGAAACTAAGAAGTTAATACACTAACAAACGGTAGGTACTTGGGGGAAGGGATGGTGGTACTGTGTAAAGTCTTAAAGATGAGGAAACTAAGAGGTTAAATAGCTCGATCTGAAGCCATGTGACCAGTGGGTGGCACAGACCCCAGATGTGAATCCCGACACACCTCACTCAAGCTGTTTCCAAAATTTACTCTGCACCTTTCTAATGGGGATTTTACTGAAGGTGCAATTACTGAAATAATAGATAATAATGCATACGATACACAATCAGGAAGAAAATTAGAATTTTTAGTATCAAATGTTGGCTATTCTCCCTCCAGGGCTCTCACCAGCCATCAAATCTGCATGTGTCTATCTACAGAACTTTCATATTTATACCGATCTGTTGTCAAGTGTTTACATTCAAAACAGTCTCTTATCTTCCTTGCCTCACTGTGGGTGTCTGTTCATGATACTACCATTAGTTCACCAAGCCAGCTTGGAACTTTAGCTTTACTTTTTTCACTCTTCTCTTCTCCCATGACCAGAGTTCAACCACGGTACTATGGACCCTTGCACTAGAACATTCTTCGGGGGAGGTGTACATTGTGGGATGTTTAACAGCATCCCAGGCCTCTGTCCGCCAGTACTACCTTCTGCCCCAAAGCTGTGACAGTCAAAAGTATCTCCAGACATTGCCAAATAAGATTGAACACTGAGACCTGGCCACTAGATTTGAGGTGGTAGGTGACCTTGCTAACAGCATATTAGTGGCATGGGATGAGTAAAGACTGCAGCGTATGTTAACAATGATGGGGAGAGAAGAATTTGAAATAGGGAATTTAGGCGAGTCTTTCAAGGAGCTTGTGGAGACCAGAGAAATGCAAGTGGTAGCTGGAAAGGGATGTGAAGTCAAGGACATTTTAAGAAAAGAAACGGGAATGACCCCCATAGAGATGGAAAAAACAGTGGTGTCAGGTACCACCTGACAGCAGCTTGGGTTTGCTGACAGCCGGGCATGAGCTACAGTCATCCCCAGCGCTCCCTTTCCATCTGCTGTGCATAAAACGTATTCAGATTCCACAAAGGGTTGAGACAGAAAGATCTGTTAAAAGCACCACCTCAGGAGTCTGCCTCTTAGACATCCACACCCAAGTCTAAAGACTGCCCCGATTTCTTCCCCGCAGTGCTACAACTGTGAGGAGGAGGCCATGTACCACTGCTGCTGGAACACGTCCTACTGCTCTATCAAGTGCCAGCAGGAGCACTGGCACGCGGAGCACAAACGCACCTGCCGCCGGAAAAGATGAAGCTGGCCCTTCCCGGAGTCGCCCCAACGATCACTCTTTTCAGACACAGCGGTTTTTGTTTCCAAGAAGCCAAAATTGTTTAGAATTTGCTTCCCATTTTGCACCAGCCTTTAAACACTTTTCGTGAAGAAATTTTGCACAGTAGTTTAAATCTTTTGTTAATGCTCCTCCGAAGTTTTTCAGGGGGTAAAAGTAACATCAGTGGAGGGTATTATTTTAAATAAATTTTAATTGAGAATTTGTTGCATTTTCAGCAAATTTTAAAACATTTTTAGGTTTTACAGAGATTTTAACCTTTAAACAACAGATCTTTAAAAAACAGGTGAATACAAGTGAGTTTAACAAAGAAACATTTAGAATAGATCTGAATGTAAGAACTACAGAACTGTTTCAGAAATAAAACATACTACCTTGATGTGACATTTTTTTCTTAACCTTGTTGAGCTGGTTTTGTTCAGCTTAATTTACTGTTCAAAGGCATTATCTGTTGGTCACACCAGTGGGTATATGATTGAATTTAGGGAACAGGGTTGACACAGCAGGGCTAGTCCTGCATATTTTTTCTTAAATATTTCCCAATTGTGTTTTTCATTATTTCTTTTCAATATATAACTTTTATAACAAATTATTAGCTTTGATCTTGTAGTTTAAAATTGCAGGGAACTGGGGTAATCTTTTACTGAGCTGGATCTTAGAGAAAATGAATATTTAAATTTTAAAGTTTGCACATTTCATCTTTGTCCTAACATGAGTGCTTGTAACAAAATAAACAACAAAAACAAAGAGCCAAAAACTACCTTTATCCATATGTGAAATTACAGATGAGGCATACAAATTTATTTAATGCTTCCCTTCCCTTCCCACATATCATCTCACTGCCTATTATCTGGTGTCACCTCATGTATTGTAAGTTAATACTAAAAGAAGAGAAAGCACTTAAGTTTCACAGAAGCCGTTATGTTTGTAGTAATGGGTCATTGCCTACTAATGAACTCCATCACTGTACACAGAATGAAGAATAATGCATGTTAATTTTCTTGTATTAAAGATGCCGTGATTTGTAAAAAGTCTGTATTTTGCGGAATGTCTGGATTAAGAAGCATTACCAATAGGAATGGATCGATAGTTGAATAATGATTTTTTATACATAGATATATAAAATACAGCCAGGAAAACTTAAATTTCTTTTAAAATATCTCACAGTTTATGTGTTTTTTTTTTTAAGACTGATCTTAGAACAAGTCAAATTCCCATTTATCATTTAGTTATTTTTTGAGGTTAGAGAAATAATTTGTAAATATTTATTTAGACCTTTGATATTTATTAAAGCAATTACTCACAATGGAAGTGAAAGAATCAGGAGAAAAGCCTTTTAAAAAGTTTTCTCCAGGTTTGTCAGGGTCACTCTAAAGATAAAAATGTAACTAAGTCTTCTGTGAAAATCCATCTAGTCCTGATGCTGTTGCAGATGGTGGTGACACAAGTTAATTGACAAACTACTGCCAAATGGTGCACAATCTTTTGTAAAAAGTACCCAGTAGCCCCATTTCACACAATGTTCCTAAATTACGCAGTGACGTGGCATCATTGCTCCCTCCTTGTTGCTGTGGAATTGGAGTTGCCACAGTGTATGGCGCTGATGGACATGTCGGAACCGAGAACACTTAACCTTCTTTGATTGTTTTTCAACTTCTAAGACTTCGATCCACCCCTATGAGAGCAAGTAATTGTGGAAATATTTTTGGTGTAAAATCATTCCAGAGTATGTAATATTTAACTGATAGCTGCATGAAAGTGAGATTCGTGTTACTTTGGCTTTTTTGTCTCTGTTGACACGGTTGCACATTTCCAAGTTACTACAGCGTGAAAACTGTGTGTTTAAAAAAAAAAAAACAAAATTAAAAAAAGAGATTGTGGCCTGGTTTTGTAAAAGTTTTAGGTAAAATTACAATTGATTGTTTTAGGAATCATTATTAAAAATTTTCTGCAAATCATAAAGCTATATTGAGGTGTTGAGCTTAGCCACTATGCACATTGTAATTATTCATTGTGGCTGTCCAGTTCTATGATGCATTCTGGCATTTTGTAAGCTGCTCTGACTAGCAATATATAGATTCATTTAATGTGTTAACATTGGTTAATAAATGTATTTAAAAAAAAAACTAGCTTTAGAAATTTATTTAGTCTAGCCCCTGTATCCAACCAAATACTACTGTCGCTAAATGTTGGTCATGTACTGTGGTTCACTCTTTGGTGACTATTTAACTTTATATAAAATCAGTGTGTTAAACATCATTCATTCACCTAAACATATAAATTGAATTTACTTTCACCAGATCTCAGAAAGACCATACATGATATAAAAAGGAGAGGATGATGATTGTATCAGCTGCATATCAATTATTGCAAATCAGCCTGAAAAACAAGACAACTCAGAATGGAGCAGATTCTTAATTGGAAGCCAGCTGAGGCTTACCCTTTGCTGTTTTCATCTCCTTGTTGGTATGGTGGTTGCAGGTAGTTAACCAGCCCCAGTTCTTAGTGCCAACATTAACCCAGCCTTAGTCGGTACTCTCTGGTTGTCATCATTCATGCCCTGTAGATGCATCACAACTGAGATCAGATGGTTTAGGTCTGAATATTAAAGTCCCAGTTACTGTAGGATTGTAAAGTTTCCAACAGTAGTAGTAGTATTCTGTTCATCCTCATTTTGTCTTTCTTCTTCTAGATACATTTTCCTAAGCAACAGGCTTACTGGTCCTCACTTAAAAATAAGGTGTCGGCCGGGCACAGTGGCTCATGCCTGTAATCCCAGCACTTTGGGAGGCCAAGGTGGGCAGATCACCTGAGGTCAGGAGTTTGAGACCAGCCTGGCCAACATGGTGAAACCCTCTCTCTACAAAAATACAAAAAAAAAAATTAGCCAGGCATGATGACAGGTGTCTGCAATCCCAGCTACTCGGGAGGCTGAGGTGGGAGAATCGCTTGAACCCAGGAGGCAGAGGTTGCAGTGAGCCGAGATCGCCCCATTGCACTCCAGCCTGGCGACACAGCAAGACTCCGTCTCAAAAAAAAAAAGGTATCGCTTGTCGCTTTATGAAATGCCAACTCTGATTCTAGACCTTAATTATTAGAATTGTGTTCTAAAATAGTCTTTTCAATTAAAAAAATGTCAGTTGACAAATACGAAACCCATATCTATAATACATGAGTATCACTAAAAATTTCAGTCATTGATGACAGCAAAATGAAAGAAGGCCTCTAGGAGGGCGTATGGAGTGAGTGAAGTGACAAGGTTGCTTCTGTAATTGGGGGCAGATGAAATTGAAGTAGTGAAGCAAGTGGCTGAGAGAATGAAAAGCAGTTTGCCACTTTCCAATATTAAAAGAAAATAAAAATAGAAATAGGATACTTGTGTGAAAGTGGTCTTTTCATAAACAAGAAGGAAAAGTGTGCAATTGTAGCAAAGCAATAGCTTTGGTCGGGCTACTCAAGACAAGATAGGTGTAAACAGGTAAGTTTAAACAGATTTAATAACTTGCTCAGACTTACCCAGTAGGTGAGTGGCAGAGCTAGGTCTCAAGCTCGGTTTGGTTTGATTGTAAAACCCATTTTCTTAACTCTTACGCTAGGCTGAATATACAGATAGAAAATTACTTGACAAACATTTGAAATTAAAGTCATCAAGTTCAATACATCTAGAATCAAAGCCATCACCTTCCCCTGCCTCCCTCCACTTCTCCAGTCTCACAGTCCTGGTCACCCAGACTAGACTGATGTAACAAGTGGCCTCGCCCTGTTCTTTGCCTTCAGTCTTTAATTCAGTAGTTCTCAAACTTGTGACTGGAGGGCTTATTAAAGCACCACTAGGCTCCACCTCCAGCGTGTGCATTGCTCCCAAGTTCCTAAGTGTTGCTGATGGGAACATCCTTTGAGAACACTGCTTTATTGACATGTGGAGGGGGGAAAAAAAAAAGAAAAAAGAAATGGACCCTTTCCTGAAAAGTGCACATATACACACATGCACAGATAATGCTGCGTAAAATTCTGTGGATTCCTAAGGCCCAGAATTATGTTGACCCTCACGTTAAGAATCCTTAATCCAGTAGGACTGGAGCAGCGAAATGGGAGGGATACAAGTGGAGGCCTGTTACTGTAATTTAAGTAAGTCAGGGCCTCGCAAACGTTCGTGAGCACACAGATCACCTGAGGACCTGGTAAAGGGTCTGGCGTGGCTGGAGCTGGTAATTCTGCCCCTTCGAATGAGCCCCCAGGTGGTACTGATTCTTGTGGACAGGGACAGTACATGAGACGCCGGGTGCCCAGGAGTGTGTAAACTCAGGAGATGAAGTACTACTGCACTAAATTATAAACTCCATAAAGCAGTACTGTTAAATAAAAATATATGAAGCATGCATGTCACTTCAAATTTTCTAATAGCCATATTTGAAAAGTCAGAAATAGGTAACATTAATAATACCTCTTAATATATCCAGAATACCACTTCAACGTGTAATTAACATAAAAATGATTGAGATCACTTACATTCATGTTTAGCACTAAGTCTTTAAAAGCTGATGTGTCTTTTATAGCTTCCGCGTATCTCCATTCAGACTGGCCATGCTCATTTACACGTAGCCAGTGGCAACCTGTATTCAATTCAGTGTATTGGACAGAGCAACCTAAAAATAAGAGCTTTGTCTTAGACCAGTGCATGCCCTATCAGCGCCTTGCCTATAGTAGATATTCACAGAGCAAAAATGTATTAAAGCTTACTCGGAACAAAGGAGCTGAAAAAAAATCAGTTCTTGCCAGAATTTAAGCCTCCCTGAGGGTAGGCGCTTGATATGTTTCAAAGTCTCAGGTCTGAAAACTTACAAATATCTAGTCAAGCTCCAAAATGACATTTCAATTAGGCAACCCTGGCAAGGGATCCTAAGTATCCTTCTGCTCTAAAGGGCAGTCTAAGAACCCTTGAGTCTAACTCTTGAACTCCAGAGCAGAGAGAAAGCAGACCCAGAGCTTCCTGGTGTCACAGGGTTAGTAACGCCACGCCTCCTCTTCGGTGGTCCTTTACACACTGTAGGTGGCTTCATAAAGTCTTGCAAGGACAGGAAGTAGTCCCTACCCTCCTGGAACGAACTTTTTTTTTTTTGAGACAGAGTTTCACTCTTGTTGCCCAGGCTGGAGTGCAGTGGCGTGATCTCGGCTCACTGCAACCTCCGCCTCCCTGGTTCAAGCGATTCTCCTGCCTCAGCCTCCCGAGTAGCTGGGATTACAGGCGGCCGCCACCACGCCCGGCTAATTTTTGCATTTTTAGTAGAGACGGGGTCTCGCCATTTTGACCAGTCTGGTTTTGAACTCCTGACCTCGGGTGATCTACCCGCGTTGGCCTCCCAAAGTGCTGGGGATTACAGGCGTGAGCCACCGCGCCCGGCCGAACGAGGAAGGATAGGATAGCAGAAGCTGAAGAATGCTGAGGAAATTCAGAAAACACTGTGTAAGCATCATCCACCGATTCATCAGTGTGAGAACTGCTTGAGCTCCTACAGCATCTGTGTGGGATGTGGGTGAACAGCGATGAGCACAGCAGAGCAGACCTCTCCGGTCTCCTGAAAGCTGATACTCCAGCGAGCAAGGTGCCATGAAGACAGATGCAGGACCATAGGATACAGAGGAAGCAAAAAATCTCAGGAGGGGAAAGAACTAGTAAGGCTGAACCTTTCAGGGTGAGCAGGGGTTAGCTGGAGATGAAACAGGACAGAGGAACCATATCGATTTTGGATGATTTGTTTTCCACCTTCATATTTTTACAATGAACATTAATACTTTTGAAAGTGGGGGGAAGTTAGAAAAAGGCTTGCTAGAGAGGTGTGTAGTAAGAGTTATAGGAGAGTAATGGGAGATTTGGCGTGGTTACAGTCAGCGACAGGGGCAGAAGGAAGGAGGGTACTGGCTTTAGAGGACGAGCGGGGGCAACGGCACAGTGAGGGCAGCAGGCCAAGATGTGAAGATGAGAGAAGACGATCCAAGAAACATGGCAAAAGGGGGAACGAAACAGATGGAGGGAAATGATGTTTGGGACAACACGAGGAACCTATTTTTTTTTTTGAGAAGGAGTCTCGCTCTGTCTCCCAGGCTGATGTGCAGTGGCGCGATCTCAGCTCACTGCAAGCTCTGCCTCCCAGAAGAGAAACCTATTTTTATCTAACCAGGAGCCCCCGGAGAGAGAATGGTGCAAGTATTCTCCAACTTTGGAATTGTAAAAAATTATCTTAGTTTTAAAATTGATACAAAAGTCAAAGGTTGAAAAAGTTACAAAGTGAAAATGTCTCAGCCGATTTAGTTCTCTTGTTCAGAGGCAATCACAGACTCCGCCAGTTTCCTAGGCATCCTTCCAAAGACAGACACAACACAAGCTAGTGCTATCCTAGCATTGAGAACAGTCAAATTCGGTTATCTGTAAACGTGAATTTAGACACATATGCATATACATACACGTGTGTATATGTGTCTGTATGTATGTCAAAGTGCACTCAAAGTTTCATTAAAGTATAACCAGAAAGTAGAATACATTGTGAAGTATGAGCGTGGTGGCTCACACTTCTACTCACAGCACTTTGAGAGGCCAGGGCAGGAGGATCACTTAAGGTCAGAAGTTTGAGACCAGCTTTGGCAACACAGTGAGACCCCACCTCTACCAAAAAAAAATTTTTTTAAACATTATAAAAAGTGCCAATCCACTGTCTTCTATCTCACTTTAAAGAGGATCATAAACATTAGGAAAGACTAAGCTCTGAATTTTTAGAATCTTTTAATAATTCTAGCAACTGAACACCTGCGAATGGGAGGGTGAAGAGATGTGGGACTGAGGACCACACATTTTTGGATTTGTCTCCAGTGAAGATGTTATTTGTATTCAGTTTCTTACTGCTCTTGATCCTTAGGCCAAAGAGCTCAGAACAAAGGAGCTGAAAACAATCAGTTCTCACCAGAATGTAAGCCTCCCCAAGGGTAGGCTCTTATCTGTAAATGTGAGTTTATACACAAAGGTACACATTTATACACATAGGTACTTTTTTCATAAATCATTTCCAAGCATTTTTACTCAGATTTCACTAGTGTTTCTGGGAAGCCTTCAGAGTCCCAGCAACGCACTTCCACATCCCCTCCCAAAGATGCCAGTGGGAAGGAGCCCAGCTCAGACTGCAGCCCCTGAGTCCCAGGCTCTGGCCTAGAGACACAGTTCCAGTTCCCAAGCCCAACCCTGTGCGCCCTGAGGGAGGGGCACCCTCCTTCACACCTGTCTTGTTGGGAGGTGTCCTCACCCCCAGCCTCTAGCAGAGACGGTATAAACCTGCCTGACCAACAGTCCCAGGCACAGTGTCTAAATTAAATCCTGAAGATGTTTCTGTTTCACCAACAATTTAAAAACTCTCAAAGATTACTAAAATCACATGAACCTGAAAAGCACTGGGGCTTATTTGCTTAATTTACAAGTACTCATTTATTTATAAGCCAGTTTGGTACCATGAACAATATACAGACAGACATGTACACGTACATATACAAAAACACAGACAGACATAAAGAAAGATCTTACAGCTTTAGTTTTAAAATGTGAGCCATGAGTCAGGTGAAAATCACTAGTATCAAAGAACAGTTGGTTTTAAACTGTGTCTCTGTGAATGGAACAGGCTGAGATTTATCTGTCCCACAGGGCCCAAGCCCTCATGAAGTTTTAGAGAAAACGGGGTAGCAAATTTATTTCCCAAAGCACACACAGAGAATTTAAGCCTTGCTAAGGAGGAGCTGAAGTGTGGTAGTCAGAGGAAAATTAGAAAGGGATGCCAAGGTAACTTACCATAGGATTTTATAGGGAGGCCAATTTCATTTAGATAGGTAACTTTCAGTTTAGTCTATTTTCCAGCCGGACCAATGGACTCAGGGCAGAGCCCATTAAGAAACAGGGCCAAGGCCAGGCATGGTGGCTCACACCTGTAATCCCAGCACTTTGGGAGGCCAGGGTGGGTGGATCACGAGGTCAGGAGTTTGAGACCATCCTGGCTAACATGGCGAAACTAAAAATACAGAAACAAAATTAGCTGGGCGTGGTGGCAGGCGCCTGTAGTCCCAGCTACTTGGGAGGCTGAGGCGGGAGAATGGCGTAAACCCGGGAAGCGGAGCTTGCAGTGAGCCGAGATCTTGCCACTGCACTCTTGCCACTGGGCAACAGAGTGAGACTCCGTCTCAAAAAAAAAAAAAAAGAAAAAAGAAAAGAAACGGCCAAAAAACTGTGAAAACCAGGCAGTTAGACGGCAGAGCATTTAGGTGTTTAAAAATCAAGCATTTTATTTTTTTATTTTTTTGAGGCAGAGTCTTGCTCTGTCACCCAGGCTGGGGTGCAGGTGGTGCGATCTCAGCTCACTGCAGCCTCCGCCTCCCGGGTTCAAGCGATTTTTCTGCCTCAGCCTCCCAAGTAGCTGGGACTACAGGCGCCTGCAACCACGTCCGGCTAGTTTTTGTATTTTTTGTAGAGACAGGGTTTCACCATGTTGGCTAGGCTGGTCTCGAACTCCTGACCTTGTGATCTGCCCACCTCGGCCTCCCATAGTGCTGGAATGACAGGTGGGAGCCATCGCGCCCAGCCAGGATTTTACTTTTCTACTGAATCCCAGATCCCCTCAAAAAGGGGACTGTCATGGGACGGGGCCATACAACACCTCCACAGTACACTTCATTACAAAGACATTTCTCTACGTGTTTAAACTGCACCTTTTAAATCTAAACATGGAAAGAAATGAGTAGCTCCCTGTAGTAATAACCGTTTACTATAAAGAACTGCCTTCAGACACCCCCAAAACTGCAGCTCTCACCAGTGACGCCGGGCATCACACACACCAAGGTTAAGTCCTGTCCCACAGTACAGCGTAATCTCCAGTGCCCCAAAGCCAAGAGATCAATCAGGTCATGCAGCACATAATGTGGTCTCGGACCTGAGAGAACCCTGCCCATGACTCTCGAGACTGCACAGGAAGACAGAAGACCCCGAAAAGCAGTGAGTGGTGCCTTTTCCTGCGTTCATTTAGGAGTCTGAGTCATGAGATGTCCCCTCCAGATCCTTTCACGTGGAACCAAAGACAGCAAAGAGTAAGGAGGAGCAGGAAGAACAGGGAGAGCTGTTCTTGAGAAAGGAAGTGAACACAGAGGAACCAAAAACACATAATTTTTTTTAAAAAGGGTTTCAATTTACTGAAAAAAAATTTCCAAAACAAGACCCAAAGAGCAATAGCAGAAAGGCCTTAAACACACACACACACACACACACACACACACATATATACACATATAGCTTGAATATCAGTTTTAATTAAGCTGACCATAGAGCTTAAAAAAAAAATTGCCTGGGCACAGTGGATCATGCCTGTAATCCCAGCACTTTGGGAGGCTGAGGTAGGTGGATCATGAGGTCAAGAGATCAAGACCATCCTAGTCAACATGGTGAAACCCCATCTCTACTAAAAATACAAAAATTAGCTGGGCATGGTGGCACGTACCTGTAATCCCAGCTACTCGGGAGGCTGAAGCAGGAGATTCACTTGAACCCAGGAGGTGGAGGTTGCAGTGAGCTGAGATCGCACCATTGCACTGCACTCTAGCACTGGCAACAGAGTGGGACTCTGTCTCAAAAAAAAAAAAAAGACAACTCAAATCTCTTTCTCAGATTCTAGCCAGGACAAACAGATGATATTTCTGTGTTTTGAATCATTTTTACCAAAGGTACCTTCCTGAGTGGCAAAGCAGTATCCCACAAAGTCGGAAGTTATCACAAATACCGAACCAAAAGGGACAAGGAAGGGAGCCGGCTGCAGCAGTGAAAGCACGAACCCTAGGCATTAGGCCACAGGGTGGACATGCTTTTGTTTTTTCCCTTTTTTCCTTTTTGTGTGTAAATCTTGTAGGGGATCCAAAGCAGGTAGTTTGAACATTTAAAGGATTTAAAATCATTTTTTGTCTGATTTCAGCTGGAATGCTGCTTAGCTAATTCCCTGGATGTCAGCATTTCATCAGAGTCAGTCACTAGAGTCCTAGTGTAGAAAACATTTGTTGGATCTGCATTTTAAAGATCTCAGTAATTTTATTTTTGTCCACTCTCCTCTTTTAGACTATTAGTCTTTTAGTTATTTGTTTTATTGCCCTAAGCAATTGTCAGCTAGGCAACAAAGGTGTGTTTTGGAGACCCATCTTGCCCACTGGGTGGTCTGTTTAATTGAGCAAAGAATAGGTGAAGAATACTGGGCAGCCCCCAGAACCAGAGGGTTCATAGTGACCCTGGGGCTGCCACAATAGGAGTCTCAGGGAGGAGGTCAGAGACCTGGGAGTTTCCTCAGGTGGTCATGACAGAGATCTCTTCATTCACCTCCTGAATGGAGGTGATTTTCTCAGAATTTATTTTAGAAGTTTTTTAGGTGCTACTGGAAGTCTTCCATTTAATTTGTTTCTAAAACTGGCTTTTTCCAATTGTGTATACAAATAAATGATTTTAGGTATTTCAGAAGACCTCCATTTTTGGTCATTGTTGTCTCTGATCACCCGGGGTTAGGCGGGTTCCCTTTCCCAGATATCTATAACGTATGTAAAGCCTACTGGCATTTAATAGGAGTTTGCCACAGATGAAACATCAGGTCCAAATTTCAAAAACAGAAGAATAGCTGCAATTTTTAAAAGCATACTATGTACAAAGAGATCACAAATGCCTAACTGCAAATCTGTGGACCCGAACCTCTGCTGTGAGACGCGGCAGAACAACTTGGAGCCAAATCCCTCGTCCCGAGACAGACGTGGAAAATATTTCCCTACAGAGCTCTTTACCTGAATCTCCCACACAAAGACAGAGAGCAAAGCCCTTACTCTTAAAAGAAAAAAGAGTTTGTAAAACAGCCTAAATAAGTCAGGACTTTCAACCAAAGAGTGGTGCTACCAAAATGCTAGGGGTTTGATCTAGGTCCTGCTGCCTTCTGCACAGAAAGCCAATCACCGAGACAAGTACGGCCAGGGAAGAAGGATTTTTTTTTTTTTTTTTTTAATTTTTTTTTTTTGAGACGGAGTCTCGCTCTGTCGCCCAGGCTGGAGTGCTGTGGCCGGATCTCGGCTCACTGCAAGCTCCGCCTCCCGGGTTCACGCCATTCTCCTGCCTCAGCCTCCCGAGTAGCTGGGACTACAGGCGCCCGCCACCTCGCCTGACTAGTTTTTTGTATTTTTTTTTTTTAGTAGAGACGGGGTTTCACCGTGTTAGCCAGGATGGTCTCGATCTCCTGACCTTGTGATCCACCCGTCTCGGCCTCCCAAAGTGCTGGGATTACAGGCTTGAGCCACCGCGCCTGGCCTGGAAGAAGGCTTTAATCGGGTGCTGCAGCTGAGGAGATGGGAGATCAGTCTCAAATCCATCTCCCTGACCCACTGCAATTAGGAGTCTACAGAGCAGGGAAGAAATGTAACTATGTGCAGGAAAACGGGAACGAGGGAGGGATGAGGAAGAGGAGTCAGTCGACAGGCAGCAGGTGAGCGGTTTGGCCTCTCACTGTCCAGATGTGGTGACTGGTGAGTTTGAGCTCCTTGATACCATCTGGTAGGCCTGATAGTTGGTGTCCTGAGAAAGAAACTCAGGTAAGACAAATGTAAGGTTCTCAAGTTTTAAGACTGGGAAGGTCAATTTCTATGTTTATCCTAAAGCAACCACGAACGTCAATTTTATAGGACAACTGGGCTAGTTTGAGTGGGAGGCCCAGTTTCAGGAGAACTCACCCAAAACACCTGGTGGGACTTCTGAAGACAGAGTTTGTGCTGGCACCAAGCACTGCTTTCAGGGAGAAACACCACGTGGTCAGGGGGTGACACTCTAAATCCTGCAGACTATACCAGATAGTTAAACTAAAAGGAAGAATCTGAGGCACAGTTAATCTAAGCAGGGAGTGGATTTGGGCCAAGCTTGAGGATCGCAGCTGGGAGCATAGATTCAAGTTGCCCTGAGTATGTGCTCTGATAATATATGCTCTGAGAAGCAGCGGTTACAGGTGGGTTTTTATTTTGTTGTTGTTTGAGATGGAGTCTCGCTCTGTCACCTGGGCTAGAATGCAGTGGTGCAATCTCGCCTCACGGAACCTCCACTTCCTGGGTTCAAGCAATTCTCCTGCCTCGGCCTCCCAAGTAACTGGGATTACAGGCACACGCCAGTATGCCCGGCTAACTTTCCAGGGTTTCAACATGTTGGCCAAGCTGGCTTTGAACTCCTGACCTCAGGTGATCTGCCCAATTCAGCCTCCCGAAATGCTGGGATTACAGGTGTGAGCCACCGTGCCCGGCTTCAAGTGGGGTTTTAAAGGCAAAAGAGGAGGACAGGGAGTTGGCTGACAGCAAGCTGGCTGTCAGGAATTCTTGTCGGTTTATAGAAACAACAGTGCTGAGTGATTGGCTGTACATTGTTAAGCTATAGGAGGCCAGTTACAGCATCTGGTGTGGCGTCACTAGGTTGACTCATGACTGTAGGGTACAGGGCATGGGGTACGGTGTCTGATGTGGCGTCACTAGGTTGATTCAGTTACTTGCAGCAGCAGCAAGTAGTTTCAGGAGATGCAGGCATAAGGTCAAGGGGTGTGTGTGATGTGACTGCTGCCTCGTTTTACTGTCTCTCTGGACTTGATAATTTAAAAGGACTCATACTCCTGAGGTAAAAGTTCTTTTCTCACATTTCTATGGACAGGAATAATTTGTATTATCACAAGTTCTCTACAATGTATAGAGCTGTAAAGTAGCTCAAAGACAATAAAATGCAGAGATAACCTGGATGGATAAGCTAGTCAGGACATCCAAAAAAATAAATATTTTGGCCCATGTAAAAATCTTTCACAGTATTTCCTGACAAGTTCAACAATTCAATAGTCCAAGGGATACAAACAAAACAGTCTATAGAAAGAGAAATAGAAACAGCTTTAAAGATATTTTTAAATACACTCACTTATGACAAGAGAAATGCAAATGAAAACTACCATTTCTGACATGGGATACTGGCAAATGCATAAAGACACCACAATTTCTGTCAGTGAAGTGTTGCTGGTAAAAGTGAAAAATGAAAGTGAAGCCACCATGGAACACTTTCTGGGAAAATCTGACCAGATTACAGGCGTGTTGACGCTTTGGTGCTGCAATCCCACTTCAGGGAATCTGTCCATCAGACATGCTTGGCCAATTATGAAATAAACTGTTGTCATGACAAAAATCGATGACTCCTAATAGCAGAAGACGGGAAAAAGACTAAGTGCCCATTAATAGGGACTGTGGTGCAACCAAACAATGGAATATGAGGCTCTTTATAAAAAAAAAAGTAATCAGGATGAACTTTACAGAAAGCAATGTACAGATTACATAGTACATGTCCTTTCCGGTTAGAAGGAGGGGCGGTAGGAATATACATTCATGATTGGCCTGGATTCCCATAAACACTGAAAAGACAGCAGTAACTAGTAAAAACGGTTCTCTCTCAAGATGAGCTGTGGGGACCGGGGCACAGGAACAAGATTGCAAGCACGACTTCACCATGAACACCCTCTCATGTAGTGTCCATATTTCGACCATGTGATTGGATTATCTACTTAAAATACTACATTTTGTGTATTTAAAAAAAAAAAAAAAAAGATTTTTCTTAACAGCCCAGGCAGTAAATGTTGAGATGTTGACACCAGGTAATAGTGACATGTTTCTTTTTCTTCCTAATTGTGCCATTACTAACCTCAGGGGCTGTGGTCCTTCCACACGTGCTGTGGCATCCACTTACGAGGGATGCTTTGTTTCCATGTAGCTCCTCAAACCCTAGTCCCATCCCAAATTAAATGATTTAAACATAGTAGAAACTCCTTAAAATGCCAGTGGCCTGACTGCTGTCCTTATTCTCTGAACTTCAAGAAGCCTTCGAAGGCACGACTGAGTTGAGTGGGCTGCAGCCAGCGCTGAACTTGGGTGGTGACGGGGAAGACGGGTCTTTCTGTAGAAACATAACCCCGTAAGTCATCCTTTTACATAGTTTAACAAAATACCTCACATGGTCATATCTAAATACTCGATCTTTAAACCGATGGAGGGATTATTTACACCATAAAGGATCACAGGGTCTCTTAAAATTGCTCCTTCTCAAGTGTGTCTTCATTTCTCTCGAAACATGGTGGGTGTTAGAAACTTGCAGCAGACCTGTTCACTTCTGTTGATGTCAGGCCAATCAGCATTAAGATGGAGTAATTCTGAACTTTGGTGTTGAAAAGGAATTCTTATATTTTGGAGACCTCATTGTTGTTTCCAGGAAATTAAAACCCTGGATACCCAGCACCCTTCCTCCTAAATTAAGAAAGGAGAGGTGTTGGCTGAGAAAGGGGGCAGATGTGGGTGCTCCTGCCCCTGCCTCTACCTGCCACGATCCCATCAGGCTGGCAAGGGTGTCGCATCGCACCTGAGTCCAGAGGCTAATCAGGACCAGCGGTTTGAAGGCAGGAAAAATATGTTTAGGCAGAGGAAGCATCAGTGTGGTCATATTTTGGTTAGAGCCATTTAAAGAACGCTGTATGTGGGGAAAAATAAGATCTTCACCGTCATCTACTCTTATCCCTCATCTTAGAGACAGAAAAGATAATACGTGATCTGCACTTTGTGGCTGAGCCAAGACACTGCTGTGACTGGAGAGGGTGGGCACCTCCCTCAGAGCTCACGCCTCAGAGCTGCCGGACTTGGGCAGCTGTGGGATCCTTAGCACCAGTGGCTGGAATTCAAATATTTGCTGGCTGAAGAAATGAATGAGGCAGAAGTTGAAAAATTAAACTCCTTTGAGGGCTGCCTCCAGCTGTCATTTATTTCTGTAGGACCCACAGGCTAAGAATAGCCTTTATACTTTTAAATGGCAGAAAAAAGATCAATAGGATACTTCATGATGGGAAAATCATTGGAAATTCAATTGGTGTCTCCCAAAAAAGCTCCATGGGACTAGAGCCACAGTACTTTTGGGAGGGCTATCTGTGGCTGCATTTGTGCTACAGCTCAGAATCGAGTAATTTAGGTAGAAAGTTTGCTTTCCCTATCTTATAAGGTTAGCAGTGAGCTGGAGCTGACACCAGGCATGGCCAGCATGCCTGTTACCTTCTGGGGCAACTGCCCACTAAAGACTAATGGCCTAATCTTAACCCACAGAATCCCTAAAACCCATTAATATCACCCAAGCCCATCTTTGTAGCCCAATTCTGCCTCCGGGAAACAGCTGGTGGCTGATATAGGTGGCAGAGTGTCACCTGTCTTTGGTTTATGAGCCCCCAAAACGATCATCTAGCTGATGGCAACCTGATGCAGCCCAGGAAATGCCTGCGACATGCTCACTAGCAGCTGGGAACCCCTCTGTGAGGATGAGAACGCTTTACATTAAGAATCCTTTTCGTTTTGCAGCAGAGACTGCTCAGGCCGCACATGTGTGGCCTCTTAATTCTCTGAGCCATTTGAAGTTCCCTATCCCTGCCGGGAGGCTGAGTTCTCCACGGAAACCGGGTCCGACAGTGAGAGGCCTGAGGAGCAGACCCTGTGGAAACACCTTTTTATACCTGACCAAAGCAGCCAGTCGTGGGCCAGTGATGCAAGGTCAACCGCTGCATTCTGGTCCCTCAGAAAAGCAGCCGCCGGGAAGGTCAGGAGGAGGTTGCTGACTCCAGCTTTCCCTGCAGCTGCCCCAAGCACGCCCAGGAGCCCTGCAGGTTTGGGTTCACCAGGTCCCACAACGCTGCGTTTCTTACAAGCTCCTGGAGGATGCAGATGGTCCCGGTCAGAGGTCACATTCTGAGTATCGGGAGCCGTGGGACAACGCTTCTGCGATTGAGGAAGGCATTTCTGGGGTGGGCGGAAGAAAGGTCTTTGGCTGAACTGGAGCATCTGCCTCCATCAGTGTTTGCCGGTAACTGTACTATCCACCGTCTTCCCTTCCCACAGCTGACCATGGCTTTGGAAAATGCTCTGAAACTTTCCTTTCAGAGGAGTTGACTCCCAGCTCCACACTTAGGGGAAGTCAAGCCTACTTCTCAGAATTCAGAGAAGGAATAAAAGGAATTCGTTTCTAAAGGCCCTTTAGAAGTAACTTCAGGTCTGACAGCAGCAAGCTAATCTCTGGTCACCTTCCAGGAATCTTCCGGCTGCAATAAAAGCATTTACTACCTGACTATAAACCCAACTACAGATAGAAAAACATAGTCATTTAAATTGAATATAAGCATCTGGCCTCTGCCCATCATAATGGAGTAACATAAAAATCTATTTTCAAAAGGAAACTAAATATTGACCAAAACATGAATGGGAGACCTCAGAGTAACACAGCTCCTGCCTGGATGGAATCTGTAATCAAGAGGAGACAGGATTGTAACTCGTGCCAGTGTGAAAGGGTTTGCTCAGGTATCACTGATTTTGCTTAAACGCAGGGGTAATTTCCAAAGCTCTTTGAAGCTGGATTTCACTATTTAATTTAGTGCAGGTCCTGGGGAGCCCACCTTGACTTATCTCACAGTACGATGCAGTGATGTGGCCACAACGCTGGGCAAGAGAAGCCAAGGTCAACAGCCCAGGAGTGGCTGGGTCCTTACTAGGCTCCCAGGCACACTTCATGGTGGGCCCTGGGCCAGGAGGAACACCTTTGCCTGGTCCATGAGTATCTGGGTCAAACTCTCCTGTGGACACAGAAGGCCATGGCGACGGGCATTTGCGGGAAAAGAAAAGGGCAGCAGCTGAGATCGTCAGGCGGAGAAGGCAGTCATATTGCACAGTCACCTCTAACCAGGTTCCCTCCCCCTCAGCTTCAGGGTGAAACTCTCCTAAGCTGTGTCTTTGGTATCTGGTGGGCATTGGGTGCCGGTGAAAAAGCTGGACGGTCCTTTGGGATATTATAGAAGCCCAATCTAGCCTCATATTCAATATGTATGCACTCTCACCCCTGAAATTCTGCGTTTCCAGATTTCTGAAAACATGGGAAAGCATACGTGTGATGTCCAAGGTCCCCCTCAGCCTCTGGTGTAGGGTTAGGAGGGCTCTACAGGATGGCAGCTCCAGTGTCCCAGTGGGGCCTGAGGTTGGTCCCTTCCCTTCCCAGCTCCCACTGTGGTTTAGCCCAATCCCTTCCGTCCCTAAGAGTACTGCACATGGATGTTTCATGCAGAGGCTCTGCTCCATTCCCAGGAAATGGGATCTGCACAGTCGGGGCTGAATCGCTGTTGAAGACCAGACCGATGAAATGAGCATTCTGACATCATTTCCTGCAGAAGCACATTTTTAAATAGCTCAGATTCTTGTCCCAGTACTGGAGCCTCGGTGTTGGTGGGGTTCCTGGGATGAAAAGGTCCCTAAAGGCGGGGTTCTCCTACAGTTTAGCTCAGAGCAGACACACCAGGACGCACTGTCGTGGGGGTTATCTGTCCTGTGAGGTCAGGCTTGTGGCTCAGGATATTCCACGCATTCTGGAAAAAATTAGGACCCCTTTCCCTCCACTCTGTTCTATCCCAGACCTGCAGCAGCTGAAGAGTGGTCAGGCCCATCCAGATATCCACTTGGACCTGGCTACTTTGCACCTCCTGAAAAAGGGATAGCTCCCTGGGGCCTCCTGGGAGGGGCACATGCACCTGCAGGTGCTTCTCACACACTCTTCTCGAATAGGGCTGCAAAATATGTTTTCCACCCAACTATGCTGTGTCACCAAACTTCCTAAGGTTCTCAACCTTTTTGCCTCCTGCACCCTCCCTCCCCTGGCAGGGCTTCTAAGAAACACCTGGGATCCTCATCTGAGTGAGGCCAGCTGGTTTGCAGAAGTTATTTGCTAGAAGTCTTTGTAGTAGGTGTAGTTAAAAAACTCAGGCTGGGCGCGGTGGCTCATGCCTGTAATTCCAGCACTTTGGGAGGCTGAGGCAAGCGGATCACGAGGTTGAGATATCGAGATCATCCTGGCCAACTTGGTGAAACTCCGTCTCTACTAAAAATACAACAATTAGCCACGCGTGGTGGCGGGCACCTGCAGTCCCAGCTACTCAGGAGGCTGAGGCAGAAAAATAGCTTGTACCTGGGAGGCAGAGGTTGCAGTGAGCCGAGATCACGCCACTGCACTCCAGCCAGGCAACAGAGCAAGACTGTCCCAAAAAAATAAGAAATAAACTCAAGTGTGAGAGACAGTCACAGAAGCCCTTTCTATTTCTATTTCTACCCATTTCTGCCTTAAATGCAATTTCTAAATGGGGCTGAACTGGCTACTGCGCCACAGAGCTCAGGCACAAACTCACTATGCCCACGAAAGCCCGAGTCCCATTTAGAGATGGAGTAAAGACAGGCGTGCGATCTGGGGAGCGCAGAGCAGAAACACCACTGGACCCCAAGAGCAAGCTGGGCGGGCCCGTGTTCCCAACACCCCACGATGCTCTCATCACAGAATGACAAGCCACGTTAGCACCGGGGCCAACCCAAATCCCTTGCTAAGGTATTAGCTTGGTCTTGCCCAGTTGTTTTGTTCATAGAATTAACATTATAGATTAACCAACAGCAAGAGCTACAACTGAGAGTAGGCACTAGACTTGAGTCGCATGTGCCTGCAGTATGTTTTGCCAGAGGGACATGACAATGACACCAGCCGACATTCTCATTCTACAAAGAAAACCCAGGGATTACAGAAGAAGTCGTATGGGATCTCCGCAGGACTTTCTGGAATCTCGTAGAAAGAAATTTTTAGTATGTCAGTAGGGATCATGAATGGCAAATTCTACTGAGACAACACAAAGCTGAGCATCCCAGCAAACACAGCAGTTAGGAAATGACCCCTTTTGCTAAGCAATCTCTCCACAGAAGCAGTGTGACTGCTTCTGTCCAGGTGGACAGACCATTGTGAGTGCACTGAGATGTTTCATGGAGGATTCACAAGACAAAACGGGGACTGACCAGCCAACAAAACTGCTCTTGGTTGCATCCCAAGAACCCAGCCTTGCGCGAGGGGCCATGGAGAACGCAGAACACAGCTTCACAGTAGCAAATCCTACACTCACACACCAGTGCTGGAACACATGCACAGTCCAAAGAAGGGCCCCACGGGAGTTCTCCTGGTTACCTGGTTTGTACTTGACCGGTCATGGTGAGGGCTCCACGGAAGCAGTTCTCCTGGTTACCTGGTTTGTACTTGACGGGCCATGGTGAGGGCTGCCATCTGAGAAGCGGGAGCCTGTGGAGAAGTATCTCTCCCTTGCTATCTTCTGCTTCTTCCAATGCAGCCCTGCAGGTCTCACACCAGCTGTTCACTTTCACACACCCAAAGCCTCATTCTCAGTCAACGAGGGATTGTCCTGAATGAAAGTTAGGGGTCAGGGAAGGCAAGTGAAATTTGAACACAAAGGCACTCAGATTACACCTGGTGCTCTGTGTGAAAATTTTAGTTCCATTGATATATTTTTTTTTTTCGAGACGGAGTCTCGCTCTGTCGCCCAGGCTGGAGTGCAGTGGTGCGATCTTGGCTCACTGCAACCTCCGCCTCCCGGGTTCACATCATTCTCCTGCCTCAACACCCTGAGTGGCCGAGACTACAGGCGCCCGCCACCATGCCCAGCTAATTTTTTGTATTTTTAGTAAAGAGGGGGTTTCACCGTGTTAGCCAGGATGGTCTCCATCTCCTGACCTCGTGATCCGCCTGCGTCGGCCTCCCAAAGTGCTGGGATTACAGACGTGAGCCACCGCGCCCAGCCCTAGTTCCACTGATTTTCTTGTGAACAAACATTTATCTTCATGGAACCACTGGTCTGAAGGGCAGTTGACCTGCTACTGCTTTCCCAAAGACAAAGCCATAAGAATTCTAAGATCTTGGGCAAAAGATGCAGTTTTTGGTTGTCAAATGGATAAAGACAATTTGGGGTGGAACAGTCAAGTACTCCTACTTCTTGACACACTTGTGACCCTGCGACACAGCTGACAGAAAGCGTCTGCACACAGGATCACGCTGTTTGTCCCCAAATCACCAATAATCTGTACACTTACAGCAAATATGAACAAATATATTTCGATATATTTAAAAGAATTAAAAAAAACATTTCACAAAACATTTGTTGCCATAGGAATTATTTTTAGCAATAAATGCCCCCATCAAAATTTAAACATTGTTCAAAGTATGATTATCTGTACTAAGTAATGCAACGAATTCTGTAAACAGAGTCAGATACATTTCCCTGTAGGAGTCACTTCCTTCCTGGGATTAAAGCTGTTCCAGACATCTTTCCAGGGGACCAATTAAGAAACTGCTATTTTCAGAGCAACAAAAATAAAAGCTTTTATTTGTTCATTTGAATATAAAACAGGCGTTATCACAGATGTACAAAGCGTACTGGTGGTTTAACATACAAGAAGGTTGCTGTCCTTTGCACATAAAAATTTTGTTTGAAACTGTGATTGGTTGAGTACATGAATTTCTCTAACCAGTCACCACACTCTGAAATAACGCTGCTAACATTCAACTGATAAAAGGGACCATCTCCCTTGGGTAAAGTGTCAAGCAGGATTAAATATATATAATAAACAAGCACCATGAGGAATCTGCTCCTGTTTGATTAGGTCTGTGTTTATATGTTCATTGTGTACCCTCTTTTTGTGCAAGTTGATTACACGGTTTTGTCTGACTTCAAAAGCACAAGGTCACAAGACAAACATTTTTTACATTCTCATGAATGATTTATCTACAGTACAATTTCGAATACAGAATGACCCTTCTTTATTGCTGAAACTGGTGGTACTGTCTCCTTTCCTTTTTCTTGCACAACCAAATTTTGATCTCAGTCCACCAACTCTTTTGAGCCTAAACTCTAACATCAGAGTTCACAGGATGCAGAAGAGACTGCTGCTAATGGCCCTCGCAACTACACTGCAGCGTCCACACTCCTCGAACATAGAGTTGATTTGGTGACAGTTAAAATTATGTTTGAAGTGACATCTAAATTTGTTTTGCTTCCTGACTTCAGCTGGACCTCAAAGCTGTCCTGCACACTGCAGCTAATGTTTCATAATCAGTGTCTGACCTGAAGCCCCAAACCTACTTCCCTTTAAACAAGGTGGGTGGGTATAGGAAAATGTCTTTTTTCCCCCCATGTGTGGTGGTTCCCCCCTTAGGAAGCAGAGACTAGGAATGTGTATCTGAAGCATGTGGAGAAATAGTCACACACAGCAATGAGGCCAAACAATATCTCAAGAATCAAATGGTTTGTGGAGATGGAAGGATGCACCACATATGCAGACAAAGTTTTTTAAATGTGCCATTTTTTTTTTCTTTTTTTTCCACAACAATCAGCCTTGGATCTCAGAAGTCAAACAAAACTCTTTTAGCAAAAGGCTTACTGCTGACTGCATATAGCAAAGGCAGACAAAGACACTGCCCACAACATAATGAAAGTTAATCTAAATTTTGCCCAGCATCAATCTTAGTCATGCATATCTAGCACCGAGAGCCACTGCAGGGTCACATGGGGCAGGTACAGAACACATCTTTCTCGGAGTGCAGATGCTCCTTCTTGGTTGGACTCCGTGGGCCAATTCAATTTAGAAGTGCACAGGTGAGCTCTGAGAAGGTGTGGCCAGGAGCTGCCAGGGCAGAAACTGGGGCGCACTCATCCACAGGCGGCAAACGACGCAGCTGGAGGACTTCTTGCTTCAGCCAGAGCTCTGGCATGAACCCCCGGGGAACTGTGCTCACCGAGCGAGGGAGCCCCAGAGGCTCACACAGAGCTGGCTGGGTCTTAAGACGAGGGGACGATCACCGATGTGAGTTCCGGACACTTTGTCCACTCCACATTGGCCATCAGAGGGGGAATCAATGCAACCCAGTGCAAATGACCACAGAATCGCATTCCTTTCCGTAGCAAGGACCAACAAAAGATGACACTAACAAAAATGATGAAAAACATTGTGCAACGAATTCTTGCAGCTAAGAAAACAGTGCTATTTGCCAACCTAAAGCCCCTCAGTATCATCAGCACACGCTGGCATAAACACATTCACTGTTGTCCCACAGCAAAGAAAAAAATAGTGCACATTGAGCTTTGAATTCTTTCACCATCCTTGAGATGGCAGTAATTTCACTTGCTGGTCTCTGGTTCTAGAAGAAACTTTTAGACAGGGCTCCTGCGGTCTGTGACTGCTGGCAACAGCAGAGTGGATGTGAGTACGGGGGGCACACCATGCAAGTGACAAGTTCTGCATCTTAAACTTTAAAATCTCCTTTGTTCATTAGTGAATTTATATTTCATATATATATATTTGTTGTGATACTATCCACGCAAGATAATACAACACTTTTTTATATTAGCAAACATTACAAGACTTTAATATTCTTGAATGTTTTTCTCTTTTATAGTTCTAAAGAGATCAAAATAAATTAAACGTTTTGTACATAATTACATATTGAGGAAGTTAACTTATTTTATCTTTTTAGTTTAGTACAAAGATATTTGCAAGATAATTGCCGAAATACACCTTATTTATAATTTCTTCTCATTCTATACTAACTTCAAAGGCCATATGTCAGCCTTTGTTTCTTCAGCACATTTCTGACAAAGAAAGCCGCTATAATCTAATTGGAAGGTGCTATTTGGAAGGTTTTCTCGTACCTCAAACTTCCCTAAAAGGATGAGATCTAGCAATGGCTTAAATTAGTAACAGATCCATGTCATTAAGATTTCATGACACATTAAAACAGAGAAAACAATTCTTTGTCACACTACATAAATTGTTTAAAAGAACCCATCTGGAGGGCAGGATATTTTTTTAATTGCTATTTCGGCTTAACAAAATACCACATTTACGAAGAAAGCACTTATTATCCAATAATTAAAAAAGAAAGAAAAGAAAAGAAAGTTTTGAAATGGGCTTTTCCAACGAACTGAAGGCAGTAATCCAAAGTCCTTCTGAGCGAAATTCAGTGGTAAATTCACATTTCACCCCCACGCCGATCGTGGCTGCTGTGAGAAGTCCTCTTCCTCCTCTTCTTCCTCCTCCACTCTCACCACAAAAGGCTGCATTCTGGTGAGTGTCGCCCTGTGTCTGCACGCTTCAGTGGACACGGAGAACAATGTCTACATCTCTAGAAAAGTCCATGGAAGCCAAGAGACGAGACTACATGTTGTAGGCCACATAGATGGGGTCTAGCTGGTCTGCCAAAAACCCGTCTCGCAGGTGCATGCGCTGCTTCTCCCCACGGGAGTTGATGGGGATGACGCCGATGTCCACCACGACCACCACTCCGACGATCAGGTAGTGTTCCTCCAGGACCACGTTGGTCACCAAGGGAACCAGGTCCAAGGCTTCTTGCTCCGACCCATCCAGCTCAACCACAACCACCAACAAATTTGTCCAGGTAAACACGGCACTAAAAGACAGAAAAGGAAGCCAACATTACACGTTTATTAACACTTTATTTAATAGCTGTGGTTTCTTTTCGAAGTTCCACTTGGCTGTCTCCAACCTGCCTGAGCACTCCCGACAGTGTCCTCTGGCCTCCCCATGTCCTCCGTCTGCCGCCCACTAATCGTTCCCCACACACATTTCCTGGCGACAGCACAGATCGGTGTTTCCTACCAGCCTTCTCTCTCGGCGGCTTCTGTGAGGGTTTCACCATCTTCCTTAGTTCCCATTTCTAGCCCAGGGTCACTCCACCTGGCTAGCGGAGTCTGTTCCAGTGCTGCCTCTTTGCTGCTGCCTGGAGGACCAATGCCCCCACTGCCCAGTGCGGCGTGCCATCAGCCTCTGCCCTCAAGGCAGCCCTGTGCCTCCTGCTTCCAGACCCCAGCTCTGCTGCTGAGAGGAGTGTGTGCAGAGGCCTAGGGCACGAGTGCCTACTCCTCTCTGTGCGGTGCGCCCGAGTGGGAGGTCAATTAGGAAAATAACACATATTTTATTCAGTATGGTCAATCTATGTTAAATTGACAGGGAAAATTGGATAATTTTCCTGGAAATTCTCAATAGTTCTCCTGGATTTTGCTTTGTGACTGCCGCACGCCTGTGGAGCATGCTAAGAACTGTTTCCGAGAAGACGTGCTGAATTCCTGTCATACTGCTCCTGGTGATGTCAAAACGCTGCTCTACATGGCCCATGTGAGCCCACATTGTGAATCTGTGATATCACAGATACACACATCTCAGGAACATTGGGTATACTTTTATTATGGCATTTGGAATTTATGGAATAGTCCTGGAGTATCCGAATCAGCTTGGCTCTCCGGAGGTAACAGAGCTGGCCGAGGGTGTGCTTGATCTGCTATCTCCTCGGGGCTGCCAGGGACCTACGGGGCGGTGCCAGCGACTCTCAGAGCCTTTCCAGGAGCTGTGCACGCTACTCAATGCTGAGAACAATTGATGAGAAATGAGAAAGTTTGGCTTGAATTTGGCAACATGGAGAGTCCCATTGTGCAACGCTGGGTGACACAACCACATTTCTCAGCATGGAGCAGCCGACGGTGGCTGGAAGGGCAGTGCAGGGAGGCTGGGAGAGGGAAGGTGGAGCAAAGCAGTTTGTATCTGGATCATCTCAAACATTCGAAAGCCCACTCAAAGGACACCGTGTGGGCAAGGGGCATGTGAGCCCCTGACCAGGTGAGGGACAGACCCAGTTCGGTGGCCACATGGCAGGTAACAGCAGCGACACTTTCAGAACAAGGCCCAGCACCACAGTCTAGAAGCCCACAGAAGGCACTAGCGAGGCCCTCGATGTACACCTTTTAGCCGCAAACCAGACAAATTATTGAGGGAGGTAATACAAGCCAATTAGAATTGTTTTCTTAAAAATAAAAAAACCAGAAAGGCTGTTAACTGATATTCGTAGCTATTTAGATGGAAAATAAGGTAGGCCCTGGTCAAGTTTCATGCCAAAGTCTTCCTAGAGTTTCTGTCTTCTCTGTATACTCAAGGAGAGAACTGTCAAAGAAATCAACAATTTAAGGAATTTTGTTTGAGAGTAGGCGCTTAGCCAATTTGAACCACAGGATCACTGACAGGTAAGCAAATTGGATCTTGTAAATTCTGCCAAGTCCTCCATGTTCAAATTCAGCAAATGGCAGTAAGTACCAGTCTTTACTGCACCTCAGCTAGCTCAGAGGAGGAAGGAACAATCTCAGAGCCCGTCCTTTCAGCCCAGAAAAGCTGTTGATGAGAGAGGAGAATGCACCTCCCTCAGGGTCTCTGACCTGAGACGGAGACCAGTTTCACCAGGCGCCCTCAGTTAGCACCCTGTCTGTTATCAAGGGAATGAACAAGTCTAAAGTCAATGGTGTTGAGTCACTTTTCAGCCTAACTGCAAATATAAAGGCACTGAACAAGCCTGTGACACTCCCCGGCCCTGGCTGACTTAACTCGTGGCACTCCAGCATCCAGCCGCTCCCACACATCAGAAGAAAACGCTGCTGTGTCTCCGGCAGCACCGTGGACATACTCAGCACGTCACGGCAGATTAAACGGGCCAGAGAGAAAGACAAAGTCCCAGCCTCCAAGTCCTCACCTGGCCCAGAGCAGAGTCTGCCCCAGGCAGCAGGTGCGACGCACACACCTTCTCACTGTCAGCCTTGGTTTAACTCAAGCAATTCTTCCTTTGGAAGTCTCTTCTGGGGTCTGGACAAACGCTGCCTCTCCCTCTCACCTAAAGTTTTCCCACGCCTCATGTTACTTACAGTTCCCAAGTCAACAGTCATAAAAGTATTTTCTGTGCCTACATATGTGTGAGGTTCGTTTTTTTCCTACATCATGCTTTTGTAAATTAAAAACCAAACAATTTGGCTTCCTGGAAAACGTTATCAAGTAGTTTTCATGGCAATAGAAGTCTATCGTTTTCAGGTGATATATGGTACACTAACTCTACATGTGGAGTGTTCTTTTGTTACTTTAACCCCAAAAGATAAAGGTTTATAGTCAAATGCTGACTTGCACTCCCTTCCCTACCTTAGCAAAACTCTCCTCTGCCACCGTGCCCTCCACATCCCCAGTGCTTCACAAACTCGGCTCCTGACTGGGTACAAGCTGCAAGCTCACGACTTACCATTCCGTAACGCTTTTATGGGCTCTGATGACCGAGGTCTCAATGTCGATCGGGTGGTACCGCATGCCCCGCAGCTCCATGGCTTCGTCCAGTGCCCCGACCACGTAGAGGGCGTCATGGCGCTCTGCGGAGGAATGAAAGCCTGTGTGAGCTTCCCTATAATGCTGCTCAAGTCACTTTCCTTCTTTTCTGAAAAAAGATTAAAAACTACCCACAAGTGAGAGGGACGCCAAGGAAGGGCCTCATGGATCCAGGGACAGTTTGCTTCTTCTGCCAGGGAGCTCCTTGGCAAGTGCCCGGCTTGTGCGTCGGTGCCCCACAGCTAGCTGCAAAGACGCCACGCTCCCTCTACACTTGTTCTTTGGGAGAAGACCTTTCTTGGCTCAGCTTCGACATCCAGTCAACTGCCTGATCACATGTTCACCGGGAGCAACTGAGGGGCGAAGTCAGCACCCAGTGGTCTGAGTTCCATGGACCCACCAGCTGAGGCCTCGTCTGCCCAAGGTCACACAGGATGCAGCAGTCACAGACCAGCTCCCTGACTCCAACCCACACGTGCTTCTCTGCGCTATTAATTCTGTGTCTAAGTGGGAAAAGAATGCGTAGCTCCTGGTCATGTTCATGAAGATTTCCTTAGCTCATAGAGCCATGAAATTTATTTCTATCCTTCATGCAAACCTCGGAATGACAATGACAACTAGTGGTCAGGTCCTATCTTTCCTTAATAAGGAAATGTCCTATATTTTTATAAGGTAGTAAGCATATTAGGGAAAATTTGAAAGGCATGATTGACATATAAAATAATATCAGAGATGAGTATTTTCTAATTTAAGTCAGACAAAGAAAGATAGAGACCCTGACTCGGCCTCTGCCCCCTACAGCAGCTTTGCCTCTTCTCTAGTGGCAGAGACACGTCCTTCAGGGTATCCCTGCTCCCAGGACTCAGCGGGAAGTGGCTTTCCTGGCCTTTCTCTAGGATTATAAACTGCCACCAGCTTTTGCATCTTCCAGGAACCTCAGCCAGCACCCTCAAACTAGTCTACAATTTCCCGCAACGCAAATGTCATGCCAGGATATTTTTGTATGATTCCTAAATGTAGCCCTTTGGGCCAGGCCATCGTAGGTATGTGAGAGAGGCATGTAAGGAAGCCTTGCTGATGTCTAGAAACTCATCTCCCTGGGGTTTTGGTCAGGCAAGATCTCACCAGGAACCTCAACTGCCATTGCTGTGAAACAGCCAAGTCCTGCCTCTATTTTTAGCAGAACTAAGGAGGTGAGAAAGGATTCTGGAACAAGCAAAGAATTAACTATGCGAGTGCACTTTTACTCCTCCGTGTCATGAAATACCCCTGGCCTCACCCCGCTCTCCTCTGATGGGGCAAAGGCAATGCTGTCCACATTAGGCACCAGCATCAGCAGCACCAGGCCCTGCACTCTGATGAACGCATGGGCAGAGACGGCCAGCCACCAGGGCCCGAGAGCTTCGCGGCCTCCTCTTCCCAGACAGGGGCAGATCCAGTCCTAGAAGCAGCAGCGTGCACGTTCCTGCAGCCACTGGGCCAGCTTCTGTCTCGGATGGACCCCGTGGGAGGAGGCAGCCTTCAGGCTTGCTGAGGAGACTCTGTGGGCTGACGTTGGGCACTTTGCTGTGGGCGACACTGCAGCCCGTGCTCGGCAGCCGCGCCCCTCCCCGATTTTCAGTCAGCACTTGGTTCTCAGGACAGGACAGGGTATGTGATGTGCAGCTCAGCTTGTTGGGCACATTTGCATCTTGCCTTCTTCTCTTCTCTTAAACTCGGCTCTTTTCGCACTAGGTTGCAGCTAGCACATGTTTCCTCCTGGGTTTGGCTGCCATAAACCTTGGGAATAGCTTCTGTATCTAGGGGAGCCTAACCTCTCTGCCCATCTGTGTGGGGGGCCAGCCAGCCTGGACTCTCACCTCCATTTGCATCTGTGAGCTCAGTTCTCCGCAGGAACCCCAAGTAGCCTGTGCGTGCCCAGATGGTCTGGGTGTCTCCAAAACTTAGTCTTGAGTTGAAGTGATCCGACTGGAGGGATTCATCTCCGTAAATAGTAAAATAACCGCTGGCATTGTGGGCACTGTGAACCCAAATCTGCAAATGGAGGGAAATTTCACTGTGGATGACATTATTTTATCTCCAGGGAAATGAGGCTACAACTACTTTGACAATTCAATAAATTATATTCAGTGATATTAAAAGTTTCCTTGGACTGAATAACCAAGATGTTAATCTCACTCAGGTTTCTGGAGACACACACAGAGGGTACTGAAATAAAGGCAGTCTACCAAGTTTGTGGCCAAGCAACCAATCAAGCCATCCACCTACGGGGAACTTACTAAAGCAGATTAGATGAAGATTTAACAAAAAGCTTTTAAAAACACACACATCAAATGAACAAAGTCACACTAGATTCCTTCGCTTTTCCAAACGATTGTTTCTGAAGAGCAAGAACGATGTTGAAAAGCTTTGAGATTCATTTTCTCACTTCACCTGGTGAACATTCTTCTGGACACATAATGCAAGAAAACCATACACCAAAAACCAAACCTACGGGACGAGGGCACAAAACACCAAAAAACGGCAACAAAAATGCCTGATGTCTGACATTTGGGGAAATAGGTAAGCAAAGACGGATATGGTGAGTCAAAGCCATAGCCACGTGGATTACGCAGAACCATGGACAGGGCTGGATAAAAGCACAACCAGGTAAGTTCCCCAGAGCCCATGCAGCTGCATGCAGCTGTGCCCACACCGCAAGGGTCAGGAGAGGAGGCCTCTTAGGCTCTGGAGTGTTTGCTGTCGAGACATTCTGGGCTTGGCTGTTTCCATTATTTTACTGACAATGAAAAGCAGTCAAGTTCCAGGAGTCAGAAACGGGTTCAGTATTGCACCCACGTCCCCAGAGCAGTGCCTCACAAATGAAAAAGTGAAACTGAGAAAAAGAGTGCACCATCAGATCAGGGAAACGACAGCTTGTCCTCTGTTCCTTAACACAAATAAAATTCTCATTAAGGCAACTGAGTATTACTCAGTCATAAAACAGGAGGAAATCCTGCCATGTGCAACAGCATGGATGAACCTGGAAGACGTTACGCTGAGTGAGAAGCCAGAACAGAGGAGGACAAATACTGCACCACCTCACTCATGTGGAATCTAAAAAGCTGAGTTCACAGAAGCGGGGGTCAACAGTGGTTACCAAGGGCTTCAGAGTGGCAAGGGGGAGATGACGGGCAAAGGTGCCAACCTTCAGTTAGAGGGCGAATAGGTTCTGGGGAGAAAATGTAGTGTGGTGACTACAGTTAATAATACTGTATTATTTACTTGAAATTTGATAACAGAATAGATCCTAAACTTTCTCATCACACACACGCAAAATGTGAGGTGACGGTTAATAGAACTAACTCGGTCGTGGTAACTGTTTCAAAATATGTATATACGTCAAAGCATCACAGTGCATTCCTTAATTTATACAACTTTCTCAATTAACCCCATAAAGCGGAAAAGCACACATTCCCCATAAGAAAGTCACCCTGGAAATTTCGCCAGTTCTGGCCACCCTCAGAGGGAAGAGAATTCTGACCTTGGCCTAGCACACGTCTCGGGCAGCACCTGTGAGGACCCCCTCCAGGTGCTGGAGAAGCAGGCTCTGCTTCCAGCTTGTTTCTAGGAATGCATTTAAAGGAAACTCCTAAGTGAGAGCAGCACAGAATTTCATCTTCACAATTCTGATCTTTCATGTGACTGAGAGAGGTCAAGTGAGGGGCAAAAAAAAAAAAAAAAAAAAAAAATGCCCAAGAAGCAAAGCAAGGTGGGACCTGAGAACTGGTGAGGGCTTGCTCATTAGTCAGGCGTTCACCCATGTACGTGTAGAAACGTGTTCCTGCAAGTGCCAGAGATGTGGCCGGGGATGTAGCCGGGGCTGGGGAGGAGGAGGGCTGGTGCTGCTTATAAGAAGATGCCAGTTCTTAGCACATCTCCCACATGTGATGCTGGGAGCCATTCAGGAATGGGGGCACCTAATGAGACAGGACAGGTGACAAGGGGAGCGAGGGTGTCCTTGGCTGGACACGGGGCTTGGTCCAGTGGCACGGCAGGCCTGGTGTAACCGAAGGGAGGGCACGCGTGCTGCCACTGTGGGAGGAGGCTGGCTCCAGACACGCTCTTCTCCAATGCCCTTTGCTTCTTTGTAGAAGCAGCAAGCTCATCGCCAGAGAGAAGAATGGGGCAGGAGGAGGACGCATGAGACACGTGGTCTCTCAGACTGGGGACGCCCAGCAGTGCCAGGGCCTGCTTGAGATGAGGTGTCAAGAATGGAGACCAAGGCCAGACAGCTACACGAGGCAGCCTTCTCCAGCTGCATCCTGCCAGCAGCGCGGAGGGGCGCGGAGGGGCGCGGAAGGGCACAGTGGCAGGGAGTTAAGAGCCAGCCAGGTTGGGTTCATCCTGAACAAAATGAGGCAAAGGTGTCAAGTTCCACTGTTTGCCTTCTGATCTGAAATAAACACATGATCTTTTGGCTACTGTGTCCTGATGGTGTTGTTTGCACATTACTTCCTGTGGAGGCCTCTGCCATTTTCCTGAAGGACTTCTCAGTAATAAAAGCAGGAACATGGAAAGCAAACTCAAGAACTAAGAAATAAAGAAGCTCAGTCCATACACATTATGTGTTTAAATCTTTTCTGAATTATTTGGGGAGAATCTATTATGGTTCCCTAAGGAAGTGCCATTTTGTAATTGTGAGCTTTCATGGACTCATTTGAGCCACAAAGCTCACCTCACGCTATTTCCCTGGCAATCATGTGAGCAGTTCTGACGATGTCAAGGCAAGCCGAGGATACGTAACAGAAAAGTAACCTGGATCTCGGAGGACACTCAACTCACCTCTCCAAGGTGTGAGTCCCCCAGCGGTCCTTTTGTTTCTGGGTTGGCAATTATAATCCGAACCCCTGGAAGTATCTATTTGGGAGAGGAAAAGTCTCTTGTCAATGGAAGGAATACAGGGAGAGGCTACACACAAGCCAACCTCAATTTCGTCTTTATGTAATTTCCTTTCATATGCCATGTCTCTTGGTCTCCATTCTGTTTAGAAAGCAATTAAATCAAAATTATATGCCACAAAGTTATGACCCATTAGACAATCACAGCATGACAATCATATTCTCACTGTAACTGTTACAATATTGTATGCTGTTATGGTGACTTTAAAATTAAACATTTTGATTGTCATACCTCAATAAAGCTAAAAGAAATCTATTGAAAACCATGGAAATAATTTTTGAAAAAAAACATGGTAAATGATATAACGTTTAACAGAGCCTGACCCTTGCAAAATGGGAATTTTCAGTTGTTTCAATGAATTTATTTAAGATATTTACATAGATTCAACATTACATCTCACATTATGGCACACGCATGGATGGAGGGTGATGCTTGCAGTAATCGCTGAAGGAAGGGAGTCACAGAGTCACATTTTCAGGGGTAAGCATGGACTCGAAGATAACCCAAAATGCTTTTGGCAAAACGACAGAGTAGGCAGCTGCTTTGGTGGTGCCAGAAGGGAAAGATTCTGTGTCAACTGCTAGTGAAGTCTGCGGGTTTTAATTAGAACGTCCATGTGGATCTCCAACTCATCTCCACCGAATTTTCAACGATACTGGGGAACTTTTTCCTGCAGGTAAATATCTTTTACTGTGATGGATGTCAGTATTAAGCATTTTTCTTTTTCTTTTTTTTTTTTGAGACAGAGTCTAGCTCTGTCATCCAGGCTGGAGTGGCACGATCGCAGATTACTGTAGCCTTAAGCAACCCTCCAGTCTCAGCCCCACAAAGTGCTGGGATTACAGGCATGAGACACTGGGTCTGGCCAGAATTTCCTTCTTAAAGTTTAGCTTAGAAATATCTCACATTCCACTGATACCACTTATATAAGGAATCAAAAGTTTATTCTGGAAATCCTGAATATAGCCTGTCTCAGATCAGCTCATCTAACATTTATGATTGAGATAAAGGCAAAACATTTTATGGTAAAAACACAGAACATCTTGGAATAGTCATACTGTTAAATCTCACTTAAGTTTGAAGTGAGATTTCAGGGCTCTGGTCTCTGCTGCTGACTATGGTCCGCCAGACTGTTAAGATGCATGGTGAGCACATTCCTACTTTGGAACCAACTCTGTAAAGAACTCTCAGTTGCAGCCATGCAGGCAATTTTATAATAGGTCCAGAAGCAACGTGAGATGCTTTTAGAATTATGTCAACGGAGAAGGAATCTGACAACTGGGGCCAAAAAGGAAAAAAAAAAAAGGTTTAAATATGTTTTAGGTTTAAATATGTTTCTTGCCCTTTAGTGCTAGGAAAAACAAAACAAAACAAAAACAAAACAAAACAAAACAAACCAGCCACTGTGGCAGAAACTACTAGTTGTTCTTGATAACCATTCTTTTCTACTTCCATAGTAATAGATACCCTGATTTTTAGATAGGCCTATAGATATTCAGAATTGATATCTCAATAGTTCCCAACCTTTAGCTACGTGTGGCCATGTGACCACGTTCTGGTCAATGGAATTTCAGTGTAGGACAGCTTGGGAACCTTCCCTATGGTCTGCATGCTTTGTTCTTTTCTTTCTCTCCTCCTGCTGGCTGGAACGTGGAAATGATGGCTGGAGGAGCAGCAGCAGCCGCCTCAGCTCCTCAGGTGCCCCTGGGAATTGGGCTCCAACGTGCAGAAAGAGGCCAAAGGCACCAGGGCCTGTGCTGGCTTCACGGAGCAGCAGATGCCTATTTCCTAACTTTTACCTGAGGAAAAAAGTCTAACTTGTTTAAAACACTGTTATTTTGAGTTTCTATACTCATGGATATGTTACTTTCAAGTTAGGAAAAAACAATCTAAAAAATACATTTCTGAAAACTTCAAAGCTCCTACACTCAGAAGCAAACTGATACAGAAATGCAGGCTTCTTCCTATAATACTTACCTTTCCCGATTCCATAAGGGGCAGGCTATGAGGGGATCCTCTTTCCACTAAGCGAACTCTGCAAACAGAAAGAGAAAATGTTCCTAAAATATTCCTAGATGTGTTTTCTGTCCAGTTTTCCCCTTCACCAATTCACATGAGGTCACAAGCCCGGCAGCTGTCCGGGAAAGTTGATTCTGAGCATCATCCAATGGCAAAGACAGAAGTTGCAAAAAGAACAACTCAGCAGCGGAGGAAACTGCACCCAAAGTAAGGGCCACAGAGAAGACAGATGAAGCCACATCTCTGAAACCTGCAAAATAACTGGAAAAATGACTCTGAACTTAAAGTTACCATGAGTCCACTTAGCATTTTCAGAAAAGGAAAAGAACACAGATTACAGAGCATCCTTGAAAGAGCTGTGGGTCACCCATGACCGTGTCGCCTGGTCCTGAAGCACCGACGGCTATCCTGTGGGTGGAAGGCAGGGCTGAGTGTGCAGCAGGCGAGAGCCCTCCAAAGAAGGTGCGGGCACTGAAGGCAGGGCTAGGCGTGCTGCGGCCGAGAGCCCTCCCAAGACAGCACGTGCACCACAGCCAAAGAAGCAGAGAGAATTGCCAGGCCCTGACAGCAAAGGTACTCAGAAATTAAACTCTTTTACTTCAAAGGATACGTAATGATAATTTAATCTTAAGAACTGCCAAGGAAATCGCAGCGGGTCACAACCAGAGCTTCGCTAACGGTCCTCCCAGCTGCATTATTTCTGTATTTTGAGGCCTTCACTACTGGTTTTGCATTTTTACCAAGTGCCTAGTGGACCATGACACTCTTCGTTCACCTAAGGGGCATTTTTTATTTAAACAAAATAAAGCAAAGGAGAAAGTGCTTGAAGGGCTTGAAGACAGCGGATCAGAGGACCTGCCTCCCACCTGGGGACAGGCTGCGGGCAGGGGGCCTGTTGGCTCCTGAGACACCCTTCTTACCATCCCCCACTGATGTGTTGTTTTTGAAAGAGACAGGGTCTCACTCTGTCACACAAGCTGGAGCACAGTGGCATAATCATGGCTCATCGCAGTCTTGACCCCTGGCCTCAAGCAATCCTTCCACCTCAGCCTCCTGAGTTGCTGGGGCTACAGATGGGTACTACCACATCTGGCTCACTTTTACGTTTTTGTACAAAGGAGATCTCGCTATGTTGCTCAGGCTGGTCTCAAGCTCCTGGTCTCAGGTGATCCTCCTGTCTCAGCCTCCGAAAGTGCTGAGATTACAGGCGTGAGCCACCATGACCAGCCCTCACTGAGATTTGAAACACACCAGGGACCCACTCTTAGGCACTCAGCACAGCAGTCTTCCTCTGTAACTGACTGATGTGCCAAGGAAGGAGGATGAAGGGTAGGGAAGGGGCAGGAGGTACCAAGAAATAAGGCTGAGTGTCACGGGGCCCTGAGGGGCCAGTCCAGCGCAGCCCTCTGCGTGGCATGAGGGTGGCCGCGGAGGGTACACACACCTCTGGGCATGGGGGTGTTCCTGCCCCCACAGGGGAGGCACCCAGCAGTGTGGAAGGTGGCACCGGCCTGACGTCCTGCATGTGCCAGACATGTGGTGTCAATAAACCAGGGAGCAGCGCGAAGGGCTTGACAGGGCCTTGACCGGCTGCACTGCTCCTGCTGGACCTAGGGCTGTCTGCAGTCAGGGGCACCATCCCTCTGGCTGTTCAGTGACTGAGGCCACAGGACCATTTCCTCGCACCCAGCCTGGCGTGACTTCTCTGATTGCTGTAGACAGGAGCAGCCTGTGCCGGGGAGGATCATCTGTGGCAGAATAGGGAAGGCTGGCAGCACTTTCTCTTCTGCAGGAGACAGGAGAAGAGATGCTGGGGAGGGCACCTGTGTGCGTCAGCAGGAGTCTGATGAGGGAGGAGGACTCACTAGAGTCATTTCAGATCAGATGAGAACCATTAACTCTGTGGTGTCTGTCTCAAAGGGAAACCTTGATGCCAGCAGCCGATGAGGACGGCCAAAGAGCTCACACGATTCAAGCTCTTACGGACTATGCCGATAGGCTTGATGACGCTAACCTCCAAAAATGTCTTACTGGCTGTTTTCACACAGAACTGCAAGAAACTAAAGAACTTTTAGGAGCCAGTAGCATTATGCTAATTCACGACTTGCCATGAGAGAACACCTAGAATTTGTGGTGCAACACAAACGTGCTCTCCTTGGACACTGACCACGGAGCAGCTCACAGCCAGAGGCGGCACGCGCACACTTGGGATGTCGGCAGGATGTGGCCATGCCAGGACAATGCTGCTGACTCCTTCCTGCCGTGCCAGGAGGCCCGCACACATGCCCTGATCTGAGCGGCCAAGTGGAGTCAAAGCCGGCGAACTGTGGGTTCCAGATAGGGGCTCTCTGCTCCAGATGAAGACAGCAGTAGAGAAGCCAGGCCATTCAGGCTGGGGCAGTGGCGAGAAAGGGGCACCTGAAGATGGTGAGGAGAAAGAAGGAACGAGACGGGGGTCAGATGCCCCCACCTCAGCACTACAAAAGCCAGGTGACCAGCCAGGGAGTGAAACTCAGCCAAAACCGAGGGCTGTTTGGGACACACACCATCTCTGTTTCTGCGCCCAGTCCTCAGTCATCTCTACTTCAGGACGTTCGAGATCCTGTCGCCGGCCGGAGTCAGGTGCACAAGGCAGCTCTGGGAGCTGTTGCTATGGGGATGACTTCAGACAGGGTAAGTGGGTCACTCAGGAAACAAGGCTCTTGAGTTACAAAAGCAAAGGGCAAATACCCCAGGGCTCTGCCAGGGAGGGCCCAGGCTCTGCAGCATTCCCAGATCTTATCTCCATCCCTGTGGGTTTTTACCTTGGCCTGTGCTCACCCACTTAGGGGGCGTGCAGGAAAACAAGATAGGTGAGGCTCCGGGCAGGTGTGTGCTGGCCAGCGCCTCGCCCTCTGGCCGCATGTCCTTCACTCTCTCCGGCCTCTGCCCCCATATTGACCCTCAGCCTCGCGAAAGGAAGCAAGACAGAATCTCAGCTGATAACCTTGTCTGAAGTCTTGAAAACACGGAAGATCATCAAGAATTCCCTCTCTGGTTCATGTGAAAAAGGTGTGCTTCATATGAAAACAGGCACAGGATGCTAAACCACTCAGGACGGTCCTGGATGAAAAAGCTACATATCCTGCTAGCAAGTGCCACACAGGAATTCCTTCTTCTACACCAAGGGGAACAAGATCCACGCAGCCAAGAGAGGAAAAAAGCTACCCCTATCTAAGGGCAGAAGAGATATCTTCCTAAAGAACCAGCAGATGTATTTGTAACAGACACATCAAAGGGCTGATTCCCTCCATGTGCAAAGAACACATAGAAATAAAACCAGGTGATCTTGGTTGTTCTCAAAAGTAGTGTTCTCCACAGTCACAGAGTGGGCTGAGTTAAGACCCAGGTCAAACTGTGCTGCTTGGTGCCGACTTTCTCAGACTGGGGATCACATGCAGGCATCACCAGGTTTGGGCAAATTCAATGAGCTATGGATCTGAAGTGCTTGTTTTCCGTGAGTTGTGAGTAGCGGTGATTATTAACACTTCTCGGTTAGAACCAGGTTGTAAGGTTAAAACCAAGGTGTTGCCTGGCACACGAGAGTGGGGCTGCTGGAGGGAGATACAGAGGTCTGTGGACTCCGGGAGCCAGAGTGGAGCAGGAGGACTCCATGAGGGAGGGAGGAATACAGGCTCAGCCCGGCTGGCCCTCTCCCGCGGGAAGTGTGACTGAGCCACCAAAAGGACAAGTGATGCTGTAAGACGACTCTCATCTTCCAAGAACCGTCGTGCCGAGGCTGGCGTCCAGCAGAGCTCACCTTCTGTGAGGGCACCTTCTGCTCAGGTCACGCTGCAAAGTCAGCTTTAGACAACTCAGGGCTGAGGAAACCCGTCAGCTCCAGATCCGGAACTTTGTGCCACTTTTCTTGCTGCCTCCAACATGCATTACTGCTGCCCAAATTGGCTCCATGAACCATTACTAGGTGAAAGTCAGTTTTAAACAGTGCACCTACTTTCACATCAAGGCTACAATTTAACCCAGTGTCTGAATAAACTTTTCCAGCCTGGCCTCTGTCTCACCCTTTATTTCTCTCAACTCCAGTATGAATCTTGGACCTGTGGGGAATAAACTCTTTTCATCCTATGCTGTCAAGTGGACTTGAAGTTAAACTTTTGCTAGAAAAGCAAAGAGAGAGTTGACATGAGGGGACTTGCTACTAGCCTCTAACTTGCTCTGTTCTTGAACTGCCCTCAAATGGACTCGACCTTAGCAACCTGTTTTGCTGGAAGCAACATCTCAGAAGGCTGAAGCCCCGATGGCGCCGTGCAACCCTGAGTGGGGAACAAATGCACAGCTGTCACGAGAGGTCTGTGAGGTCTTCATTCTTCACTCGTGCCTCCCAGCATCACAAGCCTGGCCTCCTGGGAATGGGCAGGAAGGTGCTGCTGAGATAACCAGGTTTTTCATCATTTTTCTAAGGAGAGCCATGGCTGAACCTCTCGCTAATCCTTCCCCACAAAGCTACAGAAGGGACTCTTTCTTTATCCAACTGAGATTCTCACCAAGGAGCAAGGAGCCTTGTCTGAACCATGCAAAGGGGGATGAGCACACCTGCCCTCTGCCCAGGACCACCACCCCCTGGCAGCACCCGCGGGCTGACAGAGCATCCGTCAGCACACCAGCTTCGGAGACGTGACAACAACCAAGAAACAAATACCACTCTCTGCCCCAACAGAAGTGCGCCGACAGATGGCAGCACTGCTCCCGCCAGAAAGACGACTGCTTCAGACCAGGGCAGTCGGAGCCCCTGACCAATGCCCTAAGGTGGGGCACCTAATGCAGATGCCAGCAGAGCACCCACCGGAAGCCCACCCTGCCCGCCCACGCCACTGCTCAGCACTGGCCTGATTGTCACTCGTGACCTGAAGGGTCCAGCACCCTCTGCACCTTCAGTCTCAAAAACCGGCTTGACAGACCAGATGCAGACGGAGCTGGTGCTGTCCTCAGTGCCAACTCTGTGGCACTTCGAGGGGAGCAGACAGGACACAGGGTAACCCAGTCATGGAAAGCCGAGCTGCAGCACAGCCACACTCGCAGTTTGAGGATGGCATTTATGAATGTGCCACTGAAAAAACAACCAAAACTTTTACTTAAGATTTTAAACTACACCTTCTTCCAAAATTAATTTGAAGCATTTAAAATGCCCAGTATAATAAGACCATCTGAACAATAAGCTTTTAAAAATCCCCAAAGATAGAGGGGAAATTAAATACTCAAAAACTTTAGATTAATTAACAGGCTGTGACTGAGTCTAGTCTGCAGCTTCCTGGCAGCTAAGGCGCACAGAGGATGAGGCAAGTGTTACTGTCAAAGTTGGGATTTTAATATCTTGCCATTTCCTTTGCAACCAGTGGAGCATGTAAGAGTATTAAAATCACAAGGAACAACAACAGTGCTTAAAAATAAATAGGCATGTTCACACATCCAAAACCACAAACAAAACCAAAAACAAATGCACTATTATTTCCACAGGAGATCCTCCCAGGACTCCAGCCCTAACGAAAGCTACAGATGACCGCAAGAGACGGCCCACAGTGGCCACCACAAAAGGCTAAGGGCAAGCAGATCTCGATCATGGAAGTCCAGAAACAGATACCAATCACCCTAAAAATGGGCAACGAAAGAAAACAGAGGAACGTTTTCATCTAATCTAACCGCATTGCACAAATGAAGTACCAAAGCATACTTTATGTACTTTTTTCATTTATAAAATTATAAACGTTAACTCCCTCCAATCCAGACTCTTCTGTCCATCCTTTTCCCTTTTCTCTCCCTCGGGTGGGAGAGAGGTCTGTGTTTTCTTCCCTTAAAAGACACCATTTGGAGGCATGGACTGAGCTGATCTTGCAGCCCAAACTGCCCTCTTCCATCTTCTTCCAAGGCCAGATGGGTTTCAAGTTTCAGAAGTGCTCATTTCTGAATGCTAATCCTGAGCACAGACCCCTGCTACCTAAGATCCTAATCACATGCATCAATATGCTAGGTGCAGTGGCTCATGCATGTAATCTTAGCACTTTGGGAAGCTGAGGCAGGAGGTTCACTTGAGCCCAGGAGTTTGAGACCAGCCTAGGCAATGTGGTGAGACCCCGTCTCTACAAAAAATGCAAATATCAGCAAGGTGTGGTGGTGTGCACCTGTAATCCCAACTACTGGGAAGGTTGAGGTGGGAGGATCGCTTGAGGCAGAGGTCACAGTCAACTGTGATCATGCCACTGCACTCTAGCCTGGATGACAGAGTGATACTCTGTCTAAAAAGAAAAAAAAAAGAAAAAGAAAAAAATGCATCAATATTTCTGTGGCAAAGAGTGGGATAAATTGTTTATCACTTTATGTCCATTCATAAGGTTTTCATGACATTCATTCGCATTGAATTAAAAAAAAACTTTTCATTTTTGGGAACTCCTTGGTTTTTTAAAAAAAATACTTTCTGAATAAGACCTCAAAAGCACAGGCCACAAAAGCAAAAATAAGCAAATAGGGTTATATATAACTTAAAAGCTTCTGCACAGCAAAGGAAACAAAGTGAAAAAACAACCTACAGAATAAAAGAATACATTTACAAACTACTCACCAGACAGGGGATTAATATTCAGGATATATAAGGAACTCAAACATCTCAACAGCAAAAAAACAAACAAAAAACTGATTAAAAAATGGGCAAATGATCCAGACATTTCTCAAAAGACATAAATGGCCAGAAAATACATGAAAATTGCTCAACATCACAAATCATCAGAGAAGTGGAAGTCTTTTTTTTTTTTTTCAAGTGAAAGCAAGTTTATTAGGAAAGTAAAGAAATAAAAAAATGGCTACGCCACAGGCAGAGCAGCAACAAAGACCGCTCAGCTGCTTTATACTTATTGTTACTTGGGAGGTGGAAGTCAAAACCACAGTGAGATATCACCTCACTCCACTTAAGATGACTATTATCAAAACGACAAAAAATATCAAATGCTGGTGAGCATACAGAGAAAGGGGGACTCTTACACACTGCTGGTAGGAATGTAAACTAATACAGCTACCATGGAGAGCAGTATGAAGGCTCCTTAAAACACACACACCCTTGGGAAGCCGAAGCGGGCTCATCACAAGGTGAGGAGTTGGAGACCATCCTGGCCTATATGGTGAAACCCCATCTCTACTAAAAAAACACAAAAAATAGCTGGGCGTAGTGACACGCGCCTGTAGTCCCAGCTACTCAGGAGGCTGAGGCAGGAGAATTGCTTGAACCGGGGAGGTGGAGGCTGCAGTGAGCTGAGATCGTGCCACTGTACTCCAGCCTGGGTGACAGAGTGAGACTGTCTCAAAAACAAAACAAAACAAAACAAAACCACCCTCCCCACCCCATACACACACACATACCAAACTACGAATAGAACTACCATATGATCCAACAATCCCACTACTGGGCGTTTATCCAAAGGAAAGTAAATCATCAGTGTACTGGAGAGACATCTGCACTCCTCTGTTTACTACGCCCGATTCACAATAGCCAAGATATGAATCCACCCAGGAGTACAACAGCAGATGAATGGATATGGAAGGTGTGGTATGTAACACTGAATAGGATTCAGCCACAAGAGAGAATGAAATCCTATCATCTGCAACAATATGGATGGAAGCACAGGACATTAAGTAAAGTGAAATAAGCCAGGAATAGAAAATTAAATACTACACGTTCTCACTCATATGTGGAAGCTAAAGAAAGTTGATTTCATAGAAGTACAAAGTATAACAGGGCATAGTGGAGGCTGGGACGGGAGGGATGGGGAGAGATTTGTTAAAGGAAACAAAATCACAGCTGGATAGGAGGAAGAAGTTCCAATGTTCTGTACCACTGCAGGATGACTATAACTAACAGTAATTTATTATTCAAATAGCTAGGAGGAAGACACCAAACATTTCCAAAGAAATGATGCACGTTCCTGATCTAATACCCTGATCTGCTCACTACGCGCTATATGTATCGAAACATCACTGTGTACCCTATGAGTTGTACAATTATGTGTTAATTAAAATAAAAAAGTTAAAAATATACTTTTTAGGAGTTTCAGATTTAAGAAAAATTGAGCAGATGGTAGAGCTCCCACATTGCCCTACAATACAACCCAGTCTCAGAATGCGCGCACATCCAACATTAGTTAGAATTAGTGAGCCAACACTGAGATGATTTAAATCTATCCTTTACTCAGTCTTCCTCATTTCCCCCTAAAATCCCTTTCCTGTCCCAGGATCCTACCCAGGATTCCACATGACAATTGGCTGTCACGTCTCTTTGGGCTCCTGTGGGCTGTGACAGTCTCTCAGAAATGTCCCTGTTGTGCTGACCTTGACGGTTTTGAGGGGACTGATGAGGTGTTTTGTAGGCTACCCTTTGGTTGGGACTTGTCTAACATTGTTCATGGGTAGACATAGATTACAGGCATTTTGGAGAAAGGCCTCAGAGATGAGCGCCCTCCCCATGGCATAATATCAAAGCCCCCCTGCTCATCACCGCTGACGGTGACCTCGCACTTAGCTGGGTCACGTGTGTAGGTTTTCCCCATCCCTTCCACATGCCCTCTCTGGAGGCATCGCTCTGCACAGCCCATGCTGGAGAGGAGAGGGTGTGTGCTCTCTTCTTGGCTTTTGAGATGTGAGACTGCTGGCCTCATGGAGGGCACAGCCTCCCGCCTCTGGGTGACCAAGCCCATGCCCCAGGCCCAGTAGCTTGGGGATGGGCAGCCGTCTGACAGAGGAGGTCTAATGATCATGGGGCTGCGGCATTCTCCTAGGTGGAATGAGCACAGAGAGCTGATCCATTTGCACAGAAGTGTGCACACAGCAGAGAAGCAAGGTGACAAGGGGACTCCTGAGGCTCTTCTGGGCTTTGCTTCCAGGCCCTCCCTGTCACTGGGCTGCACCTCCACCCCACCCTCCAGTTCCTCAGGCACCTCTCTCCTACCTCAATCTTCACTTGCTGAAATGGTCCAACTTGGTTTCCGTCACTGAAGTCTTGACTAATGTGGAGCAACTTTCCCTTTTTGAGTAAGGCTAGAAAGACTTGAAAAATAATTCTAGATTTGATGTTTATGAGCATGTGTAAAACTTTTTTCAAAATAATTTCAAAATTATAGTAAACTTGCAAGAATGAAAACAGTATAAAGAATACTTGTAACACACAGGTTCATTGCTTGTTAATATTATGTTCCATCTGCTTTATAATTTGCACTGCCCACCCCATCTTACCCAATATGCACACACAGTTTTTTCTGAACCATTTGAGGGTAAGTTAAATACATCAAGGCCCCTTTACTCCTAAGTATTTAAGGGTGGATTTCCTGAGAATAGGGATATTATCTTACTTACGCACAGAACAGTTATCAGTTTCAATTATTTTAATATTGATCCAATATTTAATCTATAGCCTCTTTCCAATTCTTCCCATTACTCCAGTAATATCCCTACAGTTCCCACCTTAAGTGCAGGGCTCACCCTAGCATCAGGTTTTGTATTTTGTTGTCATTTCTTTAGCTTGCCTTAAATGGGAAGATTTCCAAAGTCTTTTTTGTCTTTATGACATTGACATTTTTGCCAACGTCATGTCCCTGCCTTTAAAAAATATTTAAAATTATTTAATTCAAAGTGGATCAATGGCATAAATGTAAGAGATAAAACTGTAGACTGTTAAGGGAAAAGCCTCATGACATTGGATGTGTCAATTATTTCTTGGCTACGACACCAAAAGTATATGCAGAAAACAAAGAGGATAAACTGGACATCAAAATTAAAAACTCCTGTTCATCAAAGGACACAATCAACAGAATCAGCAGAGTGAAAACGCAACCCAGGAAATGGGAGCAAGATTTGCAAATCACATAGCTGTTAGGGGGCTAATACCGAGATTATGTAAGGGACTCTTACAACTCAATACCCAAAAAACCCAAAAAACAAACCAAACAAAAAAACCACTCCAGTTAAAAAGTGTGGAAAAACTTGAATAGTCATTTTTCTAAAGAAGGTATACAAATAGTAGTTGAGCATGAGATGCTTGACAAGACCATCACTAGGAAAACGCACACCAAAGCCACAACAAGACAGCATCTCACACCCATTAGGATGGCTACTCTCAAAAAAAATAGAAAACAGCTACTGTTGGTGAGCACATGGAGAAACCAGACCCATGTGCACTGCTGGTGGGAAAGTAAAACGTTGCAGCGGCTGTGGAAAACAGTATGGCAGTTCCTCCAGAAATTAAAAATAGAACTATTGTATGGGTCAGCAATTCCACTTCTGGGTATATACCCAGAAGAACTGAGACCAGGTCTTCAGCAGTATCTGTAAACCATGTTCACAGCAGCATCAGTTACAACAGCCCAAAGGTGGAAGCAACCCAAGTGAACATCGGCAGACAACGGATGAGCCAAGTGTGGTGTATACGTATAAGGAAATACTATTCAATCTTAAAAAGGAAGGAGAATTTAACACATGTTACAACATCGATGAACCTTGAGGACATGCTAAGTAACATCAGCCAGTCACAAAAAGACAAATACCACAGGACTGGACTTATATGAGGTACCTACCTAGGTAGTCAAATTCATAGACAAAGTAGAATGGCAGGTGCCAGGGGCTGAGGGAAGAGGGATGGAGAGTAGAGGTTTAATCAAGACAATATTGGATGTGTGGAGAAACCGGAACCAGGTGCGGCCCTGAGCCCGTGGAGAAACCGGAATCAAGGGCGGCCCTGAGCCTGTGGAGAAACTGAAACCAGTCGCGGCCCTGAGAGTGTGGAGAAACCGGAATCAGAGGCAGTCCTGAGCGTGTGGAGAAACTGGAACCAATCGCGGCCCTGAGCGTGTGGAGAAACTGGAATCAGGAGCGGCCCTGAGCGTGTGGAGAAAGCGGAATCAAAGGCGGCCCTGAGCCTGTGGAGAAACCGGAACCAATCGCGGCCCTGAGCGTGTGGAGAAACCGGAATCAGGAGCGGCCCTGAGCGTGTGGAGAAACCGGAATCAGGAGCGGCCCTGGGCGTGTGGAGAAACCGGAATCAGAGGCGGCCCTGGGCGTGTGGAGAAACCGGAATCAGAGGCGGCCCTGAGAGTGTGGAGAAACCGGAATCAGAGGCACAGCCCTGGGTGTGGGAAACAGGAACCAGGAGCGGCCCTGAGCGTGTGCAGACACCAGAACCCAGGCACAGCCCTGAGCGTGTGGAGAAACCGGAATCGAGGCACAGCCCTGGGTGTAGAGACACCGGAACCAGGCGGGGCCCTGAGCGTGTGGAGACACCGGAACCCAGGCGCGGCCCTGAGCGTGTGGAGACACCGGAACCCAGGCGCGGCCCTGAGCGTGTGGAGACACCGGAACCCAGGCGCGGCCCTGAGCGTGTGGCGAAACCGGAATCCAGGGAGGGCCCTGAGCGTGTGGCGAAACAGGAATCAGAGGTGGAATCAGAGGTGGCCCTGAGCATGTGGAGAAACCGGAATCAGAGGCGGCCCTGAGCGTGTGGAGAAACCGGAATCAGAGGCGGCCCTGAGAGTGTGGAGAAACCGGAATCAGAGGCACAGCCCTGGGTGTGGGAAACAGGAACCAGGAGCGGCCCTGAGCGTGTGCAGACACCAGAACCCAGGCACAGCCCTGAGCGTGTGGAGAAACCGGAATCGAGGCACAGCCCTGGGTGTAGAGACACCGGAACCAGGCGTGGCCCTGAGCGTGTGGAGACACCGGAACCCAGGCGCGGCCCTGAGCGTGTGGAGACACCGGAACCCAGGCGCGGCCCTGAGCGTGTGGAGACACCGGAACCCAGGCGCGGCCCTGAGCGTGTGGCAAAACCGGAATCAGAGGCGGCCCTGAGCGTGTGGAGAAAGCGGAATCAAGCGTGGCCCTGAGCCTGTGGAGAAACTGGAATCAGGAGCGGCCCTGAGCGTCTGCAGAAACGAATCAGGGGCGGCTCTTAGTGTGTGGAGAAACCGGAATCAGGAGCGGCCCTGAGAGTGTGGAGAAACAAATTAGAGGCGGCCCTTAGCATGTGGAGAAACCGGAACTCACCCTGAGCAGCCAGGCAACTCCTTCTCCACAGAAAAGACTTGAAAAGCATCTTTTTGTTTATTAAATCATAAGACATCCTTTGTTTATTAAACAGAAAAATAAGCTTTTCTGTTTATGTCAACAAAAGAACTATCAGTGTGTAGTCCCTAAACCCAAAGAGAAGAGCCAGTTTCCAGCAGGAGGGTAGGCTCAGCAGTATCCACTGGCACTCAGCGTGGAACATTAGGGTGGGGTCATAGGTGGCATTGCTGGGTGCCACCAGGGAACTGTGGGGACATAGGGCTTTGTCTCTCATGAGCCAGCAGATGAACCCAGACCCTCTGAGGTGTTCAGCTGTCTGGGGAGAGGGTCATGTGGTGGCCACAGGTGAAAAGGGTCAAAGGAGGATTTTTGTTTTTAGACGGCATTTATCATGTCATATTTACATCCAGATAGACGACTTCGAAGATAAGGAAACACTGGTGATGTCAGAGGGAGGGGATGCTGGTCAGCCCCAGGACCTTGAGTAGAGGGCTGGGGTCTGGGGAAGGTGGAGGGGGTCATATTGGGTGGGAGCTGCTCATTGCTGCTTAATTGCCTCATTTAGGAGATAAACTGAGGCCCTCAAAGGTTTACAGTTACACTGATATGGCAAAGTGAAAGAATAAATTCAGAGAATGGGATGTAAAGACTAAAAATATTAATGAGTTTAAACATGGACACAGTCTCTCTGGGATACGGATGGTAATTCTAAAACAGCAGAGACAAAAATATTTTGGCAATAAGCCTGCCTCTTCCATCTCCTGAAAACATGCCTTAGAGGGTCAGGACCTGGGAGCCCGCCTCTGGGAACTGCATCCTCACCCGCTTGTGGGGTGGCCACGGTGCTCCGTGACTGCTCTCCTTCCACACACACCTGGCCAGGGGATTTTTGGAGTGGGGAGCAAGAGAAGTGGGAGCTGCAAACCAGGCACCAGGAGAACGACAAAGCCTCGCAGGACATTGTGTCCAAATATCACAAGTGACATAGTGTGAATGTGAATTCTTTATTTTTCATTCGGTTTTCCTCACTGGTTTGTCATCTGTTTTCAAGTAGACTGCAAGTTCTATTTAAGGAATCATGAAAGCCCTACTGTCCCTTACCCGATGATCATCTCAAGTTGGGCAAGACGATGGATTAGGAGGCTGTTCATGCCTGAAGACAGCCAGAGCAGAAAGAAAGGAAAAAAATATAAACTAATAAGAAAAAGGCATTTGCATGAGTACATACACATAATCGTATATCCATGTAAAGGTATAACTATACCAGATAATTGTACTGAGACAGCTGGCCAGCATTGTCCCAAGTACCTGACACATACCAAGAATCCTCCTAATGACTCTAGGAGTGACACTGCTTCTGCCATTTCACAGGCAGAGAAAGTAAAATACAGGAAGGCAACGTGTGCAGGATCACATGGCCAGAAAGTGATAGATCTGAGGCCAGACAATGGGTCCTGAGCCTAATCCAAGCACCTGTTAAATTCATTGCAGCCAGACAAACCACCCTGAGGCTCAGCTCTGGTACCCAAGGGACAGGGGAGTGAGGGTGAGGCTCCTGGGTACACTGCTGGGACAGTCACCTGAGGATCGTGTGACACGCTGAGAAGTCAGAGGTAAAAAGTACAGTCATGTCACTCAACAACAGGGAAACATCCTGAAAAACGAGCTGTCAGTCCATTGTGTCATCATGCAAACACCACAGAGTGGACCTACATACGCAGGGATGGGGTAGCCTCCTATGCTCCTATGCTGTATGGTATGGCCAAGTGCTCCCAGGCTGCACACCTGGACAGCAGGTGACTATACACAATTGCAATACAACAGTACTTGTGTATCTAAACATAGAAAAGGCACAGTAAAACATGCTGTAAAAAGATAAAAAATGGTGCACCCATATAGGGAACTTACCCATAAACAGAGCTTTTAGAAGTGGAAGCTGCTCTGGGTGAGTGAGTGGTGAGTGCACACAAAGGGCTACGACATCACCATACGTAGCTGTAGACTTCGTAAACACTGTACTTGTAAGCTAAGACATCACCTCACACAGCTGTAGATTTGTAAACACCGTACCCGTGGGCTAAGACAACACACACAACTGTAGATTCTTAAAAACTGTACTCGTAAGCTAAGACATTACTGCATGTAGCTGTAGACTTCGTAAACACCGTACTTGTGAGCTAAGACAACACCACACGCAGCTGTAGATTTGTAAACACCGTACTTGTAAAGCAGACATCACCGCACACAGCTGTAGACTTCGTAAACACTGTACTCGTGAGCTAAGACATCACCGCATGTGGCTGTAGATTCTTAAATACTGTACTCGTAAGCTAAGACATCACCCACATGCGGCTACAGACTTTATAAAGACTACTTGCGAGCTAAGACATCACTGCACGTGGCTGTAGATTCATAAACACTGTACTCATAAGCTACACTAAATCTGTAAGAAAATTCCTTTGTTAAATAAATCTCCATTTACTGTAACTCTATGTTGTAAATTCCTTAAAGCTTTTTGACTCACTTATAAAAACAGAGTAAAACATATTGTACAGCTGTACAAAAATAATTTATCCTTATATCAAGTTTTCTATTAAAAGTTTTTGGCTTTTTAAACTTTGTTAAAAATGAATACACAGACACACATTAATCTGGGCCTCCACAGGGTCAGGATCACCAAAATCACTGCCTTCCACCTTCACATCTTGTCCCACTGGAAGGTCTTTAGGGCAGTGACATGCACAGAGCTGTCATCTGTGTGAACAGTGCTTTCTGCTGGATTCCTCCTGAAGGACCGGCTGAGGCTGTCTTACAGTTAACTTTTTTATTGGTAAGCAGAGAGAATATACTCTAAGATAATGACATTAAAGGTAAGTACATAAACCGGTTACACAGGTATCTTATCACAATCCAGTAATATGTACTGTGTATGATCCTACATGCTATACGTTTATACAACTGGCAGCACAGGTTTACACTAGGATAGCCACAAACAGGTAATGTATTGTATTATGATGGCCACAACATCAATAGACTCCATTTTCACAGGAATTTTTCAGCTTCATTACAGTCTTATGGAACCACTGTCATTTAGGGAACACTGTCTTGGAGACCACTGTGGTCTGTCATTGACAGAAATGGCACTATGCAGCACATGACTAATTCAGTAAGGGGCAGGAGCTCCACTGAGAGCTCAGCTCTCAGTCTGCTAAGACCACAGGCCATGATGAGTGGACTAAAGACCACCTGGAGAACTGTGGCCCCCTCCCAGCGAATCCTTCTCATGTACACATGTATGCACATGAATGCACACACACTTCCACATGCATGCACACATGTGCATACTTTTAACACAACTCCACATACAAAATACAAGGCAATACTAAGACTCAATGTGCATGTGCACATGCACACACATGCAACACACACAATACTCACATAGCCCACACATCAGCACAAACTCATCTGCATGCACACATGTACACAGGCAACATACTTGTACACACATAAAACACTTGGTACACTACACTCACACATGCAAACTCACACTTGAACACACATGCACATGGGAGTGCACTTGCATTCTTGCAAACCCTAATACACTTGTACCATACACAGGCACCCCCCCATGCAACACACACGTGCATACTCATACTTGCATGTACTCATGTTTGCACAAATATATGCTGCATATTTGTATGCACACACACACATGCAAAGTCATAAATGTGTACACATTTGAAACAGTCACACAATTGCAACATACTTGCAACACACTCATGACACACACATGCACGTCTACACTTGCAGCACACACACTTGTGCACATGCATGTGCAGTTGAAACATGCAATATTGCACACACATGCACACTTGTAACACACAACAGCATATATACACACCTGTACAAACTCATACTGTCATGCATATATGCACTTGTACTCACATCACTCACCCACACAACACATAACAGAGGCAAGCTTGCATATGCACAAACTCATTCACATGTGCAGACACTATTCACATACTTACAACACACACATGCATGTATTCACAGCACACTCACATGCACTGAAACACACACACACACAAGGACCTGACCGGGTGAAAGGCTCTTGTTAAGCTATTTGTCTTTATCTCTGTCTTCACTCCCTCCATTCTGCTCCTAAGTCTGAAGTTTATTGATGCACTTTCATTCTGTGCCCCCTGCTCTCAGGATCTTGATACTTGGACTAACACTGAGCAGGAATTAATTTAATATCTATGCTTTTCTGGTAATACCCTTTAATTATGACTTCAGGTTACAAGCCCTGAGGAAGCTAAGAAAATTTTCATCCTAGGACTTTACACCAATGTAATGCTCTTAAGATATAAAAAATTGCTAAAACTATTTCTTTTTCTTTTGAGACAAGGTCTTGCTCCATTGCCCAGGCTGGAGTGCAGCGGTGTGATCACGGCTCACTGTAGCCTCTAACTCTTAGGCTCAAGCAGTCATCCCACCTCGGCTTTTTGAGTAGCTAGGACTATAGGCACATGCCACCACACCTAGCTCATTTTTAAAAAATGTAGAGATAGAGTCTTGCTATGTTGCCCAGGCTGCTCTCAAAACTCTTGGACTCCAGTGATTCTCCTGCCTTGGCATCCCAAAGCACTGAGATTACAGGTGTGAGCCTGTCCTCAGCCTTAAAAACCCCATCTTCAAATGCAGACAAAAATATACATATATTTCCTATCTAAAGTCTGAAAAACTGAAGTGTTCATGGAAAGACCAAATTGGAAGTCATTGAGAGACTTATGAATTCATTTAAAATGAATTACATTGTAAAAATATTTTTAAAGTGAACAGTCACTTTCAAATAGTATTAACACAATTTCATCATTTCCTTCCTGCACATGTGGGACTGTAATCTGTTCCAGAAGCAGGGAGAGTGTGTCTCCTCACTCTGTGATGCAGAAATGCTCTCCATGGTGACCTGTCACAGATGCAGGCAGGTCCCACCCACCATGGCTCCAAGAATAAAAAGGGCATCAGAAACAGAGGCAGAAAACCAAGTAGAAATGGCTAATACACCTGTTTAACCACTGACTTCCACAATGGCCGTCTTCCTCTGTAGGCCGTCTTGCTTGTGTGTGTGCACATTCATATTCTCTCTCAAGGAAATTGCATGTGCATACCAATAAGCTAACCTTCTCCACAGTAATTAGACGATACATGGCCAGGTGCCTTGGAGCTCCCAAGTGAGTGTGCCATTAAAGCAACAGGAACAGTAATTAATCCTGTGACAGACCCTAATGCAGATCAAATGGGAAAACCACCATCCCATTTTTATAGGAAGAGTAATAAGAAAGAAAAGGGTCAGTGCTTTTAGTGGCTCTCATTTCACTGCCTCCCGACTGCTGGCCTTGGACTGTCGACTTTCTCACCCTCTGTGGTCAGCAGCCCTAGGCCAGTGGAACAGAAGAGGTGAGTCCTCTGTCACCATCCAGCTGCTGGAGCTCACAGTGACAGCATCGGCCCCGGTCCAGCTCTTCACAGCATTCCTTTACTTTGTCCTCACAGGTGCCTGGGAAGACTGGTTTTACTGCACCTGTTCTGAGCACCTCCCCCCCTACTCCCCAAGCTCCTGCTGAAATGTGATCCCCAGGGTTGGAGGTGGGGCCTAATGGGAGGAGCCGGTTCTTGCTCTACCAGCTCCCAGGAGAGCCGGTGGCTACAGGCAGTCTGTCCCCTCCTCCTACCATGGATCTCTTCACTTGCGGCTCCTCTTTCCCTCCACCATGAGTGAAGCTTCCTGAAACCTGACCAGAGGCAGATGCAGGCACCACACTTCCTGTACAGCCTGCAGAACCCTGTGCCAAATACACTTCTTTTCTTTAAAAATCACCCAGTCTCAGGTGTTCCTTTATAGAAACCGAAACGGACTAAAGCAAGAGGGAAACAGGTTACAGAGCGTAATACCTCGTTCCCAGAGCAGCTGACTTCTTACCTGTGTGACCCACAGCCCCCTCTGCCAGTGGCTGCAGCATGAGGTGTGTTACATGCTGGTAAAGGTCGAAAGTGATGCTGCAGATTAAAGCTGGATGTATTTTTACTTGGGAATATTTAAGGGAGGTTTAAGGAAGGAGACGGCTTTGGAGCTGAGCTTGGAGGACTGGAGGAAAGGCCCCTGGGGCCAGACTCCTTGGAGGTGGGCTGGGGGTTGCGGACTGTGAGTAGGTGGTGGGGGCATCAGAGAGCAAGGCTGGGACGCCACTGAGGTTCTCTGCACTGAGGGTAAGGGAGAAGGGACCCAGCCAGATGGAGGGGGCCACAGACAGAGCCAGTCAGAAAGGTCAGAGAGAGAACATCACGGAGAAAAACACTGAAAGGAATGAGAGGAGTGAGAGCAGCCCCAGAAGCCAGGAGGGAAGGGCAGCATCTCCCACCCGAGGGCATGCGAGGAAGAGTGGCACATGGCCATCTAGAGAGCAGCAGGGAGGGTTCAGGGGTGCCTGGGCAGGGCCCAGTGAAAGGAAGCTGCTCTGCAATGTAGAGCCAGACTTTGCTTTTCTTCTTTGTATATAAAATGCTGAGGATGGGGGTCAGGTCTGAGTCTTGTGAAGATGTCTGGCATCCGAGGAGCTCCGCTCGGCACTGCTCAAAGGTGAGAGCCTAGGCCAGCGAGCAGCAAGAGTCAGCGGCGTGGGTGCCAACCAGACCCACGCAGTGGTGTGTGGGAAAGTGAACGGCACCGCCAGCTCCTGTTCCCTGCGTGCTCTCACTTCCATTTCAGATGCTTTCCAAAGCAGCTAGCAGCCTAGTCAGGGAAAACGTTACTCTTTGAGGGCCAGGCCACAGATAGAACTGCATACATGTGTTATTTGATGAGATATTGCTCACTTCTCCAGGAAGTCATACAATTATGAGATATTTTCCAAAGAATTCTTACAGGGAGTTAAGTAGACATGCTTTAAAGCCCAGAAGTTGTTATTTAGAAAATCGTATGCCCAGAAACAAGTTATCTAATCTAAAACTACATTTCTGATTTTTCTAAGTGTTCCAGACTGAACTTTGTCCCTGGCAGCTGGTGGCCTTGGGGGTAGGCGTTGCCTCTGGCCCTCAGCCTGCAGAGCCTCCCGAGGGCTCCTAGGTGGCCACCACTCTTCTGTGATTTCATAACTGTGCAGCCAGTGGTTCTGTCAACCGGAAGGCCTGATGGAAGGGCCACAGGGCCAGGCATGCATCTACAAGTGTGAACCGTCAGGGCGGTCGTAGCTCCTGGCCCTGGCACGTGAGCTCTCAGCCACTGGCTGTCCCATGCAGGCTGTTGGGACATCCCTGGCATCCCCCCACCAGATGCCAGCTGAGCCCCTGCCCAACTTGTGCTGATCGAAAATGCCTCCAGGCACGCCAGACACCCCTGAGGCACAGGCACACACAGCAACATGTCACGGAGCGGCTGCTGACGACGGTAAGGGAAGACACCACGTCCCACACAGTTCACCTAAGCAACAATGAACGGGCACCTCCACAGTCACCAAGCGGAAAATGATCTGTTTCAACGGGTGAAGTCTGCAGTAAAAATGACGCCTTCTTTCCTTCCTCTTTGGCATCTTAGTGGGTCCTCCTTGGTGGGCAGAGATTCCTCTGAAGGGCTTCTCACCCTGCTCAACCCCATCCCTGCCTTCTGGAGTCCTCACACACTCACCAAGAACTCCACTTTTCTTCTCAGGGGGCGCTTAGGAGGCCACATAGAGAAGGTAACCTGAACCCTAACCCCTAATTTAAGCACCTTCACAAAACATCATGTAAATAAATGTGGGCAGGATGCTGACATTCTACGAGGGGGGCAAAATGGTGGCTAAAATAGGAAGGAAAAGAACCAAGTGCCTGCCTTCCGGTGAGACGGTCAGATAAAGCGGCTCTGGCCACACTCCTGCTATCACACCGGCCACTGCCATCCTGCAACAGATTTTCTCTTTTTCTTTTCTTTTTTTTTTGAGACAGAGTCTTGCTCTGTCTCCCAGGTTGGAATGCAGAGGTGTAATCTCAGCTCACTGTAACCTCTGCCTCCCAGTTTTAAGCAATTCTCCTGACTCAGCCTCCCAAGTAGCTGGGAGTACAAGTGCCTGCCACCAAACCTGGGTAATTTTTAGTGGAGACGGGGTTTCGCCACGTTGCCCAGGCTGGCCTCGAACTCCTGACCTCAGGTGATCCGCCTACCTCAGCCTCCCAAAGTCCTAGGATTACAGGCATGAGCCACCGTGCCTGGCCAGAGTCTTCAACTGCAAAGTTCAAGCCAATGCCTAACTCCACCACTTCACTCATGAGACAAGCACACTCTGAGCAGATAAACACTGCACGCACCCCTTCCTCTAGATGGACACCTGCGTGCACGGCCACAGAACAAAACAGAAAAAGGAAAAGAAAAAAACCCAGAAGCGTACAGTACCTGTCATGTCTCAGGGCTCTCATGTCCACATAGACAGTGGTTGGGTCAGGTCCTGAGGTTCCCTGCAAGCAACAACAGAGTGGTTAACTCAAATTTACGCGGAAGGAGACTGGGGTCTGTGCTTCTACTAGCTAGGAAACATTTCTTTGGTAAAATGTTAAAGTGAAAAATAAAACTAAAAGCACTTAGACCAGCAATCTCTGCAAGGCACCTGCTAACTTTAAGTTTGATAACCTAAATTCCAGAAGGCATATCTTATTAGGATAATACTGGATTCACACAGCTTGACCGCCAATATATAAAAATAGGAAAGAAAGGAGACAAGCCACGCACTGTGCCAAAAAAAGGGAGGGCTGAAACTGCCAAGACGGCGGCTGCAAAAGCAGGTTGGAAGGATATGAAGCATCTGTGCAGAGAAATTTTTACTACATGCATCCACCTTTAACAACAAAAGGTGTACTTTGAGGGCCCAGGACAGTGAAGCAGATGCATGATGTGGATGGACAGGCCAGGGAGGAAGAGGTGAGGGGAGCATCTTGCTCCTCCGGGCTCTGCTTGTGCTCTGGCTCTCTGGCCTGAGGAGGGCATTTTCGGCTGAGACATAGGTCAGAGAAGGGGTATTTTATCCTGGTAAGCTGGGCAGGACTTGGTGGTCTGAGCCACTTGGCTGTTGATTTTACACAGGGGTCCAGAAATCTTTTCTTGGCACCATAAATTGCTTGAAAAATTACACCATGCTGACTTCTGAACAGTGACCTTTGTCCACAGAATAGCAGTATCATGAAGGCTGTGTTACAAACCAAAACTGTACAACCATTTTTGGGGAAGGCAATACAATACCTTGGTTGGAAAAAGACAACCTACAATAAATTTGCCAAAAAATAAGGGAGCCCTTCAGAATTCATTTGAAGAATTACACTAAAATTCTTCAGGAGAGAATTCCAAATTTTGTACTAAAGGCACACAATTTTCTTATATTGCTTATATATAAGAAAAAAAAAGACAATGTCGTTAAAACATACCATAGTACTCAATAACCCTGGGCCCTGGTATCTCACCACCGAGATAGGGAAAAAGAACAGCACATGCGAGTCAGCCTCCCGGCGGACACTCCCAGTGACAGCTCTACCCCCGCTGCTCAGCAAAGCCACGCCACAGACCAGCGCCGAGCGGAGAACCGGCCCACAGTGAGTAACGCAAAATACAGCCATGGAGGGTCAATTAAAAATAAGTAAATGGAAAACAGGTGGAGAATTCAGTAAAACAGAGATGAACCAAACTGGCAAAGGAACCACTGACCGCGCACCCCGGGAAGACAGCGTCGGCTACGCGTGAGGCCTGAACGTGACACTGCCCGGCAGGCAGCACCCACGATCACAGGGTCCGCAGACCCCCGGCCAATCTCTGCACTCAGCTGCTAGTCTGTCCCATGGCTGGATGCGGGCAAGGCAGCGGGGCTGGGCAGGGAGGCAGGGGTGTGACGGACAGGAAAGTCCCCTACCTGCTCGGCCAGGGTCCACAGCCTGTGAGGCTACAGCAGCAGAAGGGTGAGGATGAGAAGAGAGGAGAGAATACCAGACAACAGAAACCAACACACACAACACACAGACACACATGACCCGACAGTGAAAAATGGGATGGAGAAGAGGGAGGGGTGGGGAGGAGAATGCGAAAAGCAGGAAACAAAATGAAAAGAAGATCAAAAACAACATCAAATATGGAAATCATTAAAATTAACCACTGTACAAGACTAAAAGAAATGTTTTAAAGATGTCAACATATCCACGGAGCAACAAAAGAGGGTGAAGCAGGTGACTAACCACGGTGCAGGGACCTGAGTCACTCTGAAACACAGAAGGTAAATGGTGGCACTGCACCATCTCACAGCACTCTCTGAGGGACGTGGGAGTGCAAGTTTCATTCGCTAAATTGGTTGAGGTAGTTCCGAGGTTCTGATTCCAGTAACAATGGAGAACCTATAAGCTTTTACACCCGAAATTAGGGCACTAGCCCTCTCCACCTAAACGATGAGGCAAAAGGAGAGGCCAACGTATATCTGAAGCCTGAAAGAATCCAGCGCTGGGCTCTCACACGGTCTGCTCAGCAGCCTCAGGAGGAGTTTCCACCCCAGCAAATGTGCTCTGTTGCTGTTCTCCAAACAGAGACACCAATTTCTGTTTTCTTCTCCTCATCATCCATGGCTGTGGTCCCTGCCTGCTACCCCTATTAAATCATCTACCCCAGCTGCTGGACAATTCCAGAAAGCAACTTGGGCAAGCTCCTTGGATGCAAGGTATTTTTCCCTATGTGACTTAGCTGTCTTTCTCAAACATTCCCCAAAAGTACAAAGAGTAGAAGATTTTTCACAGGTGCCTGGACTGATGCACACCTGTTCTTTGTGTGTATGGCCCAGCACCCACCCACACCCCCATGACGACAGGAGGCAGACACTAGAGACAGCAGCCGCAGCAGTGGAAAGGGAGTTAAGTGTTTTTCTTCTGGCTGAAATTTGGTCACAAAGCCAGATGGAAAAACTGCCACCACTCACAACAGAGCCAAGTCTATGAAAATAAGCAACCGTTCAAGATTTTAAAAGGAAATTATGATTCCACTCTTCTCTGTTACTTCACTAGGGTGATTATGGCTACTGCTCTCTCTCAGCATCTTATGTTTAAAAGAGAGAGGAAGGGCATGAAGAAAGAAAATAGCCAATAAAGGTGTGTACGCTCCAAACACATAGTGGACTTTAACTGAATATATTCGAGCTGAAGCAATGATTTAAATAATTTCCTTCCTTCATGATTCCTTGAAACCTAAATATTAACTGGAATGAAAATAAGTCAGCATTCTCTCTAAATTATCCAAGTTCAGAAATTGTCATAATGGCTCAAGGTGGTATCTCAGGAAAAAATGTGCATGGCTAGTACCTCCTTTCCTATCTTGTACCACGTGGAGGAGGCAACACTGCGCCTGAAGCCAAATAGGCCTGAGCATTAATAGAGAAGAACACGTGAAGGAGATAAAGAGGTAAGACACAGCTGCTTCCAAATTATAAAACCCCTGAGGTAAAAAGTCTGAAATTTCAAGATACATATTGAGGGAGTATTTAACAAAATCTTCATATTGCTAAAGAATGCTAGCCAGTGTTCCCTTAAATACAGAGATCCCTAATGCTCCTCAGTATTTAAGGATCAAATACTTGCAAAAAGGACCCACGGAAAAACAGCATTATCCATTCCAACTAAAGCTCATTCAGAAACAAAGGTAAAGCATTTTTGAAATTGCAAGTTACATTAATGAGAAAAAAGGATTCACATTAAAATCCAGTTATATAATAAAAATGTTAAGCAGTCAGCCTTCTATATCCGTAAGTTTTGCATCTTTAGATTTAACCAACCTTCAATCACAAATATTTGAAAAAATTGCACCTGTACTGAACAGGCACAGACTTTTTCTTGTCATAATTCCCTGAATGATACAGTACAACTGTTTACACAGCATTTACATCATATTCAGCATCACAAGTCATTAGAGATGATTTAAAGTACACGGAGGATGTGCACGGGTTCTATGCAAATGCTGAGCCATTTTCCAGCAGGGACCTGAGCGTCTGCGGACTTAGGTATCCATAGGGAGTCCAGAAACCTGTCCCCCACTGAGGGACAAATGTATATACCAAAAAGTAAGTTTCTTACTGACATAAAAGTATTATATCAATTAGGTATTAAGTGCTTGTTGCACAAATGAGTAATATTTAAATCTCAGGTGAAGATATACAGACTCACATCCCAAATACCAGCGCAGAAAACACAAAACAGGACTAATTTTAGCATTTACGCTGACTGGCGATTTTACTATTCAGCAATTCACACACCATAATATTAGCACAACCTAGTACTTGCAGAAAGGGCTACCGTAAGTAGAAATGTGTGAAAGAATGAACAAACTCCAAAGACCCGATACTGGGCTTATGTAGTACGCTGGGTACGTCGAAGACGAGAAAAAGCTTAGGTTGTATGTCTCCAGGCAAATGACACTCTTCAAATTGAAAGGGAAAATGACACAAAATTTGACCTCTTTGTACTCCTATTTCCAAAAGAATTTCTCCATTTGCATTAAAATGTGGGGGCTGTGGAAATGTTACCGGCTTAGAGAAGCCTTCATGATGTACAACAAATGATCGTTTCAAAACGATTAGCTAAATACGACAGGTCCCTGCCCTAAGCCCTCTAACAATTTCCCACTGATCTTGGGAAAAGGACCGGCGATTGGTGCAGCCTTCTGTCGTCCTCCCTCCCTCTCTGGCCACCCTGGCCTCTTCCCATCTTTCCTGACCCCTCCAAAGTTGCAGGGGCTTCAGCTCAGCTTCCCTGGCCAGAGTGCTCTTCCCTCCCCACTCTCGTCACCGCTAACTCATCTTTCTCAGCTCGGTACCAGCCAGCATTCCCTTAAAGAAGCCTGACAGGGAGGTTGGCCTCCCTGTGCTGCACCGGATCACCCAGCAGCTGGACGCCATCCTTCACACGGTCTGTGGCCAACGTCCGCCTCTCCTGGGCACGGGAAGGCAGCAGGACAAGGCTGGGTCTGTGCTCATCTGCTACCCCCTGCTGTGAAATACCTTAGATTAGGTAACAGGCTGTTCACAGCTCTGGAGTCTAGCAAGTCCCAGATGGAGGCACCTGCAGTGGATGAAGATGCTCCTTTAGCGCAGAAGTCTCATTCGTGAGGGCTCCATCCTCATAATCTAATCACCTTCTAAAGGCCTCATCTCTTATATTACTGCGTTAGGGATTATAGTTCGACATAGACGGTTTGGAGGGGGGACACAGACATCCAACCTCAGCAATCACGGCATCCACAGTTCATTTACTTTTCACATCCTTATTGGTGCGATTGCTGTTGGTTCTTTACTCGTCCCTTTTGTTCTCTGTTCTTCCCTTCCTGCCTCCTTTTCTCATGAATAGAAAGAATATTTGTGGTATTTCATTTTACCCTCTGTGTATTTTTTGCATGATTTATTGCATTCTAGTTATGCATTATGAAAATGAAGATTCTTGCAACGGTGCATTTCCAGGGCCCGACTTCCTGTTGTCTCATCTGTTATTCCTACACACGTTATGAACACCTCAGCAGTTCATATTTTTAAACGGTTAATACTTTTAAAACAAACTAAAAAATATTTACATGTCTACATACTGATAGATTCTAAAACATTTTCCTGTATTTACTCTTTTCAGTGTTCTTCATTTCTTCTTAAAAGTTTGGGCTTCATTTTGCTATCATTTGTTTTCATCCTGAGACATTCTATTTCTTGTGATGCGTATTTGCTAATGGATTCTCTAGGTTGGCTAAGTATCTGCTTTTCTCTTCCATTCTGAAGGATCTCCTGCTTCCAGCATTTCTGATGAGAACTCAGTGTTGTTTTTATTACTTCCCCCTACTTAGCTTTATTTCTGCAGGGGCTTTAAGATCGACTCTGCCGTCGACCTTCAGTGTTTGGACAACAATGTGTCTGGGTGTGGTTCTTCTCATTTACTCTGCCTGGAGTTCACTGAGCTTCCTGAATCTTTGTGTTGATTCTTCCCTTCGCTCCTGGCCATAGTTCTTCAAATTGTTCTCTTGCCCCATTTTCTCTCACCCACTCCTGCTGGGGCTCCGATCACTACAGGTATGTTAGACCCACGGGCCTCAGGCACTCTGTTCCACTGTATTTTCATGCCTTTTCTCCTTGTCTTAGGTCATTTCTACTGGTCAGACTTCATTCAATGAGTCTTTCCTCTGCTGTACCTAGTCTCCTATTAAACCATGGGAATTTTATTTCCAATACGAATTCTCATTTCCAGCATTTCCATTTTGTTTTTTTCATAGTTTTTATCCTTCTGCAATACCCCTCACCTCTTCATAGATGTTGTAGACCTTTTCAACAAACTCCTGGCCTCACCTATCACCGCTATTCCAAAGTCTGATAATTCCAGCACGTCTCTTCTACTGACCGTCTTAGGGGCCGTCCCCCCTCATGAACATGAGTCCAATTCTCTTGCTTCTTTGCAGGTCTTTTAAATTTTGATTATATAACACAATGTTTTATGAACAACGAAGACTGTATTTAAAAGAACAGTGAATATTAAATAACATTTATCCCCAGAAAAGAATTTACAAGTCTATGGGCAGGACCCGGATGCTGGGCCTGACACTGACCCTGGAAGTCGTCTATGCTTCACGGCGAGGACCTGCTTTCCAAACGGCGGAGACTCCGCCCACCGCTTCGCTGTTGGCTCTTCAGGTAACTGGGTGATTCTCTCTTCAGTCTCACCCCCAGCTTCTTCTATTCCACTGCCACACCCCCAGCCTTTGGAAGGCAAATATATTACACATGGTGAAGGGCAAGGGCGCTGCAGAGGGATGTGCTATGCATGCCCTCATCCCACCTCCGTTGTTGAAGCGTGAGTGGAGTTCCCACAGCGATCTGGGTCACCCTGGAGGGGTAGCCAGGGCTCTGCTGGGTGATCCGGGCCGCCCTGGAGGGGGTAGCCAGGGCTCTGCTGGGTGATCCAGGCTGCCCTGGAGGGGTAGCCAGGGCTCTGCTGGGTGATCTGGGCCGCCCTGGCTCTGCTGGGTGATCCGGGCCGCCCTGGAGGGGGTAGCCCTGGCTCTGCTGGGTGATCCAGGCCGCCCTAGAGGTGTAGCCAGCAGCTCTGCTGGGTGATCCGGGCCGCCCTGGAGGGGGTAGCCAGGGCTCTGCTGGGTGATCTGGGCCACCCTGGAGGGGGTATAGCCAGGGCTCTGCTGGGTGATCTGGGCCGCCCTGGAGGGGGTAGCTAGGGCTCTGCTGCTCACCTCCCAGCCCTCAGGAGCCCCTGCCTTTTGCACACTAAAGGTCCAGAGTGCCTCAGAGAAAATGGATCCACTTTTAGGGCTCCCCTGGGATTCTCATCTACCTTGCTAACCAGATACTGCCATTTATGTTTTTTAAAAAGTTCAGAAACCCTTTGCTTTATCATTTTTATGGTAAATTCTTTCTCCTGGTTCCTCTGCCATGGGAAAAACCACATACAGGTCTCTCTTCTCCTCGGAAGAAATTTAATTCATTTACATTTGAGTCTTCAACTCTCTGATGGATCTTAAAAACGATGAATCTGTGTATTAACCAGATTGTTCCGATGGTTATGGTCAGAACAAGAGTCTCTTGTGACTTCTACATCTCAATAAAAAATGGAATTCCGAAACCTTCAAAAAATTTGCAAAAATCACATTGAGCTTGTTTCTATGTTTGGCATCCAATGGATGGATCTGGATGTTGTCATCAGGCGTTGATGCAGGTGACAGTCAGGAAACGGGGGGCTCTGGAATGGATTACTGGTGGGGTGGGGGCCACAGACAGTGTGAACCCAGCTCAGGCCACCCACCAGCAAACTGGTCATCAGGAGCACCACACACTGGCTTTCATAAAGTTTGACTGAAGCACGGCGATGCCTGCTCATTTACATATTGCCTATTTCTGCTTTGAGTGGCACAGCAGAGCTGAGCAGCTGTGCAGAAAGCACCATGAGGCTGGCAGCCTGGACGCCGTGCTCTGACACTTGAGAGAGAGGGCCTGGGAAGGCTTTAGCTCAGGGGCTGCCGAGTCACAGAGCAGATGAAAGCACCCAGACGGACGCAGCACGACTGTTTTGTTGTACTGACTGAATGATGAACTCAGATTCTTGTTTTTTGGTTCAAGACACAGACTAAAAGCCAGGAATGTTCCGTGACTGTGACAGAGAATCCCTCGCTGAAAGCCAGGCGAACACTTGAAGCTGTGGAGTTAACCCCTCGGACCCTCTTCACGATCTCCTGGGTCCCTAAGACTCTTCTGGTGGTGATTCCAACATTCCTGAAGACAGATGGAAAGACTCACTTAGCAACTTGCAGATCCAACATGATTATCTGTTCAGTGCAGCGCCCACCAGCGCCTAGGGCACGTGAGGCATCCAAAAACACTGGCGGAAGAATTTGAATGTTCCTCTTTTCTCTCTCTTCATCCGTCAATTGTAAATTTCACAATTCCATCTGTAGGTCACAGAATGCCAGTGATGGCACTGGAGGAAGAGGAGGCACCACCTAGAAAGCCGTGGGTTTGACGCTGGTCATGGTAATTCCAGAGGCTTTGGCTTGTTTCCCCTTTGCATAAAGGGCGAGTGCCTGAGTAGATGTAAAAGCAGCAGCTGCATCACGGTGGTTTCCCGGGGCTGTGGAGAGTGTGAGGGCGGGACGAGAACTCAGCGATGCTGGGCAGCGGAAGGGAGGGGCGGGAGCAGCCGCCGGCTGTCACAGTTTAGTGACTGTACATCTCAACCTTCCTCCTGTATCAGGAGAACTCCACTTTTTGAGTCCTGTTTGGATACAGAGCCCTTGAGGCTCTACAGGAAGTAAAAATACCAGAAGTCCCCTTCCCAGCCTTCCTGGAAGCTAGGGTGTGGGGAGATGACTAACCAGTTGCATCCATTTACAGGACAAAGCAATTGGGCTCTTGCTGTCGGCAGTGAAGGTGTCCTGACATGATCCAGGTTTGGGGAATGCCATGCTGGTGGGGAAGTCTCGTGTTCAGGAACAAGGTCAGCAGTGCAGACTTCATGTTCTCCTCACAAGAACATGCTCCTGCACAAGCGGTTCCTAGACGCAGGGTCCCACTGCTGGTCCTACTCCCTTGGTGGTTCTGAGACCCACCTATTGGTGCCTCAAATTGCCAAAGGAGGTTTCCATTGCTGACAGGTCAGAAAGCTGTGACTGATGTGCAGGGTGCCTGGAAGACGGTTTCCATGATCCCCAGCACTGGCTGGGACGCCGAGTAGCAGGAGAGGGCGTGAAGTTCCTGCTGATGGTGGCTCATTCCCTGAGGCTTTCAAGATCCCCAGCAGTACCTTATTTATTTCCTTCACCTAAAAGCAGTGTAGGGGACAAGGAAACTGAGAGCTCAAGTTAATGCAAGTCTTATTATAACTTTGTTTTGAGGATTACTTAAGACTTACATCATCTCCTGAGCCTTCCACATTTCTTTTCCCTTTTTTTTTTTTTTTTTTTTGACACAGTCTTGCTCCGTCGCCCAGGCTGGAGTACAGTGGCACGATCTCAGCTCACTGCAACCTACACTTCCCAGGTTCAGGGGATTCCCCTGCCTCAGCCTCCCGAGTAGCTTGGATTACAGATGCGTGCCACTGAACCTGGCTAATTTTTGTATTTTTAGTAGAGACAGGGTCTTACCATGTTGAGCAAGCTGGTCTTGAACTCTTGACCTCAAATGATCCACCCGCCTCAGCCTCCCGAAGTGCTGGGATTACAGGTGTGAGCCACCATGCCTGGCTCACTTCTTTCAACAATCCATGACTCTTTCTATTACTAGGGTGGCTGCATTTCTCTTTCGTTGTGTGAGTTTCAAGAGTTAAGGGTCACTGCAATAGTTACTGTTGATTTAATCCCACAAAGCTACTTACAATAAAGCTGCCCTCTTAGATAAATCAGGTATTTTTCTATATAATAAAAATCAAAGTTTCTGATGTTTTTTTCCTAGTAAATAAACTACCGAGGTCTCTTTTGGAAAACAGAAGACCTCATGTTTTTCTTCCCTTCTACTAGAAGGAGGATGCTAATTTTTCTGTTATAGTGAACAATATCTCTAAATCTAATGCAACAAGAGACCTTCCAGCTTACATTTTTGAAGAGTAATTGTGGCTGTGAGAAATATATTTCCAAATAATAAACGACACCTTCTAATAATACTAAATTTATGTGAAAGCTAATTAAACACAGAAGTCAAAATTTGATCTTTCTAATGTCCACTTTTATCATAAATTCAATAAATTCAAATTGTTTTAAAGTCATTGTTACAGCTAAAGATTCTGGGAAATGTTACTCCTAAGAGTAACAAATAGCTTTTACTTCTAAATTTTGTTCTGTTTTTGCCTCCTAGCTTTGTCAATTATGAAAGTTCACTTCTCAGGGCCTCCATCTCTCACTTCAAATGCCTGAAAGGGCCCTTAAGGAGCATGAGAAGACCTAACTAGAGGCTGTCTGAATCCAACGGTCCAATGCAATGACTAAAGAATGTATTTTTCCAGCGTGAATGTCTCTTAAGGTGCAAGCCCCAGACTTCCTGCTATTAGAAGGTTGAAGAATAGTAAACCCTGGGTTTTCACTTGCAAGGAACAGTTACAGATGTCGTATGAGCTCTTAGCTGGTGAAGATTCACACCAGGGGTTCATTTTAGAGAAAATTCATCACGCCAAATCATTTTCCATGGGAGACTACACTCTAGTCAGGTAAGTATATGTTTAATTTCTCTAATGTAAATTGTATTTATTACACACACAGATTGGCAGTTAAAAGAATCAACTTTGGGAGGCCGAGGCAGGAGGATCACGAAGTCAGGAGTTTGAGACCAGCCTGGCCAACATGGCAAAACCCCGTGTCTACTAAAAATACAAAAATTAGCTGGGCGAGGTGGAAGGTGCCTATAATCCCAGCTACTTGGGAGGCTGAGGCAGAAGAATTGCTTGAACCCAAGAGGCAGAGGTTGCAGTGAGCTGAGATCATGCCATTGCACTCCAGCCTGGGTGACAAGAGCAAGATTCCGTCTCCCAAAACAAACAAACAAACAAACCCAGAATCAAGTATCGGTGCTTTCACAAAATGTATACAACCTTAAGAAGTGACTGTGATGATGTGAGATGGCACTGGACACTCAGGGAGGGAGGTTCTTTTGTAAAACTGTGCTCTTGGTTGATTGTGGTAGCTTACGCCTGTAATCCCAGTGCTTTGGGAGGCTGAGGTGGGAGGGTCACTTGAGGCCAGGAGTTCAAGACCAGCCTAGGCAACACGGTGAGACCCTGTCTCTACAAACAATAACTACAACAACAAAGAAAAAACTGTGTTCTGTAACACAGCTACTCACAGAGCAGAAGAGACATGCATATGTTGATAAATAACTATAAAGCAGGTGGAAAATGCAAAGGAGGAAGAACAAAGTACGCTGGCAATTCAGAGGAAAGAGAGCATTGCAGCTGACAGAGTTCGAGAAGGCCCCACGGAGGGGACCCGGGCGGAGAAGCAGGACAAGGGCAGAGGAGAGTCCATCCAGGCCGAGCACAGTGTCCGGGTTATGAAGCAGAAGCAGGAAAGACTGCATGAGAAAGGGGCTTAGGAAAAACTGCACGAAGGGGAGGCAGATGCTTGGGGCTGGATGGTGATAGGACCAGAGCGCCACTGATGGAGCTGATTTTTGCAAAGTAAAAACAAACGCCCAGTGTGTCTCTGTACACCTGTAACGTTTCGTGTGTCGGGTACGTTTTAAAAAGTGGCTGTCCAGGTGCCAAGTCAGCACTGGTAAAACTGCACGCGGCTTCCCCCTTGAGGATGCAGCACTGCTCAGTAGCACCAGAAAGGCCTTTAAATCCTGCAGTAATAATACTCAGGAACTGCGCAGCTCAGCCTTCCCTAAAGACCAGGACCCCCTCTGACAGTGATGACCCTGACACCTCCTGAGCCCTGTTGCGCCCGGGTGAGGCTCCCTTTCTCTTTGGGACAATGTTCTTTGCTGAGTCTGCTCCCTATCTCCTGGAGACAAAGCTCTTTCCTCGCTCCATCAGGCTTCCTCCAGCAGAGCACACAGTCAGGGAAGGCCTGTGGGGGCTCCAGCGAAGCAGCCAGGAGAAACCAGTGCTGTTAGAACGCAGTCCGTCAGGGGCGCCGGGGCTGCAGTCGGGAAACCAGCGCTGTTCGAATGCAGTCGGTCTGAGAGCAGACACCCCCCCGCTTCCACACTCATTCACAATGCTGTTGCTTCAAACTCAAAACTACATTTTTCAACATCTTTAAATATTTAGGTACAAGGTTTGGAATTTTGGGAGTATCTTAATTTTTTGTGTTTTTTATTTTTCACATCAAACGATTAATTGTGATTATCTCAGGGTAGATGGGTTTATGAGTTATTTATAAGCTAAAGTATATTTTCTGATTTTGTTTTCTAAAATATTCTTGTATAAAGAAAAATAAATTCAGTGTACACAAAATTCAGAAACATTTCAGGCTTTCCTTACTACCACTCGTAAGCACTCAGTGTACATTTACTATATCAGGCATGTCCTGTGTGCTGGGCTCTGTGGAGAGCCAGGCAGCGAGAGGTGGTTTCTGCCTCTGGATTCTGGGCTTCTCCCGCTCTGCTTGTTTGCTATCACCAACATGTTTTTTTAATTTTGCAAAAATTCCAGAAAATGAGTGTTTCCAAAGACCAGCTCTGCCTGAAGCCTTTTCACTTACGGTTGCCTTCACTGGTCTTTTGCACGGCTCCGCCCTTCCGATGTGCTCCGCGGAAGTGTTCCTGACCGCCCTCCCCCAGAATGCCCCCCCATGCCCATGCGCTCTAGCCTCTCACTGCTCACTTACTAAGAACGAGTCGCTTCCTGAAAACATTACCTACATGCCTACTGTCCATCTCACTATGAGAAATGTTTGATGATGGCACAAACTTTGTCTTAAGTTTCTCTGTAGTAAAATTTGACCTAAGCTGACACGAGCCCCTTTAAGTCTGGGTCTCCTGCCCTTCCCTGCTGCAGGAACACTGGCACATGTGATACTGAACTGTGGCATCATGCATGGCATCTGTGCCACGTCACCTCTCACAAAGCCAGAAACCTAATTCTGAAGCGCACCTGCCCTCAAAGCTTCAGGCAAGGGGAGGGTGAGCCTGCATTGCTTTGTACATAAATTTAATTTCTCTCTGCTAGTAGACACTTGAATACTTCCAACTATTTTCCAATACTATTCAGATAAGGAAATGCTGACCGAAAGGAGTTATGAATAGGTCAAGTAGAAAACTGAACATAGACAAAAATGCTTAAAAGATGCGCCAAGACTGCAAAATAGTGCCATGACCCATGATTAGCAATACTGAATTTTGACTCGGCAGTCATACTGATGAACTTGTCTTCTGTACAAGAACATATTGCTATTTCCCATTAAGAATACATAACTGGGCCCAGCACTCTCACAGGGCACATTCATTCAACATCCAGCACGTGTCCGGCCCCGCCCCGGTGCTGAGGTAAGGATGGTGGCACACTTCAGAGCCTCGCGGAAACACCAGCATGCCAGTTGTTCTTCAGGCTGTCACTTTCCTGCAATTTTTCTCTTTCACCTCCATGTTTTGGTTCGTTTTTAGTGTATTTTATCTTCTCCCACTGAGCGTACTCCTTCCCTGTAAACCATCTTAAAACATTTTGAGGCCGGGCGCGGTGGCTCACGCCTGTAATCCCAGCACTTTGGGAGGCCAAGGTGGGCGGATCATGAGGTCAGGAGATCGAGACCATCCTCACTAACATGGCAAAACCCCATCTCTACTAAAAATACAAAAAATTAGCCAGTCCTGGTGGTGGACGCCTGTAGTCCCAGCTGCTGGGGAAGCTGAGGCAGGAGAATGGCGTGAACCCGGGAGGTGGAGCTTGCAGTGAGCCGAGATCGCACCACTGCACTCCAGCCTGGGCTACAGAGCGAGACTCCGTCTCAAAACAAAAACAAAAACAAAAACAAAAACAAAAACAAAAACAAAACAAAACAAAAACCATTTTGGATCCAGGTGGATAGAAATAAATAATAAATGAAAAAGTAAAGAAAAAAATAAATGTACGTACTCTACAAGAGGCCAATTTTGCAACACAGGTTGAACTCTGTCACCTGTTGGAGGGAGCAGGGCTAAGTGTTACTCTCTGCTCGTCTCCCTTCGGCCCCACCCCGACATTTTAAGAGACAAAGCCAGAAGCAGCAGCCTCGCCGTGGCTAGTGCCCGTCTCTCACAAATCACTGATTCGCTCTTGCCCGGGGGTCCCTGTCACTGGTGGGCAGAGACAAGTGGGACATCACACTATTGCTGAACTGATTTAAGAAGCAGACTTCTGCATTTCCTGTTTCTCCTAATGGGATCGATGGTGATAAACATTTATGAGGAACAGAAAAAGGTGAATAGAGAGAGAAAACTTCAATATTTTAAGAACTAGGTTGGTGAGATAAATCTAATTCTTCAGATGTCCTCTTCGAAAAGGGTATTAATTGTAATCACAGGACAAGGTTTACCTGACTCTTGAGAGAAATTTGGTAATTTATAATTTCTTAAAAATGAAGCTATTGTAATAATTAAAAGAGAAGGAAGACAGAAGCAAGGAACATCCCATGTATGAAAATTAAAAAAAAAGGCCAGGCGCGGTGACTCATGTCTGTAATCCCAGCACTTTGGGAGGCCAAGCCAGATAGATCATTAAGTTGACGAGATTAAGACCAGCCTGGGCAACATGGTGAAACCCTGTCTCTACAAAAAATACAAAAATTAGCCAGGTGTGGTGGTGGGCACCTGCGGTCCCAGCTACTCGGGAGGCTGAGGTGGGAGGGTTACTTGAGCCTGCCTGGGGGCGGGGGCGGGGGGGTACAGGCTGCAGTGAGCCGCGATTATGCGTGATTATGCCACGGCACTCCAGCCTGGGTGACAGAGTGATACCTTGTCTCAAAAAAGAAAAAGAAAAAAGAAAATCAAGAAAACCTTTCTGCAGCTACTTTTTCTGAAATGATCCTGGGCAGAGAGGAGGTTCCCTCCTCTGACCTAGTGGCTAACTCCAAGCACCTAGACAGGCGTGAAAAGGGCAGACGGAGCCTTCAGAGGCTCACCCAGCAGCAACCTTAAGCAATCACTCTGGGACCACAAGTAGGACAGCCGGTGGGCAGAGAGGGAGGTGGAGGTGACACCCGCCAACCATGTGCCTCACCAGCACCTGCTGAGAGGGGAGCCCTTACTTTCCAGGAACCAGATCTGCAGCTCTGCCTGGGGCTTGTCAGCCACTGTTAATGCAAGGCTGTCTTGCCAGAGCCCCTTCAGGTACGCCCGCTTCGCACAAGTGCAGCTTTGCTGTTTCTACACTGCCGCTGCAGCAGCAAATCCCAGAACCTGCTCAGTGTAATTAAGTTCTTCCTACAGCGATCGTCTGCACACGAGACTAAGTACTTTGAGGGACTGGTTTCTTGATCTGTCTAGTATCTAATCTTTAAAAAGTCCCACAGCAGAGGTCTGGACAAACTGCTCCTCCTGTCACAAAAGTTAAAATGTTCCAGGACACAGTAAGTGCTATGAATGCTTGTTATGAATATGGATACGAACGCAGACTGTAGTGTAAAAACACAGAGATCTGCACCAACCGCGTGCGTGTGACTGAGAGATCTCTTCTGAAGGTAGCTGAGCATTAGCCCAGGGAGACGCCTGGAGCCAGTCGGCCGCGCCCACCCTGGGAGCTTCCAGCTCGGGAATCTCACCTGCAAGCAAATCGCCAGGTTCACCCTGCAACCGAACGAGGTGCTGACGGCCCGCGGGTGAAGGCCCAGGTCCTTAAACAGCTTTGAGAACGACTGTGTGAGCGCGATCCGCGGCCGCTCTTCCGCCACGACCACGCAGGTCCTCACTCGGGACAAGTCCAGCCCTCGCGCCTGGAGATAACAACAGAGAAACCAAGTCAGCCCCCCGGGCCGGCCGAGCTTGGAGTGAGCCGGAGACGCCTTCCCTCGGATCCCCACATAAACACTGGAAAACTCAACATGGCGAGGCCTTTCCAGGGCCGCCTGTGTCCACCTCGTTAATGTAACAAGCCCAGCGGTGGTGAAAAAGCACTCACACAGCTATTCAAACGGTGAAGAACACACAGCCGCCTGCAGCCACAGCAAGAACTGTGAGGAGGAGACAGGCTGAGGAAAAGCAACTTCCTGGATGAGACGATGAAAGGCAGTTCGGGAAAGGAGAGGCATTTGATAGATTCTTCTGGGCATGGAGGTACCAGAACACACACTGGAGAGGAATGGGGAAAATCTACATATTTTAAAGAGATGGGGTCTTGCTATGCTGCCCAGGGGAGCTGAACTCCTGGGCTCAAGTGACCATCCCACCTTGTGGTCTCCCAAGTAGCTGGGACTATAGGCATGTACCACCACACCCAGCCTGAAAACCTGCATTTTAATATATAGGAATATATATTAAAATTTTTAGACTTCATAGACAGTGCTCCATTTATGCCCCATTACAGCAAGAATTTATTCTCACTCTCAGCGTGTCTGTTTCTACAGTAAGCATAAGATTAAGAACATCTCAGTTTCCACACCAAATTCAGTCAGCTGAGCACAACAGCAAAAGTCATACAAGGATTTCAAGGAGTTAAGCACAGCTCATTCTGTGGCACTGCCCGGGCCAAGAGGGAAAACAAGGGAGTGATAGGAACGGCTTGTGAATGTGAAGGCGAACCGTGAATGACTGTCTTGGAGTGGAAGCCAGAGCTGCTAAGAGGGCGGCCACCAAAACCCCAGCCATCAGGTCCTTCGAGCCCTTTCCAGGCAGCCTCAGCACACGGACAACTGACAAGGGTCCTGGGCAAGGAGGACACACAGCTCTAGCTGACTTCAACATTCGTGCTGAGCATATAGACACAACTGCACACACAGAGCTAAACAGGAAAAACTCAAGTCTGGGGAATACAAATTACGTATTCACACGTGCGCATGTCTGAGAGGTAAAGCACATGCAGCTGCAATAGCAGGCCTGAAGCCAAAGATTATAAATTTGGCTCCAGGTTCGTTCAACCTAAGAACCTGGAGAAGTCGCTTAATTTCCCTGTGATGTAAGTTTCCTCAGCTTTAAAATGGAGACAATGACGGCTCCTATTTCAGAGAGCTATTGTAAGGATGAAATGAATACGTAGTGACCCTCAACTACGTCATCATTTATTCTGGCTATTTATGTATGTGCCAACAGGAAGGTCATGAAAATGTACTCACTTTTTAATACAATATAGATAAACATGAATAATGCTGTGTAACTTTTTCCTATATAAATATAAAACTCAAAATGGTTGCACACTTACTTATATAACATTATCTTGCATTTTGCTTTCCTGTTCAAGCTTTATGCATTAGGAAGACAATGCAGGACAGATAAATGGACTGTCGCACTACTGATCTGTGTGCGGATGCCACAAACACAAACACAATCCATGTATATACGAAGACAGACACACATCCAAACAGTACAAAGTCGGTTGAAATTTAATCAAAACTGGTCATATGATTATTCCCTCCTAGTTACTTGTAGCTAAGTACTACTTAATTTACCATGAAGATATACCTATCAAAACATCCTTGGTTTAAATGGAGGGAAATACCATTATTCTTACATAATGGCAGTTACTTAAAAATAAAACACAACACTGTTAACTTAATCGTAAAATGAATTGAGCTTAGGGTCCAGACCCACAAATCAGGGTCTCCAGGAAAAACAAAAGTGAGTGGCTAAATTCAAACCTACCTTCTTAAATACCAGTATCAGAACAAGTTAACATCACCTCAGAGCTTCTGAACACCGAACACTTCAGAACACTGAATCCACCCAACAAAAAAATCAAATTTAGGATCTTTCAAGTAGACCCAGAGGAATGATAGGCATTGAAAATATTTTACATTCTGGTTTGTTACTCTCTGTGGTCGTGGGGAAATATTCACGTTAAAAACATTTTCATATAAAGGCAGTTTGCAAGCTTCAGGTGACGTTAGACTAAACTCAGGCTTTTTTTTGGAGGACTGTTTTAACTTCACCCAATCACAGACGTGCCTTCTTAGAAACGAGTCCCTGTGGGCTCGCGAGGCGCTGAGCTGCCAAGGGAGCTGCTTACCTTAAGGGACTCTGTTTGCGAGCCCAGCCCCTTGGTGCACAGCTCCATCACGGAGTAGGAGCAAAACGTGTCTCGGACTTTGTACTGACTCACGGCGAGAAGCCACAAGGCGGGGTTGGTTTCAAGCTCGGAGGGTGGGATCAGGATGGACTGGTGCCCAGAATACACACTGCAGAGAAAGAAGAGGCTGTCAGGGCGGGAGCTCAGCAAGGCTGGAGGGCTCAGGGCAGCACTGACTCCAAGGAAAAGGAGGACTTGGAACAGCCTGTGCTGCCGTCTGTAGAAGGGGACAGTAAAACCAATGCTGCAAACTGCAACCATGTTCACATGAAAGCCTTCTGAAAAGCAAGTATTTACTACAGAATCATGAGGCAGTTACTACCACTTTGAACACACATTTAAGACTACTAAATGCTGTGATGCTCTGACATCTCTCAGAACTGTGACGTCTCTCAGACCTGCGACATCAGCAAAGTGGATCCTCTTTCTTAGTAGAAAACACAGGGATCAAATTTTGGACCAAAAAAAAAAAAAAAAAAAGTCTAGCTTCAGAACAGGAGCTGGCAAACCACAGACACTTCCTGTTTTTGTAAATAAAGTTTTATTGGAACAGGGCCAGCCACCACCACTCATTTGTTTAAATATTGTCTCTAGCAGCTTTGAGCTGAATAATAGTACAGAGACCACAGAACCTAAAATATTTACCAAACAGCAATTTAAGAAAGAGTAGGCCTATACCTGGTTTAGAAAACTGACAGCCAGGGTGAAAAAAAGACAATTATGGTAATCACCAAACAGAAGAAAGAGAGAAAATATAACCATTCTTTAATTTTACCTTCATATGAGAGAATAGATTTAGAGAAATGAAGCAGTGATAGGTTACATATTTTAATTTATCATCAATTGATGGGTAAGTGTGGATTTAATAAACTTGTCAAAAATACATTTTTAATGTTTACTACTATGAATTCACATTAATAGATGCCATACATTAAAATGACATATCCCAGATAAATCACGTTCTAAGATTTAAAAATGAATAAGAACGTTCTGTTGCCCAGGCTAGAGTACGGTGGTATAATCATAGCTCACTGTCGCCTCCAACTCCTGGGCTCCAGCAATCCTCCTGCCTCTCCCGAGTCGGCAGGACCACAGGTGCACACCACCATGCTGTTTTTTTTTTTTTTCAGTGGTAGGGTCTATGTTGTCCAGGCTCGTCTTGAACTTCTGGGCTCAAGCAATCCTCTCTTGTTCCTGTTGTGGCCATGTAAGACGTGCCTGGGCCTCCCAAAGTGTTGGGATTACAGGCATGAGCCACCATGCCCAACCTACACCTTTTTTTTTTTTTTGAGACAGGGTCTCACTCTGTCACCCAGACTGGAGTGTGGTGGTGTGATCTGGGCTCACTGTAACCTCCGCATTCCAAGCTGAGGCCATCGTCCCACCTCAGCCCCCGAGTAGCTGGGGCTACAGGTGCACAACACTATGCCTGGCTAGTTTTTTTTGTTTTTTTGGTAGAGACAGGGTTTCGTCATGTTGCCCAGGCTGGTCTCAAACTCCTGGATTCAAGCGCTCCTCCTGTCTTGGCCTCCCAAAGTGCTAGGATGACAGGCATGAGCCACCACAAGAGGCCTACACAAAATTTTACCAGTGAAATAGCACTATGATTAACGAGTTAGGCCTTGTTAACTACTATGCTATAATACTAAAGCCAGTTCTCTAATGTGGCCAATCGCATTTAGAAATTTTCATAATTGTTTATAAGAGAATCCAACTAAATAAATGTAAGGAAATTAAGTTGACTAACAAAATTTATTTCAAACAGGACCCTTAGTATGAAAAACTACTCTTTGGCAAATGTGACAAAAGCGTTTTTGGGCAATTTTCCATTTCTTTCCTCATTCTCTTTTCCAAAGCTTGATTTATTCTTTTCAAAAGGACACAGAGCCCTCTGTGTCTGTGGATTCCTCACCCCTGGCTTCAACCATGAATTAAAGATGTTCATGAAAAAATCTGCGTCTATACCTAACTCGTAGATTTTCTTGTCACTATGGAATAGACAACACAGTACAACTATTTACATAGCATTTACATTGTCTTAGGTATTACAAGTAATCCAGAAATTATTTAAATCATGAGAGAGGAAGTGCACAGGTGATGTGCACATACAATGCCATTTTATGTCAGGGACTTCAGCATCCTCGCTTTTTGGTACCTACGGGGTCCCGGAACCCATCTCCTCCGTGGACACTGAGGGATGATTTATAGCAAATAGTGACCTTTTCAGGGGTTGAATCCTTGGAGAACAGGGTTAGGCACATAAAGGGTGAATATGAGGCCTCGAATTATTACTCTGCTGTAAATTGGCCATTTAGTCTTAGTTTTAAAAATTTTATTGTGGTAAAACATATGTAACATAAAATTTACCATATTCACCACTTCTTTTCTTCTTTTCTGAGACAGAGTCTTCCTTTGTCACCCAGGCTAGAGTGCAGTGGTGTGATCGCAGCTCACTGCAGCCCTGACCTCATGGGCTTCAGTGATCCTCCCACTTCCCAAGTATCTGGGGCTACGGGCACGTGCCACTATGATGGGCTAATTTAAAACTTTTCTGTGGAGATGGGGTCTCACTATGTTGCCCAGGCTGGTCTTGAACTCCTAGGTTTAAGCAATCCTCCTGCCTTGGACGCCCAAAGTCATTTTAACCATTTCTAAGTGTCCCTGGAAGTGGATTCCTCAAAAATACACATCAGCATTAATGATTTGCTCTGTCAGAACTGCCAGCAGACAAACGAGCTTGGGTACCCAATGTGAATTCCTGGCTAGAGAATTTGAAATATGCTTGTGAAAACGAAATATAGTTTCACCTCCCTCCTCATCCCCATAAATAAGAAGTCAACATTAAGAAAAAACAAATCTTGACAGCAGAAACAAATAGAAAACCCAACTCATGATTTCCTACTTGCCCTTATCTCACTCAATACGACAAATGGTGGTTAATTGCTGTATCAGCCAAGATTGATTTTTGCCACCGGCAATAAATTCTGCTATGGACAAGACAAACCTACTTAAGAGCAGGCTGCTTATTCTGAAGACATTATTCTCTGAGAATGTTGGGAACCTGAGCTGTTCTTTAGACCTTAACTTCAAAAAGAATAAAAATGGACATTTGGTAAGTAACATACCTTTGTACATTAGCAATTTGATGATTTCGGATTACTAACCTGACAAAACACACCAACAACTGAAACCTCTCCCAACTTGGGAATTCAACAAGACGGGTTCACCTCACCCGGGGTCCTGGGTGGTGCCCCCTCTGCCAGCAGGCATGCCATCCAGCCCAGGGTCTCCCTACACACTTCAGTTACTGCAGTGAAGCACTTGATTATTTTTTGTTGTGGAGACAGTCTCACTCTGTCACCAGGCTGCAGTGCAGTGGTGCATTCTCGGCTCAACGCAACCTCCGTCTCCCGGGTTCAAGTGATTCTCCTGCCTCAGCCTCCTGAGTAGCTGGGATTACAGGCTCCCGCCACCACGCCCGGCTAATTTTTGTATTTTTAGTAGAGACAAGGTTTCATGTTGGCCAGGCTGGTCTTGAACTCCTGACCTCAAGTGATCTACCCACCTTGGACTCCCAAAGTGCTGGGATTACAGGCATGAGCCACCGTGCCTGGCCTATTCTAAGAAACCCATCAGCTTTATTTAGGTAAACTTTGCATACCCTAAATTTCATTCATTTTAAGCACAGAATTAAATGGTTTTTAGTAAAATTGAAGAGTTGTAACATTGTCACCACTCTCGAACATTTCCACCTCCTGAAAGGGATCCCACGTCCATCTGCAGTCAGTCCCATTTCCAGCCTTAGCCACTGTCATCACTCTGTTTTTACAAATTTGCCTTTTCTGGACACTGCCTACCACACAGCCACACTTCCTTCCCTCAGCAGGTGCTTCTGGGCTGATCCTGCACAGAAGCACCCACCATATGGATGTGGCAGGCGTCCCTTGTTCATTCACCTGTTGGCGGACACCTGGATTGTTTCCTCGTGTTGACCAAGGTTCCAGGGAACTTACACCAAGTCTTTGAGTGGACGTTCGCTTTTCCTCCAACTAGGAGGGCAGCTGCTGCGTCTTGCAGCAAGTCTGCTTAATTAAGATCATGCCAAACAGTGGCTCCCCCATTTTACATTCCCGTTATCAATGTATGAGAATTCGTTTTTCCACCTTCTTGGCTACTGTTGCTTTGCAGTGTAAGTTTTGAAGTCAGAAAACACAAGCTCTCCAACTTTATTTTCCTATATTTTCAGTGACAGCGTTCTAGTGGGTGTGAAGTGGCATCTCACTGTGGTTTTAATTTACATTTCCCTAATTAATGCTGGGTATCTTTTCATGTCCTTATCGGTCCTTTGTATGTCTTCTTTTGATGAGATATCTATTCAGATCTCTTGCCCATGTTTAAATTATGTTGCTTGTTTCTGAGTTTTGAGAGTTTATTACATAGGCTGGGTGCAGTGGCTCACACCTGTAATCCCCAGCACTTTGGGAGTCTGAGGCGGGCAGATTACTTGAGGTCAGGAGTTCGAGACCAGCCTGGTCAACATGGCAAAACCCTTTCTCTACTAAAAATACAAAAAAAATTAGCCAGGCGTGGTGGTGCATGCCTGTAGCTCCAGCTACTTGGGAGGCTGAGGCAGGAGAATCACTTGAACCTTGGAGGCAGAGGTTGCAGTGAGCTGAAATCATACCACTAATCTCCAGCCTGGACAACAGAGCAAGGCTGTCTCAAAAAAAAAAAGGGAAAAAGTTTATTACATAGGTGCACTGAAGTACTTCATGAGATTTATAATTTGCAAATGTTTTTTCCCAGACTGTGGCTTATCCTTCTAATCATGTCTTTTGATATACAAAAGTTTTAAATTTTATTCAAGTCCAATTTATCAGTATTTATGTAGTGTACCTGTAGTGAACTCTGTGCCTAACCCAAGATTATGAAAATTTACTCTTGTGTTTTCTAAAATTTTTATAATTTTTGCTCTTACATTCAGATCTATGATCCACTTGAACTAACTTATGATGTCGAGTCAAGGTTTATCTTTTTTCATTTTCATGTGAATGTCCAAATTTCCCAGCATCTGTTGTTGAAAAACTCTTTTCTTCATTGAATTGCTCAGGTAACTTTGTTAAAAAATTATTTGACCATAAATATAAGGGTTTATTTCTGGACTCTCAATTCTGTTTATCATATATAATCAGTCTATCTCAGTCTGTCTCTATACCAGTACCATGTTGTTTTGGTTACTATAGCTTTGCAGCATTTTTGAAATCAGGAATGAGACGTTCTGAATTCTCCAATTTAGTTATATTATTTTAAAACTGCTTTGACTATTGTGGGTCCTTTATATTCACTTTAGGATATTATCAATTTCTGCTCCAAAAAACCCCCAAAAAGTAGCCTGCCAAGATTTCGATAGGAATTACATTAAACCTATAAAACAACGTGGGGAGAACTACCATTTTAATAATATTGAATCTTCTAATACATGAATATGGGCTGACACAATTTTTAAAAACAGGTGTAATCTTAAAAAGTATTTTGAAACAATCCCATTATATTCATAATTCTCAGATAAACAATCCTCTACTTTATGACAGAAAAAAGTTTTAGGATGAGGACATAAATTATTTGTGTTACTTAACTTTCGAATAATCACAAAGTCACAGAAAAGTTACAAGTACATTTAAAATAATTTTCTCTCCCTTGGATTATCTGATGGTGAGTCACTGACCTGATGCCTAATCCCAGATACCTCCTGGGGGATTTCCAACAAACAAGTCTATTTTCCTCCATAAACAACTAAGCTATCAAAATCAGAAACCAACACATTCCTTCTGTCCCAGCTCAGACCCTATTCAAGTCTCTCCAGCTATCCCCGATTATATCCTCTGTAGCAAAAGGGTCCAGTTTGCACAGGCACACTGCGAGGAAGCGGTCGGCTCTCAGCCTCCCTCTGTCCAGAGCGAGTTTCTGGATGTTTCCATGATTCTCACAACACCAGGCTTTGGGAAGATTCTAGGCAGGTGCATTGTCCAGTCAGTCCCCTAACTTGGGGGCCGATGCTTCCACATGGGGAGATACAGGGCAGGTGTCTTTGGCAGGAGTATCATGGATGCTGTTCTCCTCATCCCACCCGCCATGTGCTGCAGGCTTCACCACCAATGAGGTTTGCCTGGACCACCTGGTTCATGCTTTTCCACCCTGAAGCCTCTCTAACTTCGTGGATGGCTACTATAGAAATCCTCACTTCTCATCAAGCTTTCCATTTGTTCATCTATGTATCTAAATAGTCGGAAAATTTCCTATTTTACTCAAAGTGTTATAATCTGTTGCAATCTTTATTTCTTGAGACAGGGTCTTGCTCTGTCACCCAGGCTAGAGTGTAGTGGTATGATCTCAGCTCACTGCAACCTCAACCTTCCAGGCTCAAGTGATCCTCCACCTCAGCCTCCCAAGTAGTCAGGGCCACAGGTACACACCACTACAGCCGGCTAATTAAAAAAAAAAAGGTTTTTGTAGGCTGGGTGTGGTGGTTCATGCCTATCATCCCAACACTTTGGGAGGCTGAGGTGGGAGGATGGCTTGAGCCCAGGAGTTCAAGACCAGCCTGGGCAACATGGCAAGATCCCATTTTTACAAAAAGTTTAAAAATTAGCATGCCTGAGGTCCCAGGATAGTGATGCTTTGGTCGAGGATGGGTCCATGTACAACGGTGGTCTCATGATTCTGTAACAAAGCTGAAAAATTTCTACTGCCTAGAGACGTGGCAGCACACCACATTACTTGCGTTGGTGGTGGTAACTGGTCTAAACAAACCTGTGCTGCCAGTCATATAAAAGCACAGCACATACAATCACGTCTTCAGTTCTGTTTACATGATGCATCACATTTTTTGATTTGCGTATGACACAACCTTGCATCTTGGGGACGAAGCCTACTTGGGCACGGTGGATCAGCCTTCTGATGAGCACATAAAATTATGTACACAACCGAATACCTAACCATGATGATAAACAACTGTGCTACTGGTTTATGAAGTTACTGTACTTTGTTATTTTACAGCATCCTCCTACTTATATAAAAAAAAAAATAAATTGTAAAACAGCCTTGGCAGGTCCTTCAGGACGGTCTTCCAGGAGAAGCTATTGTTATCCTAGGAGGTGACGGCTCCGTACGCGTATTGTCCCTGAAGACCCTCCAGTGGGACAAGAGGTGGAGGGGAAGACAGTGACATGGAACACTCTGGCCCTCTGGAGGCCTAGGAAGGTGTGTGTGTGTGTTGTGGAGGCCTAGGTAGCTGTGTATGCACGTATGTGTGTGTGTGTGGTGGAGGCCTAGGCTGATGTGTGTGTATATGTGTGGATTGTGGAGTCCTAGGCAGCTGTGTGTGTGTGCGTGTGTGTCTGCATGTGTATTGCAGAGGCCTACGCAGCTGTGTGCGTGTGTGTTGTGGAGACCTAGGTAGCCGTGCGTGTGTGTGCGTGTGTGTGTGCGCATGTGTGTTGTAGAGGCCTAGGCTGATGTGTGTGCCTATTAGTTTTCAACAAAAGCATAAAACATTTTTAAAAATTTAATACAAAGCAGCTTATAGAGATAAATTATTTTTGTACAGTTGTATAATATGTTTGTGTTTTAAGCTAAGTGTTTTTATAGATGAGTCAAAAAGTTTAAAAAATTAAAACGTTAAGGTTAAAAAGTTACAGTAAGCTAAGGTTAAGTTATTATTGAAGAGCTAAAAACATATTTGATAAACTTGGTATAGCCGAAGTGTCGGGTATTTACAGAGGCCACAACAGTGCACAGTCACGTCCGGGCCTCACGTCCAGGTGCCACTTACTCACCAACTCGCCGACTCCCCTGGGCAACCTCCACTCCTGCCAGCTCCAGTCACGGGAAATGCCCTACACAGCTGTTTTTCTTTTTTTTTACCTTCTATACCATCTTTTTACTGTCCCTTTTCTGTGTTTAAATATGTCTACATACACGAATACTTACCACTGCATTACCACTGCCCAGAGCATTCACTGCACAGGACTGCGGACTGGGTGTGTCAGGCTGTACCAGCCAGGTCTGTGTAAGCGAACTCGATGTTTACACAATGAACGTATCCCCATCACTTATTTCTAATCCCCCACACGAAGCTCATCTCCCTCTGCTGCTGCTGATTCCCGGAACAAGCTGACTTCCCCACACTGCACCCTGCCTGGCTCCCACAGCCCAGGCCAGGACACCCCTCCGTGGACTCCCCTCCTCCGACCTGGGCTTGGGCGCCCTGTGCGGCTGCCCCCGACCAAGACGCCCTCACCCTGCTGCGCTATCGAAGGAGCAGAGCCCGAGGACGAGGCCTCCTCAAATGTGACACCCCAGGGCCTCTTCTGCCCGATTCTCTTCCCAGACCTGCTGAACTGCATGGGAAAAGGGAAGTCATTATTATGTTTAACTTCTGTATCAGTCATTGTGCATCTAGGACCCAAGTGATTTTTTTGTTTTTTAAAGCACATCCATTGGGATCTGTTTCTATAGAGAATTTTTTTTTTGTTTAAATGGAAAGGTTTATGGCTATATTTACTGTTGCAAGGGCCATCGGCATAATACTGTGATCTTGTGACTTCTGAGTTATTAATATTTTGCAGGAAAGATGCTTGTTAAAGTTCACTGCAACCTGGACAATCCCTTAACGAGTCTATTGTTATCGTGGGTTCACATCGAAAACTTACTTTCCCTGCCACAAACACCGTCTCTCTGGTTTCCACGGGGAGCCAGGTGTGGTGAGCCTGCAGGCAGGCGGCTTCCATCGCCTGGCTTCAGTTTTACTGGTATACTTTGCCAAATGAAATATGGTCATCCTACAAGGGCAGTTGTTCGGAACAGGCCTCTGCCCTCCAGCTTGGCATGTGCAGCTAAGGCCATGCTCTGAGCGATTTCCCACGAAAAAAAAATTTACAATGTTATTGCATTTTGGACTGAGGCAAAAATCATTAAATATTTCATTTATTCACTTTTATCTGCTTTCTCCAAAAGCTGAATTATCCTAATTAGAACATCGGAATTTTTCAAAAATACAAGATTACATTTTAATCCAAATTAATACTATTAAATATTAGTAATACATTAAAAATATTTGTTCCAGAAGAGTGCTTACAGGAGAAAAAAATCTGACTGGGTGCAGTGGCTCACGAAGGCGAGGCAGGCAGATCACTTGAGGTCAGGAGTTCGAGACCAGACTGGCCAACATGGTGAAACCCCATCTCTACCAAAAATACAAAAATTAGCTGGGTGTGGTGGCAGGTGCCTGTAATCTCAGCTACTCAGGAGGGTGAGACATGAGAACTGCTTGAACCCAGGAGGCAGAGGTTGCAGCGAGCTGAGATTGTGGCACTGCACTTCGGCCTGGGTGACAGAGCGAGACTGTCTCAAAAAAAAAAAAAAAAAAAAAAAGAAAAGAAAAAAGATCCACTATAAAGAAAATCATAACCAATTTCATACTGTAGCATCTCAGTTTTATAAATATATTAATGTATATTTATTCATAAAATAATATGTGTAAAGAAGATTTATGAGTGAAATTATTTTTATGTTTGTGTTAGCTTTAACATACCCATTTTTTAAAAAAGGGGGAAAGCAGGCAGATAATACAAAACCACTAAAATGCTGACACGTGAAGCCAGATGATGGTCACGGGTGTTTATTACTGAACACGCCCTATGCTTACATGTTTGAAAATGCTCCACTGGAAAATGAACTCTGAAAAACTATACGTCCAATGCTAAGAGTGGAATTTACTGGTAACACCCTTTATCAGGTGGTACGATTGTTGATGGCTTTATTTTATTCCTTATGTTATTTTGTATTTTCTAAAATTTCTACAATGAACATGTATGCATAATCAGACAAAAAAGCCAAGAAACATCCATTTGTTTTTCTGGTCCTTCATTTATCCCATAAATACTTGCCGAGTCCCTGCTGTGGGCCAGGCTCCGAGCCGGCTGCTGGGTAGCGTGCCGCACCCCAGAGAATGCTCAGCCCTCCCGGACTCACCTCTGGGCCTGCCCAGCCTGAGCCCTGCAGTAACAGCTGGGGTGAAGCCGGTGGGAGGTAAGAGCCTGCAATGCCTGCTGGCCCAGCGAGAACCCAGGCCCAGCACCATCGCCAGGCTTTATATGCGTAAGAACCAAGCCTGGAGCCTGGGAGTCTTCTCATGGTCAGAAATAAAGGTCCTCAACAGACAGTTCCCTGAAATGTTCCTCCACTGCTGCAGAAAGTCAAAATCACCCCAGGCACTGCTCTGTCCCGAGAGCCAAGTCCACCAGGAAAGGCAGAGGGGACAGGGGTCAGCCCAGGCATCCTTTGCCAGGGGTCGGGGTGTGGGGACCGTGCTTAGGCTGCCTGGCTGGGTCTAAGATCTGGAGAGGAAGGTGCACGATTTTTTTTTTTTTAATGTAAAGATACAGAGAGGAATCTTACCTGCAGAGGCACCAGAGGACAAATCCCAGTCCACAGTAAGGGTCCAGGCAGATGGCCACTTCTCTAGAGGGGTAAAGTTCACACTGCAGCTTAATGGAACGGCAAAAGGCACTGGTGGCTGCGTGAGACATCTGCAAAACACAAGCCTGCGTTAAACGCATCGGACCTGACACCGTAAGACACCTGTGGGAAAATAAGGCTGCACTGAACGCAGGGGACTTCATACCCACGGGTACCTACAAGACAATAAAGCCGCATTAAATGCATGGGGCCTGGCAGCCAAGACGTCTTTAAGACAGAAAGGCCACACGAAACGTGCTGGCCTCGCGCAGTGGCTCATACCTGTAATCAAAACACTTCGGGAGGCCAAGGTGGGATGGTCACTTGAGGCCAGGAGTTCCAGGCTGCAGCGAGCTAGGATTACCAGTGCACTCCAGCCTGGACAGCAGGGTGAGACCCTGTCTCTTCAACAAATTTTAGAGAACAAAACCCAGAAAACAACAAATGATACCTGGCCCCAAATGCCCAAGGCTGTTTTTAGGACTGGGGACGACTGTCGCCAAGCTGGGGCTATGTCGTGTCTGGGGAATGTGAGTGGCTGATATTTTCACTGGACTTCTCATTTTCAATGAGTAAACCTCACTCAGAACTGCTGGCCCTTCAGGACCTGGCAACGCCAGCTATTCAGAGTGCATTTGAACAGCAAGTCACACAGGAAGTGGTTCTTGTGTGATCCACTCTCCAACACACTGTCCCACAGGTAGGGGAGGCACCACGGCGCGCTCCCACCTCTGCTGGTCGAGGCCCCGCCTCGTTCGTGGCTATCTCCAGGGCTGGACATAGCCTCTGCTGTGTGGCACGTGGCCAGCGAGACCTGCTGGGTGCCCACCCATCTTAATGGTCAGAAAGTGAAGGCTCACAGAAGTTAAAGATTTTGCTGCCTGTGACATAAGTTAGAGCTGGGAGTTAGAGCTCAGGTCCTCCTACACTCCAACGCCCTTCACCATCTTCCACCATCCCGCAGGGAGATGGTGGCCAAAATCCAATCATCCCATCGTGACCAGACAGTGAAGAGCTTCCGCATCTTCCCCTTCCCTAATCCCTGTAATAGTCCCCTACAGTCCGTGTGTAATGTCGATTACTTTGAAATACAATAAAATATATTAACAAGATCAATTTTCTCACAGAAGCTCTCTAGCCAAACCTCAGGAAAAAGGAAGTCAAAGCAGCAAAGAAAACGGTCTGATTTTTGCGGTTTTAAAACACGTCACGGCTGGGCGCGGTGGCTCACGCCTGTTATCCCAGCACTTTGGGAGGCCAAGGTGGGCAGATCACAAGGTCAGGAGATCAAGAACATTCTGGCCAACATAGTGAAATCTCGTCTCTACTAAACACACAAAAAATTAGCCGGGGATGGCGGTATGTGCCTGTAGTCCCAGCTACTCAGGAGGCAGAGGCAGGAGAATCGCTTGAACCAGGAGGGTGGAGGTTGCAGTGAGCCAAGATCGCGCCACTGCACTCCAGCCTGGGTGACAGAGCAAGATTCCATCTCAAAAAAAAAAAAAAAAAAGTCACAAGTTGATCTGAAGTAGAATGTCACCAGAGCTAAACTGTAAAGGGACCAGCACGGAGCCTTGTAATAACTGGGGAAATCCAAATGCCTGGCTCCCCATCATTCATTCATCACTCCAGCAAGAGGTGAGAGAACTTGGGGTGGGGGTCCTCCCACTGTAAAATGTTCCATCACTATTGGAAGTTCTGCCCAGGAGGTTTCATGACTCTCTTACTATATTCAAACAGGGGAACGTAGAATTATTATAGAATGTAAAATGTAAGTAATTCTTTTCAGCTTGCTTTTAAGGCAAATTTTTGTTTAAAGGAGAAATAAGACTGAATTTATAGAACATCCATCCAGACTCCTGCCTCCCTGGATTAGGAGTTAGTAAAATCCTGCCTCCTAAAATTACCCACCCACTCAGATCAGCAACTAGAGCAAGCCTGCCCTGAACTGCTGCTCTGTGCAAAGCACTATTTCTAGGTGGAGAATCGAGTTCTTCAGCTCAGCAAATACTAAAGTACCAAGAGCTTGTTATCAGGCACTGTGTTAAGCGCTAGAGATGAACAGATGAGTAAGACACGGCCCTGCCCTCAGGATCCAGGTGGAATTCAGAGATGAGTGCATGGACAACTGTGTATGGAGTGTAAGAGAAAGGGTACATGGTGCTCCCATCACCCTGGCTGTGGGTCACAGGGCCAGCAGGGCCTTCGCGGGACTTCAGCAGAGAAACAGGAATTGACACCGGCTAAAGAAAAGCAGCCAAGAGAGTTCTGATGATCTACTCTACGCCAGACGCTGAGATTGTAAGTGGGCCATGAAAATGCTACGACTGGAAGCAGGTGCTTCTTTTGGCTATGACAGTAGGAGGGTCACAGCTAACTTCAGACTACAGTAACTAAATCATCTTGATCTGAAAACATTTCTTTTCAAAAGCTTTTGAAAAATTATTTTCTTTCATATTGTAGCTATTTTGGTATTCCGCCTCAGTTCCACGAAGAGGTGGATGGAGCGTGAGAACTGTGTGAGGCAAAGCCAGCTCACCAGTCAGACCCACAGACGAGGGCAGCGTCTGAGCTGAGAGGGCCATGAGGATTTCTAATACAGCCCAGGTTAAAACGCTGGAAAGTGCAGTGTTCAGAGATTTATCACAGAGCATTCGGATTTGAGAACCAGTAAGAGAGAAAAACATTCGCAGTGTTCTTCTGTCGGCTGCTGAGACCATGTTCACATAAAAACATACTTGGGACATTTGGACAGAATCAGCCTGGTTAAGGATGGAAATGGTCATACGTGTCATACTGTGATGAAACATGTATGTACACCTCTTCCCACATCTCAGAGTCTGACTACACCAGAGGCGCCGAGAGTCAGCACGCAGCCTGCCACCTCCAGCATGCTCTGTGGCCGCCTCCCGCAGCCGCCCTGCTCACCTTTACGCCAGCTAGCATCCCAGTTGTGGACACGCTGAAGTCAAGATACGCGAGGGTGTCTGGGTTGCAAGGTTTGCAGATCTGGGCAGGCCGCTTCTTTGGCAAATCATCTGGAGAGGAACACAGCTTATCAGCAGATCCAGCCTGAGCAAGGCCATGAGCAAACCACCTTCTGCAGCCAAAGCACTGACCTGTGTCCAGGATGAGGGGCCACGTCCTGACGTCTACAGCCGCCGCCGCCTCCCTGGACCGCAGCAACTTACAGATCAGCTGTGTCGTCATCAGACAGGCAGAGCGACTCACCTGGCGTCAGAGAACGGAGCCATGAACGTGGACCCAGATGAAAGCGTGCTCGCTTCACATGGGTCTCCTGCTCACTATGCACGCTAAAACCATGTAGCTTTAACGGGCAGATTAGGTTACCGAGCCCACTGTTTCCTCCTGCTGGCTGAGGTAGAACAAAGCTGGGGTCTGGTTGTGGAGGCACGGGGGCTGGGGGTGGGGCCTGCAGCTGCTGCATCTGCACTTCCTGGGCCCAGCGCACCCACAGCGTCAGCGTCATGACACGTGCAGAAAAGAGCTCACCACTCACAGCATTAGCTCTGTTCTCCTGGAAGCGTCACACACACCCAGACACGTCGTGCATAGCTCTCCCAGAAGCGTCACACACACCCAGGCACGTGGCGCACGGTTCTCCTGGAAGCGTCACACACACCCAGGCACGTGGCGCACGGTTCTCCTGGAAGCGTCACACACACCCAGGCACGTGGCGCACGGTTCTCCTGGAAGCGTCACACACACCCAGGCACATCGTGCATACTTTCTAGCAGGAGTGGCCACTGTGGGAGTCTCCAGCACCATGCTAAAAGGGACTCAGGTGTGGACGGGACAGGTGCATTCTCTGCCCAAACTGTTTTCCCCTGTAGTTCCTCCTTCAACAGGGATAATATAGCTGAATCCTCTCAAACTCCTCCAGCTATATATGAAGAAAAACAGATCTATACTCTCAAAAAGGAGCAGGAAACTTCTACATCTTGAGGAGAGGGCTTCTGAAAAAGCCCTGCCTCTTCCCGTGGTCGGTCTGCTGGGCTGGGTTTGTGGGGAAGCCCAAGGAATGGTGGTGATGCCCTCTCTTGGGAGCCATTTTCTCCAGGGTGGACACTGAAGAGGCTACTATCTGGCCTCTGCCTCCATGCACACCTTTAGATCTTGCTTCTAGACCTAGACTGTAGGCTCCCTGCAGGTGGAGACCCTGTCCTGTCCTGACCATTTGACTCCAGACACACACCAGCTCCCACAGCCAGCAGCTGCCCTGGGAGATGTCAGAGTCTGCGCTCTGCGAGCTCCACACTCAGCTCCAGGCAGTGGAGGCCCCGACACTCCCAGGCATGTTACCTCTACAATCATCTTGACGGTAGGCAACGTCGTCGCGATGTTCTGCGGGTGCGGGGGACGGACGGTTATGGGCACACAGCCTGCGTACAGGCAACCATAAAACGCTGCTATCAGGTCTATTCCTACACAAGGAGAAAAACAGCATTACTGAGGCAGACCACGCTACTGAGTGCCCACTGTCCCTGCCAGCATAAATGCTCGTCTGCGACAAGTTCAACGGGTGAACGAGCAGCTGAACTTCTGGCAGCCTCTGTCATCCCGGCAGGTTTAGTCAGCTTTGGCGGTCACCGTCATCTACCCATCCTTTCAGATGTGAGGCAGCCTGGAGGTTTAATTTTACATCATTTTGCTAAGGAATTACCCACCTTTGTAACTGTGAATTGAGTCAAGATTTAGGTACTATTAATTAAATTACCCTGAGGTATCTAATAACACAAATTTGGATATAAAAGTCTTACGAAAACATCACTTTATTGAAGCCTCTAACAGTAGCACATACGGCTGGTGCCCATGAGTGGTTGTAGCCAGACACAAAGGGGCCAGTTAGCAACCAGCTGGATGCAGCGCAGACTCCCGGCCATCACGCCACCCTGGGCTCAGGCACCAGCGGGTGTAAGGGACCTCCTCGCACTGCGGTTGACCGGTGGCCATCTCTCAGGGGAAGACTGCCCTGTGCCCGTACCTGGGGGATAGACCAAGGCCACGTGGTCACCATCCTGAAGGTGGCCCCTCTCCATGAGCATCACGGCGATCTTCTCAGCTCTCTTGTGCAGCTGCACGCAGGTCAGCGAGTTCGCAATCGCACCCTGCGGGCCGATCACAGGGACAAGTGCGTAAGATTCCTTCAGCAGAGCAGCTTGCGGAGAGCGCGCACGCGTCATACGACTCACTGACGCAAAGCGAACGTCAGTGGTTTTTAGAACAAGCACAGACCTGTGCAACCAACATGACAGTCAATTTTAGAATGTTTTCAGCTTCCCCCAAAACTACATATACATTAGAGATCAACCCCATTTTCTTCCAACTAGGTAAGGAGTGCAGACCAAAGAAGCATCTAGATATATTTAGGGTAACAAGAAATATTTTGAAAAATGATTACGTCAATTAAAAAACAGAACAAAAAACCCTAACAATTCTGGGACTTGTGTTACTGTCATAGGCAGTGGGAATTCTTAGTACACTGGAAGGGCCTGCACCCTGGAAGTTAAGACTAATTAAAAATTTCAGTTTAGAAAGACCACATCAAAAATCAAGGAAGTCAGAAAGCGAAAAACAAAAGCAAATAGTTAAAAACACCCTGAAGGAATGAAAAGAACTATGAAACGCATTTTCACATAGACTTTAATGTAGAAATAAACAGAAAACATATTTGTGCTGGAAAATAGCTTACAAAAGGGTTGTGAGGGAAGGTGAATTGCAAGATACATACTAAGCAACATCGCAAGAGTGTGGGAGTCACTATTTATTTATTGAGACAGGGTCTCTGTCTCCTAGGCTGGGGTGCATGGCATGATCACTGCTCACTGCAGCCTGGGCCTGCTGGGCTCAAGCGATTCTGCTGCCTCAGCTCCCTGACTAGCTGGGACTACAGGTGCCACCAGCATGCCTGGCCAATTTTTATAAAAATTTTTCTCATAGAGATGGGGTCTCCCTATGTTGCCCAGGCTGGTCTCAAACTCGTGGCCTCAAGTGATCTTCCCATCTTGGCCTACTTAAGCCATAAAGAAAAATGTGAATAAATTGCAAATTATAAACATGTAACTAACCAAAACAAGCTTCTCCTGCCGACACACTTCACAGTTCTAGCTCCTCTGCAACATTCTCAGATGTGAAGAGTGCTTCTACGTCATTTAAAAACCTCTTGGGATCGGATTCTGTCTCACAGCTATTAGCACAGTGAGGATCTTCCCTCAAGCAACTGGACCGCAGTCCACGGGGCCAGGAAGACTCCAGAGCCGAAGAGTGACTGAACACCCGGGCTCAGGAATTTTTTGTTTTTTTTTGGAGACGGGGTCTTGCTCTGTCGCCAGGCTGGAGTGCAGTGGCATAATCTCAGCTCACTGCAACCTCCACCTCCTGGGTTCAAGCGATTCTCCTGTTCCCCTGCCTCAGCCTCCTGAGCAGCTGGAACTACAGGCGCCCACCACCGCACCCAACTCATTTTTGTATTTTTAGTAGAGACGGGGTTTCACCATGTTGGCCAGCATGGTCTTGATCTCTTGACCTCATGATCCGCCCGTCTTGGCCTCCCAGAGTGCTGGGATCACAGGCCTGAGCCACCACGCCCGGCCCAGGAATTCTTATGTGAGTCACAGCTACAAAGATGAATGCGTGGGTGTGGGGATGGAGCACGGGGCGCGGACTTCGTGCAACAAAGAGGACGCTGCACGGACGAACAGTGTCTGGGGCTATTCAGCGGCCATGCTGGGAAAAGCACGTCAGCCTCCCAGCTGGAAGGGCCCAGGTCAGAAACACGTGGGCGGGACAGGGTGGGAGTGAAGAGAATGTCTCAGGAAGCATCAAGATGTGAACGCCAGACCCTGACCTCTACCAAAACGTCCACCAGACAGCCGATGAGCCAGCTAGGTCTGCGGGGAAAGCGCCTTCTCCCTGAGGCCTCTGCACAGGCCAGGGCTGCGGGGAGGCTGCCCACGTGACGGCCCAGTGGGTCTTCAGACCCTTCCTGCTGACTGGCTGGTTCCTCCATGGAGGAGAGAGTTAGCTTACACTTCTCTGAACTCAACCTTCTCATCCCACTCATCTTCCTTAATTATTTCCCCACTCAGAGGACACCTAAAAAGAAACAAAACAGAAACCGATGTAAAGTGGAAGAGCCCAAGAGCAGAAGGCGGCAGAGATGGGCAAAGACAACAAGGCAGGCAGGGCTGGAGCCCAGGAAATCCCGCCGAGAAGGTAGATCTGGGGGCCTTTGAAACTGGACTGTTCCTCTGAGCATTCACTCTTGGGGGGCTCCTGGCCACCTGTTCACAGCAACCAGCCCACCGGGACAGAGACACTCCGCACGGCCAGGCTGGGCGCTGATGGGACCCATTCAGATCCACCCCGACTCCAGGGACAGGTCTCCCCACAAGGAAAACCAGCACACCACCCATCGCCGTGAGCATGGCCGGGCCTGGGGCTGGCGGGGGCCGCAGGCTCAGAGAGGAGCCCGGGCGGAATCGGCTCAGCCCCCGCCCCGCTGAGGGAGGCCCCGCCCCACTGAGGGAGGCCCCGCCCCACTGAGGAAGCTCCGCTCCACTGAGGGAGGCCCCGCCCCGCTGAGGGAGGCCCCGCCCCGCTGAGGAGGCCCCGCCCCACTGAGGAAGCTCCGCCCCACTGAGGGAGGCCCCGCCCCGCTGAGGGAGGCCCCGCCCCACTGAGGGAGGCCCCGCCCCACTGAGGGAGGCCCCGCCCCACTGAGGGAGACCTCACCACCGCACAGCCCATTCTCATGCCAGGCCTGCCTGCAGCAGCAGCGCCCAGTCTGGTTTGTTTGGCTTGTGGAACAGCTTCTTCCCCATCTCTGGAGAGCTGAAGCCCATCCCCTATCAAACAGCCGCTTTGCTGTCAGATGACAAAGCCTGTGGTTTGCCCACTTTCTGGGTCCTGAGATTTGAGAGGCTCAGATGAGACACAGCCAGCAGCCAAGAGTGTCTTTGAAAACGTTTTGATTCTGGTGCACATTAATCCCCACCTATGGGTACTCGGAAAACGTGAAGTGTAACGTGCGTATGCTGTGCGTTGTCCTTTATCTTTGATGACCTTGTGAAACACCATTTTCTCAATGCTGGTTGACCCCAGCTGACATAAAAACAAACAGCAAAGCTTCCAGTCACGCTCCATGAGGACAGCGTCCCTTCTCGGGTGTTAGGTCCTGAAGCCAGCTCGCAGGGTGATTTAAAATAAGTTCCTCAAAAGCCCCTTGAGATGGTGCTGTGCTGGAGACAGGCACACAATTTCACAGCCGGTCAGATGTGAGCAGGCCCCTCTCGCTCCACGGCCGGGTGGGGCCGGGCCATGGGTGACACCAGGTGGGTGCCTTTCTTGCCTGGAAAGGACAAGGTGAGCAAACACTAGACCCCCCCCATTGGCGGGGAGGGACAGTCACTCCTGGCTCACGCTGCAGGGCTGCCTACAGCAGCTGAGCAGTTTCCCTTCTTCCTTGCCGCCTTTCCCCTACCCCGTGTGGCTGAACGGGACACGGCTACACCACACGGCAACTCCACACACGCGACACTGTTCTCAGCCTCACTCCCTAGGAATCCTAATGCAGTGTCTACCTCAGGAGAAATGCCACTGGCTTTGGCTTGCACTTTCCATTCCCACATACTCGATGTTAAGAACGTGATGCATTCTCGGTGAGTGTCCCATAAAGCAACAGCCAATCACTGCAGGTAACAGTCATCATTCTCTGGCATCCTCATCAACATTCACTGGGGTTTCTGTCCTGAAACCCACCAGGGCCACAAACCAGATGCCGAGCCCAGGACTGTGGTACCACCCAGCAAACAATCTGAGGGATCGTCCCCAAATCAGGCACAGCTGGAACAGCTCTATTTTCCTCCTCCTGATGGCACATGTTGCCCACGAACATACCCAGATTATTTCTGAATCTTTGCGTATATGGGGGTCTCTGCTACTTCTTGAGCTTCCCATCAATACCTCTAGATTACTGGACACAAACACGCGTGCAACCCACACATATGGGAGCAACGTGTCAGGCAACATCGGGGCAGGGATTCAGAGAGACTCAGAGCTGACTCCGCCCCTGACTGCTTGCAGCTTGCAGAGGGGTAGCCGCCTCTGTGAGGAAATCAGGGGGAAGGAAGAAGGACTTTCAGCAGAAGGGATCTGAGGTGCTGAAGGAGGCTGGAGTTAGTGCTGCAGATTTAGGTCACCACGTTGGAGGCGACATTGGAAGTCTCTAGAGAACCGTGAAGACCACAGGGAACGAGGAACGAGAAGTCACAAGCAGTTTACAGGAGAAACACTACTTGGAGAGGACAAAGAATCAGACAGAGACGGGCAGGAAATCAAGACAGCACCCAAGGCCGGCGAACCTGACGATCGGGTTAGCAAAGGGGTATCATCCATATTCACAGGCTGAGGAAGGGTGCAGTGGAGAAAGATGAAAAGTGGAAGGCGGCATTTCAGATACAGGGACCCACAGCAACTTTGGTCCTCAAGGTCTGCGGCCCCCACGCCTGAGCTGTCGGTGCGGGGCAGTGGCTCCATCATAGTGCCAGTGAACGAGGGCCCGAAGGAGGTGGCAGAAACGGGCCTTCCTGGTTTTAAAGGCTCTTCCTGGGAAATGGTCTTGAGCAGATACGGTGAACGACCGACTGCTGGGATCAACTCAGCATCCGTGACAATGTCAAGACGACAATGTCTTCTCTGGCAGAGGAGAAGGAGAGGGTGTTCCTATGAACTAAATCACGTGCAGAGAATGGTCTGATAACTGAAACTCAAACCAGAGAGTCGGGGAATAATTTTGTGATGCTGCTGGCATTTCCTTTTGTCTTCAATCCGTGGCTTCGCACGCTAAGATTCTGAATTGAGCAATTCTAAGCAGCCACGACTTTTGAAGAGTTGCAAAAGTGCCTATACTTGTCAAGACGACTTACATTTTTCATCCGTTTTCAAGTTTTATGTCCAGGGCAAAAAGAAGTTACAAGCATATTAAGATTTCTGCATTTAATTTTTATTGTTACTAGTATTAGCTTGTTTAATGCCTTACTCTTAAGTACTACTGTGGAGCAGTATTTGATGAGTGTGGTTTTCTTACGTAAAGTGTCAACAGGAACTTAAATTACAAAGTAGAAATGATTTTCATTCCTGAGTCTGCAATAAATATAACTTCTGATGTATAAAAAAGTGGTTTAGGGCTGGGTGTGGTGACTCATGTCTATAATCTCAGCACTTTGGGAGGCCAAGGCAGGTGGAACACTTAAGGCCAGGAGTTCTAAACCAGCCTGGCCAACATGGCAAAACCCCATCTCTCCTAAAAATACAAAAATTAGCCAGATGTGGTGGTGGGCGCCTGTAGTCCCAGCTACTCGGAAGCTGAGGCATGAGAATCGCTTAAACTAGGGAGGTGGAGCTTGGAGTGGAGATCGTGCCACTCAACTCCAGCCTGGGCAACAGAGCAGGACTGTCTCAAAAAACAAAACAAAAACTAGTTTAGTAATCAAAATAAAAATGCAAATATCTCATAGACTTGCGATTTCTGGTAGATACCATTAATTACTCATTTTGGGGGAGAAATATTGTAAACAGGGTGCTAAAATATCTGATACACAAGTAGGTGTGAGTAACTGCACAAATGGTTATGCTTAAAAGCAATCCCTAGGTACAAAAGTCTCAGTCAGAAGAGCAAAACATAAAAAGAATTCGCATAAGACTGAAGTGAAAGGACCGAGTCAGAAAGAAAGCAGGAGCGCTTCCAGGAGCCAGGCTGGGCCCCTTGAGGCCAGCAGCCAGGGAAGCCAGCCCCGCGCCTCACCCGACAGTTGAGCAGCGTGTAGAGGACGTGGTCCGGGGTAGTCTGTGCTCTCCACTGCAAGACCTCCGAGAGGAACAGGAACTGGAACAGAGCACAGGGGTGAGGGTCAGGCCGTGCGGTCGGATCAGGCTGTGCGGTCTGAGGTGGGGCAACCTGGATACTCAAACCCATAAAGACCGAGTGCTTTGGGTCTTAAAACCGCGTGCTTCTCCGCGGAGTCGAAGACATGCATGCTGGGAAAATCCCCGTCACACACGACCACAGGACAAGCAAGTGCCCACAGCTTTGTTCCTGCAGGGCTTAGATTCACAGCGCCCGAGTCAGTCACAGGCAAAAGGCTGGTGCTGTACCCTGGTGTGAAGTTTCCTGAAAGTCTGCCCAAGGATGGGAACCATTTCCCTCACAGGCAGGAGCAGCCTGCACAGAAACCCCTTCTCCTGGGGCTTCCAGAAGATCCAGCGTGGATTTCGGCGGCTACAATGAGAGAATCAGATCTATGTGGTTTGAAAAAGCAGGCTCTGATAAATTTAGGTTTCTAGAATGGCAATACCCCGATGGCATGAAGCCACAAATTACACAAACCACACGTGTGCCACTGACCTGCTCCATAGTACAAGGGGCAGCCTTATTTCATGTCAGGGACAGAAACCACAGATACGGCTTCATCCCTTTCATCAACATTTCACGGGGCTGATTTCGTCCCATTTCCTAACGGGCCGCACAGAAGGGGACACCTGTTGGCTGCGGGAAACAGGACCTCTGGGTGAGCCCAGAGCATTCTCAAGGCCGAACAGTTCTAACGGGGACCGTGGACACACATGGCGCACGGTCAAGGCCGAACAGTTCTCATGGGGACCGTGGACACACACGGCGCACGGTCAAGGCCAAACGGTTCTGACGGGGACCGTGGACACACACGGCGCACGGTCAAGGCCAAACAGTTCTGACGGGGACCGTGGACACACACGGCGCACGGTCAAGGCCAAACGGTTCTGACGGGGACCGTGGACACACACGGCGCACGGTCAAGGCCAAACGGTTCTGACGGGGACCGTGGACACACACGGCGCACGGTCAAGGCCAAACGGTTCTGACGGGGACCGTGGACACACATGGTGCACTGTGCAAAGTCTGGGCCTCGGGAGTTTCTCCTATGGCTTTTAACGCCACTGTCGGGAGGCCTGGCCCCCAAACCTGGGTTTCGAACTGCTTCTTAGGGTCCAGAAAGCACAGGGCAGAAGCCTTTTGCTGCAAGCTGCTATGGGCAGGGCGGGCTTTGAATCTGGGCTGGTGGGGAAACTGGAAAGGAAGGAGTTCGGGGAACCGTGGGCCGGACAAGGACTGCCAGACATTTGCCTCAGTACTGCCAGTCGTGGGATCGGACACCCCTCACCCACTTCTGCGTCGCTGTGACATTCTTTGAAACTTTTTATCTCCTATAAACACATTTTTCTTATGAAAGTATATGGTCTCTTGCAAGAGAAGACAAGTAGAATAAAGGAAGATTGGGCAGTGGTGGACCACCACCAGCGCGGGAAGCCGGGGAAAGTCGGGAACGGTCGGGGACGGTGGGGGACGGTGGGGGACGGCTGGGGAAGGTTGGGGAAGGCCGGGGACTGTGGGGAACGGCAGGGGAGGGTCGGGGAGGGTCGGGGACCCAGTTCCTACCTTCCGGGCCTGGTCGTTATCTTCGATCTGACCCAGGTCTCTGCCGCTGGCCTGCGCGATTCTCTTCCCAGAGACCAGGTTCCCCACCATCACAGAGGCGGGGCCGATTTCTGGAAAGAAACAGAGACATGGCCTTGAGGAAACAAAAGAGAAATTCTTTAAGACTTGACCTCCCACCTTGGTAAAGACCTTACTCTCGGAAAACTTCTGGAAAGACCTGGCTTTGAATAAACCTTCTAAGAACAGGGATTCAACAAAATCAAAGGATTGTGAAAGGGAGTGTGACAAGCCTTAGTTGGGTTCTTCAGAAACGATGTTATCATCCCTGAAGCTCCCTGGAGGCCCTCCAAGCCCACGCCTGACTTTCCAGTTAGTGTGAGAGCCCCGGGTGCTGGCACTCACAGCCTTGATTGTAAAAAATAAGACGGAAGACACAGAATTGAAAGCCAGGATTTGTTTCACTGCAGAGACCTGTGGCTCCCGTCTGTTCGAGTTCTCTGGGGTCCACACACCTGAGATCTGATTGTGGACAAACAGACAGTGGACATTTCACATACGGATGTCATGGCGTGAAATTGAGGGTGACACTGTGGACAGGACAGGATACAGAGTCGCTTCTCAGTATGTTTTACACACTGAAAAGGTCTTAGGTTCTGTCAGGCCCACAGTGAGGTGTGGAAGAACAAACCAAGAGCTGTCATAAAGTCAAGTTCCTTTTTAGTTCACCATGAGTGATGAGGTGACTATCATCTGGGCAAAGGGGGGAGGAAGGAGGAGGAAAAGGGAAGGGGTGAGAAGGGGGAAAGGGGTGGGAGTAGGGGGAGGGAAGAGGGGAGGAACAGGGGAGAGGGGATGGGAGAGGGGAGGGGGGATGGGAGGGGGCAGGGGAGGGGGGATGGGGGGAAGAGGCAGAGGAAGCAGGGAGAGTTAAAGAATGTTTACCAAAAGAATTGCATGTAAAATAACGATGACATTATCAATTTGTGCCTAATCTTTGGCTTACAGGCTATCATTAAGTCAAAGTCTTAAATTCCCGATAAAGGTCAAGTGACAGGTCTGTAAACCAGGCCACATGTGCATTCGTTAACCCACAAGCAGAGCTGTAGCTAAGCAGATTGTTCACTGCCCTGTCAAAAACACACACGTGCCCAGATGCAGTTGACTGGGCGGTGGCACCGAACAAGGCTTAGGATGAGCCCGTCATCGTGACAACCACCACAGAGTCCCTCGGCTTCCCGAAAAGCTCACGGAAACGGTGGCACCAGAGCAAGGCGGTCAGGGCCTGACGTCCTGTGGCTGGCCCCCAGGCAGAGGAGAGCCACCGGTCTCTACAGGTGTGCAGCCATCCCTTTCAAACGTGGGCTGCCAGAGACGCTTCCACTCTTCACAGCTACGCAGAAGGCACTTCGGCCAGGACGGAAACCTGGAGCACGGCCTACAAGCAGATGTCTGGCTTCTGCCTGCCGGTGCCTTGGGTTCTAGGTGACGTGTAGGAGCCTTGAGTCTGGACTCCGTGTAACAGTAAAATGCCTTCTACACCCAGCAAAGTATTTTTGAATGTTCACGTCGCAGTTGTGAACTGAATTTCTTTTCTTAGTTCTTAATGAAGCATGGAAGAGGAATAGCCTTTTCACATTTAGCTAAAGAATTTGGTCAGGCGCTGGGAGGGAGGGAGCTGCCCTGTGGTGGGAACAATTGCTCCTGTGTGATCTCTGAACACCTGGGAGCCCCTCATTCATCCACCGCGCATCCTCTATCTCTATCAGATAGAAGCGTCTTCTGAACGATGCATCTTTAACATTTTTTTTTGAGACAGAGTTTCACTATGTTTTTGAGGCTGGTCTCGAAGTCCTGGGCTCCAGCGATTCTCCCACCCCAGCCTCCCGCATCGCTGGGACCACAGGCGTGAGCCACCGCGCCTGGCTGAAGTTCTTAGCCTTCTCCTTGGTGACCGATGCTGGCCAAGATGACACGGTTCTTCTAAGAAGCCAACTTGGAAACTGGCCTAAATGGGTTCCAAAGTTCCCCATATGTTTTTAAGAATTCATGCTAGGGGGAAAGCGAGCTTTTGAGGATAGATCAGGCTTTTGTGGAGCCTTATTTTGTGCCCCTCTGCTACGTCTTCCCTCATCTCCACGTGCATCCTCTGAAGGGAAGTTTGGGGCCTTGAATGCCTCCCCACGCAGACTCAGGGACGCAGTTTTCCCGATAGCTCCTGGGAGGCAGAGGCCTTCTAGCCGCACCTCACTCTCAAAGTCCGTTCTTGGCAGCCGCTGAAGAGAGGTGGGCGTGTCCCAGATGCTTCCAGGGTATATCACAGCCTCGCCATTTGAGCTACAGAGTTGAGAGGAATCCCAAAACGCCTGTATTTGAGGCTCAAGTCTCTTCTCTCTGCTCCCATTAATGGACTCACCCATCTGCAAGTCAGCAGACGCCTCGCTGTTGTCAAATATCCTGCCACGCAATGCTTGGCGAATTTGCTCAGGGCACAGGGCGGGAGTTTTATCTCAAAGACAGCAGCAAGACACACGGAATCCCAAGCGGGAGACAAGCCCTTCCTGGGTGCCAGGCTCTGGCCATTCCTCAGCAGATTCCTCCTGCGATTCTGGGGCAATATTCCCAGGAACCTTTAAAGCTGAGGAATTGGACCTTGTTTTGTAACTCTCTAATAGTTGTACCAGCTCAGCTGATAAGTTAAAGGTCTTTTAATACTTTTGTGCTCAAATAAGATAATCTGAGGGTACACAGTGCCATTCCCTGAGTAAACATGAATTCATCCAGTAAGAAAGGCAATTTGGTTGTCAACAGGCTGTCTCTGTTTCCAGCATCTCAGAACACCGTCACCCATAAAACGGCTCAAGGAATGTTTGCTTCGGCTTCCGATAATGGCTACTCACTTGTCAGGGTCATTTAAAATGTTTATCCAAAGGGGCCTCAGAAATCATGCAGCCCAATTCCGTCTCTGTGGTTCGAAGCTGAGGCCCAAGCTGCGTTTCAGGCCCTCAGCAGAGACAGATGAGTCTGTGGGCAACTCATGGGGCCTCAGCGCTGCCAGTTAATATTTGTTAAAAAGCTTTTTAAAGACACAAAATTAGGTAACCTCTCAGGTTAGCAAAAACAGATGAGACACTAAATATACATATTATTTTCTTTCTTTAATGTTATCAATCACATGAAGCTTCATTTAATGAAGCTCTGTATTAGAGTAAAAAGATTTCCAATCTCCTGCGCCACCATTCCCCAGCTAAACCCCTGACGAAGAGGCCTTTCTGCAGGCCTCCTGACCGCACTGCGCGGTTGCTGGCTCTGTCTCCCCACTGGGTTTTCCTGACCTTGGCGTGAGGCTGCTGGCTGCTCTCTCTCCCTGGGTTTTCCCAGTCGCGTCTCGACATTTGGCTCAGGTGAGCCAAGCCCTGTAGCTATGGAGTCATTACAACTTTGTATTTGCAAAGGGTCCTCCCTTCCATAAACACCTGTCTGAACCCTTTCTCCACCAACTACTGAGCTGCTTCCCAGCTGGCACCACGGGTCTCTGGGTCGAGAGTGTCTGACAATGAACCAACCAGTGGGGAGAGAGGATCAGGTCGCTTCAGAGTTTACAATGAGGATACCCTGGAGAGCACTGACACCTGTTATAAATCTTCATACTGCAGAAACAGCCTGGGGAGAGCAATGGCCTGTGTCCTTCACAAGGCTGTTTACTTCCCGAGGCGGCAGACAGAGGCGGCTTTCCCACCCTTTCAGGGCACTCCGAGGGAGCATGCCCATGGTTTGAGTGGCTCCCAACAGAAGGCCATGCACCCACAGAATGTAGTGAAATGGATACTGCCCCCTGCAACTCCACATTCCCCGTGCCAATCATGAAAACCAGGGACCATGAGAACAACGGTTTGGAAAAAAAACTGTCAATCATAAGAACAGAGACCGTAAGAACAATGGTGCCGGGGCGGGGGGCGGGGGGAGAAGAAACGGAGGAAGAATATTTAAGGAAATCTGCAAGATAAGAAAAAAATAAGAAGTAGGTCAGAAATGAAAGAGCAACAATACACGTGAACCCGATGTGCTTAGAAAGTGAGAGCACCACGGCCGTGTCCTTCAGGAGAATGAGCTTTTGCTACAAGAGAACAGAGCCAGCCAGTTATGTGCTGATGACCACACTAACACCCCTGAGCCTACAGAGAATAAAAGCAAGGCATTTACAGACGGAAGACCAGAATCCAAGTTGCCCCACCCTGCGTTCTATTCTTGGGGTAACCACTTCTTTCCCACAAGCATCAGCTTCCTGCAAGCAGCCCTGTGTGAGCTCCCGCACCTCTCCGTGCCACGCGGCCCTGTGTGAGCTCCCGCACCCCGTGCCCCGAGATCCTGTGTGAACTCCCGCACCCCGTGCCCCGAGATCCTGTGTGAACTCCCGCACCCCGTGCCCCGAGATCCTGTGTGAACTCCTGCACCTCTCTGTGCCCCGAGATCCTGTGTGAACTCCCGCACCCCGTGCCCCGAGATCCTGTGTGAACTCCTGCACCTCTCCGTGCCATGAGGCCCTGAGGGAACTCCCGCACCTCACAAGCTGCCCAGGTGGTGCACATACCTGGCTGCTTCTGTCGAGGCTTAGGCAAGTTTGTGACGCAGGTGTGGGGGCACATTAGGACGTTGCAGGGGTGCAGAGAGCCCTCCAGAAAAAGCTGTTTTGTTTCTGACAGATGGATCCCACCAAGCGGGGTTTTGGGGAGGGTGTTTGCTGGCACCAAGGCCAGGCAATAAACCCCAACTTGATGTATACTGTCAATCGCCTAGAAAGCAAGAAAGAGGAAGCCATATTATAATAGGAAGCATAAACACTCAGTACATATTTATATTATGCAAAATATGATCCACAACACACAGAAGTCTGTGCAGTATAAGCACTGTTCCCAGCACAAAAACGCCAAGGTAAGAGAAAGGGTTTTCTTGCTAAACTCACTAGAGCTGAATAATGTTACCCAGGGCTTGTGGAAGACCAAACACAGCAAAAAAGGAACTTCGGAGAAAAGACATGTTCTCACAATCAAACAAAAAGCTTCCTTTGACCTTCCCAAGGTGACCAGTAGGAACCAGCTGTGCCAATTCCTGGTCCCTACACCCCCGAGTTTCTGGACACTTGATGTAATTTCTGGTCAAACGAAGGGAAGGGAAAAAGGGCCACCCCATGGGCAAAGCCACAGCTGGTCACGCCGTGATCTGAATGAAGGAAGGAGGCCAGAAACAAGACAGAGGGGACCAGTGCCCAGGGCGAGGGAGGGCAACCTGCAGCACGCGGCTCATCCACTGGAAGCTGTCCTCCTCTGTGGAGTCGGGCCTCTGCTCTGCCACGATCACAATCCTCTCGTCGTGCAGCACAGTCACCGAGAACACGGCTATCCTGCGGGGACACAGGAGCACGGTGAGCCTGCACCGGACGCTCATGCAGCCCCCCCTCCGCGATCGGGGCTCCATCACCATCACGAGCGGGTGACACAGCTCCAACTACGACTTCAACACGGCAGCCGTGCTTCCGAATCTCCCCACACTCATCGTTACGGGAAGAGCTGCGGGAGGCGCCCAGGGATGCTGCCGAGGCAAGGTCACCCTGATCCCCAGGAGGCCACACACAGCACCCGTGGGCTCTGGTGACCAGGTTACGCCTTTCGGTACACAGGGGCAAATGTGCAGTGATCAGACCTGCTGAAATTGAGAGAGCCACACCCTTCACAGCTGAGTTTGCACCTGTGAAGTTAACGGTCTCCAAATCAGTAGAAATTTCCCCTTTCAGAACTAGTGATGTTCTGCTCAGTGTACGTGCCTTATGCCGCCAGCACAGCATAGTCACCTCTAGTAAACTCGTTTTACAAAGAGGTTGTAGCTTCAAAAATAATTCAAAGGAGGCAACATCATCTCCAGGTATCTACTTCCTGCTCCTGTCAGCTTCCTAACTGAAAAAAGGCTCTCAAACACTTTAGGACTTCCTCCCGATTGGCAAAAACCCAGGAACCCTGGCAACTCATTTCATCACGGGGCCTCCGCTGTGCGCCAGGCAAGGCAGGGAAGAAAACGGCGGTAGAGCGGGGAAGTGGCGAGCGTCTGCGCGCACGCAAGTCTGTGACTCAGCCGTCACCCTTGGGTCTCTCCAACCGGCTCTGTGATGAATATCTGGATCTTTAATTTGTGCCGTTATTTATCAGAAGTTTTCTACGGCATATTCCTTTATACTTAGAGGGGAAGTTCAATGGAAATATATTTATGGGGTTCAGGGAATTTCTATAAAATCTCGGACATTCAGAACTAGGTTAAATCTCAGAGGTCAGAGTCCAGTTGCTTCAATTATACAGAAGAGGAAACCGAGACACAATACATTTAAGGAATCTGTGCAACTTTCAACCCTTCAAAACCACATAAAAAGTGTGGCCGACCGGAAACTATATGCTTAATTTGCAGAACGCCACTGACCTTCCCCTGTAGACAAACTTCATGGGTTCGACGGCCAGCGCGGTGGCCACAATGTCGTCGGCGTTGTGCCTGCGCCCGCTGACCACCATGAGGCCATCCATCTTGCCCACCACGAAGACGAGACCCCCGGGACCCACAAACCCCAGCAGGCCTGTCCTTATGAACGGGTATTCGCTGATCGGAGCCCCGGAGCTGGTCATGGGAAACACCTGCGGAAACAGCATCCATCAGGCCACCGTTCACGTGGCCAGCTGGTTTTAGTCCTCACCGCTTCTCCTGCGAGCACGGCACCTGCTTTGCTTAAGCTCTGCCTTTCACCCCAGCAACCCTGCCCGAGGGCCGAGGTCACAGTTACTGCTGGTGGCCAACAGGCAGAAACGCACTTCCCGCCCACCTCAGCAGGACCCCATCCGTTCCTGCACCTCCACTCACCTGCGGGAGCTCCCCCTGCCTCTGAACCCTGAACAGGTAACACCCAGAAGACTCGCAGGAGGCCACTCAGCAACAACTGATTACTTCGTTTACAAAACCACAATGTAAAAGATGAGTGAAGAGTCAAGATACATTTTAAACAACGTATGTTAGTTTTAAAGTAATCTCTATTCATTCATAAAATGTTATTTGCCCCTGTTGGAAGTGTGCGGAAAAGAAAAATATTAAGGAAGCAAATCCAATCAGTGCAAACTGTAAACCTCTTTTCCTCCACCCTTCAGATAAATCACATAGAAATGGAGATGGGGTTTTCATTTAGATTTGTATCTAGCTCAGTTTCGAGGGATATTTTAGAAAGTTCAATTCACATTCAAGAAAGCTATCATGGACAGGTATTGTAACATCTGTTCAGACACATCCAAAGTTCTCAACATTTAGACCAGGAACAGTGGCTCATGCCTGAATCCTGGCACTTTACGAGGCTAAGACGGGAGGATTGTTTGAGACCAGGAGTTTGAGATCAGCCTGGACAACAGCACGAGACCCCATATGTACAAAAGAATTTCTTTTTAATTATTTAGGTGTGGTGGCACATGCCTGCAGTCCCAGCTACTCAGCGGCTGAGGCAGGAAGATGGCTTAAGCCAAGGAGTTTAAAGCTGCAGTGGGCTGTGATCGTCCCACTGCCCTCCACCCTGAGTGACAGAGCAAGACCCTGTCTCAACAACAACCAAAAGTTCTAAACATTTGGGAAATGTATCCCCAAACAATTTATATTTTCTTACGTATAGCTTAAATATTGTGCTACTTGTAAGGCCAGGACCTACTCGGTAAAAAGATGAGTTCTGAGTTGTAGCACTGAACGTGTGTCTGACCCCTTCATGTCTCTGCTCATTACACAGCACATCTGTGCACACGCCCCTTGTACGCACATTACACACGCGCCTGTGTATACCACAGACGTACTTGGGCGAAGCCCTTCTTGCACACGAGTGCACGTTCCCTCATGATCCACTTTTCACAGTAAAAGTGAGAAAAGTAACAAAAAGGATCCTTTTTTTTTTTTTTTTTTTTGAGACGGAGTCTCGCTCTGTCGCCCAGGCTGGAGTGCAGTGGCCGGATCTCAGCTCACTGCAAGCTCCGCCTCCCGGGTTCCTGCCAATCTCCTGCCTCAGCCTCCCGAGTAGCTGGGACCACAGGCACCCGCCACCATGCCCGGCTAGTTTTTTGTATTTTTTAGTAGAGACGGGGTTTCACCGTGTTAGCCAGGATGGTCTCGATCTCCTGACCTCGTGATCCGCCCGTCTGGATCCTTTCTTAGGAAATCGTGCTTGTTGTTTTAAACCCTGGTTGTAAGGTCAGAACAATGCTGATACAACAAATGTATCAAAAGTGATACAAAGTGGTCAAGTGCCATCATTTTCATGAATATAAACACGTCTTGCTGAAAATGGATCTTACATTCCATGTCTGTCGCTACGCACCTGCCAAGGCTGTTTGGAGATGGAGCCATAGGCAGTGCTCGTGGCAGGACTGTCCTCCACCTACCTCAAAGGTGTTCTTGGTCATGCCGGAGAGGCCATAGTAGGACGTGCCCGTCGCAACTGCACACACACACAGCTCCCCAATCTCATCCGTTCTACACAGCTGAGGAACCCCGTCTGGCTTCACTGAACACATGATGGCTAAAAGCAAACAGGAAAGCACATGCAGTGTGAGAGGGGGTGGGTGGGGAGAATAAAGAAAACAGGGAAGACGTGAATATGAACGAGGACACCAGTGAACAGGAATGGGGTCTGGAGAAAAACTGCACGGATGGTCGTCACCCAGACATTCCTTGTCCCTAAAGAGCTGTGATTTTTCCTGTTGGAGCAATATGGCCAATTTCATAGCTGAAACATCAATAAATATTGCAACTGCTTTAATGTTAATGTGCAAGTTGTATTTAGGGGCGTAACATCATCTGCCATTTAGATTTGGGGAGGAGCCTCAGAACCAGCCTCAGGGCCACCTGCCACACATGCATCAGCAACGTGGCGCAACCTGAACTCTGCAAATCAAGCCTCTAATGTCTTATGGAAATCTGAGCCTTCGATTTCATGCTCCGTGCAAGGTGAGTCCTTCCGAGAACACCCCTGGAGCGCTTCGCACACGGTTCCGTGATCAGTTCTCACTGGTCTGTGCCACCAATACTTCGATGCTTTGAACAACAACGTCCTACGTAGCCCCCAACTGCAAGCCACAAATCTGATTAGGGAGCCAAGAGCCTCATGCTTCAGAGGGGTGGAGTGTGCGTTAGTGACAGCTGAACTGTTTAGAAAGAGCCTGAAACAGCCGGCACCTACTGGGCTGGAGTACGGGCGTCTAAGAAGTAGAACAGCGGAAACATAAGTTAAACTCACAGGAAGAAAAATTCACATTAAAATTACACTGAAAGATTATTCACCCATCATATTGGTAAAAATAAAAGTCAGGTAATAGGGCGGATAAGGGAGTGGAGAAAGAAGTGCTGCTGTTTACCGCTCGGCAGGGTGTAAAAGCCTCACAAGCTTCGAAAAGACAACCATCATAAAAGCTGCATCGGTAGTTCTCTTTGAAACAGAACTCCCACTTCGAGAACTGTTTCCATTAGACACGAGGGGGTCACTCATTGCAGCAGCAAAAGAGGGAAAATCCCCAAACAGGGGAGGCTCAAATAACCTTAGTGGTCCCACAACATAGCACTGTGCCGCCTGGAGAACAGCACGGAGCTCGTTACGTGCTGACAGAGGACCCCAAGATATAAAATATGCGTGTGTAGGCAGTGCTCTATCATGATGTGAGAAAACCCCCAAACTCAGGGCAGAGAACACACACGGGGTGGGGGGGTGCACGCTCTGTCCCACAGCCCCAGGTGCCTCTGACGGGGAGCCTGGGAAGCTTGCGGCAGCTCTCACAGTCACAAAGAAGCGTTTCCATTGTGTCCTTCAGAACCTTTGGAAGATTTCACCATGAAGCTCCATTTACTTGAAAACTAAATATTAAAGAAAGAAAGGGAGCCAGGGGGCCTGGCCGCAGCTGGGGGGCAGCGAGTGGGCCGGACATAGGGGCTGGAGGCTGGCAGCAGAGGCGGAGCTGCAGGGATGCTGGAGGGCGTCCACAGGGAACTGGGGTAGTGAGGGGTAGGGAAGCCCAGGGCTGCCTTCATTTCTTTTATGCCAAACCGGGCGAACAGAAAGGCAAGAGCTTCTGGAGTGCCTGGCCCCAGCGCAGCTCACCAGGAAGGGGCATGAGGGGTCTGCCTCTGTGAGACTCCATGGAGAGGGGTTCCCTGCTGAGGCCCACCTGACCTGGCGTCCTGCACCTGCTGCTGATGGTGGCAGCACTGCTCGCACGGGCATGGCTACCCTGCTGGGCTTGAGCCCACACCCCATGCCTGGAGGGCTCAGCAGGAGACACAGGCTCTGGGGTTCCCAGCTGAGAAAAGAGCCAGGTTCCCTTTCAGGGGCCAGAGAGCCAGGGGCTGATGCTGCCAGTGACCCCATGAGTTGAGTGCCAGGTGTGCGCACCCTGAGAATGGTAAAGTGGCTCCTGGGAGGTGCCTGGGCGCTCCTGGTGGGGCCGGTGGGAGGCACGGTGGGCCCTGCAGCTGGGCGCTTCCTCACGCATCTGTGGAAAAGGCTTCTGAGACTTGGAAAAAGGGCTCTACTGCTGAAAACAGGCTTCATGGTCACACAGACTCACACTCCTTGGTTTTCACACGTGTCTGCCTTGGGGGCAGCCAAGCTTGGCTGTTCCCACTCTGGCTGGTGTCTTAGGGTGATGGACGGGCACGTCCTCTGGGGCAGAGAAGGGAAGCTGCCCAAGCACCAGTGTGGACCCTGCACTGGCCCCAAAGCCTTCCAGGGAAGAGGAGCCTGAGGCCCCAGGTGTGCAAAGCTGCCCTTCCCCATCTTCTCGACCGTCTACCAGGAGAGGGAACACCGCCTCAAATGTCTGAAGCCTAACAAGGACTTCCGAAGACTGGGAGTGAGGCTCTCAGCCCGAGGACGCACCACAGGAACGTGGGAACGTGGGAATGTGGGCTTTGGTGATGTGTTAGAAAAGCATTTAATAACTGGTTAATCTGTGTGGCTCGCGATGCACACTCACCTCCAGGCATCACGAGGCCGACATCCTGCACGGTGAGCACGGAGAGCTTCTCTTCCGAGTCCACACGAATGACTCCGTAGGTCAGCCCGTGCATGGAGAGGACGCCCCGGCCTGGGGGCTGGTTACTGTCATCCGTGGGCCTGTAACGACAGTTTTTAACTTGAATATGCAGGGGCAGATAAGCCATCACAACCACAGCTGTGCAGTCAGCACACACGCGGCAGGCTGGGCACCCCTGGGAACAGTGCCGGCCACCCACGTGGCCGCATTAGGGGGTGCTCGTTCTGTTTATGAATGGCTGGTGGCGAGTCTACTGCTTCAGCCTCTGCATTCCCAGGGAATCTCAAGAATACCCGAAAACTACGAAGGCAGCTCCTCTCCTGCCCTCTCTATGCAAGCCCTGCACAGACCGGCTCTCTCTCTCCTCCCAGCTCCTGCTCACTGCACAGTCTGCTCTTCAGTTTCGCAAATGTCTGGAAGGGGGTGCATCCACTCCAAGAATGCAGGCAGAACCACTGAACAGAAATGATGGAAATCCCGACTGTCCAGCCTCAATTCAGAGGCAGGCCGTCTGGGCGTATGCCCAATTTTATATATAAGAATCTAAAATAAGATTTACGCTGTGCCATTCTGGCTGCCAAGTTCTAAGGAAAATTATTTGGGTGGCAGGCAAGCTGTAGAATGCACTGTGGGTCAGGAGAAGGAGGTCCACACAAGGCAGGTTTCAGAAGACCACTGCGCACACCACTCTGGGGTCCGCCCCGCCTCCTCTGCCGGACACCCCAGCCTGTTCCCGCCGTGGGGCTTCTGCGCTGGTTCTCGCTGCTACCCGGGACGTTCCTCCGGCAGACCTCCGCACGGCCCTCTCCCTCCGCGTCTCCAGAGTTTGGCTCAAATTTGGGACTTCTCATCCCCTCAGAAAACACTCCCCACCCAGGTGCCCGCCCCACAGCACACATCTCTGACTACCTGCGACCTCCTCCCTCAGACCCAACTCTCCTGAGTTTGTTTTGCTCACTGCTGCATCCCAGCCCTGGAAAATGTCTAGCAACAAATATCTGCTGACTGAATTTGTGAACAAATAAGTTAAAATCTCTCTAAGATCATGGATTATATTCCTGAAAACTAATAATTCCTCACTGGTTATCTAAGTGAGTCACCACAATTTAGGTACACATCACATCTGTTCCTGTAATTTTCCATATATAAATCTTTAATGCACTTCAGACTTAAAAGCTGGACCTAAGCTTGCTGTTTAACTTTAAAATATTATGGTTTATAATGAAAGTGAAGACATAAATGAGGCAACATAAAAGTTAAAATTTGCAAGAGGAGATCTCATTTGAATGAAGTAACTGGTGTACTGAAAAAAGCACGAAAGACTCTGGAAACAGAATTATTCCAGATGTAAGAATAAAAAAGGATAGAGCTAACCAGATAGAAAAGAAAAGTCTGCCCAAATAAGAAAACCCACATGGAACCACCTAGATAGGGTGAGCTCAAATCACTGGGCTCTACGTTATTCTCCTGGCCTTTACTTCCCAGAGACCCCAAACAAACCAAAACTTCGAAATGAACAGTGTTGTCAGTGGTCCTGCCACCCTTCCCTCACCCTAAGAGTCCTCTACAAAGATCGATGTGGGAGTCAGGAACTGTGAGCTTCAGTATCTGCCGTGGTTTGAATCGTGTCCCTGCAAAAGATCACCCCTCGTATCTGTGACCTTATTTGGAAGCAGGGCCTGTGCAGAGACAGATGCCCTGGACTTACAATGGAGTTACAACCTGATAAACCCATTGTAAAGGTGAAAATCGCAGGTTGAACCACCTTAAGCCAGGGCCATCTTATGACCAGGTTAAGATGAGGTCATACTGGGTTAGAATGGACCCTAAATCCAATTACTCGGTTCTTGTAAGAGGCGAGAGAGGCCCGGACACAGGGAGGAGCTCACATGATGATGGAGGCAGGGACTGCAGTGACAGGTACCCGTCCAGGATCGCTGAGCACCCGAGGCCGGGGTGAGGCCTGGGACAGGTTCCCTCAGCACCTCCAGAGGCCCAGCCCTGTGACACCTCAGGGTCTCCGACTCCAGCCTCCAGAACTGAGACAAGTGTCTGTTGTTTAAACCACCCACCGTGTGGTACTTTGTTACAAGAGCCTGAATACACTAACTTAGTGATAAAAATTTAAGGTATACTTAGTTTTGTTTTAAAAAGTCACATGAAATCAAAATGCTGGGCTAGCCAAGATTCAGAACACTGACCTGCCAGGCCAGAGGCTGGGAGAAAAAGTTATCTTAGGGCCCAATCACGTGTTTTGTTGTCTCAATTACAAAATCCCCCTTCCCTCCCTTTTTCTTTTCTGAGACACAGTTTCACTCTGTCGCCCAGGCTGGAGTGCAATGGCGCGATCTCGGCTCACTGCAACCTCTGCCTCCCAGGTTCAAGCCATTCTCCTGCCTCAGCCTCCTGAATAGCTGGGACTACAGGTACCCACCACCACAGCCAGTTAATTTTTTTGCTATCATTAGTAGAGACAGGGTTTCACCATGTGGGCCAGGCTGGCCTCGAACTTCTGACCTCGAGTGATCCGCCCACCTCAGCTTCCCAACGTGTTGGGATTACAGGTGTGAGCTATTGTGCCTGGCCAAGATCCTCTTTTCTATGTTTAAACACAGTTAATGAGAAATAAGACTTGCACATTTAATAATACCTTAAAATTACAAATTGCATTTGCTATAGGAACTTTTCAATTATGCTTACACAATGATAGTTACAGGAGGCCGAATATGTTCATATTAGCGACATTAACCTTGTATTAATTTAACCTGCCACTGTACATTTATTCATATTTGATAGATTCTCTTGCTAGTCGGAGAAAATGCATGGCCCTGGGTTTCCTTCCTTGCAGATGAGCAAGACACTGGCACACAGTCAGGCACAGAAACGCAGTGCTCCCGACACACACACAAGCGGACACAGAAGCGTGGTGCTCCCCCCACACACACAGGCGGGCACAGAAGTGTAGTGCTCCCCCCACACACACAGGTGGGCACAGAAGTGTGGTGCTCCCCCCACACACACAGGCGGGCACAGACGCGCGATGCTCCCAGCACACACACAGGCGGGCACAGAAGTGTGGTGCTCCCCCCACACACACAGGCGGGCACAGAAGTGTGGTGCTCCCCCCACACACACAGGCGGGCACAGACGCGCGATGCTCCCAGCACACACACAGGTGGGCACAGAAGCGTGGTGCTCCCCCCACACGCACAGGCGGGCACAGAAGTGTGATGCTCCCAGCACACACACAGGCGGACACACAGGCAGGCACACAGGTGGGCACAGACGCGTGGTGCTCCCCCCACACACACACAGGCGGACACACAGGCAGGCACACAGGTGGGCACAGACGCGTGGTGCTCCCGGCACACACACAGGCAGGCACAGAAGTGCAGTGCTCCCGGCACACACACAGCCAGGCACAGAAGTGCAGTGCTCCTGGCACACACACAGCCAGGCACAGAAGCGCAGTGCTCCCCATACACACACAGCCGGGCACAGAAGCCTGGTGCTCCCAGGACACACAGAGCCAGGCACAGAAGCACAGTGCTCCCGGCACACACACAGGCAGCCTCACAGCCCCACCTCCCCACAGACGTGGTGTCCGGGGCCACCCCTTAACTTCTGACCTGGTGGTGCTGATGCCTCCCCCTCCAGATGGCAAACCAATGCCCCAGTGGTAACCTCCATGTGCCAAATGGTTCTGAGTCTTTCATGCATAGGGACTCAAAACTCACCACAAGCCTATGGCTACTATTCCCCAATTTCAGATGAGAAGACTCAGGCACGGAAAGGTTGACTTCACCACCCAAGTGAGTGGTGGGACTTGGCAGCACTTAGACCCAGAGCACAGCCTCTATTCCCAGGACACTGAGTGCATCAGTCTACTGCTTTTTATAAAAACTTAAAACCAACATGAGCACATTCTTAGTATGAACAAGGCAAACATCACAGTCCAAAGGGAAAGTGCCTGTTTCTGCTCCAATCCTGTGCCCCACAGATAACCACTATGGAGATTTTTATAAGTTTAGACTCCTAGATATAAGTTAAGTATAAAATATGTATGTATACCACTACATTGATTTTTTAAAGAAAAGCAGAATCAAGATGCTTCTTCTATGTTGGTGGAGAAGCTGAGTGTTGGGAGAAGCTGAGGCAGGGCTTGCATGTCTGACATAATGTAAAAGAGTCTTGGAACATGTCCGGGGTCCAGGGTCTAAAACTTCTCATGGCCTTTGGAACACCAAGCTCTGTGCTAAAGGGTGGAAGGCTACCCTGATGCACCGTTATCTAAGCCTAGGGCATAAAACCCCTCATGGCTTGGAGAGAATCCAGGGCTCGTGGCCTCTGGAACGTGTCTAGATTTGCTGGCTCCTTGCTCTCCCAGGATCGAATGTATCTTGAGTTAAAAGAACCTGCTCTCCAGTATCTCAAGTAGCAGAGGATGTTCCACATGCTTCAAAGGAAATGCTAAACCATCACAGCCGCAGACCATGCGCTTGCCCTTTCGACTGCCACGTTCTCGACACCTGTTTCTTTGATCACCAATAAATAGTCTGGACGTGCAGAGCTCAGGCCCTTCACAGCCTCCACACTCACAATGGCCCCCTGGTCCCACTTTCTCTCTCAAACTGTCTTTTCTCATTCCTTTGACTCTGCCGGACTTCATCACCCCCACGACTTGGTATTGGGTCCAATCACCCAACATTCTAAAACTCAGTCTCCTCACTAAACATACCTGCAGATCTTTCCCTGTCTCTGTGTGTGGGTGTACATCTGTGTAGGTGTGTGCACCACTGCATTCAGCTGGTTTGTTACATGGTGTTCAGTAACACGAATATATGACCATATATTTTCTTTCATTCAATTTTTATACAGCCAGAAATATACCTGTAACATGTGTATCTAGAAAGAAAATGGAGGATCAAAAAGCACATATACTTAAAATTTTAAGACCACCTAAATACCTTCCCAAAAGAACATATTTTGCACTCCACTAACAGAACAGGAGTATTATTTTCTCATCTACTAGAAAAGCACCTCACACTGGCTGTATGGGGTCGTGGTTATATATTTAATGACCTACTCCGCACAGTAACCCTGTGGAGATGGGAGCAGCATCATGACCCTACTGTTTAGCAGACGGGGCAGGGTGAGGAGGGCTGAGTGCTGCCCAAGGCCGCTGCCACAGAGCCGAGCCAGCGCCAGTCTCAGGCTGGCTTCAGAATCTGTGCATCTGACCACAGCGCCAAGCTGCCTCGGCAGTGCCCATCTCTGCACACTCTTGCCAACACTTAAAATGCTTCCCAATTTGTTGAGTAAAACACCACTTGTTCCAATTTGTGTTCCCCATATTATTAAGCAAGTTACATGATATTTACCTCCATCAACACCTTTTTGGGAAGTAAAAATCCCAAGAAGGTAGACAAGGTGAGGAAGGGAAGAAACAGTCCCCACAGGCAGAATTCAAGGGGATTTAAAAACATCCACCTGAATAATCAATATCAGTACACTAAATAATGGCTGATAAAGGTATCTGCCCATTCATCAACTTCCAAACTCAGTTCCAAGGTGAAATGATGTTCAAGACCAAGCGGCTTTGTGTGTCTCACGAAGAATATGAATTCCAGGAAGGACTATCTCAGTGGTCTCTGGGAATGTGAGGACGCAGCATCCACTCTTGGAGATATGGAAGGAGCAAAACACAGAGCTACGTATACAACACCACAATGACGTGCAAAAGGAAAAGGAAAAGAAAACTAAAGGACAACAGAGTCTGGATGTTTTGTTGCCTCCAGATCTCCCGTTGAAATGTGATGTCCAGCGCTGGAGGCACGGCTGTTCTCGCGGTAACGCGAGAGTTCTCCATGAGTTCACGTGGGATCTAGTTGTTTAGAATGGAGCTGGGCATCTCCTCTCTCCCTCCCTCTCGCTCAGTCTCTCACCATGTGACACACAGGCTCCCGCTTTGCCTTCTGCCGTGATCGTAAGCTTCCTGAGACCTCCCCAGGAGCTGAGCAGATGCTGGAGCCACGCTTCTCTCACAGCCTGCAGAACTGTGAGCCAGAATAAACCTCTTCTCCTTATAGATTACCCAGTCTCACACATTCCTTTATAACAATGCAAACAGACCAACAAAAAGGAGAGAAGCAGGCCAGACCTCGCAAGGTGGCCTCACAGGGAATGTACACTATGGCTTCCACAAAACTGTTTGCACTGTTGACTTGTCATAGCGTTTCCAGCCTCTGGAAAACATTCTATAAGCCTTGCCTGCATAACACCTTGAAGCAGCAGCTCCTATAAATTTCATGAACACGTCCAGTTTGCTACTCCTGACCACAAGCAGAGCCTGGCCAGGCTCAGGACATTAACACAAAACAAACAGATCAAGCAGTAAACAGGCCTTACCAGCCTCCAGCTCTAGGGCTTGCCAGAGGAGTCGCACTGCACCTGCACCACTTCAGTGCCACCTGTTATTTGCTGAATCCCTGAGGCAAGTGAGTTAACGAGGGTCTTTTTCTTCATCTTACACGGGCTCTCTCCAATCTAGTAATTCTCAGCTTAGCAACAGCAGCACATTTGGAGAACAAAGAGTTAAGCTGCAGACCCCTCCTCCCCCCAGCAATCTTTACACAGCCTGTCTTTGCAACAGATCACACAAAACACGCCTGTAGTCATGTAACTGCGGTAACGGCAGCAACACCTGCTGAATTCTTACTATGAACCAGGTGTGTTTTTAAGTGCTTTGTGTATGAACCCACTCAGTGCTCACACGGGCCTCTGAGGGGGCTACTGCTGTGATTCTCATCTACAGACGAGGAATCTGACGGGGCTGAAGGTGAAGCCCCACCCACGTCACAAAGCTAGAGCGACATGAGCATGAGAAGGACCCAGGCCGACCTCGGCCCCCAACAGAGCGGGCACAGAGGAGGACTCAGGCCGACCTCACAGAGGAGGACCCAGGTCGACCTCGGCCCCCGACAGAGAGGCACAGAGGAGGACCCAGGCCGACCTCACAGAGGAGGACCCAGGCCGACCTCGGCCCCCGACAGAGCGGCACAGAGAAGGAAGGAGGTGGTGCTCATCCCACGCCTGCCGCTCCCCACGCTGGCCTCAAAGCACCTGCACAACGTTGCTTCTTTGGGAAGACACGTTCGGGTTCCAGACAAAACGAGAAGTTACCGAGAAGCCTGTCTGAGAGTGGAGGGTGTTCCCTTCCGAACTGGCAGCCAGAGCCCCGAGGAAGTGCCTTTTTTTAAAAAACAGGGCCGCTGCTCTGGTCTTGAATCACCATTCACCACCAAAGGTTTTTCTTTTAGACCAATATAAATCAGCCCTGATGAAGGTGCCTGGGCACACAGAACACAGAGCATGTCCTCTGCTTTCTTTCCTCCCCGGGCCACGCTTCAACAGCAGCAGAATGCCCATAATTATGCACTCATAGTACCCGGTAAAAGTGCCCTTTAAAGGACAGGGAGCAGGTAAGCTTGTGAACTCATTTTAGCAGAAATAATATTTTCGGGAAACACTTCTGCACCACAAGGAGAAATTCAGTGAAAAATGTGCATGTACAACGTTTAGTGTGACAGACTTTCAAAACCACAACAGATAACGGAGGTTGTGATTTTTAACAGGAAAAGATATGACGTAAAAGCAGCCAGTGTATTAAGTTATGAGTTGATTTAATGTAACCTTCTTCCTTTTCCCTAATAGCAGTAATGCATGCCCACGAAAAACAGCCCATTTTAAGAGCCGCGTAGCACAGACAGTGAGCCGCCCAGCTCCACCGCCTCGCCCGCCCTGTCCTGTGTAGCGCAGCTTTTTTTTGGCACTGAATATACTATTTACAGATACTTAATTTTTTGTTACCAAAAATGGGATCACACTATATAAACTTTTTTGCAAACTCTTTCTCATAAGCCTTGGCCACCCTTCTGTTTCCAGGGGAGTTACTGACTGGAACTGGGGGGACCCTGTGGGGAGGCCCCTCCTCTGCCATCTTCTCACTACACTGCGAACCTTTGCCAAAACAAACTACTTGTGTAATTCACCACAAACAGAGCACACTGTCAAACGCAGGTGGTCGGGTGAAATTAAACAGGAAAACCTGGCTTGCTCTTCAATGCTGCCTAATTGTCATGCTCTGGTTCAGGTGATCTTCATCTCAAGGCTATTCTATAGAGAATTTCAAAATTGTATCCCTCTTTTTAGATAAAATTACACAGTTTATCTTGCTTTCCCTTACATGTTGGACTATGGAACTTGGGTCTGACTTTTCTGAGCAGTCAGAAGTGCTCACTTTGGAACCACTTTGTCTCAGAGCTACGCTGTTTTCTCCTGTCACTCATCCAGGCACCACCCACACCCAGTGGGCACCAGACAGCAGCCTTCTCCCTGTGGACACCTCTTCTTCGATTTTCTCCCGGCTAACTTCTAGCTTGGATACTTTCAAAAAACGGAAGATGGCTGTTGTGACAAGGGGGCAAAAGACAAGATTTTATCTTTTCTGGAATTACTGTTTCATTGTTTTACATGAATTTTTGCCTTTTCGTTACTAAATTATCAGGATATCCGAATAATACTTTGTAGTTACAAAGCTAAAAATTATGTTTTTCAGTTCAATAAACATTTTCACAATGTAGCTTTAAGGAAATCAATTCTGTCACATCTACATTCTAGAGACGGTAACAGACTCAAATGGCAGGAGGTTTAGGGAGAGATGGTAACAGACTCAGACAGCAGGAGGTTAAGGGGATACCTGTAGCCAGGAAACAGTTTCCTGGTTTTCGCCTTGCAATTTGTCCTTTAAAAGATTTCTGGCCGGGCGCGGTGGCTCAAGCCTGTAATCCCAGCACTTTGGGAGGCCGAGACGGGCGGATCACGAGGTCAGGAGATCGAGACCATCCTGGCTAACCTAGTGAAACCCCGTCTCTACTAAAAAAAAAATACAAAAAATTAGCTGGGCGTGATGGCGGGCGCCTGTAGTCCCAGCTACTCGGGAGGCTGAGGCCGGAGAATAGCGTGAACCCGGGAGGCAGAGCTTGCAGTGAGCCGAGATTCCGCCACTGCACTCCAGCCTGGGTGACAAAGCGAGACTCCGTCTCAAAAAAAAAAAAAAAAAAAAATTTCTGCTGAGTTTAGGCACCACAAACCCCTATTTCCCCAATATTTCCTACTCTAAAACTAATATCAGTAGAAAAGAAAACACAAAATATAACAGGACAGTGACAGTTTTAAAGAGAAGAAAACACTTTACATGCCTGGGTGAAAATACAGCTCACATAGGAAGACTGAGCAGACTTCACTTCACTAGAGCAGGTGATTTCCTGCCACCACTTGGCTGACACACGTGAACACAAGGGTGAAAACAGACACACACGAAGGCAGACACATCAATACAAACACGAAGACAGGCATACACAGGTGAAGACAGCCATGAAGAAAGGCAAGCATGAACATGCATAGACACGCATGAAGACATGCATAAAGACACACGTGAACACAAACATGCCTAGACACACATGAACACAGACATGCCTGAGGACAGGCACGTCTCCAGCCCTTGCCCCTTCAAGGTCTCCGACTCATGTTTTCAAAGAATCTCAACCACCCTACAATGAGTGCTGGTCATTTTTTGGCAACTGGCCTTTCTCTGAGGGGAGAACCAACGGTGTAAGTTCCAGCAGTGACCTAACTCCAACGCTGGGCAACCTGAGGGAGGGCACAGTACCTGGAGCCCAGGTGCCAGGCTGCTCCACATACCCCCCCCATCGCCAGGGCTGCTGCTGGCTCCTGTGTGCCGCACTCCCCCACAACCCCTGACAGCTGCTGCTGGCTTCTGTACGCCGTGACCCCCTACCCCACCCCAATCCCTTCCCCATTGCCAGGGCTGCTACTGCTCCTGGAAGCGCCCGTGCATCCTGCCTATTTATCAAGCGGGACACTGGAGGTTCCATCGATCCTGTGAGCCCTGAAACCTTTCAATGTGCTCTGTTTTGCATGACAGACATTCTATGTTGCTTGCAAGAGTGACATTAAGATACTCCGCAGCTAGTAGGCTGCGGGCACCCCTGTCAGACCTGGGGCTCTTGAAGGCCCTGGCCCTTGACAGCCTGGAAGATCGACTCATAGCCCTGATGTCCACGCCCAGCCCTGCTGGCACCTGCAGCCCTGGGTGGCTTTCTTGTGAGTGCCTCGGCTTCTGATTTATCTACTCTTTTATGGTTTTTTTTTTTTTTTGCAGAAGAGAATCACTAAGTGACACATATTCCAGAGAGGGCCAAAATTCTACAAATAGTAAGCAAATGCATCTGCAATTTTATCTGCATTCTACTGCAGATAATCGTTATCCTTTTTTAATTAAACAGTCCGAAAGCCAAACAAGCAACCAGCTGCAACTCAGCATTGGAAGTTCAGTCTCTGCTTCGCTACCAGGAGCAGGGGCTGTCCCTGGAAGATGGTTCACACACAGAAGAGGCTGTCCCTGGAAGATGCTTAACACGCAGGACACAAATGTTTAGATCCCAACACAGAGGAAACGCCCATCCTAGAACCCCTTCAAATAGGCATAAACCCATCCTCTACAGAGCCTTCTCTGCAACAGAACAGGGGAATGTAGCACTTGTTTTTGTTCTTTAAAAAACATTAGGAGTAAATAAAACGAGAGCACTGTACTGCCTCCCATGCTGGACACAACAACATTTAAGGCATTCATTTTGTTCTCAGGCCAGAACCTGCAGGGAAGCCTTGCCAGACCTCACTTAAAGCAGCTTTACGGAACGTACGAAAGCCATTTTTCAGTTAATAACCTGGCTGGCCTCTGGCCTCTCCTACGTGGAAAGTTCACCTCAAATCTTAAGACAGAATACACTGAGTTCACAGTTGCCGGCTCATTTTCCAAAAACATGCATCTGTCCCAACCCTTCTACAGCACACAACGGAAACCCCAGCACAGAGGGAAGTTTTCCTTCTGTTCACACATGCAGACAACAATGCAAAGAGGGGTGTGTTGGTGGAAATGCAAGTACAAGTGCTGCTTTCATCAAATTTATTCAAAAGTGACTTAAACATCAGGGTAACGAAAGATACAGGTTCTAAGGACCAGCACTGGTTTTCTCCTAAAGATTTTCACCACTGAGATAGAGTTGCTGCCTAATTCATCTCAGGCAATTAGGGATTCCAAGCGCAATGGCCAGTTATACAGATTATTCTTTCGTAAAGCATCAGCATTTAACAGTTTCTGCATCATATGCATGATAACTACATAAAAAGACAGTCTTGATGAGACTGAGAATGACGGGGGGCAGGGAGAACTGGCACGGGAACACTTGGGGGGCTGCTGTTTGTTTTCAGGACACTGTCGTTCCTAATTCAACTTGGAATGCTAAAATTGTATCTTTTAATCCCTCTCGGCCCTTCAATTTGTTGAGTCCAATCACACCAACCAGAAAAGTGGCACACCCGAGAAAAGTGGCACACCCGAGAAAAGTGGCACACCCGAGAAAAGTGGCACACCCGAGAAGAGTGGCACACCCGAGAAAAGTGGCACACCCGAGAAGAGCACTGAAGCCAGCTCCAGGGAGGTAGCTCTGAAGACAGGCTGCTGTGACCCACGGTGGGCCGTGTCCAGAGACCACTCCTCCAGACACTGCGTGGGGTGCAGGCCGCAGCCGACCTGACGTACGTGCCCACGTGGACCACCAGGCGAGACAGTGGGAGGGAGACACATCCTGCTCTTGTTATTTCTGTTTGTGTCCCGGTCAATGCCTGCCCTTCCACAGTTTTGCCTATAATAATTTAAAAACCACACACTGCTATGGGAAGCCAGTTGCAAGCAGGCCTCCTGCACTCATCTACACTCCAGAGCTCACCCCACAAGAATGGAATGACCCTCCTCTTCCCCACCACTGGGAGTATTGCTGTGGACACGCTGCCCCAGACCCCCGCACCACACCTCCTTCTCTCTCACCACACCTTCCTCTGGACCAGCCTTGGGTGGGCCGGTGACAGCCGACACAGGAACGCAGCTTCTCTGCAGGAGCCTGTTCTCAGCGGATGTTACAACAGCATATTTAGGCCGTCAGTGGCACCTACGTCAACCAAGTAAAATGAAAACAAAAACCCAAACGCACACATGGCTCCACTTATGTAAAATGTCAAGCGGGTGCATATCACGTGCATAAACACACATGATGTTTGGGCTTCACTTCTGGTGAATGACATGGGATTGTCAGAGCAAGTGTAAGGGAGGCAACTTTCTGAATTTACCTACATTAAATTTTACTTTCATTCATTCAAAAAACATGCATCAGGCATCAACTATACACCAGAGACAGACAATGAAAAAAATAAATATACCAGTAAATCCCACAGCACATGGAAGTCAGTAGCACTGCAAGAAAAGCAGGCTGATGAAAACGGACTCTATCCCACCCCAGATGAAACCAGAGGAAGGTGTGGTGAGAGAGAAGGAGGTGTGGGGAGACAGGAGGAGGTGTGGCGAGAGAGAAGGAGGTGTGGCGAGAGAGAAGGAGGTGTGGGGAGAGAGAAGGAGGTGTGGCGAGAGAGAAGGAGGTGTGGGGAGACAGGAGGAGGTGTGGGGAGAGAGAAGGAGGTGTGGGGAGACAGGAGGAGGTGTGGGGAGACAGGAGGAGGTGTGGGGAGACAGGAGGAGGTGTGGGGAGACAGGAGGAGGTGTGGGGAGACAGGAGGAGGTGTGGGGAGACAGGAGGAGGTGTGGGGAGACAGGAGGAGGTGTGGGGAGACAGGAGGAGGTGTGGGGAGACAGGAGGAGGTGTGGGGAGACAGGAGGAGGTGTGGGGAGACAGGAGGAGGTGTGGGGAGACAGGAGGAGGTGTGGGGAGACAGGAGGAGGTGTGGGGAGACAGAAGGAGGTGTGGTGCGGGGGTCTGGGGCAGCGTGTCCACAGCAATACTCCCAGTGGTGGGGAAGAGGAGGGTCATTCCATTCTTGTTTCCACGCACACACACGTGGAAATCGGAGTAAATTCCTATCCCACCCCAGACGAAACCAGAGACTGACACACGCAAGAGGAAATCGGAGTAAATTCCTGCCAACGGCAAGGACAGGATATTATGATTCCATGAGCCTCTAGACAGTTCCACTTACTAAGGAATTACAGTGAAACTGCGGAGGAGGATACATGTTTTTTAACGAATGAATCTACATAAAAACAGAAATAAACTCATCTTGAAAGGTTAGGTCCCGCTTTCACCCTCACCCTCAGCGCTCACTGTTAGGATTTCCTGATCTCCCTTCGCTGCTGAATCAGGACTGTCTCTAGGTTAGCTACGTAAATCGACAGGACCCAGTACCTCCGGATGGCCACAGTGAGGGCCTCTGGCGAGCTGGCACAAGGACAGATGACCTCCTGTCGAAGGCCTTTACTTTGGAAGACATTGAGAAATGCATCGCAAGAAGAAATAGACCCTAGAGTGAAAGAGGGACAATGGTCAGACAGCTGAAGCACTGTGATTGATTACAAATCCCACCACAGAAAACCGTTCTGAAGGCGGGATTTAGGCACAAGTGGATCTAGGCAGTATGGAAAAATATTTAATACAATTTATTATTTATGTTACACTGAAAGTGGTCATTCTCAAACAGAACTCAAGAATTTAAAGAACTCAACCTCCACATTTATGACCCCTTTTCTGACAGATGAACTTACTTTAGTAACTTTTCTGAGACTTGTTCCACTGTTTTCAGTATGGAAGTTGCAAGACAGGGGTAAATCTAAACCAAATGAAGAAAACTTTCCTCTCTATTAAATGATGAGGTCGAGGCGTAATTATCAAGAACATATCTGCTAAACTATGTCCAAATATAGGCATACTTTCCTTTATGCAAGATGTATTGTTTTGTAGAGTTATATTGTTTTGTAGAGTTATGGGTTAAAACAATTGTTTATTAAATTAGCTCAGGATTTTTGAAATTTTATATTTGAAAACTGTTTATAAAACCTGTTTATGAGTCTGCTTTTGTATATCTGGTATTAAAGGAGTTTATGCTGCTTTAACTTACAAACATAAATGTTGCATATTTCATAAATGTGGTCAGAAACCTTTCATTAATTTCACTTTGCTTCTAAGCTTTATATACTTTTCTCACAAAAGCATGCTAGCTAGGTTCTCGTTTCAGTTGGCTGAAATATTTCTCAAGGTGTATTTATAGTATTCTGTGGAGCCACTAATTTACTTTATCTGAGTATTTTTGTTAGAGAATATGATAATGAAATTACATGTAAAATGACAAATTAATTTACTGATCAAGAAAACTACTACAGACCGTAAAGTACGAGCAGTCAAATATTTCCTGAATATTTCCTTATTACCTGCTTAGGGCTTACTTCATTTCATCCTCATGAAAGTTTATGACTTAAGCACCGTTTTACAGGCAGGGAAACAGGGTCACCAAAGGAACTTTCTCTACAGAATCAAGACATCCTCTGAATCCCAGGGCTGTGGAGTCTACACATGCCTGTCCTTATTAAGCCATCGTACCTCTCGGCCAGAGGGAGAGATACGGTTTGGTGATTTTAAGACAACTTCTTTACCAAGATAAGGATTAGAAAAAGAAAAATAAAAGTATAAAGAATGAAACCTGGGGAAAATAAAAATAAAAAAAGACTCCATAGCCTGCCTAGTTCCCACGGCTCCTCACTTACAGGGGTTCGCGCCGTCCGCCACGATCAGCATTCGCAGAGAGGAGAGGTTGATGTCTCTCTGATCTCTGTGTGCTACTAATGCCCAGTGCATATCCCTCGATTTCACACACGCCACTTTTGCTAAAAGAAAAATAGAAATAGGTTAGTATGTGCCACCGTCAGATCGCCCCCTATTGAAAGAGAGAGATCATCGTGAGTGGTGGGGAAGGGTGAAGAATCACTGTCACCCAGCCCCCGCGAGCCTTTTTTTGGTTTGTTTTTAATACCAATCTCGGCTCACAGCAACCTCCTCCTCTTCCTGGGTTCAAGTGATTCTCCTGCTTCAACCTTCCAAGTAGCTGGGATTATAGGCACGCACCCCCAGGCCCAGCTAACTTTTGTATTATTAGTAGAAACAGGGTTTTTCTCTATATTGGCCAGGGTGGTCTGGAACTCCTGACCTCAGATGATCCACCCCCTCTGGCTTCCTAAAGTGCTGGGATTACAGGCGTGAGTCACTGCACCCCGCCAGACCCACCTTTGTACTGGCAGACCTTCTGGATCCAGGAGAGAGGGTTCACCTTCATCAGCGAGTATGGGATGCTGATCACATGCATCATGTTCATGACGCTCTGCAATCAACACAGGAACACGCAGGGTGAGCACGGAGGGGCACGCAGAGGAGCAGCTCTCAGCCAGCGGCAGGGACACTAGGCCACACGGGGGCAGGGGGAGCCCTCAGAGTGCTGCAGACACCAGGCCGCACGGCCCCTGTAGGTTCCTTAGGGTGGGGCTGGCAGGGATGGCAACTACAGAGGGGGCATGGCAGAGGAGCAGCTCTCAGTGAGTGCCGTGGACACCAGGCCACATGGGGCCCCAGAAGAAGAGGGGAAGAGGAGGAGGAAGAGGAGGAGGAAGAGGGGAGGAGGAGGAGGGAGGAAGAGGGGAGGAGGAGGAGGGAGGAAGAGGGGAGGAGGAGGAGGGAGGAAGAGGGGAGGAGGAGGAGGGGGGAAGAGGAGGAGGGGGGAAGAGGGGGAAGAGGAGGAGGGGGGAAGAGGAGGAGGAGGAGGAGGGGGGAAGAGGAGGAGGGAGGAGGAGGAGGGGGGAAGAGGAGGAGGGGGGAAGAGGAAGGGGGAAGAGGAGGAAGGGGGAAGAGGAGGAGGGGGGAAGAGGAAGGGGGGGGAAGAGGAAGGGGGGGAAGAGGAAGAGGGGGGAAGAGGAAGGGGGGGAAGAGGAAGAGGGGGGAAGAGGAAGGGGGGAAGAGGAAGAGGGGGGAAGAGGAAGGGGGGGAAGAGGAAGAGGGGGGAAGAGGAAGGGGGGGGAAGAGGAAGAGGGGGGAAGAGGAAGGGGGGGAAGAGGAGGGGAAGAGGAGGAGGAGGGGGGAAGAGGAGGAGGAGGAGGAGGAGGAGGGGGGGAAAGGGGAAGGGGAGGGGGGAGGGGGGGAAGAGGAGGGGGGAAGAGGAGGGGGGAAGAGGAGGGGGGAAGAGGAGGGGGGAGGGGGGGAAGAGGAAGAGGTGGGGGGAAGAGGAAGGGGGGGAAGGGGGGAAGAGGAAGGGGAAGGGGGGGAAGGGGGGGAAGGGGAAGGGGAAGGGGGGGAAGGGGAAGGGGAAGAGGGGGGGGAAAGGGGAAGAGGAGGGGGGGAAGGGGAAGAGGAGGGGGGAAGGGGAAGAGGAGGGGGGAAGGGGAAGAGGAGGGGGGAAGGGGAAGAGGGGGGGGGGAAGGGGAAGAGGAGGGGGGGGAAGGGGAAGAGGAGGGGGGGGAAGGGGAAGAGGAGGGGGGGGAAGGGGAAGAGGAGGGGGGGGAAGGGGAAGAGGAGGGGGGGGAAGGGGAAGAGGAGGGGGGGGAAGGGGAAGAGGAGGGGGGGGAAAGGGGAAGAGGAGGGGGGGGAAAGGGGAAGAGGAGGGGGGGGAAAGGGGAAGAGGAGGGGGGGGAAAGGGGAAGAGGAGGGGGGGGAAAGGGGAAGAGGAGGGGGGGAAAGGGGAAGAGGAGGGGGGGGGAAGGGGAAGAGGAGGGGGGGGAAGGGGAAGAGGAGGGGGGGGAAGGGGAAGAGGAGGGGGGGAAGGGGAAGAGGAGGGGGGAAAGGGGAAGAGGAGGGGGGGAAGGGGAAGAGGAGGGGGGGAAGGGGAAGAGGAGGGGGGGAAGGGGAAGGGGGGGGAAGGGGAAGGGGGGGGAAGGGGAAGGGGGGGGAAGGGGAAGAGGAGGGGGGGAAAGAGGAGGAGGAGGGGGGGAAGAGGAGGGGGGGAAAGGGCGGGGGGAAGAGGAGGAGAAGGAGCCGCTCACAGGAAGCACTACAGACATCAGGGCTGCACGGGCCTGGAGGAGGAGCAGGGACTCTCAGGGAGCACCACAGACACCAGGCTGCACAGGCCCGGAGGAGCAGCAGTCGCACAGCACCCTGGAGGCTCCTTAGGGTGGGGAGGGCGGGGACGGCTGGTCTGCATGAGCGTGGCACGGTGGGGTCTGGGTGTAATCCTTTAAAGCATGTCCAAGGGAAAGCGACTCCCAAGGCCTCCCCCGAACTCCACTGCTTTCCCTAAACTACTGCTGACAGAATTAAATAATTTAAGTACAAATCCTTTTTAAGACGAAACCTTTGGTGAAGGATCATCATTTTCAACAGCTTTCGTATCCTCGAAGCCTAATTCTTCCTAGTGTGTTATGCTAACTTTTACTTCGCAGAACCCGTCTTGAGAACTGCACGCTGCTCTGAAACGCGGGGGCCGAGGGAAGCTCACATTCTGGCTCTGGCCAGGCCTTGCTACAGCAGATTGCGACTCCTGACAAAAATAAACTAGGACACACTGGCTAGTACCTGTACGCTGCTGCACGCTGCTGCATGCTGACGCTGGGACTCACACCTGCCTCACGCCACAGCAGTCAGACCAGGCACCACCTGGCGGGCTGTGCAGCGGGCTAGGATCCTTGCAGTCTTGTAGGCTACGGGTTGGGGGCAGACAAGAGGGCACAGACCCCTCCGCAGAGCCACTGGCTCGATTCAGGAAGCTCCAGATGAAAGCGGAAAGACAACGTGCGCCTTCCCTCCTCAGAGCTCCACCGACTCCCTCCCCACTCTGTGCTGGGGTTTGTGAGGGCATCTTAAAAGCTGCTGCTGTCTGCTCAGAGACCTCGCCTTAGATGCGACAGTGGAGAGACTCACACCTGCCGGGGCTGCCGGCCGTACCCCAGAGCACAGAGCAGGCAGGCTGGTACCACCAGCGGGAGACCCTCAGAGATGTGGCCCCACAACGAGGCCTCGAAAGCAGGGCTGTGCGGACAACGCCACAGCCAGAAACTTGGGGGTTCTAACGATGAGAGTGACTAACAGCAACAGTGACGTAGCTATCTGTTCTTTAGGACCTGATCATTGAATCATGTGTCAAACGTGTAGGTGGAGTGGGTGCTTACACTGCAGGCCACATAATTCTCACACCAGCCACGTCAAATAGGATTGTCGTTCCCATTCACAGATAGGAAAACTGAGGTTCAGATTTGAGAAGGGACTTAGATGCACGTGTGATATGCCCGAGTCACAAAGCAAAGAAAGGAAGGGCTGAGACACAAGCCCAGGTCCTCCAGCCCCAAAGCCGGGCTCCCCACTGCACCAGCACACGACGGTGCTGGGACCACACTGCTCCCCCCTTATCCCAGGTCCCCCAGCCCCAAAGCCGGGCTCCCCACTGCACCAGCACACGACGGTGCTGGGACCACGCTGCTCCATCTCATCCCAGGTCCCCCAGCCCCAAAGCCGGGCTCCCCACTGCAGCAGCACACGACGGTGCGGGGACCACGCTGCTCCATCTCACCCCCTAACAGCATCAGACTTGAGAGACGACCCACACGTGTCACAGAAGGCAGAGCCAGGTGGGCTGCTCTGGAGCCACAGATACTTGGTCTAGGAAATGCTTACCAGCTCCTTTTCACATGAATTCTGGTTCGCTGAGAAACGGCAAACCCTATATTCATACGCCCATCACTCATGTGACAACTACTAGAAAAATGAGTGAAAATCACCACATATGAAACAGATGAGGGGAGCGTCTAAGCAGTCACACTCCACGTAGCTTTTAAGTGCCACGCCTGCCTTAAACAAATAAGGTTTCTTCCCCATGAGAAGTGCCCAAGCCTGGCACAGTCATCCAGGGCACTCGTGATTGTGAGACAATCATTTCCCTGCAACACACTGATTGTCATCCTCAAGGGCAAATCTATAAACTACTTTTCCCCGCAGAGTAACACAACAGCAGGCCCCACTGACTCAAGAAATAACAGGAACGTGCAGCTAACCAGATGTACAGGACAGTGATCCACACACCAACCAACCTTTGATGTTACGCTAAGATACTGAATGCCAAAAGTGCGGGAAGGAAGATAATGATCTCCTCGTGAGCCCTGGAAGGCTGTTTTCAGCAGCTGTAACCTCAATCCACGTGTCCAAGACCCTCAAACCAGTGGCTGCTGAAACAACTAGCTTTGTGGTGCAGTCGTGAACCACGTTAGTGGACAGCATCGGTCTTCTAAACAGTAATGATTTTCTCTTCACAGTGTGGGAGGAAGCAACTTGCCCAAGTGAAACGTATGCACACCTAGGCATTTGTATTCAGACACCCAGCACACTCCTGTGTGGACAGGCTGGGCGGGGTGGGGGGGACTCCTGTGTGGACAGGCTGGGCGGGGTGGGGGGCTCCTGTGTGGACAGGCTGGGCGGGGTGGGGGGGGGGCTCCTGTGTGGACAGGCTGGGCGGGGTGGGGGGGGGCTCCTGTGTGGACAGGCTGGGCGGGGTGGGGGGGGGGCCTCCTGTGTGGACAGGCTGGGCGGAGTGGGGGGCTCCTGTGTGGACAGGCTGGGCGGGGTGGGGGGCTGTGTGTGGACAGGTTGGGGTGGGGCGGGGGGGACTCCTGTGTGGACAGGCTGGGCGGGGTGGGGGGGGGGCTCCTGTGTGGACAGGCTGGGCGGGGTGGGGGGCTCCTGTGTGGACAGGCTGGGCGGGGGGGGGGGCTGTGTGTGGACAGGTTGGGGTGGGGCGGGGGGGACTCCTGTGTGGACAGGCTGGGCGGGGTGGGGGGCTCCTGTGTGGACAGGCTGGGCGGGGTGGGGGGCTCCTGTGTGGACAGGCTGGGCGGGGTGGGGGGGGCTCCTGTGTGGACAGGCTGGTGGGGCGGGGGGCTCCTGTGTGGACAGGCTGGGGTGGGGCGGGGGGGACTCCTGTGTGGACAGGCTGGGCGGGGGGGGACTCCTGTGTGGACAGGCTGGGCGGGGGGACTCCTGTGTGGACAGGCTGGGCGGGGGGACTCCTATGTGGACAGGCTGGGCGGGGTGGGGGGCTCCTGTGTGGACAGGCTGGGCGGGGTGGGGGGCTCCTGTGTGGACAGGCTGGGCGGGGTGGGGGGGGGGGCTCCTGTGTGGACAGGCTGGGTGGGGGGGGGGCTGCTGTGTGGACAGGTTGGGGTGGGGCGGGGGGGACTCCTGTGTGGACAGGCTGGGGTGGGGTGGGGAGGACTCCTGTGTGGACAGGCTGGGCGAGGTGGGGGGGACTCCTGTGTGGACAGGCTGGGCGGGGGGCGGGGGGGGACTCCTGTGTGGACAGGCTGGGCGGGGGGGGACTCCTGTGTGGACAGGCTGGGGTGGGGTGGGGGGGACTCCTGTGTGGACAGGCTGGGCGGGGGGCGGGGGGGGACTCCTGTGTGGACAGGCTGGGGTGGGGTGGGGGGGACTCCTGTGTGGACAGGCTGGGCGGGGGGCGGGGAGGACTCCTGTGTGGACAGGCTGGGTGGGGGGGGGGGGACACCTGTGTGGACAGGCTGGGCGGGGTGGTGGGGGCTCCTGTGTGGACAGGCTGGGGGGGGACTCCTGTGTGGACAGGCTGGGCTGGGGGGGACTGCTGTGTGGACAGACGTGGCCAGAGGACCTCACTTACTGTCAGGATGCCATGCCAGAGCCCGACGTCTTTCTTGAAGTCCAGCACATTCACGATGGTTTCAGCTGCACAAAAGAGGGAGTCAGGAGATTCTTTCTTAGGACGGGACAGCAACAGACCAAAATGCAAAGAAAATCCAACACTGCATCACAGGAAATAACAGATCTTGGAAAAATCCCATTTTGCTGTATCTTGGTGGAAATTCTGTAGACCCGTTTGAGTGCTGGCCACCTGGAATTTCTAGAGATATCCTGACACACGAGTGAGCAGCGTTAGCTCTCCAGGCTGCGCCTTAAAACACAGGGTTCCTTCTCTTTTTATGTCTCTCTCCCTCCCTGCCTTGTTCTTTAAAAGATTTCTTTTCACTTCCTCATGAGTCTCCCAGGAAAGGAAGCTTTGCAGCTGGAAAGCCCTGTGTGCACAGAGGAGGTGGATTTTTGGCAACATGGGGACCTACGCAGCTCTACTGGAAGTCTCCAAGGTTGGAGTTGCAGTAAAACAAGGAGGCACCGGAATTTGGAAGACAGGGAGGGAAATCTATTCGATGACTATGGGGGAGGGCTCTAAAAAGGTGCTAAAAGCTCGTGCTTGATGAGGATTACTATCGCAGAGCACGCTGGCCGTGAACAGGCCCAGCTTTCTCTGGAAGTCACCTGGCCCCCGGAGGTCAGTAGCTGCCTGCACATGACTCAGTCTCCCCGTCTAAAGGCTGAAGTGTGGAGGGTAACAGACAGAGGGGCTTTCACAACACACGGCTAAAGGAGACAACCCAAGTTCCTTTTGAAAGTGGTGAAGCAAGGAGGGAATGTATCTATTCCCTCCCCAAGAGTGACCGCCCTGGACCTTGGAGGTGTTATCAGGGCAAGGAGCAGGGGACAATGTACCCCCAAGTGTGGAAAGTCCACGGCTAAACATCAGAACACCCGCGAGACACGTGCGTTGTTTTTAAAAGGGAGATGATGAGGATGGGGAGAAAATAAAAATAGTAGAAAAAGAAAAGTGTTTCATTCCACAGCGGCGTGGCAGATGCCACCATGGCTTCGTTAGGTTCCAGAAAGAGATGCCAGGCAGGGGTGTACACTGCAGCTGTCCCGTCAGGGGCCTGGTCAAGGGGATCTCAGGGGGCCTCAGGGGGTCTCTGCAGGGGGTCTCAAGGGGCCTCAGGGCATCCCAAGGGCTCTCGAGGTCATGGGGGTTCTCTGGGGGTTCTGAAGGGGTCTCAAAGGGCCTCAGGGCACATCACAGTGTCTCAGAATATCTCAGGAGGTTTCAGGGGATCTCAGTAGGACTCAGGGCACCCATGCGGGGAGTCTCTGGGGGTCCCCGGGATCTGCTTGCACCCTCCCCCCTCTGTGCCATTTTAGCGCGGTTGCCACAGTTCCCTCCACTCACTTCCCCTCTTTGCCTCCCATACCAGCCCACCCGCGGGAAGGAAAACACATAACAAGCACCAATTCTTCTTCACCGCAGCAGCAGACCTGCAGAGACTGACCTAACCGGGAGGGCGGGCGGACACACGGGTGTTTTCCTCACAACTAAAGACACGCTCATGTGCACCCGGGATGAAGCTCCACGGTGTTCACGGCGTCTCCCCAAATCCACATGTTGAAGCCCCAGGCCCCAGCGTGGCTGTGTGTGGAGCGTGCGCCTTTCAGGAGGTCATTCGCGTTCAGTGGGGTCGTAGGGATGGGCGCCTAACCGCACATCTTACACCTCCTATGAGAAGCCGGGAAGAGACCCCCACTGGGAACTGCCCAAGGGCACGCTGACCTCAGACCTCCGCGCTGTGCAGACATAAATGTCTGTGTTGAAGCCGCCGCGTCTGTGGTATTTTGCTATGGCAGGCTGAGCTGATATCCTAATTCAGTAATAAGTGAACGTCAGCGGAGCTGGGCACAAACGTCACACTATTTCTACAGCTACTCATGGGAAGGACGTGGTCTTCGTGTCAGGTGTCCCGGCTAGAACCAGGGTCCCAAGGAGTCGGGGTCTGGTACCCCAAGGAGTCGGGCTCTGGTACCTTCCGTGTAGCCGCACGCCTGCGTCAGGGCCTGGCAGTGTGTCAGCAGCGCGGTCCTCGTCACCGTCACACCCAGCACGCTGCCGTCCTTACACGTCTTGTACTGAAATAAGACAGAAAGCATGAGGGAGGTGGGGCTGGGAGGTCATGGCAGCTTTTCTGGTTACTTGAGGTCTCCGAGTTCCTGAATTTTGGCGCTCGAGTAACCATCGGAAACACACATTAGTTCCCAAGGCCACACTCAGGGCCAGTGGAGGCGGCCGAGGCTGACTCACCTCGATATACGCAGTGTCGTTATTGGCATCTTTAATGTGTGGGAACCAGTCTCGGGGCGGTTTGGAGAGATGTTTCGACTCTGTGACAAACCACAGCAGCTTTGGCCAACCTTGGAAATAAACGACAAGTTCCTTTTAAACGTTACTCAGAAAGTAGGCCTGCAGAATTTCTCTCCATTCATGTGCTACCCTTTCAAACACATCAACCAGATTGAATCTCTGGTGTTTCCAGATTTCACGAGATCTAAGACATGAACAGAAGAGCACCCAAGCCTCCACCATTCATTACCTTCACGTCACCCCACGGGTCGGCAGCCCGGCTGCGCCATCGGGGACGCGAACGCGTGAAAAGTTGTGGGTCCGCAACTGACGTTTCATTCCACAGAGGATTGAAACCGAGGCGGGGTAACGTATTCCCGCACCCGTCTTCTGACAAAGGATGTGGGCATGCGAGCTCTCGGAGCCTCGGTGGCATACCTTTAAACTGTGGGATCTCTCCTGTTGGGCTTTTTGGAAGTCCTTTATGGCAGGCGTCACTAGTCAAGGCTACGGTAACACCACAGCTTCCAAGTAAGAAACCTATTTGCTGGCTCCCTGCATCCTGAGAGGGCAACAGAGAGAGAGGGGTTGAGAATCCACGACCCGCCCTGCTCCGCCCGGCCTTCAGCCCTCCCTCCAGAGTTCGCACAGACCCTGGAGTCTGCAGAACGGGGATCCAACCCCAGCCCTGCTGCTTGGCATCTGTGGAACCCCGAACAGGTGAGCTGGCATGGCCTCAGTGTCCTCATGGGTAAAACAGGGACAGAAAGAACAGCATCTCCCAGGTTTGTTGAGGATAAATTAGAAGAGTGTATGGGAAGTGCTCAGCGACCTCAGTGTCCTCACGGGTAAAACAGGGACAGAAAGAGCGGCGTCTCCCAGGTTTGTTGAGGATAAATTGGAAGAGTGTATGCAAAGTGCTCAGCGGGTCACATTAAGAGGCTGCTGTTACGGTTCCCTCCGATTCCATAAGACTGTGATCATAGGACAAAATTACTGTAGAGAACAGATAGGGTCTGAAAAAACACTTCTACTAACACACTAACACCAAGTGCCTGATCTTTGAAACATTCAAAGACCAAAGGCATGGAAGGCACACCTGGCATGGGTGCCAGGCAGGGAACCTCAGCCAGAGGAAAGAAGACCTGGGTCACCTTCTCCTCACCCTGAACAGCTCGGTCTCAGTGAAATAACTGAAGCTTGCTGAAACGGGCCACTGCTGTGCAGCCTCACCGGAGACACCAGGTACAGGTGGCTCCAGGCTGCCAGCTCCGGTTTGGAAGGTCAGACCTGAGCAGACCACGCCAGTCCTCACTCCTGTCCATCTGCCCAAAGGCAGCCAAGGCACTCACGTCACTCTCTCTACGCCTGCCAGCTGTGCCAGCTGTGTGGGTTTTCCATTATTTCATTCATAAAATAAACCGAAAGCTCCAAAACAGCCAGGGTTCCAGGAACTAAAAATACCACATTGTAGTGAGCAAGTCACCGTCTTCACTCCCCAGATGGCTGAGCGTGGACGCCCCCCTCCCCTGCATGGACCCTACACGGCCCGGTTGCTGTTGGTGATCAGAGGCCTGGCTGTGGATCTTCCCACCTGTTTCCCTGAAAACGGGAGAACATGAGCTGAAGAGTGATGTTTTCACCTGGGTAAATTAGGCAGCATTAAAATTTCAAAGCTGTAGTCTCTTAAGTGTTTAGTACTTTTCTTACTGTAGATTTAAATCTGCAGTGAAAACGCCTCTCTGTGGAATTTTCACAGAGCAATAGCCAAAAGGGCCAACTAGCACACACAACGTAGCTCCCCAAGGTCTGGTCATCGGGAGCTCAGCGGACAGACGGAACCCGCCTCGGGGACGTCTTGTGGTGCTTTTCCCACACGCGGTGCTTGCTCAAGTAAAGCCCTAATCGGTTACTTTAATGTGAATGTGAACATGACATTAGCAAACGTCCCAACTCTGCAGAGGTAAGGGGCAGAGGTGGGGCGACGTTAGCTTCCACAGCAGGAAGGCAGCTCCGCGGAGCCAGAAAGTGCCGGGCGAGGCAGGAGCACATGCGTGACGATCACAAGACGGAGGAACGGCTGAGCCCAGTCACTCATGGCTATGGGTGGAACGCTGACCTCAGGCCAGGAGCCAACCTTTCCCTAAACCCTGCCCTGGTAATGTCTGCCCATGATTTAATCCCCCAAATGATAAAATCATACACATAACAAGACTCCCTAAGAAATAAGAGACTGAAAACCACAGGAGCGGCAGGCCTGGGAGGATGTGGCTACGGTTCAGCCAAGGTGAGGCTGGGTCTGCTGCTCCTCAGCACGTGTAGAGCGCCCCCACTGCCCCGTCAGACGCCAGCCCTCTGCACAGCTCTGCCCAGCCCCGGCCAGTGCACTCAGAACAGCACTTACCATGTCTCACCCTACACACCTGTGTGGGAGGAAACCCGTGCAGCCTTCAACACACAGACGTGCCCACATACACATGCACACGCACACACACGGATGCGTACACACTCAACAGTCACACTCACATACATGTGCCCATGCATACACACGTGCCCACAGTGCCCCCACTCTCACACGTGCCCATGCATACACACGTGCCCACACTCAACACACACTCAACACTCACACACGTGCCCACACACACACGCATACACACTCAACAAAGAAAGGGATCGGACAGGTGGACCCCACACACAGCATCGGAAGCAAATGGCTGCAGGTCCTCGGTGGGCCTCACGGCCTCCGCAGGTGACCCAAGGATGGGACCTGGCTGCGCCTGGACTAGGGGCTTTCTTGACTCACAGGCCTTAGTTCTCTGTCCTTGGAAAGGTGATGTCGGCCTCATCTGGCTGGATCTGAGGCCAACTCCGGGAAACAGGTGCTACATCTCAGGAAAGTGTGAATAAAAAGAATCCTCCCAGGGGCAGAGCTTGCAGTGAGCAGAGATTACGCCACTGCACTCCAGCCTGGGTGACAGGGCAATACTCCGTCTCAGGAAGAAAAAAAAAAAAAAAAGGAATCCTCCCAAGATGTGTTCAGAAAACTGGGTTCTCATTAGGGCCTTTGTTCGAAGACACTTCTAGTGGCTGTAGGACTGGCAGATGGAAGAAATATTAGGGTTCACATACTTATCACTACACGAATATGCTCATCTGACCCCACTTTGACTTGCACCATAGCCAACAGATTCTTTCAGTTAAAAATAAGAAAAGTTATCTAAGACCAACAAACTGCTACATTCTAAAGGCACACTTCTCAAAGGATGGCACCCAAATGGCCAACAGGTCCATGAAAAGCTGCTCAACATCACTAATCATCAGGGAAATGCAAATTAACCACAGGGAAGCCAGGCAAGATGGCTCAACGCTTGTAATCCCAGCACTTTGGTTGACCACGGCGGGCAGATCACTTGAGGTCAGGAGTTCAAGAACAGCCTGGCCAGCGTAGCTAAACCCCATCTCTAGTAAAAGTACAAAAATTAGCCGGGTGTCATGGTGTGCACCTATAATCCCAGCTACTCAGGAGGCTGAGGCAGGAGAATAGCTTGAACCCAGGAGGTGGAGGTGGAGGTTGCAGTGAGCAGAGATCATATCACTGCACTCCAGCCTGGGTGACAGAGCAAGACTGTTTCAAAAAAAAAAAGAAAAAACAAAACAAAAAAATCCACAGGGAGACATCACCTCACATTGCTTGCATTGGTTACAATGGCGTTTACCAAAAAGAGGAAAAATACCTGTTGATGAGGATGCAGAGAAAAGAAAACCCTTGCATGCTATTGGTGGTAATGCAAATTAGCACAGCCATTATGGAAAATGGTATGGAGATTTCTCAAAAACCTAAAAATAGAGCTACCATATGATCCAGTAATCTTGCTACTGGGTATTTGGCCAAACGAACTGAAACTGATCAGGAATCCAGGAGATTATCTGCATGCCTACCCTCACTGGAGTGTTATCCACAAGCGCCAAGATGACAAATCAACCTCAGTGCCCAAAGACCCACGAATGGATGCAGAGCAGGCCGACCCGGCACATTGGGTGCTATTCAGCCTTCAGAGAGGAGGCAAGCCGGCCGTGTGCTGAACCGGAAGGACATTACACCACATAGTGAGCGCTATTCAGCCTTCAGCAAGGAGGAAACCCTGCCACCTGCTGAACCGGAAGGACATTGCGCCACACAGTGGGCGCTATTCGGCCTTCGGTGAGGAGGGAAGCCGGCCACCTGCTGAACCGGAAGGACATTGCGCCACACAGTGGGCGCTATTCGGCCTTAGGTGAGGAGGGAAGCCGGCCACCTGCTGAACCGGAAGGACATTGCGCCACACAGTGGGCGCTATTCGGCCTTCGGTGAGGAGGGAAGCCGGCCACCTGCTGAACCGGAAGGACATTGCGCCACACAGTGGGCGCTATTCGGCCTTCGGTGAGGAGGGAAGCCGGCCACCTGCTGAACCGGAAGGACATTGCGCCACACAGTGGGCGCTATTCGGCCTTCGGTGAGGAGGGAAGCCGGCCACCTGCTGAACCGGAAGGACATTACGCTGCCGGAAATAAGCCAGGCACAGAAAGGCCAACGCCACATGAGCTCATTTGCATGTGGCATTTAGTAGTGAACAGAATGGTGACCACGAGGGCCAGAGAGGGAGGAGATTGGGGGGAGGGAGGAGATACAGGGGTTGGGAGGAGATGGGAAGATGTTAGTCAGAAGAGACAAAGCCTCAGATTGGAGGAAGATGTTTTGAGATCTATTGCAGAGCAGGGTAACTATAGTCAATAAAAATGTTACCTACATTTCAAAATAACCAAGAGTAAATTCCAAATGTCTCCATAAAAAATGAGAGGTAAGCAAGGTGACAGATATGTTAATCAGTTTGATAAACATTCCACGTTGTATGCATATATCAAAACACCACACTCTACCCCATAAATGTATATAACTTGTCAGTTAAAATAGTGTTTAAAATCAAGTCACGGTGTCTTTAGAACTCAAAGGCTTGGCCTCAAGGGAGGGCCTCTGTTCTTCACCTGTGAAATCACTTGTGGTTTCCCTAGAATTCTATCCCATGACCACTGGTTTGCACAGTAAAGGTTTCTAATGCCCTGTTAAGGTCTGTGCATTCTCCACAGCTTTGGCCTCAGGGGAGGGTCTCTGTCCTTCACCTGTGAAACCACTTGTGGTTTCCCTAGAATTCTATCCCATGACCACTGGATTGCACAGTAAAGATTTCTAAATGCCTTGTTAAGGTCTATGCATTCTCCACAGCTTTCTGCATAGCCTGAGGCATCTGTAGGCAAAGTCACCTCAGGGTTATATTGGCATAGAGTGGGCAAGGTGGGAACGTAAGCCCTTTCTTCTGAGAGGGGTTTTCGTGCTCATGGTGCTTGGTGACAAAACTGCAGCCACAGAGGGCCCCTCCCCAATGTCCTGGAGGTGAGTGAGGGACAGGCAGGGGCTCTTTCCTGTGCCTGCGACCTCATCACCTGCACAGGTTACAGTCACTGATACCTAAGTTCCCAGGGACCTCCGAGCGTGAAAAGTCCTGGCCTCCTGAGACGTCCCCACACTGTTCTCCTGCTGTGCTCCCTGCCCTCTGACCACAGAGTCCCCCCGAGATGCCCCTCGTCCCCATGCAGACCTGCCCTATCTACAGTGAACCTGCAGCCTCTACTCGGGTGCAAGGGGCTCTCAGCCGAGGGGGACTGTCGGTCCTCCTGTGGGGGAGGAAAGCTCCTCTTTCTCCATTATCACTGCCACACCTTCCCAGTCACGTGGCCTTGGAAAGATTTCTGGTCTGTTCAAAACGGACGGTTTATGTCTTTACCACCATTCAAAGGTACTTAACTTCATTATTTCAAAGCATCTTAAACATGTGTTACACTGAAACGTTTCATGGCTGAAATGAACGCCACCTTGGTATTTGGAGCTATGCCTAGGATTTCAGATAACAGGATGGCATTTCTGCCAACCTGAGGACAGCACTGGAACCTGCTCAGGAAAACCACCCCCTCACAAACACAAATCATTTTCCTCTGCAAACCAGCCTGGATTGGAGGACACCAGGCTATAACACTTAACATGGACAAATACAAATTGTTCAAGGGAAGAAAAGAAGAAATAATTGTTACGAAAAACAATGATAAATGTTTTGTGTCTGGTTATTGAACCATCACCATATGCTGATGCCTACAGGTTCCCGCAAATCATCGTTTCACTGTTGCTTAGAGACCTCAGAGCATGTCCAGGGAGCCCCTAACCACTGACATGAACATCAGCTGACGGGGAGCCTCGCCAGCTCCTCACTAGATCCCAGGACTGGGTTAACTACAGTACTGAGGCTGTCATGTAAGCATGACTGGAGTCCTCCAGTCCTTCCACTTTTCTCACGTGTCGTGAAGACCACGGGAACCAGGGGGACGAGAAAGCACCTCACGGGAAGTCTGACCTGTCTGATGCACATATGGAGTGCTGGCTGCAAATCCGGGGGAAACTGGCTGCAAATCCGGGGGCAGGGGAACTGGCATTCTCCCATGGCAGCTACCACAGACTCCCCTGCCTCTGCCAGACACACGCATACTCGGGAGGCCAAGCATGAACCTCCTGGATTTATACATAGGAAATGAAAATAGCAATCATCTTTCCTGTTTCCGAAAGGAACCCCATTCCCGCAGATTGAAATGCAACCGTATAACTGGCATAGACTCTGAAGAGATACCCATGTGTGTTCTAAGAGGTGGCAGACGGTTTTCTTAAATATTGAGTCAACAAACTTTAATGTTGGAATAGCCACAAAGACAGCTGGAAGTTTCTTCGGGAACTCTTAGCCTGGGCTACCTGTGATTGTTGCCTTTTAGAGCTAGAAGAGTCACCCACACAGTGCACGCATTAAAGATGTGCTAAAGGGGCCAGGTGCAGTGGCTCACGCCTGTAATTCCCGCCCTGTGGGAAGCCGAGGCAGGCAGATCACCTGAGGTCAGGAGTTTGAGAGCAGCCTGACCAACACAACAAAATCTCGTCTCTACTAAAAATAGGAAAATTAGCTGGGTATGGTGGCACACGCCTGTAATCCCAGCCACTCAGGAGGCTGAGGTAGGAGAATCGCTTGAAGCCAGGAGGCAGAGGTTGCAGTGAACTAAAATCATGCCACTGCATTCCAGCCTGGGAAACAGAGCAACTCCATCTCCAAAAAAAAAAAAAAAAAAAAAAAAAAAAAAAAGTGCTAAAAGGAGCTCATGGTTTAAGGGCAGTGTGCACGGGCACATCACAGGTTTACGCAGCATAAGCCATAACTAAAATTCTAAGCCCCTCAGCCAACTGAAGAGACCCGTTCCCTCAGCCAAGGACATTCCAAAGTTAACCTGAAAAACCAGTTCAGCTGTGATGGGAAGGAGGGTCAGAAGCGCCTCCTTACACCCTCATCCTCTGGTTAAATTCAGGCACAGCTGACCAGCAATGGCATTAAAAGAGAGAACTCCAGACCGACAAAGCTGATGCTCTGTAGCAATAAGATACCAACATGACAAACAGCAGGCCCTGAAAGAAATCAAAGTATTTTACCTCAAAATATATTTGATATAGTTGGGAATAGCCTATAAAGCTCTTTCTTGTGGGGAAAATCTACATTACGTAGAGAATCTCCTTCCCTTTCCAGGGCCTTTTCCTGATCCAGGGAGAATTAACTAAGACTCTGGCACCTTTTTAAGACTGATAAGAACCATTTACATCTATTCTCTCTGAAGCCTGCTGCCTGGAGGCTTCCTCCACATAATAAAAACCTTGGTCTCTACAACCCCGAACCCTAAAACACTGGCTTCTATTGATTCCAGGGCTTTAGATAAACTTTCAACCAACTGCCAATCAGAAAATCTTAGAATCCACCTGTGACCTGGAAGGCCCCGACTGCTGCCTCAAGCTGTCGAGACCAAATGAACATACGTCTTATGTGTGTTACTTAATGTCTCATGTCTCCTGAAAATGTGTGAACCCAAAAGCTGCAGCCAGACCACCCTGGGCACATGGTCTCAGGACCTCCTGAGGCTGGGTCTTGGCCATGTCCTTAACCTTGGCAAAATAAAATTCTAAATTGAAACCTGTTTCAAATACTTTTTGACTGACAATGCACATTAATTTCTTTACATCAGACTAAACAATAATTACAATAGCAAGTTTAGTGGTTTATTTTCCTTATAGAATAAGACCTGACAAATCACAGGTCAACCTTGGACTGGATGTCAAAACACCTGAACAAAAGCAGCATCCATCACCCTTCAAAAAATAATAAATTTCAAAAAACTATCATTTACCCCAATTCTAGTGCACATGACACCAAGGAACAAGATTCTCAAACACCCTTGCTTTACTAACCAAGAGGCTGCTGCTCCATGTTTGACCCCAAAGCAAGCTGTGCTCCACCCTCCGGGACACCCATCCCAGGCTGCAGGGCCCACCAGCGACCACGCCCCTTATCGAGGCAACTGAAGGAAACCCAAGGTCCCAGAAACAGCGAGGAGACTCTCACCCAGCTGGGAGACAGCCACCATGAAAGCCATCTCACTCAGCATGAGACCGAGCAAAGGGCGCGTTCCTTACCTTCCTCGTGAGCGGCACCTCGATGGGCACAGGGACCACCTCGGCCAGCAGGCAACCGTAGAAAGCTGCCATGAAGGCGGCCGGATCGTTGTTGGGGAACACCAGTGCCACCTGTGGGACAGGCCAGAGCAGGTCAGCGTTAACGTGGGGTCCTGGCTTCCTAAGACGCCACGGAAGAGCTTGGTTCTAGGTGAGGGCATGCTTCAGTGAGAGCCAGGTCCTATGTAAAATGCATTTCAGTAAGCCGTGTTTTAATAAGATCACGCACCTGGCCTTGAAGACGGCAAATGTGTGAACAGTCGTCTGTCATGACATCACCAGAGTACAACTGCCTTTATTTGCTGCATATTACCTTCCATACCCACATATTTCACATAGATGAAGTCATATCCTGCTGTTTCTCACTAAGCTTTGTAAGTACTTCCTTGTATTTCTACGCAGCCTTCATAACTGTCATGGGACAGTTGTGCAGTTTGTTAGGCCGTGCGCAGGACTCGGCTCAGATCCCATGTCAGTGTTTAGCTCTGGGATCTCAGGCACAATGGTGGCCTCTCCAAGCCTTAGTGCTCTCTGAAAAGTGAGAATGATAGAGCCTATGTCTTAAAGTGGTAGTGAAGGTCTAATGAGAGAATGCACATGGAGAGCTCAGTGGGATGCCTGACACACGGCGTGAGCTCGCGGACGCTGACTATGAGTAAAGGCCAAGTTACTGGCACTAGGGCCGGTAGCAGCATCAGTCCTGATGCCACACGCGTGCACTTGTTGTGGGCCCTGCCCCTCCCTGCAGCAAAGTCTTCCCTGTGTAGCTGCCTGGATGTGGCACCGATCCATCCTGCCAGATCAACTAAGTTCCTAAGAGAATTGTCAGAGTTCTAAAACTGTGGTTAATGTACATTGTCAAGTAATATCGGTACCTGCTAATAGATATTTTTATTTTTAAAGAAAGAAGTTCACTCTATTACAAAGGCTGGAGTGCAGTGGCACAAACATAGCTCACTGCAGCCTTGAACTCGTGGGCTCCAGCGATCCTCCTGCCTTACGGGTGGGCACTACTATAACCAGCTAATTTTTAAAGAATATTTTAGATGGGGTCTCACTATGTTGTCCAGGCTGGCCTTACACTCAGCTAAGTTTTAAAAAATATGTTTAAGATGGGGTCTCGTTATGTTGCCCAGGCTGGCCTCAAGCGATTCTCCTGCCTTGAATCCCCCAAAGTGTTTGGGTTACAGATGTGAGCCACTGTGCCTGGCCAATATGTTTTCTAAATACGTTTTCCGATAGTCCTTTCTTGACGAGGAACAATTTTCCTTCGATGATCGAGTTTTAATTGACAGCCCTATTTCTGGATTCCCACTATGCCCTGCGAACTCTGCTTCTATTTTAACACAGTTTACTCATGTGTGGGGTAGCATTAGGGTTCCTCTTCCTTATGGACAGTGTTTTCATCAGCACATGAATCCTATGATTTTCCTATGATTTAGCACACGTGCATCATTTTTGCATTACCTCATTCTGGATTTTTTTTTTTTTTTTTGAGACAGTCTTGCTGTGTTGCCCAGGCTGGAGTACAGTAGTGCAATCTCAGCTCACTGCAACCTCTACTTCCCAGATCCAAGCGATTCTCCTGCCTCAGCCTTGCGAGTAGCTAGGACTATAGGTGTGCACCACCACTCTCAGCCATTTTTTTTGGTATTTTTTGTAGATACAGGGTTTCACCATGTTGGCCAGGCTGGTCTCGATCTCTTGACCTAGTGATCCACCCACCTCAGCCTCCCAAAGTGCTGGGATTACAGGCATGAGCCTCCGCACCAGGCCTCGTTCTTGAAGTTAAACAATTTATTAAAAATGTCCTAGCTGGAACTAACTTCATCATGAACAGTTTTGGACAAACATCTTAATCATCTGTGTAAGTAAGCGGGCTGCCATAAAAGCATCCAGATGGTCGTTGAGAGGGGAGCAGGCCATGCTGGAAAGGTCGGAACGCAGGATCATTGGCCGACACAAAATTAAGTTGTAGATTCTATGAATATATGAATATTTCCTTTCTGTATGGCATTTCTACAGTCCACTACAATCTGCTAAGAGAGATTAGAAAGGGAATAAAATGATTTGCACATCTATGCAGATAAGCCACAACCAATTATTTCTTCAAACTGAGGTTTAGTCATGAGTGTCACGTGATGGACTGAGAGCTGATGGCATGTTTTTCAGATCTTGATATGGTAAACAGTATTCAGTTAAATGTTTGTCAGATTTCCACATTACCACTGCTGTACAACTGCTTCCCCTAAGGCGGACCAAAAAACACCAGGAAACCTTCGAGAATTCAGAAGATGTTAAAGTTCCATCCAAAACTGATGATTGCACCTATTCATAAAGAACATGTTCAATTCTGACTTGTTCATCTTCCCAGAATGCCAGCTCTGGAGGCAGAGTCTTCACCAAGGGCAGACAGCCGAGACGGAGAGGATACGTGTCCTCCCCACGGCCAGACTCCAATCAGCCCCTCTCCCAGGAAGCACCTTGCGTCTGGCTCCTCTCCCAGCTCCTGGTGCCTCTGCTCAAAGGAAGTTCTTCTTTATCAGGGGTTTAAAATTCTCACTAGAGTTAATGCTGAAAATTCCGTATTATAGACCACTGCAGAGTTGTACTGAAATGTGATGAAACGTGGTATAACAAAGTTAATAACAGCAGAATATAAAATGGTACGTTATTGTACACACGCGACAATACAAGTAATGGATAGAAAAGGGGAAAATACTTAAAGGCTCTTTTAGCATCAAAACTGAAAATTTTTTTGCAATTTAAGGAAGAGAACACTCTGTACTTACATCATTCCTTCAATATTTGAATCAGTCACAAATCCTGTTTTATTGCTATCTCCATAGTGATTCCAATATAATACTTTAGAAATACAAAGATGCTCAATTTTTGTAAACCCGCATGGCTTCCCTCCATTCAATCCTCTGTGTACTTCTTTGATACCTCACTGTACCTAATTATTCACAGAGCAGGCGTCAGCCAGTCAGGAGACGCATGCACAGGCTCTTCAGGGGAGCGAAGGCCTTTCTGGCCGAAGGATTCCCAGCTCCCCTCCAGGGATCCTCGCACAGCCGGCCCTGCTGTCCAGACGAACGGCTTCAGCACCTTCCACGCTACCTCCGGGTACCCAACCAAGAGCTACAGGCTCATCTTTTCTCCTCGAGAGCCCTTCTCAGATAATATTTTGTAAGAATAATTTTAGAAAAGTAGCACCTTCACCCCTGACCCAGCCAAGCTAAACCAATCCCTGCCTAAAATGAGCCTCTTTATATGTTTCATCAAAACCGTGCTTCCTGTATCCCTACTGACATCTTAGAGGAACCCAGGAGTTTATTTTGTAATTATCATATGGCAACTTCAAGTATCTGGAGGCCATACTATGAAAGAATTGTTAAAACTGTTAAGACTATGGACCACATTACAGATAATGGAGATACTCCATTACAATCACCATTTCATTATGTGGTAACACACGATTTACAGTTCTAACAATTTTTACATGTAGAATTCAGTGGCATGAAGCACATTCACACTGTTGTACAAGCACCACCACCAGCCATCTCTAGAACTTCCTCAGCTTCCCAAACAGAAACTCTGTTGCTATTAAACACGAACTTTGCATCCCTCTCCCCCAGCCCCTGGCACCTCACCTTTCTACTTTTGGTTCTCTAGCGTGTGACTACTCTACGGATGTCATGAAACCACTCTTGTGAAAATGGTAACTGAGGAAATTATGACAGTGGAAGGGATCAGACCTAACCAACTCCATCTTGCTTCCAATCTTTAAGCTGTCCTTGTTCATTCCTGGTGTAGGCCAAACTAACCTTGGGAAGGAATTCAGCTCACAGTTCGACTCTGAAACAAAACTGATAATAGCCCTTTCCTGAAATGACCCCCTTCTTGCTTAGGGACCAGTCTGCCTTTGCAGGACTAACAAATTAGCTGCAAGATTAGAAATTACCCGTTAGGGGTCATACAGCCTCTGGTTCCAACAGTCTGAACCTCCCCAAATTGCCCCTGGGGATAACATCACAATCATAAAACCTAAGATCGGTGCTGGAGGTATTCTGCAGACCCTGCACTGGATGGAACCGCTGACACCACCCAGACAGGTCATCTGGCTCAGCCAGTTCTGGGAACCCACCCAGGAACAGAAGACAGCAGGAAAAACTCACTTCGACCCCCGTTTGAGTCCACCTCCAACCTGACCAATCAGCACTCCCCACTTCCCAAGCCCCCAGCCGCCAAGTTATCCTTAAAACTTCTGAACGATCCTCGAACACTTGGGGAGACCGATTTGAGTAATAACAGAACTCCAGTCTCCCGCACAGGCAGCTCTGCGTGAATCACTCTCTCCATTGCAATTCCCGTCGAGATAAATTGGCTCTGGCTAGGCAGCAGGCAAGGGGTGAACCTGTTGGGCAGTTATGCTCATAGGAGTGGAATCACATAGTACCTGTTCTCTGTCTGGCTTATTTTACTAGGCATAGTATCTTCAAGGTTCATCTACGTGTTACGTGCCAGAACTTCCTCCCTTCTGACGGGAAATTCACACCTAGTCCTTAGATTTGGGGCTGCTTCCACCGTTTGGTTTTGTGAGTCGGCTGCTATGAGCCTGAGTGTACTCATCGCTCTCCTAGACTCTGCTTTCAATCCTTCTGGGTACACACCCCAAAGCAGAATTGCTGGATCACACGGTAATTCCATGTTTAATTTTTTGAGGGACTGCCATGTTTTTCGGAGAGGCTGCACCATTTTACATTCTCACAGCAGTGCGCAAGGGTTCCGATTTCCCCACGTCCTTGCCAACACGTGCCCTTTTCGGTGGTTTGGTCATTGCCATGCTTCTCAGTGTAAAGCAGCGTTTCACTGAGCTTTTGGTTTGCTTTTCCCTATCAGGGAGGCTGAGTATCTCTTCATGTGTGTATCGGCCACTGCCAAATCTTTGGAGAAACGTCTACTCAAGTCTCTGACCCATTTAAACATTTTTGTTGTTGTTGCTTCTTTTGGTGGTGGTGGGTTGTAGGAATTCTTTAAATATTCTAGATATTAATCTGTTGGCAAATAATTTGCAAACATTTTCTCCCATTCTGTAGGTGGCCTTTTCACTCTCTTGATAGTGCTTCTTGATGTACAAATATTTTTAATGTCAAATCCAGCATCGTGAGGTATCTTCTCTATATATTCTTCTAAGGCATTTTCTTTATGTTTTCTTCTAGGTTGTGGTTTTAGCTCTTACATTTAGGCGTTTGGTCCATTTTGAATGAATTTTTTGCATATGAATTTTTGCACGTTAGGTAAACATCCAACTTCATTCTCTTGCAGGTGGATATCCAGTTTTCCCAGCGCTGTGTGTTGGAAAGGATGTCCTTTCCCCGTTGAATATCTTGGCACCCTGCTGGAAATCACTTGTCCATATACACGAGGGTTTATCTCGGGGCTCTTTATTCTGTTCCATTGGTGTATACGTCTGTCTCTAAGCCAGTACACTATTGTGATTATTATAAAGCTTTGTAGTAAATTTCATAATCAGGAAATATGACACCTACAGTTTACTTTTAAAAGAGGCCAAATGTGTTCAATAAAAAATGGGAAAGAATCCCAGTCCACAGTCTCCTGGACCTGCTGCAATCTGTTGAAGACGCCCCACAGCAGACTCATGCCTTTATAGTATTGCTTAAGTAATCAAAGCTCATGCTTCTGTTGGTTTATGGAGCTCTAAATGATGTCTTTATGTCATTCATTTGGAGTCCTTTAGGTAGGATAACCTAATCTTTGGGGCATGTAAAGCACATAGGTAGAAGGCTGTACATATAAATGCAAGAAAACCAGGTTCTATACCCAGCTCCACATCTAAACTGGGGCATAAGGCATGGACAAGACCATTACCTGCTCAGGATGTAACATTAGAATGGAGATACCATTAATAGTATCTGTCCTGTGTAACTTACCAGGTAGCAGTTAAGAAGGAAAACTTGCTTTCCAGTGGAAAGCGGAGGTGGCGCTGAACTCTGTAACGTTTAAACAGTGGGCATCTTTTCCACACAGGACTGTGTGTTTTGTAGATTCAACAATTTAAGGTGCACTTACCCTATCTCCAGGCCGCACCATGGGTTCCTGCTTTGTGCCTAATTTGTGCAGAATGCTGTAAGCGACCTTCATACTTCTCGTCCACAGCTTGCCTATGAATACAAATCACAGACAAATGTGCACGTTAAGCCATACGGAGAGCACTGCTTCCGCAAACCGAAGTCCAGGGCATGAGTCCACTCTGCTTCCTGTATCATGGTCTGCAAGCGACTTGAACTGGGGGCAGCTGAGCAAAGGGGGAACTGGTAGGTGAGAATGGAAAATGAGTGAAAGAACAGGGATTCTAAAAACAAAGCTTCAGGAGAAAGAATGAAAATAAGTGAAAACCAAGTGTTGGCCTGTCTTCTGATTTGTGATGTGGGGCCAGCGGTGGGGGGAGCTGACAGTGCAAACACCGTCACAGGGCTGGGATCTGCCCAGCTGAAATGACACTGCCAGGGAGCAGGAGGGCCCCAAGAACCTTCTCCCTGCAGATCAAAGCTCCAACTCATCCTGAGTCCCTGGAGTCAAGAAGAGTAAAAGCAATGACTCCAACTGCAACAGTCAGAGCTGCCCGGACGCCGGAACAAGGCCGGCACAAAACAAATCCCCTCTGAGTGCGCGAAGTGCCTGCAACAAAGCCCCTGAAAACACCGATGGTCAGCACAGAAACCGTGGGGAAGGTTCTAGGGGGGAAAGTCCTGTGGGGCCACCGTAACAGCGTCACTGCCGCAGTCACACCCGGTGACACATTCCTCATCCACAGCCGGTCCCACGGGACTGAGGAACACAGAGCACAAAACCACCTCGAGAGGCTCCAAACTCCAGTCCTGTGTTTCTCACCTTCAAACTTTCCTAGCCTCAGGGTTTTAGGGTTTTTAATGATGAATCCTTGGATTCAGATACAGATAATGGTAAATATAACAGTCTGAGATCAAATAACAATGACTTTAAAGCCTAAAATGGGTTCTTAAATCACACAATGGCCTTTTACAACCTAGTCTCAGAGGCTTCAGCTGCGAGAGCTTCTCGGTAGTCAAGGTGTTAGAAGACACGATAATGCTTTAATAGTGTAATAAAGGTAACAGCAATCTTAACTATTTTGTTTCAATGCAATCACTGTTTTAATCTTTTCCCTATTTTAAATGTAAACGCTAAATCAGATTTCGTTGTTTACAACACAGTGCAAATTTAAAAACCCTGAATTTGTTTATTTCCTATGGGAATGAGAGCTCCTCGGGTATTATTATTTATTTACCACAGTATTTATCCCTTGCTAATGAGAACATGAAGAGAATGATTATTTTTGATTGTTCTAGTTCCTAGGACATATCCTGGTCATAGTATGGGTTCAGCAAATGTTTCTTCATTTTACTAATGTCACAGGCAAGCTGTAATGAAATACAAAGTTACAGTGTGCATTCTAGCATATTCTTGAGCACTTTTGCTAGACACACTTTTATTCATGTTCCCTCCTCCCGTCTTCCTTAGCTCCTCATCCTCAACACCACAGGTAGTCTTCAAGACTGGCAGCTTTACAGTCATCTGGAATTCTATTTGGGGATTTTATTTTCCTGAAAACGATCACTGGCTCATTAGATGTAACTTGGAGTATTTCTTCCCCAACAAAAACTATTATTCTGTGGCTTCGGATTTCTTTAATGTGAACAAGATTAGGGAACTATTATAGTTGGGTAAACAATAACAATCAATTCATTGCAATTGATAGAAAAACAATGTGTTGTAACTGAATAAATCAATTACACTCGATTAGCACCATTCTAGCTTGTGAAAATTTCAACTTCATTCTCAGCTAAGAGTCTTGACATCCTAAGTTCACACAGAAGCTAGTTAACAATAGAGTTTGATAAAACACATGCAAACTTTTGGCAAAATTCTTGAAATATATTTGGTATACTTCTCAAACAGAAAAGGCAAGAAGTTAAGCTGCTGATATAAAGATACAGCAGTTCTTAACTGATTCATAAAGGAGATGTGTGTGAGGTCAGCACTGTTGTATTAGACATTAATTGTAATTTCACTTGGTTTGGACTGAGGAACAGGCAACTGTACACAGTGTAACTGGTGAGGGGAGAAGTAGTGGGTGGCGACGGGCTGAACCGGAGCAAGCCCGGGAAGGAGGCGGGAACCTGAGACACACCACCAACTACGCAAAAAAGCAGCAAGGCCACAGAAAGGCGGCCCAATGCGCTGCTAGCTCAGGCGTGTAGATTGCTCGAAACACCTGGAGTAATAGGAAAACCATAAATAAAACATTAAAAGGGAGATGAACACGAGCATCTGCTTGGTAGGAACGCAAAATGAATGGGTAGGTCTCTCCCGAAAACCAGAGGCGGCAGAGTGTACTGCAGAGCTGCTGGAGGCAGGACGTGAAGGGCAATTAATGGCACAGCGTGACTTATTTTTACAAGATTATGAAATGCCACGGGTAGTCTAAGGTGGAAAACAGAATTGTAAGATGTTCCACAAGTTTTTTGACTTGTGGCTTTCATTAGCCACCTACACTTTCTATTAATGATCCTAAGTTTATCAGCTGGGAATTCTGCTACCCCAGTGCTTCGTAGGAAGCTAAATTTGGGGGTTGAGGGGAAACAGCAGGAGCTTAGAGAATACAGCCGCTCAGTTACACCAGGTTACTTAGTATTAGAACAATTCTCATTGGACGAGCTTGTTTCTGAGTCATCTCAGCAACAGCCAAGCATTCATTCATCTACATTAGCGTTTCTGTGCGGAGGGAGCTTTCCACAGTGTTCACTGCGTTTTCATCTGATAAGCTGTAATCTTACATTTGGAAATGTGTCACTTTCTTATATTCCTTTAACAAGTAAAAACCAAGATCAACCCACGGCCTGCAATTAATGTGGATAATTAAAATACAACAACATATAGATGATTTAAAAACAGGAGTTAAAATGCATTGGTTGGGGGCATGAGTTCTGATGACTGCAACTTTTCATATGAATATTCGGTCTGTGTCTTACGTCTCCCATTCATCTGAACCTTGCAGGAAGGGGAAAGACGCCAGCACTGTTCAATGTTCCAGCAGCAGAGAGGGGCGATCCTTCTGACCGAGATCATAAGCCCCGTGAGAACTGTGTCTTATTGTCTTTGACTTCCTAAAACTTAGTCCCATGCCAACACATACTGCATGCTTAAAACACCCAAGTGAACGTGTGTTAGTGCTCAGAGTGAACGCACGCACCCGGAAGAGCACGGCTGCTCCTGGAATTCCCGGCATGTAGGCGGGGAGGCCTCGGAGGCCATCAGCTGTCAAGCAGCGGTGACTCCAAGTACACAATTAGCTCCAGGGCTGAATTTGGCCGGAGATGAGGGTCACATAGAAAAGTCTTTCATCCTTTTGACTGAATAAAACCTATTTCTGAGGGCATAATTTTAAAAGTAAAGCTTATGCTTCATCATAGATGACACACACTATCCATTTAAAACCACTGAATGAAGCCATAAACGCAAAGGAGCTACAAAACACACGCTCCCAAACCCAGTATGCTCCTAGGCCCAAATCCCCCATCTGTCGGTGAAATGCACAGGTCGACAGCTGCCGCCTCCCGGAGCCCCACCCCGAAAGGCTGGGCTCTACTTAGATTCCATGATTCAACAGAGCATCTGGCTTTGGGCCTCCATGGTTAATGGAGAAATCAATTCCTTTCCTACCTGCAATCAGAAAAGTGTTGTGTTATAACAACAAAACCTAAAGTTAAAAACAAAACCTGCGAACAGACAACAGGTGGAACGACGTACTGTACCATGCCCAAGAGCCCAGAATTGAAACAGCTATGTTTAAAATTTCAACTGTCAACATAAATCTCAGACATGCAGACATAATGTGAACCATTTTGGCCCTTTAGTTATTTTCTTATCTTTTGAAAATTCGAATTAATTTTTTAGAGATGGGGTCTTGCTGTCACTGAGGCTGGAGTGCAGTGACACAATCATAGCTCAATGCAGCCTCGAATTCCTGGTCACAAGTGATCCTCCTGCCTCAGCTCCCAAGTAGCTGGGACTATAGGCACGAGCCATCATGCCAGCCTTTTAGTTACTATTTTCTTTGTAAAGCTGAAGCAAAGAGAAAATAAGTCTGACAATCTGCTCCTCCATGGTCTCTTATCCACAGAAAAAAAGAGAACGCATTTCTCTGCTATCGTTAACCATGTGCAAGTTTTCAGACTGTATTAATTGTACTGAAGACTTAAGGGAAAGGTGGTTTCTCTGGCCTTCTGAAAAGTCCCTTGGAAACCGATTTTGTTTCTTCTGAGTGATACATATCAGAAAGCTTAGGCAGATTTTTCTAACTACCAATCTTTGCTGAAAGCATGCATTTCAATAAATCACGTATGTATTTAAGAAAATCTAATACCTTATTAAGAGTTATGGTCACTGCTTCAAGCAGCCATTTCTGGTTTTAACTCAAAAAATATTTAACAAAATAACTTTCGAGATTCCATTTATTTCTGTGCCAGAAACATAAGGCAGCATAAAATCCATCAGTCACCAGAAGTAACGGACACTGAGCTTTGTGCGTTCGGGAGTGGCTGTGCGTGGCCATGGGCAAAGGGCAGAGGGTGAGCCTCGGGATTACCGTAAGTGAGGATGTAGAGGGGCTTCCCGTTGGTGTCCATGGTGGTCAGGCAGGGCGCCTTGGGCGAGATGGTGCCCCACCTCTGCAGCGCGGCCTCCAGCGACGGCGGCCAGTTCGTGACCACGCCCAGCTGCTCTCCACGCATGGCCAGCATCTGGGCCCCCTCCGGCTTTGGTTGGTTCGGATCTGGTTGTTGAACTAAATCATTTGAATACAAGAGGTTATGAGAGAAATGCATCCACATTAGCGTGGCTACTTTTTGTTCTTTATAAAGAAGCCAGGAGATTTATACTTAAGGTGTACATTTACTGGCTGACAGAAAAGCATGCTTTTCTACAACTGGGGTCTATACACAAGCATCACGAATGCTGGTAAAAAAATCAGTTCTTGTAATTTCCAAGGCAGCATGTAGCTGGAGTGCTTAGGTGGACCCGGACACACCTGCAAACTGACAACAGGTGGAACTGCGCAGCATACAGACAGAGCCTGGAATTCAAACAGCCATGCTGAACATTTCCATTATCAACATAAACTAGTGATTTTGGACCCCAAATTGCTTAAATCTTGCTAAATTATATTCTGTCCTTAAAGATGAATGGTACATTTATTTTCCAAGGCAGGGTCTCTCTCTTCTGCCTTGGCTGTGGTGCAATGGCATGATCACAGTTCCCTGCAGCCTCGACCTCCCAGGCTCAGGTTATCCTCCCACCTTAGCCTCCGCTACAGTCCTAGCCTGTAGCTAGGACTACAGGCATGCACCACCATGCCCAGCTAATTTTAGTGTGTGTGTGTGTGTGTGTATACATATATATATTTTTTTGTAGAGCCAGGGTTTTGCCATATTGCCCAGGCTGGTCTTGAACTCCTGGGCTCAAGTGATCTGCCCACCTTGACCTCCGACAGTGCCGGAATCACAGGCGTAAGCCACCGCACCTGGTCTGAGCTGTACATTTCAATCTGCTACAAGTACTCTGAATAACAGCAACACGGAGCGAGTATTTTCCTGAGTAAAACTAAAATCAGCGCATCATAACTACCACCTGCCCAATCCTTGCGAGAGGTAAGAATGGAAATTATCTCTTCCATTTCTGGAACAGACTTGTCTCTCACTTTACGACTGACAAGAAAACCGGCCGTTTTTACTTGTGGTTTAATGCATAAGATAATAAGGAGCTCGAGTTTGCTATAATGAGCAGTTCTTGTGCTTTGTTTCAACTTTAAGTTGTTTGTCTAAAAAGACCCAGGAGCATCTGGGGGCAAAGGCAGCAGCTCTGGCATCTATAAGGAGCGGCAGGAGGAGGAGGAGGAGGAGGAGGGAGGAGGAGACGGCACCTCACACGCCTGTTTGGCTGTGAGCGAAGGATTTCCCCAGTTTACTTGTTTTTCTGTATGTTTATACTTTACTTGTATTTCTATACTCTTAGAGTTCTTAGAGAGAGACCTGACCTGGGTAACAGAACGAAATCACCTCCTGCAGAGGACGACTAACAACCAGGTTTAGAAACCTGCCAGCACCGAGGCTGCCTGGGAACATCACCTGCTCCCTATACCTGGGTTCCCATTATCCAATGAATGCCAAGATTACTGCTCTTAAAAAGTAAAATAGCCCTGCAGAAAAAAACGTCATTGCTTATGGGACCATAGGAGCATCTGCAAGAAACGTGTAGGAAAGGGTTCTCTCACCTTCTAATAACTCTTCAAAGTCATCGACAAAGAATTCTCGTAAAGGTGGTCGTTTCGGTCGTTTGAGGGTATTGACAAGCTGCTGGATTTTTGCTGACACCCGGCTACTTACTGGTACTCCTGAAAAACAGGAACCAGTGGGTGGGGGAAGCGATCATCACAGCTTCAACGAGCACCCACAGTCCCACAGCCCCCCTGCCCAGCACGGCTGCAGGCTGGTGTCCTTCTAGACGCCATCCCGGGAAGGGCCTGAGGTGGTCATGCTGTACAGTAGCCCTGTGGCTACGCAGGAGACAGGACAGAGATGCATCGGACCCAAACGTCTCCCACGTTCCAGCATGCGCTATTCTGCCGGTCATGCTGGGAAGAGCCTCAGGACCACATATGCTTGACCCCGGCTTTGATTCTCAGGAGAGAATTGTCATCTGCAGAGGGCAGACTCCTCATTCCCACTGCCCCAGGCCCCCCTTCTCAACAGGGCGAGACCATCAGTGGAGCAGTAAGGCCTTCCCTGAGTCTGTCTCTCCAGGGACCGTCAGCATTCGGCCTCACGGAGGCACGAGAACATCGGGCTGGTGAGTCACGTCTGGAACCCCCAGCATCCCACAGCCCCGGGCTCAGGTTCCAGCACCACCACGTCCAAGCCCTGTCCACTCCTAATAAGGCTGAGCTCCTCACACATGTTCCAAACCCACACAGCTCAGCCCACACACAGGCAACGCATCCTCAAGCACAGAAGTTAAAGTCTCTAAACTCAAATTTTTGTGTAACAGAATACTAGCACATACCTATCCAAGTGGACTGAGAAAAACCCCATTTTATAATACTGTGCTAATTACAGCAAATGCTGCATCACTCTGAAAATCAACTGATTTGATAAATGAAAAAGTCAGTTTTCAAATTTCAAGATAAATCAATCAAATAAACGAACGAGACAGAGGATCAAGACACTGATGCTCCAACTAGATCGAAAGTGTCCTCCTCAGGCACACGCTGCAGGCCAGCAGGACCTGGGAAACCATCAGCCAGAGTTGTGGGCCTGGCCGGTGCAGGGGTCTCTGCAGGTACAGCTGGCAGGCCATTCCCTCACCTGAGGCAGAGCCCTTGTTCGCCCCTGCACTGGGTCATAAAAAACAGACCTCAACATTTGGGGGGAATAGAACAGAATTCAAGGAAATTTTTTCTATCAAGAATTTTTAATCAGTGTCTCAAAATGCTCTGTGGGTACTTTCAGAATTGAGACATTAAATATTTCATATCTCTGAAAACACAGAAAAACACGCAATCCAGAACTCTCAACATCTAAACATAGTATTTTCCCATTAAATAGCCCAACTAATTTGGTTCAGACCAATCAGACCATCTCTGCCAGGCCATGATTCTCAAGCTTAATTTGGCAGATGTCAGAATCACCTCAGGGCCCCCAGAACTTCTAGCTCATGACGTCTGGAGTGTGGCCCAGAATCACCCTCCCAGCGAGGGCCCCTGTGGGTTCTGGTGTGGGAGGCTGTGACACATCAAGACGACACAATACACCACGCGGGATTTACCTGGGGAACAAAGGCAAAGATGACAGACTTGAAAGATGACATAGTTACTAAAATGACCGTGACAAGAGTAACAAAAACGGCCAATTTACTATAGACTGAACTTATCAGAGAACTAAAGCAAATAATGACACAGAAAGGCATTCCAGCAAAAGTCATCGCACCGGCAACCAGGGCGATTTCAAGTGCACTAACTGGACACTTGCAAAGGCACGGCCGGGCTCTGCCTCACGTGAGGATGCAGTGGTGTGCCTGTTGGAGCTTGGATAGGCCTCCCCGTCCACTGTGCCTTTCGGGGCTCCGACAGGCCTCCCTGTCCACTGTGCCTGTCCGGGCTCAGATAGGCCTCCCTGTCCGCCTGTGAGTTCCGTGCACCACAAGATGAGGGCACGCAGCTTCACACAGGGGCATTGCATTTCATTCACTGCTAGGTTCTACACTGACTTTTATGATCCCGGGAAGGACTGAGACTTAAATAGAATAGGGGCTAGGTGATACAAACAGCCGCTGTAACCAGAACGTACCAAGACCAGGCCACGAGGAAGGAAGGAGAAGCCCTCGGCCGCAGCCTGTTACCAAGTCACTGACATCTTGTCCAACATGGATAAAAAGACCCTCTTTCCTCCAAAGTCTAAAGCAACATATCAGCCCATCTGACAGTAATTCTGTTGTACATTTAACTTCATCTTGCTCTTCTAAGTGACTGTTCATGGCCTTAACACCTGTACAAGAATTTCTCAGTTGCTGAACCACTGTGAGTTATTCAGCAGATAAAATGGCAGCAGACTGTACCCCAGGAAGAAACACACCCAGTCACGGGCACGGAACGGGACATCAGCACAAACCGTTTACCAGGAAAAAACGCATCTCTGCTTTGGGACGTACCATCCCCGGTCTCCATGAGCTCGGCGTTGCCGTACTTGGGCGCTGTCCGGGACCCCGTGGAACCCTGTGGTCGCTCCACCTGTATGGAGTGCTCTGAGGTGTACGTGGTTACATCAGGAGGTGCAGAATGATTTTCTGGAAAGAAGCACATCATGAGTGTTTCTGGTGGTTGTGGCGTTTGCTCTGCAGGTTGAGCCATAGCTCAGGAAGAGACCGGAGCGCGGGCGTTCACCCTGGGGGTGCCATGGAAGCCAAAGCCGAGCTCAGCCACGTCTGCCACACACATCCGCACAAAGGGGGACCCCAGCATAACTCATGTTGTCGCAAATGGAGCAGAGTCCAGTGAAACCTCAGTTTCCTAACAGGAGCCCCGTCAGCGGCGTTTTAACTAGAATAACGCTAGACCGGCGATGGCAGGGCGTGGGGAACCCTGTGTGTGTTCACGGAAGGGTCCCGTTTCCTGTCGGCCACGTCCACACAGCCCAGGGCCTGGAATTGGAAACCCAGCTCTGGAAACTTCTGGGGATTTGGGGATGTCCCTTAAGCTCTCCGGCCTCAGTTATTCATCCAATGGGAACAGTGATGGCCACGACCAGGCAGGGCAGTTGGGTGGACTGCGGGAGCTAACACATACACAGTTCACAGGATTTTCTTTCCTAAAGGGGGAAACATCAACAACTATTATCATTTGTCTTAGTACAAACAATCCTAGTCATTCAAAGAACCGCGTTTCCGCCCTAATGTGTACTAAGGACCGCGGGAGGCCAACGCGCGCACGGAGCTTTGTCCTCCAGCAGGCGGTGGAGGGAAAGCCAAGCGGCAGGTGGCTAAGCGGGGAAAAGCTTCGCCAGTTAATGAATAAAAGGTTGAGGAAGACGCGCCAGGCAGCCCACGGACCAGCCCGCCACACCCACAGTCCTGGTGGGCGCGCGGTGCGGTCCGGATTCGGAATCCTCCTTTGACAGCAGCTTTTCAGGATCGCCCGCCACCGTCCCACGGGACAGAAGCCACAGAAGCCACAGAAGCCGGTGTTCTGTGCTGCTGACAGCGGCGCTCGTCCCCAAAGCCTTTCTCCACCGCGCGCTGCCCGCGCAGCCCCGCCCGGAGGCCGCCTGGACGGCGAAATCCACGGAACGCACAAAAACAGCGACAGAAAATCGAGGCGCAAGAGAGGCCGTGAAAGACGCTCCTGTGTGGTCCGGGAACCGGGCGGGGTGGGGGTGCTGAGCCGCCTGGGCGCCGCGTCAGGCGCTCCCGAGGGTGCCAGGCTGGCGTCACAAGTGGACTTGGCCACGCCGCTCGCTTGGAGCCCGTGACTGAGAAGAGGAGAACGATCGGCTCTCGCTAAGGGGAGGGCCCGCCGGTGCCACCACTTCCACCCGGAGGCAGGCGGCCGGCTTCCTGCAGCACCGACCCCCAGGCCTCCCGGACTGGATGGTAGCGTCTGAGGCCTCCTCCCAGCTCCTAGATGGACAGCGGGGACAGCAGGAGAAAACAAAACTAGAATGCCATTTCCTGTCCTGTGCCGAACTGGCTTGACTGGGAAGCTACATGTGCGATGTCCCCACTGAACTGCTGGCATAATGGGTGGAAAAAATCCACAAAGGACTTGAGATTTCGCTTCAACAAGTAGAAGCGCGGCGAGCTCTGAGAGACTGGGTGGCCTGCAGTCTGCAGCCCTGGGCTTTTCTCCCCGAGGACCAAGGCGGCCTCTGTGGCCGCCCCTTCCGTCCCCTGCTGGAGGGCTTGGCCAGTGTGACTCTGTTGTGCGCAGACTCCTTAGAACACTCGCGCACACACGATCACACACGCTACGTTCTCCTTCACAGGCTTCTGATGATCTCAGAAGGTCACATGCACATCTGACTTTTTACTTCTCTTGTTTTGCCACAGAAAATATTTTTCCTCTTCTAAGTTTCATTATTTTGCCACGGCTTTTCCAAAAAATTTCCAGATAGTCTAGGAGGATTATCTTTGTGCCCAATTAGAAATTACCGGAACGTGATCACCCGAGAGTTACATTTGGGTCACACTGAGCCCTGATGTACATGAGTTAGGAGCCCCTCATAGTTTGGATAAATTAATTCTTTGTACTAAAACTTCCTCCAGTATTGCAAGGCTAAATCCACAAAGGGAGGCCCAAGTGCAGTGATTCATTTGTTCAAAAATATGTGTTTTTCTTGGTAAGACTCTGTGCATTTCGTTAAAATTGAACAAAATCCGAGGATACAAATGCTTCCACCGAGTGGCAGAGGTGGTGTCTGGCCTCCCCGTTCACGCCTGGCAGAGCCTCGGCCACTATCCTGGGATCCAATATACACACGGAATTTTATTATGGAAAAATATGTAACAGTCACACATTTCTGTTCAATATTTAACCTACTGTGATTTCAAGTATAGGTTATTAATTCACATAAACCAGTGTACATGTTCCTGAAACTGTCATACTGAAGTTTAATACTGCTTTGCATTTGAGTACTACTTTGCAAACTTTTAAAGAGTATTTCTGTTTTCTCCTTTATACTCAACAGTTCTGAGAGAGAAAAATTATTTTTTTCATTTTTTTCCCCTCACTAAAAGCCTAAAACAGGAGAAGAGACTTCGAGATCCCAGCAGCAGTTATTGGGAAAAGTGAGACAGACCCAGCTCTCCTGACAGCAAACTCCTGTTCCAGACAGAAAACAGCCGACGCTTTCAGTGTCAGTGAGCACCGAAGGGGCTGGACCCAAGTCAATCCGAAACGCCTCTGGGTGTCAAGGAGTCAGTGATCTAGAAGTGAACATTCTGGGGTTCTGGGGTATCTGTGGGCTATCTGATCACACATGACATCCACCTGCTTCCCACTGAGGGTTTTGCAGAGATCAGGCTTTCCTGTGGTAGCTGGTGCCGGGAGGGTCTGAGCCTGTGGCTTGTGCTCTGTTATCGGCGACGTGGTACACAGTCGTCTCCGGTTACTGCTTTAATAGAGACACACACCAAATCCTATTCAACCCTAGTCCTGTACTTGATGGAAAACATTTACTCCTGAACCATTCAGAGGCAGAGCAACGCGAGACTCATCACCGCTCCCCCACGCGCAGGCTCTACCTCTAGTAATTCTCACTTCACTCCTTTTCCACGGCATCTTCAAACGTTGTGGGGCAGTGATCCTAACTTCGTTCTTTTTCTAATACAGAGGATCTCCCTTGTCACAGAACCTACACAAAACAGTGCACCACGCCCAAGAAATCTGAACACCTGTGGCAGTGGTTAAAGCCCTCGTTTCCTTAAATGACTCCCACTGTCAGGAGGAGCACACTTTAAAACCCTGTCCTGTTGACTGGGACTGTTAAGGTTTCACGCAGGAGCAAAAGTGAGAAGAAAAGATGGGAGCAGATATGGCTGCAGGATTCCCCAGGAACACAAAAGGACTTATAAACAGAAGGCCCCTGGAATTCGGATATGGCTGCGGGATTCCCCAGTAACAAGGCCCCTGGAATTCCAGCTGTGGGAGGGACCTGGGCATGAGAAAAGCAGTAAAGCAGCTTCCAGAAACAATCCAACCAAAGCACCCCAGGGGCCAGAAGGGCTCTGCGCTCTTTCCACTGAGGGATTCCACAGCCACGATGCAAACAGAGGAGAACGTGCACACACAAAGGCATTTAGACAACAGGCACAGAAAGACACTGTGAAGCGTGCTCACCTATGTGGGTCTGGGCCATGACGTCCGCCAGCCTGTGGGCAGCCCCGCTGCCCCCGCTCTGCGTGGAGGACGAGGAGGTGGTGGACGTGGTGGAGCCGTGGATGGCCTGGCTGATCCAGTGCTCCATGTTGATGCTGCCCTGGCTGGAGGTGGGGGTGCCCTGGGAGTCCCCCTGCACTGAGCCTTCGTCTTCTGAGCCAGAAGAGGTATCTGTGTAAGAAGAAAGGCGATTTGCTATATATTGCAGCAAAAACATGCACCACAATCTCAGTCCCTCGCCACAGATTTACTTCACACAAGTCTGAACAGTTCTTCAATGACTTTTTGCCATAGACACTCTTGAGAAGTTAAACCACTTTTCAGATAATGAACCATTTTTTAGCATAATGAATTTTTCTTCCAAAGCACCTTATACAAACATGCTATAAGATGTTTGATACTGTCATCTCAAAGATGCACTGATACATTTTCTCCACACAGCAGTTTGGGAAGAAACCAAATGTTTTCTTGTGTCACCCAGAAAGTGAGAGGGCAAGGGAAGGCGGAGGGCCTGTGCGGCTCTCAGGAGTCTCCGTGTGACTATGTTTAGCCCTTGTTAGTCCTGAGATGCTCTTCTGGGCTCTGATTTATTTCTACGTTGGTGTGTGTGTTAGATACCCAAGCAGGTGATTTCTGCGTCGGTGTGTTAGATACCCATACCGCTGATTTATTTCTACATCGGTGTGTTAGATACCCATGCAGGTGATTTCTGCGTCGGTGTGTTCGATACCCATGAGGGTGATTTATTTCTACATCGGCGTGTTCGATACCCATGCAGCTCCCTAAGGATCAAGAAGCTGACGGTGGTAACAGGAGAGAAAGCAGAATGTGCCTCACATGGAGCGGCCCCTCCACCTCCCCCGTTTTCCTCCGGGGCACACGACAAACCCTCATGTCACATTTTGCACTCAAATCTAATCACCTTTACAGTATTCATTTCTTATATATTGACATTATTGATTTTTCTATCTGTACAAATTGGATATCTTGGATTATGATAAAATATATCTATTTTTTCACTATAATTCACGAGAACATTTTTCATTTAATACTTTTTCATGCAGTACCAAGGTTTTTGGGAATAAATTGCTGGTGTATTTCTTAAACTTCAATGTAAGGATGACACTCAGAATCCTACCTACAGGTGAGTGATGGGAGGCGCCGGCTCAGGTGAGCAGCTCCAGGGCATTGGGTGAGAGGAGGAGTCACAGCAAATAATCTTAAGACATGGGTTTGCTTTTTAAAAGACAATAATAGCAAACGATATTCACACTTATTACCACTGTCACATGACTTACGCTGTCTGGGAATTTTTTTACGTTTACTTGTTAGAAAAGCAACAATATTAGGAGCCTGAAAATTCTCTATCACCTTGTTTTTTTTTTTTTTCTTTTCGAGACAGTGTCTTGCTCTGTTACCTGGGGGGAGTGCAGTGGCGTGATCTCAGCTCACAGTAACCTCTCCTCCCGGGCTCAAGCGATTCTCCTGCCTCAGCCTCCCAAGTAGCTGAGATTACAGGCATGTGCCACCATGCCTGGCTCGTTTTTGTATTTTTAGCAGAAACGGGGTTTCACCATGTTGGCCAGGCTGGTCTCGATCTCCTGACCTCGTGACCTCATGATCCGCCTGCCTCGGCCTCCCAAAGTGCTGGGATTACAGGCGTGAGCCACTGCGCCTGGCCCACCCTGCCTTTTAGGAAAACTTACACAATTTACATAAAAGTAAAAGTAAAACTGACACAGCCTTGAGACTTTTGAGAAAGGTACCAACCAGGTGTCCATGTGGAGCACAGCCATCTCCCCAGAACGTCTTCTCACAACCCTTTCCAAACTTTCATTCCTCACTCCCACCTACCTTTTCCAAGAAACCTGCAGAATAATGGGATATAGACACTCGACAGAATAGCAGCAAACCAAGCAAGCAGCATATGAAATGGATGATACAGCATGACCAGTGGTGACTAGAATTACACACCATGGGGACAGGAAGTCAGGTTGATTTAACATTCAAAACTGAATTAATGTCATACACGGTATAGAATTACGGAGTGGAACCGCATGTTAACCTTAGGAGACATAGAAAAGTACTGACAAATTCAAGATAACAAAACTCAACAAACCAGGAATAGAAGGCAATTTCCTCCACCTGTTAAAGTACATTCGTGAAAAGCCACAGCTAACATTGTATTTAATGGTAAACAATACAACGCGTTTTCCCTAAGATGGAGAACAAGACAAAGATGTCCCCTCTTGCCACTTTTATTCAACGTTATCTGGCAGGTTCTAGCTAGTGAAATAAATTAACAAATTACCGTAATGAAGACATCCAGATTAGAAAGGAATAAAAGTGTCTTTATTCATAGATGACATCACCTTGGGACGTAGAAAATGGCAAGAAGTACACCAAATATGTTTTGTATTACTAAAAAAAAAGTTTGATGAGGTCACAGGACATAAGACAAAGATATACATATACCAATAAACAACCGGAAAATAAAATTAAGAAAATCGTTCCATTCACAACAGCATCAAAAGCATAACTCAGCTGAACTTCTAACAAAAAGGTACAAAATGTGTAGAATGACAACTATAAAACATTACTAAGAGAAATTAAAGATCCAAATAAATGGAAACTAAATTAATGGAGATGGATTCATCATCGTGAATTGGAAAACTCAGTATTATCAAGAGAGCAATTCTTCCCAAACCGTTCCATTAATTCAAGGCACTGCCTAATAAAATCCCAGAAGGCTGTGTGTGAAATGGAAAGCTTATTCTCAATTTTATCCGGAAATACAAAGGACCTACAATAGCCAAAATAATTTTGAAAAAGGAAAACAAAGTTGGAAGACTTCACTATCTGATTTCAAAACTTTACAGAAAGTCATAGTTTTTAAGGCAGTGGTATTAGCACAAAAAGAGACGTATACATCAAAGGAACAGAATTAAACCCAGAAATAAAGCCTTGTATTTATGGTTAATTTATTTTTGACAAAGCTCTCAAGACAATTCAGTAAGAGAAAGGTAGTTTGTTTTTTCAACAAATGTTGCTGCGGCAACTGGGTACCCACACACCAAAAAGAAAAACCGTGGGGGAAAAAGTCCCCCAAACCAAACCCAAACAAACAAAAATCCCACTTAGATCCCTACTGCACACACAAAAATTAACTCCAAATGGATCACAGACCTAAATGAAAGAATAGTAAGACCATGAGACTTCTAAAACTCCCAAAAACACAATCCGTAAAAATTAGTGAAATGGACTTCATTAAAATAGAAAACTAGTAAGTTTTAAAAGATGATTATCTCCCTATAGCTAATGTAGCAAATTACTTTGATCTTAGTGGCTTATAACAAGACACGAATCTATTATCCTATTGATGGAGAAGTCAGAAGTGTAAAATCTAAGTGTCGGCAGAACCACGTTCCTTCTGGAGGCTTCAAAGGAGAATCCATTTCTTTACCTTTCCCAACTTCTAGAGGCCACCTGTGTCCCTGAGTCCTGGCCCCTCTTCATCTTTAAAGTGCATCACTGCAGTCTCTAGTTCTTTTCTCTTGTAAGGACCTTCTTGATTACAGTGGGTCTACCCACTTAAACCAGGATAAAGGTCCCATCTCAAGATCTTAAATTAATCGAATTAATCAGCTGCAAAATCCCTTTTAACCACTTCAGACAACAGGTTCATAAGTTCTGAGGAATAGGACCTGAGTATCTTGGAGGAAGGGCTTTGTTCTGTCTGCTACATAACAGATTGTTCTTTCACTGAGAAACGTTACATCTGTAAAACTCTTCTATTCAGATTGCATAAGGCAGCTGTAACCCATAAGACGACAACCAACCCATTTAAAACATAAGCAAAACATCTGAACATTTTACCAATATATACAAATGGCTATGAATAGGAATTAGCACATTAAAAAATGCTTAGCATCATTCATTGTTGCAAAGTAAATACACAATGATATACCATTTCACATCAATTAGAATGGCAAAAATAAGAATATCAACAATAACGATTGCTGGTGATGATGTGGAGAAACTGGGATGCGCATATGCTGCTGGTGGAAGTGTGAAATGGTGCAGCTATTTTCCAAACAAGTTGGCAGTTTTTAAAAAGCTAAACCTAAAGTTACAATAAGAGTCAATCATGCTACTTGGCATCCACTTAAGATAAAGGAAATTACATGTATACACAAAGATATGTACATAAATGTCGACAGTAGCTGAATACTGGAAACAATAAATAACCAACTGGTAAATGAATAAACAGAATGTGGCATAGCCATCAAATAGAATATAAATAAATAATAAGAAGGAATAAACTACTGGTGCATGGTACAGCAAGGACTTCAAAACAGGTAAAGGAGGCATAGAGAATTGTGTACATTGTATGATTTTATATCATAAAATTATAAGACCATAAAAAACCAAAAACCATAAAATCAGAGTAAAATATTCTATGATTTTATATTCTAGAAAATTTAGAGCGCACTGTTATGATTTCTAGGGTTTGTTTTCGTAGAGCTAACCTTTCATCTGATATCCTTTGCAATCAGCCAAGTACATTCTTTAGCACGTTTATAGTGTGGTTCTGCTGATAACACATTCTCTCAGCTTTCATATTTGGGAAAGTGTTGTTTCACCCCTGTTTATAAAGGAGATTTTCCCTGGATATGAGTTGACAGGCCTTTCTCCTGCTTTAAAAAATGTCTTTCCATGGTCTTCTGGTCTCCACTGTATCTTCACAGAAGTCACGCGTTGTTCAAATGCTTCTCTGGTGTGTAACGTGTCTTTTTCTTCTGAGTCCTTTCAGGATCTCCTCTTAATCTTGGGATTTCAATACTTTGGCTATCATGAACTTGGATGTGATTCTTGTTATACTTGTTCTGCTTGGAGTTCACTGAACTTCTCAGGGCCGGACACAGGTGTTTGACATCAATCTGAGAAAATTTTGACTCCTTTTTTCAAAGGTTTTTACTCTTCTCTTTTCCTTCTTGTATTACAAGTATAATGACGTATCACAGGAGCTTGAGGTTCTGTTGGCTTTTCTTTAATTGTGTTTCTCTGGGCTTCGCTTTGGTTAATTCCTTTTCATCTCTCTGAGCTCACAGACTTCATCTTCCTTCTCCAACCTGTTAAGCCCATCAGCGCAATTTCATCTCAGTGTCATATTTTCCAGCTTTACAGTGATGTCCCATGTATACCCTATATATGCACAGCGTCTCCTATCATCGACATTGCCTACCAGACTGATAAATTTGTCACAACTGATACTTCTATCTACAGCGAAACATCATTACCACTCCAACTCCATCATTCACATCAGGGTTCATTCTTGGTGTTGTACAATATATGGGTCTGGACAAATGCATAACATGTATCCACCATTACAGTATCATACACAGATCACATGATACTAAAAATTCTCCTGCTCTATTCATCCCTGCCTCCCCCTGGCAACCACTGATCGTCCTAGTCTCCACAGTCTTGCCTTTTCCAGGATGTCGTAAAGCTGGAATCACACAACCACCTTTTTAGATTACTTCTTTCACTTAGCAGTATGCCCTTCAAGTTTCCTCCGTGTCTTTTTATGGATAGCTCATTTATTTTCAGCATTGAATATCATCCCATTGTCTGGATGTACCACAGCTTGCTTATACATTCACCTACTGACGGGCATTTTGGTTGCTTCCAAGTTTTGGCAATTATGAATAAGGCTGCTCTAAATATCTACGTGCACGCTTTGTGTGTAGACATAAGTTTTCAACTCTTTTGAGCAAATGCCAAGGAGTGTAATTGCTTTATCATATGGTAAGAGTATATTTAGTTTTGTAAGAAACCACCAATCTGTCTTCCTAAAGGCTGTCCTATTTTGCATTAAGACCCACAATGAATGAGAGAGAATTCCCACAGCTCCACATCTTCACAGGCTTTGGTGTTGATAGTGTTCTGGATTCTGGCGTAGTGATATCTTACTGTTGCTTTAATCTGCATTTCTCTATGACACATAATGTGAAGCATCATTTCATACGTCGATTTGCCATCTTTATATCTTCTTAGATGAGGCATCTGTTTAGTCTTTGACCCATATTTTACTTATTCATTTTTTAAAGACAGTCTCACAATGTTGCCTAGTCGGGAATGCAATTCACAGGTGCAATCCCACTACTGATCAGCATAGGAATCCTGACCTGCTCCATTTCTAACTTAAGCTGGTACCCCTCCCAGGAGGTCACTGGGTTGACACTGAACTTAGTGTGGACACCTGAGAGGCATAACTCAACAATCGAAGCTCCTGAACTCAAGTGATGCTCCCGCCTGAGCCTCCCGATTAGCTGAGCCTACAGGCGCACGCCATCTCACTTGGCTGACCCCTATATTTTAATCAGGTTGTTGTTATTGACTTCTAAGAGCTCCTTGTATATTTCAAATAAAAGTTATCATTTATGTCTTTTGCAAACATCCTCTCCCTGTGTGTGGCTTGTATTTTAATTACTTTAAGAGTCTCTGACATAGCAGAAAATGTTAATTTTATTCGAGTCCAGCTTATCAATTATTTCACACATTGCACCTTTGGTGTCATATCTAAAAAGCTATTACCAAACCCAAGTCACTTAGATTTTACCTTATCTTCTACGAATTCTATAGTTTTGCACTTTACATTTAGATCTGTCATCTATTTGACAGGCAGGAATACTTCACCACTATACTAATGAGGACAGTGGTTGTGTGATCTGTTTTAATTTTTTTGAAAGATGTAAGGCCTGTGTCTAGGTTTATGTTTTTCTTTGCATGTGGATGTCCAGTTGTTCCAGTACCATTTGTTAAAAATACTGTATTTGCTCCACTGTATTGCCTTTGTTCCTCTGTCAAAGTTTAGTTGACCATATTTTGTTACTGGGCTCTCTATTCTGTCCCATTGATCCTTTTGTTTGTTCTTTCACCAATATCACACTGTCTTGATTACTGTCGATTTATACTAAGTCTTGAAGTTGGATATTGTCAGTCTTCAACTTTGTTCTTCTAATACTGAAGTGGCTGTTCTGGGTCTTTTGTCTCTCCAAATAAACTTTTGAATCAGTTTGATGATATTAAAAACAAACAACAAAAACAAAAAACAAAAACAAAAAAAAACTTGTTGGGATTTTGGTTGGGACTGCATTGTAAGGAAAACATCTTGACAATATTCAGTGTACCTATCCATGAACATGGACTACCTGTCCATTTAGTTTTCCTGTGAATGAGTTTTGTAGTTTTCCTCATAAGGTCTTGAACATATTTTGTTAGATTTTATGCCTAAGTATTTCATTTTGGGGAGTGCTACTGGAAATGGTTATTATTATTTTTAGTAGAGATGGGGTTTTGCCATGTTGGCCAGGCTAGTCTCGAACTCTTGACCTCAAGTGATCCACCTGCCTTGGCCTCCCAAAGTGCTGGAATTACGAACATGAGCCAGTTTTTAATTTCAAATTCTACTTGTTCTTTGCTGGCAAACAGGACATTCAGTGAACTTTTGTATATTAAACTCAATTCTTTTGGATCTTCTACATAGGCAAACATGCCATTTATGAACTAAGTTTATCTTCCCAATGAATATATATTTTATTTTTCTTGTCATAATTGCATTAGCTAGTACTTCTAGTTCAATGTTGTAAAGAAGTGGTATGTTTTTCCTGATCCCTCTTTCTGGATCTTAGTGGGAAAGATTCTAGTTTCTCACAATTGGGTATGATGTTAACAATAGGTTTTTTTATCCATATTCTTTATCAAGTTGAGGAAGACCACCTCTGTTCCTAGTGTACTGGGAGCTTTTATTATGAGTGTTAGATTTTGTCAAATGCTTTTTTCTTTTTCTTAGCCTGTTAATGTGATGAATTATGTTAATTGGTTTTTCAATGTTAAACCGGCTTTGGATATGTGAAATTCCATGTGGTTTTGGTGCACATTTTTTTTTACATTGTTAGATTTAATTTACTAATATTTTATTGAAGATTATTGCATCTATGTTCATGAGAGATGTTCTGTAGTTTTCTTGTAATATTTTGTTATTAAAATGGTATTTGGTATTAAAATGATGCTGACTCCATAGAATGAGTTAAGAAGTATTTCTCAGCTTCTATGTTCTGAAAGAGATTGTAGATGATTGGTATAATTTCTTAGATGTTTGGTAGAATTCACCAGTGAACCCATCTGGGCCTGGCACTTCCTGTTTTGAAAAGTTATTAACCACTGATTCAATTTAACAGATATAGGCCTATACAGATCGTTTCTTCCTGTTCAAATTTTGGCAGATTCTGTCTTTAAAGAAATTGGTTCATTTCATCCACATTACCAAATTTGTGGCCATAGAGTTGTTCATAGTATTTATTATCCTTTTAATGTCCATAGGATCTGTAGTTATATCCCTTATTTCATTTCTGATATTGGTAATTTATCTGCTATATTTCTTTTTCTTGTTAGAGGCTTATAGATTTTCTCTCAAAGAACCAGCTTTTGGTTTCACTGATTTTCTCTACTGATTTTCTGTTTTCAATGTATTGATCTCTGCTCTTTGTCTTCTGCTTAAAATTTAATTTGATGTTCTTTTTCTAGTTTTTGAAGGTGGAAGCTTATTGATTTTAGATTTTTTAACATATGCATTTAAATCTAAAAATTTCCCTATAAACATTACTCTCATTGCATCTCACAAATTTTAACAAGTTTTCATTTTCATTTACTTCAAAATTTCAAAGAATTCAGATTTCTTCCTTGAACAATGTATTATTTACAAGTGTATTGTTTAATATCCTAATATATTTTCCAGTCATCTATTATTGATTTCTACTTTACTGTGGTTGAGAACATACTTGTTTGATTCCTATTCTTTTAAATTTGTTAAGGTGTGTTTTATGGACCAAAATGTGGTATATTTTGGTGAATGTTCTTCATTCTGCTGTTGTTGGAGGAAATAGTCTATAAACGTCAGTTATATACAGTTGACTGAGGATGTTGATTTCAATTTTGTCCTTACTGATTTTCTGGCTACTGAATTGGTCCATTTCTGATAAAGGGGTGTTAAAGTCTCCAACTGTAATAGTGGGTTATTTCTCCTTGAGGTTTATCAGTTTTTGCTTTGGCATTCTGATGCTTTGTTAGCAAAAATACATTTAAGGATTGTTACACTTTCTTGGAGAATTGACCCCTTTATTATGTAACAGTCATCTCTGGTAACTTTCCTTGATGTAAAAAGCCTACTCTGTCTGAAATTAATATCACCACTTCCATTTTTCAAAATTAGTGTTGGCCAGGTACAGTGGCTCATGCCTGTAATACCAGCACTTTAGGAGGCCGAGGCAGGATGACCACCTGAAGTCAGGAGTTCAAGACCAGCCTGGCCAACATGGTGAAACCCATCTGTACAAAAATAGAAAAAAAAAAATTACCTGGGCATGATGACAAACGCCTGTGATCCCAGCTACTCGGGACGCTGAGGCGGGAGAATCACTTGAACCTGGGAGGTGGAGGTTGCAGTGAGATGAGATCAGGCCATTGCACAAAAAAAAATTAGTGTTAACACTTCTATCTTTTTCCCTTTACTGTTGATTGATCCATATATATGTCTTTATATCTAAAGTGGATTTCTTATAGACAATATATAGTTGGGTACATTTGGACTGACATCGAAAGTAATGATATACAGTTGAATTAACATCTACCATATTTGTTACTATTTTCTTTTTGAGACGGAGTCTCGCTCTGTTGCCCAGGCTGGAGTGCAGTGGCCGGATCTCAGCTCACTATAAGCTCCACCTCCCGGGTTCCCGCCATTCTCCTGCCTCAGCCTCCCGAGTAGCTGGGACCACAGAGGCGCCCGTCACCTCGCCCGGCTAGTTTTTTGTATTTTTTAGTAGAGACGGGGTTTCACCGTGTTAGCCAGGATGGTCTCGATCTCCTGACCTTGTGATCCACCCGTCTCGGCCTCCCAAAGTGCTGGGATTACAGGCGTGAGCCACCGCGCCCGGCCTACTATTTTCTATTTGTTGCCCTTGTTCTTTGTTTTTGTCTTTCACTTTTTTTTTTTCTAGTGGTCTTAATTGAGCATTTTCTATGATTTTCTTTCCTTTCTTAGCATATCGGTTACTTTTTTTTTTTTTTTAAGTGGCTGCCTTGGAATTTGCAATATAAATTTACAAGTAACCCAAGTCCACTTTCCAATGACACTACACTGGTTTCTTGATATTGCGCAAGCACACTATAACAAAATCCTAATTCCTAATTGCTCTCTCCCATCCCTTGTGTATCACTGCTGTCATTCATTTCACTTATATTTAAGTGTGTGTATATGACATATACATAAGCATATAATCAAATATACTGTCGTTATTATGAATGAACTGTTATGTTAGATCTATCAAGAAAAATGAAAGTTTTTCTTCTACCTTCACTGTTTCTTCTTTGATGCCTTCTGGTTTTCTGTTTATTTTTTAAACAGACAAGGTCTTGCTCTGTTGCCCAGGCTGGAGTGGAGTAGCATCATTATAGCTCACTGCAGCCTTGAATGGGATTCCTAGACTCAAGTGACCCGTCTCAGCCTCTCAAAGTAGTTGGCACTATAGGTGTCGGCCACCAGGTTTTGTTTTTTTTTTTTGTTTTTTTGTTTTTTTTTTTTTTAAATGAGACAGAGTCTCACTACGTTGCCCAGGCTGGTCTCAACTAATGGCCTCCAGCAGTTCTCCCATCTTGGCCTCCCCGAGTGTGAGCCCCTGTAAACAGACTGTGCTCTTCCTTTCTTTATGCACAGCTGAGTTACTGACCTCTACTATTTTCTCTAAAGAACTTTGAACATTTTTTGCAAGGCAGGTCTACCGGCAACAAATTTTGCAATTTTTGTCTGAGAAGGTCTTTACTTTTCCTTCACTTTTAAAAGATAATTTCACAGAGTATAGACTTCTAGGTTAATGGAATTTTTTTCCTCTCAATAGTTTAAATATTTCACTCCACTTCTTGCTTTCATGGTTTTTGAGGGGAAGTTGAATATAATTCTTATCTTTGATCCTCCATAGGGAAGGAGAGTACTCTGGTTTGTTGTTTTTTAATCTTTGATTCACCATAGTTTGAAAATTATATGCCCAAGTATAGTTTATTTTTGTTTTGTTTTTGTCATTGTTGTTTTTACATTTATCCTTCTTGGTGTTTCTTGAGCTTCCTGGATCTATGGTTTGGTGTCTGAGATTAATGTGAGGAAATTCAGCTATTACTGTTACAAATACTTCTTCTGTTCCTTTATGCATATTTTATGCCTCTGTAGACGTCCCATAGTGCTTGGATACTCTGTTCTTTTTTGCTTTTCAGTTCTGGAGGTTGGAATTGGTTATTTCCTTTCCCCCAGGTCAGAAGGCTCTGATAAAATCCCACCAGGTTAGTCCCTAGTTAACTAGCTTCTCTGGAAGGTAGACCTAGTTGAGTACACCTGCATATTTAAAAATGATTCCTATTCTCTTTCCCCTGTAGTAAGTATGAGGGGATTTTTCTCTGATGTTTACTTCGAGAACCTGGTTGAGCTTCTGATGGTACAACTCACAAAAGCATGAGACCCATATGCACAGGCCTCCTGGAGGTTTTTTTTTTTTTTTTTTTGAGATGGAGTCTTGCTCTGTCGCCCAGGCTGGAGTGCAGTGGCCGGATCTCAGCTCACTGCAAGCTCCGCCTCCCGGGTTTACGCCATTCTCCTGCCTCAGCCTCCCGATCCTGGAGGTTTTAACTCTCAGACGTGGCCACACCTCACTGCAGCAATTTGTCAATTCCAGTTCAGGGTTTCCAATCCCAGCGTGCGTTCCTTGGAGCATTGAGCTCCAGTGTATGGTGATTCTCCGCTTTACCTGTCCAGCCAATCTGGGGAGAGTGGCTTGCCTGTGACCTCACGTCTCTTGCAGGTTTAAGAGGAACTGCCGATTTTTCAGTTTGCTCAGCTTTTTACCTGTGAGGAGGGAGTGACAATTCTCAAGATTATCGTGTACGGAACCTGAAATTCCCCAACTCCATTAGAGTAAAAAGTGTCTTCCCTTCCTCTGGCTCAAGAATTAAAATATTTTCGTTCTTTGACACATTTTAATTTGATTCCCTAAATATTTATAATTGTAGATTTAAAAACTCGGTCTTCTGCTGTATCAGACATCTAGACTGGCACTTTCCAACAGAATTATGAGAGTCCTGTTATAGAACTTTAAATCTTCCTTGTAGCCTCATATAAATATATAAACAGGTACAATTAATTTTACTAGTATATTTTTAACTCAAAATGCTCATACTATACTTTAAATAAGAAACACAAATAGGCCAGGTGCGGTGGCTCACATCTGTAATCCCAGCACTTTGGGAGGCCGAGGCGGGCGGATCACGAGGTCAGGAGATCGAGCCCATCCTGGCTAACACGGAGAAACCCCGTCTCTACTAAAAATACACAAAATTAGCCGGGCGTGGTGGCGGCGCCTGTGGTCCCAGCTATTCGGGAGGCTGAGGCAGGGGAATGGCGTGAACCCGGGGGGCGGAGCTTGCAGTGAGCTGAGATGGCGCCACTCACTCCAGCCTGGGACACAAAGCGAGACTCTGTCTCAAAAAACAAAATAAATAAATAAATACAAATAAAATATTTTCTATTTTTTATATTAACTGGCATGTCTCTCACGTAGCAAATCCACAGCCGCCGCATGTGGTGAGTGAGAGACCATCCTGCATGTGTGTGCACTTTTCACTGCCTTTTTCTTGACCACAGATTCTACCTCCCGTTTCTGTGTATGCAGTGATTATTTGCTGAATATTACACATTGTGGGTAACATGTTGAGCACGCTCAGGATCCCTAACCTTCCTCTGAAGCTTTCCAGCTCTTGTTTTAGCAGGTAGCACAGGCACTGCTGGGTCATTGTGACATGGGCAGGCTTGGATTGATTCGCTGCTGGTGTGGATCTGTGGAGAGCTCCAATCCTGCACCCACTCCGATCTCTGCCTCCTGGACGTGGTAGGGTGACATGCTCCGCCCACACCTGAGCCCTCTCCAAGCTCTGCCTCCTGGACGTGGTAGGGTGGCCATGCTCTGCCCACACCTGAGCTCTGTCTGATCTCCGCCTTCTGGACGTCGTAGGATGATATGCTCGGCCCACACCTGAGCTCTGTCTGATCTCCGCCTTCTGGACGTGGTAGGGTGGCCATGCTCCGCCCACACCTGAGCTCTCGGTGCCACGGTCTGCAGGTGTTCTCCAGGCAGAGAGCAAGTGTACTGTGGGTGCGTCTCATTCATTCTCCGGCCCTCAGGTTCTGGATAGCACAGCTGTGCTCAGACTAAAAACAGCCATCTCATTCGCTTTGTGCAGTTTTACAGTTGTTTACGGCAGATGTGTGATTTGGGTCCCTGTTCTCTCATTATGGCTAGAAGAAGTTTTGGCAAATTATTCTTATATCTTTACATTTGAAAACTAAAGGAAAGCTTCACCCATAGAATATTAGCGGTGGGACAATCCTAATGAGAGTTTCTCCAGAAACTATGATCCAGGTCAGCAGCCAGTCATTTCATTGAAGATAAACTTCAAGAACATTCTCTGAAGCGCAATGACACTGAGTAAGATCTAACCACTGTTACCAACAACCAAGAAAAATAGGTAAGAAAATGCAGCTAAGACTTTGTTCAAGGAAATATGGTAATAAACATGCAAACTACCACTAAGCACAAAATAGGCTGGGAGTAAAAAATTTTTATGATATTGACATTTATGATTGTACAAAACTGCCCCATGTGATATCACGAGGACTCCTGATGAAAATTTACAAACGATGCTTTATGGTTTATATGAAAATGCTAGTCAAATAAATCCAAATATTTCACAAAAATAACATTTCAAATAATTTTCTTTTATATTTTGCAGACATCTGTACAATGAGGTTATTCATCACGCATGACCCAGTAACATTTCTCAGCAGTTGGATTCAATATGAGAAATAAGCAAATAACAGCACTGCTTCTTCCATTTCAAAGTCATCATTTCTCTTATAAAAAGTGGTCAAGAAAAATGCCTGTTGCCTTAAATACTAGTTAGTGCCAAAAATGTGGTTTAAAATATTTCAAGTGGGTTATCCTCTTAACGTCCATGTTGTTAGTTACACAAATAACACGTACAATTTTTTACCACATTATAAGTTTTGGCAAATTATAACCATAAACTGAACAAACAGGATTAAGCATATTATTTTTTGAGATAGGGTCTTGCTCTGTTGCCCAGGCTGGAGTGCAGTGGCACGATCATGGCTCACTGCAGCCTCAACCTCCCTGGGCCCAAGTGATCCTCCCAGCCCAGCCTCCTGAGCAGCTGGGACCACAGGCACACACCACCATGCCTGGCTGATTTCTGTATTTTCTGTAGGGATGGGGTTTGGAATGTTGCCCAGGCTAGTCTCAAACACCAGGACTCAAGCAATCTGCCTGCCTTGGCTTCCCAAAGTGCTGAGGTTAGAGGCATGAGCCACCACGCCTGGCCTAATCATTTTTAAAGAGTCTCTATTTATTATCATTTTTTCTAATTGAGATGGGAGTCTTGCTCTGTTGCCCCGGCTGGAGTGCAGTGGTGCCATCTCAGCTGATAGCAACCTCTGCCTCCTGGGCTCAAGTGATTCTCCCACCTCAGCCTCCCAAGTAGCTGGGACTACAGGTGTACACCACCAGGCCCAGCTAGTTTTTTGTACTTTTGGTGGAGACAAAATGTACAAAAGGCATTTCTGTACATTTTGCCATATTTTCCAGGCTGGCCTTGAACCCTTGGGCTCAAGCCATACACCTGCCCTGGACTCCCAAAGTGCTGGAGTTATAGGCATGAGCTACCCTGCTCAGCCCTTAATTATGTGCTGTGGCTTAATATTAAAATAAAGAAAGGGAGGAGTCCAAGGGAGCACATTGGCAGAAAGGACTCCTTTACCAACAACCTTGCTAGCACGGTGTTCACTCCCTTGCCCGCTGGCACTGCGTTCTTTAGATGAAGAACACTTTATGTGTAAATGAAAAACAAGAACAACATAGGAACACCCTGTCTCTACAAACACTTAAAACTTAGCTGGGTGTGGTGGTGAGCATCTGTGGTCCCAGTTGCTTGAGGCTGAAGTGGGAGGACCACTGGAGCCCAGGTTGTCACAGCTGCAGTGAGCCAAAAGCTGTGATCACAATGAATTCCAACCTTGGTGACAGAGCAAGACCTTGTCTCAAAACAAAAAGCAACGAAAACCCAAAATGATGCACTCTTTAAGTTCTGTCCTATAAATTTCAGTACTTTCATTTGTAAAGGTACATAAAGGTGAGACTCAGGAGCTGCTTGGAATAACGTGGGCATACGCTTGACCTCAGCTCTGATCTGAAGACCGTCCTTCTGTCTCACTGCTTGCCAAGACTAAGCTAAACTTCAGAAGTAAAAATACTCCCCAAAATGTTGTACATTTTCAACTATTCGTATTGTACCTTAAGTTACTTTGGTATTGGAGGAAAAACACGGTGTCATTTAAAGTGACATGTAGCTTCAACGTGGGATGTAAGGTGATTCAGGTCCTTTGAGAAGACAAGCGTGCAACAACGACACGAATAATGTTGGAATCGAAATCACAGAAACTAAACACCAAATAGCATAGGTTCAATCCGTGTCTCTAACAAGTATCTGGATAACTAAACTTTCTGCTTTACTTGGGTGTGAAGATCATGAAATGTAGTTTATAATTATTTGGGCAGAGAAAAGAGAGAATTTGGGTAGTTATGTAAAATTCAAGATTAAATAAAACCAGTATTATATAGCAGAAATATAAATTGGCTATTACCTTCAGTAATTTAGATCAGGGGTTGGCAGGTCCGTGCACCAAATCTGGTCCACTGTTCTTGTAAATAAGGTTTTATTGGTACACAGCCATACGCACTTGCTATCACCCATGGCTGAGGGCAGAGTTGAGTCGTTGTGAGAGACCTTATGGCCTTCAGGAACTAAAATACTAGCTGGCACCTTGCAGGCAAAGTTTATGACCTGATTCGGGTAGCTGCCTAAAGTGTCCAATTCGCTTGTTCTAAAACAATCCAACAATATAGCACACTTATCTGAAGATTTGAGACCACACATGCACCAGCCTAATAAGAAAAGTCCAATTCCACCCAGAGGGCTACAACAAACTCTTCCCTTTTCCCTACAAGGAATTAAATGAATAAAACTGTGTGAGATTTTACTGGTATGTATCACATGTATGAGTCTTGATGAAAAGTTAAAAATGTGTATTTATACAGATACATAGTGATGTTACTTTTCCTTCCACGTTTAACTCATATACTGTTTTTGGACTTCTGGTTCATAAAATCTGCATCTCTGCACCATTATTTTGAAGGCAAAAACCCGAATGCTGAGCCAGTGGTCAATTCTGAGGTGCCCAGCATGTTCAGGAGGCAGCGTCGGGGAGCCTGTCCCTTACCTGGAGGGGTGTAGGCGTCCATGGAGGTCTGCACGACCAGGGACCTGCGTTTGGAAGGCATAGGCACCGCCATCTTCCGCTCTTTGTGTTTGGCCAGAGCCGCCTGGACAGCTTCCGTGTGGACATCTGAAACGGAGAGAGCTCAGTCACTCAGTGCTCAGCTGAGGTCCCAGAGGCCAAGCTGCACTTTCCTCTCTGTCCCCGCAGCACGGTTCATCCACCTTCTGAAACTCACCAACAGATGGGTGGGCGAGGAAAGAAAATCAGTGTTTACAATTCCAGTAAAGACATTAAAATTTATTCACAGACTTTTAATTATTCATTTTATTACTGCAGAACCCATATCCACAAGCAAACACTGGCTGTAAACTGCACTGAGATTTTTCTTTTTAGGGTGAATGCACCTTGATCTTTGGAGATTCTTTGTAGGTCACACATTTGTGCCTCCAAATCCTTTCGCTGTACTGCTGAGGCGTGTGCACACCTCGCACCCCAACTCACACAGCCACAGTCGCAGCTCAGCTCAACACCAGCCATGGGCCAGGACTGTGTTGGCTATGAATATGGTTTGACTGTGTCCCCACCCAAATCTCAACTTGAATTGTACGTCCCAAATTCCCCATGTGTTGTGGGAGGGACCTAGGGAGAAAGAGTTGAATCACTGGGGCCCGGCTTTCCTGTGCTATTCTCATGATAGTGAATAAGTCTCCTATAGATCTGATGGTTTATCAGGGGTTTCTGCTTTTGCTTCTACCTTGTTTTCTCTTGCTGCTGACATGTAAGAAGAAGTGTCTTTCGCCTCCCGCCATGATTCTGAGGCCTCCCCAGCCATGTGGAACTGCAAGGCCAACTAAATCTTTTTCTTCCCAGTCTCGGGTATGTCTTTATCAGCAGTGTGAAAATGGACTAACACAACCATTAACACATTTGTGGCTATTAACCCATTACATTAATTCCACACATTCACCGAATGCCTCTTCTGTAAGTCCCTACAGGCTGGGGACGCAGTGGTGATAAGGCAGTCTCATGGCATCTTACACAGGCCACTTCCTAATGGATGAGACAGGTGATAGATGGGCTAGAGAATTAAAGCAGAGACAGAGGCAGCGGCAACTCCAAACTGTGAAGCCAGGGAAGAACCCTCTTAACACAAAATCAGAACAACAGGAATGAACCATACCCGCTGTCAAGACGAGAATCTTTGAGACACAGGCAAAAACCCGCTCAAAGGCCCTACACTGTGAGTGAGAACGGTGTTAGCAGAATTAAAACCACCACCACCAAAAATGGCCAACGTGAGTGAAGACGGGTTGGGGGAGAGGGTCCCCAGGATGGGGCAGTTTTCTCTGAAGCTGCGAGAATGATCCCACTGAAAGGGAATTGGACGTGGCTTTCTGGCTTAAACCCCCCACACGCTGCCCCCTGAGACAGGACCCAGACCCTCAGCATCACGCCCACAAGCAGCTCATCGCACTGCTTGGTCTTGGTCAGCCTTTGTGCACACTTCTCTCCCTAACTAGATAAAGAGCCTGGTCATCTGGCCACTATTTCTAATTCCCAGGTCAAAAGCCACTATGTGACTGACTTTGCTCATGGCCAAAAACTGAAGGGATCAATGAGGTGACAGTCCACTCACTTCCACAAATCGCTTTTTGTTTTGCATCTTCTCCATTTTAAACTTTCTGGATGTAATTTCAAATACACAGAAAATCTGCAAGACCAGCGTAGCGAATTCCCACATAACTTACCAGGCTCAACTTAGGCCCATCTGCTCCTATCTTACATCACTGCTTTCCCCGCTCCTCCATGAATTTTCTAAGTCAAATGAAAATAAATTTCAGATACTATATCCTTCCATACCTAAATGTTTCAATGTATTTCCTCAACACAAGGATATGCTCTCAGACTCATTTTCCTCAAAATCAGGAAATTAAACTGTCATATACAAAGTTCACTTTCAAATGGTGTCAACTGTCTCCATAATTTTCTTACTTTTTCTTCCTATTTTACGATCCAATCCAGGATCATGAATTGTCATGTGATTTTTACCCTCCTAGAATCCAAGTTTCTCAGCTTTTGTGTTTCTTGAAATTGAAAACGTTAAAGAATACAGGTCAGTTATTGTACAGCTTGTCCTTTATTTTGGTATCCTCCGGACTAGACTCAAGAGTATGGATTTTAGCAGGGACACCGCAGAAGTCTGTCCTATGTGACAATGTTAACATCAGCAACTCAGTGAAGGTGGTGCTTAAGTTCCTCCAAAGCAAAGATGCTACTTCTCGGGTCACAATTAAGATTTGGGAGGAGAGACCATGACACTATGTGCATATTCTGTTTTCCATCAATTCTTCACTACTAGTTTTAGCATCCACTGATTTCCTGTCATTCCTTCTAAATCATTAGATCTTCCATATTCACGTAAAATTATTTTGTCTTTCATCATTCATTTACATATGTCAAAATGTACTCATGCAGTCTGGCTTGGTGGGCTATAATTCGTAGTTATAATGGTTTGTTTTGTTGCTCAACTGGTTCCAGATGTGACACCGGATTCCCCAGCCCCTGGACCAGGGCTCCTTCTTGTGAAGAACAGTGTTTGGAAGCTAAGACTGGGCACCGGGTGCTGCTGGGCATTGCCGGCAAGCAGAACACACAGCATGCGTGTACACGCATGTACACCCACACCCATCCACAGGCACTTCTGTCCCTGTCTACATCTGTCGGAAGCCACCAGCTCATACTGGTACCTCCTGCTGCAACCCAATCCCACATGATCCATTCCAGTCTTTGGCCTTTTCTTATTTCTACCTCTCTTGCCAAGAAAGAAACCTGGCTCCTGTAACCCTCAATATATTCACTACTTTATTAAGCTTATTTGCTTAAGCCTGGAGATACAGAAATGCTTTCAGAACTGCTCTCTAATACCACTGTGAAAAATCTATCAAGTAGAGTTCAGTATTCATTTGTAATTCTTTTTTCATTTTTCTTTTTGGAAGGGAGGGAGTACAAAGTATACACAGTGAAATGTTCAGATCTTAAGTACACTTGGTGCATTTCGATAAATGGAAATCTATTACCCTAATCAAACCTTTTGCCTCAAAGTTCCCACACATCCCCTCCCAGTCAATCCTGGCCCTCACGAGACAGCCACTGTTCATTCTCGAGGAGTGTTCTTGGCGCTCTTCCGTCACCCGTGACTCGCATAGATTCTCCATCGTCACATGGACTCCACGGCATGGTGTTCACTCTCTGCTCAATTCAAGGCTACTGGAACTCATCCCCGTTGCCTGTTTTGGTTTCAGTATTTTGTACGTTTTTCCCGATGGGAACTAGGACAATGTATGAATATATCAGAATTTGCTCATGTTTCTCCAGATGAGAGAGATTTATGTTGTTCCCAGTTTTTGGCTATGACAATTTACTCTGGAGATAATTCTTTTACAAGGACACACATTTTCATCTCTCCTTGTGAACGTCTACAGCATACCTGCTGGGCCATATGGTAAGTGTACACATTTTAAAGAAACTGCCACACGGTTTGCTAAAGTGGCTGTGCCATTTTAAGTTTCCATCAGTCTGAGATTCAGCCTGTCATATCTTCACCAGCACCTGCTACTGTCCTCCCTCTCCACTCTTGTGAAGGGGAACCTCGTGGGTGTAAGTTGTACTTACCCAATGACTCCCTGGTGAGCACCTCTCACGGGCCACTGGGCATCTGTATACATCTGTTGTGAAGAGTCCATCTTGCATGCTTGCAAAATTCACACCATTTGTTTGTACATTTCCTAAGATGTTCTAAATAAGGCCCTGTGTCTTCTGTACATCAAGCATCTCCCTGCTTCCAAGTCTTTATGCCTTTTAGTTCTCCCGACTCACTTCATGGACGAGGGCCCCAGTGTGCACCATGCGAACCTGAACCACGGAGAGTGGCCACGCTCCCGACACCCCTGACTGTGGGCAGAGCTCCCCGGCTGCCACCACTGAGGAGGGGGTCAGCTCTTGTTTTTCAGGAATGGCCTTTATCAAACGGAGAAAGTTCCCTTCTGTTGCTGATGTGACAGGAAATTCGTATAAGGACTATTAAATTTCAACAGATGTTTTCCAGTGTCTACCGAGAGGATAAAATGGGTTTTCTGCTTTATTTTTGTTAATGTGGTGAATTACATTGATTTTTGAATGATGAGCCAAGTGTGCACTGCAAAACTACACATCATGAGAACAAACTCTAAGTGGTCATGGTATTCTTCTCCCTTTTACATATTTCTGGATTTGATTTAGTAAGAATTTGTTAAAAGCTTCAGCATCTGTATGTCAACAAGAGTGAAAGGTGTGAGATTTTGCTTCGCATGCAAACTAACAAAGGGAGCCAGCACCAGCCCAATGCACTGACGGAGCCGGGACATTTCCGGGCCAGAAACAAAGGGCTTGTCACGCACAGTGGGGCGGCAGGATCCACTCATCCCAGTGATACTCAGGATCACACAGTGGGGCAGCAGGACCCACTCACCCCGACGATACTCAGGATCACACACAGTGGGGCAGCAGGATCCACTCACCCCGACGATACTCAGGATCACACAGTGGTCAGGTAAAGAACTGCTTACATTTTTCTCTTCTGAGAAAATTTGTTTTTAGCAGCCATGGCTCTCAAGGCACTCACTTGCACATTATACATAATACTGCTTGTGGCCAAAGTCACGGTACCTTCCTACTCTTAAATAATTTACCAAGAGTTCTGAAAGGCAAGTATTTTCAAGAGAAAAGTGGTATGTGGCTTACCCTAGGCTAAGGAGTGACTTAGCCGGACAATTCTTGTGAAATATGCGATTTTTCTAATTAGAGAATCTGAGAACAAGGTATCAGTGTGAGTCTGTTATCTCCACGAGGGAGTGAAATGGGTGCTGAGAAATTGAGGGAGCCTCAGAACAGGAATCTCACAACCTCAAATGGGGAATCCAGCAAATGGGAAAGCAGTCGCTCGGATTCACGGACGTTTCGGAAAGATTCACGTCCACTCCGTGCTGCGTTTGAGCGACTTTTCTTGTTGTGATGTGGACCCGATAGAATGGAGGTCCCACGTAGACATTCGGCATTTGTGAGGGTCTGGCACCATGACTCACTGCTACAGATTTAACATGTTTATGCATAAATTACAATGGCTCAACTCTATAAAAACTGATAGCAGTTATGGATCAATTCCCTCATTTCTCACTTGGGCCACACTTCCTGTTTCTGCAAGAACATATCGGTTGGCTAGAAGACACGATGTTGACATTGAAAAGAAAAAGGACCTTGTATAAAAATGATGCAGAGAATTCTTCTCAAAGGCCACTGGGACACACTGTGTTGGTGACCAGCTGTCTACCAGTGGCAGCGAGAGAGACAGAGCTCCACGCGCGAGCAGCCACAGCTCCCGTGACCCACACCAAGACCCCCAGGGTGACGACAGGCCAACCAGCAGCCTTGGAACGTATACTTCCTTCCCGAAATAGCTTCCCGAGAGACAACAAACAGAGATAATTGCAGGCATTTCTATGACTGGTCTGGAACAAAGAAACCATTCACCTCCAACAAGGAACACATCTTTTTTCAACTGAGGCAAATGAAAAGATTAAGGAAACAGCACAAAAGCCGGTGGTTCTGTAACCTATGCACACACGGGTATGTACACGTATGTTATACACACACGGATATGTACACATATGTATGTGCACACATCTATGTATATGTCCGCATGTGGGGGTATAAAATATACTGTCTATGCCTCAATAACGGCATCTCCTAGATTCAGCCTGCAACCTCCTCAGGGCCAGGGTGGGAGCCTGGAAGCCCATCTCCGCAGCACCCTGGGCTCCCCAGCCCCTGCCTGTGGGAGGTGACTGGTGAAGCAAGAAACCCTCCCAGTCCTGTTCTCTCTACACCACATCCAGAACAGACGTACACCCAGTGTAGAAAGCTCCCAAGCCCTGAACGGATCATTCGATTCTAATTCAGACTGACCTAATCTCTGCAGTGCAGTCCTACAAACAGATTTTCAAAAAGTTACCAAACCACTACCTCAAACCTCATGCTTTCTCTGCTTCGAAAGAGGGCATGGGACTGGCCACCATACGGCCACCAGAACACACACAGGGTGTTATCCTATTGCCCTTCAGTGCCCAGAAGAATCATGTGGTCTCTCATGCTAAAAACAAAACCGCAACCACCGCAATCCAGCTTTTCAAGTTGCAGGGAGTTTTACAGCCTGTATGTCGTCTTCCTTTTTGCCCCAAACTGGATATTCTTTTCACTTTCTCCTTATTTCCTGAATATAATTTGATCAATACAATTAAAGTGCTTGTGTTAGAAGCAACTTTACTTAAAAAGTATTGAAAGAACTACATCAAAATATTAAGAGTAGTCATTTCAGAACAACAAGAGAACAATATACCGTTTTTTGTTCATTCTTTTCAACATTTGCAAAGTTTTTTGCCTTCAGTGTAGTCACTTTTGCAATCAGAGGTTACAGTGCTTGATGGAATGAGGCCATGAAACACACACACCACCCAGTTTCTAACACAGAGCAATCGTTTGGGGAAGGATGGAGACACAGGAAAGGTTCATCTTAAAGTAACACAGGTGCTTTTTTCATAAAAGCAAAAGACATTTTTAAAAGTGTTTGCACCATACACAAGTCTGCTAAATTTGGTCAAAAAACTGAGAGAAAACAGTAACAGAAGAACACTTTAGCCCACAAGGAGACCAGCACACCCAGCTCGAGGCCACTCCAGACGAGGACGGAGAGTGGTTTCCTCACAGCTGACCCACAGGATGGGGTAACACGAGCAGGAGGGAAACACAGGGACCACAAAGACGTCAGACTGTGGGCTGCACGGCAAGAGACAGCAACACAAACTAGCAGAGTAATTAAAAACTATTGTAAAAAGATGTCTACATTCTATTTTAACCTGAAATCAGTGGCACGGTGACACTTCAACACATCTATAAACAGCACCCCTGTAGATTCCGTCAGACTCTACACTGAACAATGTTAAGACGAGTAACAACAATAGGATAGCCTCCCCATTGTGTGATGGGGTCTTCTCAGTGCAGACCCTTAGAGCGTGCTGACCCATCATCAAAACACAGCGAACACGTGGAGAAAGCACAACCTGTCCAGGTGTGAAGATCGGCTTCTGAAGCATGCAGTGTAATTATGGCTGAAAGCATTTCCTGCGATGCTGAGTGAAGTGTTTGAGTCAGAATCTACCTCTGTGTGTTAAGTTGTTGCTGTATTTAATAATTTCCATCCAACTCAAAATAGCCAAGGCAGAAAGCAGCATCCAACCACAAACACCTAAAATACCGATTAAATGGACAGCACTTTGTGGAAAGACCTTTCCCAGCGTGACACCTAGAGGGGACAAGGAGGCAACCCATGCCACGATGGCCCCCCGGTTCCTCTCGCTGCTCCTCCTGCATCCTCAGCACAGCCGGGTGCTTTGCTAGTGCCCTGCTGCAGAGAAAACACCCCACGCAGCTACTGGGGAGGTCTTCTCTTACGACCTCCAGCTTAAAAGGCGGCATGTCCACTGGCCAGGTGGCCCAAATCCCACAGGTGAGGGGAGAGATCTGACCACAGGGTGCAGGATGGACCCATCTCCCATGAGAGCCAACGCCAGCGGGTCACAGGGAGTCCTGGCCAGTCTGAGGCCTGGGTGCGAGGAAGGGGGCAGTGTTGGATGAACACACAGTGCTGCAAAGGGTATGAGCTGAGAACAAAGACGTTTACAAAGCTCTGCATAAAACCCAGATCATTCTGAGAAGAGCTCATAAGATGAAGAACTTTTAGGAAAATAAAACATGGGTAAACAGATTGCTACAAAACAAATATTCCCTTGAAAACACAACATCCTTTTCACAAAATGAGCCGACAGATGAAATCCAGCACCTGTGCAGCATCAGAAATCCATGAAAGCATCTGATCAAGTGTCCTCCAAAGCCTTAATTACAAATGCCCTGAATACAATTTTACCCAGCCATGTCAACGAGACACCAGATGAGAGGCCATGAACTGGAAACCATGAGAAACAAACATCCCGGGTAAAGGTACCAGGCAGGATTACAGAGGAGTCAACAGATATATGCGCGGAAGTCACGAGAGTAACAAGATTCACCGGTCATGCTGGACACACAGTATCATGGACTCCAGCAAATGCCTGAAATGCAAATACTTAAAAAGACAGGAGAAAATCATCTGGAAACTCAGCAGTGAGGACAGAGGGCAGTGACTTTTTAGTATTTCTAAATATCTTTGAGGATGAGCACCGAAAGTGGTCAAGGATATTTCCACCTACGGAGAGGCCAGGAAGTAACCGGTATACATGTGCCATGGTGGTTTGCTGCACTCATCAACCTGTCATCTACATTAGGCATTTCTCCTAATGCTATCCCTCCTCTAGTGCCCCAGTCCCCAAAAGGCCCCTGTGCATGATGTTCCCCTGTGTCCATATGTTCTCATTGTTCAACTCCCATTTATGAGTGCAAACATGTGGTGTTTGGTTTTCCGTTCTTGTGTTAGTTGGCTGAGAATGATGGCTTCCAGCTTCATCCATGTCCCTGAAAAGGACATGAACTCACCCATTTTTATGGCTGCATAGTATTCTATGGTGTATATATGCCATATTTTCTTTATCCAGTCTATCATTGATGGGCATTTGGGTTGGTTCCAAGTCTTTGCTATTGTGAACAGTGCTGCAATAAATATACATGTGCATGTATCTTTATAGTAGCATGATTTATGATCCTTTGGGTATATACCCAGTAATGGGATTGCTGGGTCAAATGGTATTTCTGGTTCTAGATCCTTGAGGAATTGCCACACTGTCTTCCATAATGGTTGAACTAGTTTACAGTCCCACCAATGGTGTTTCTCCACATCCTCTCCAGTATGTTGTTTCCTGACTTTTTAGTGATCACCATTCCAACTGGCATGAGATGCTATCTCATTGTGGTTTTAATTTGCATTTCTCTTAATGACTAGTGATGAGCTTTTTTTCATATGTTTATTGGTCGCATGTCTTCTTTTGAGAAGTGGCTGTTCATATCCTTCATCAACTTCTTGATGGGGTTGTTTCCTTCTTGTAAATGTGTTTAAGTTCTTTATAGATTCTGGATATTAGCCCTTTGTCAGATGGATGGATTGCAAAAATTTTTTCCCATTTTGTAGGTTGCCTATTAACTCTGATGGTAGTTTCCTTTGCCGTGCAGAAGCGCTTTAGTTTAGACCCCATTTGTCAATTTTGGCTTTTGCTGCCATTGCTTTTGGTGTTTTAGTCATGAAGTCTTTGGCCACGCCTTTGTCCTGAATGGTATTGCCTAGGTTTTCTTCTAGGGTTTTCATGGTTTTAGGTCTTATGTTTAAGTCTTTAATCCAAGTTGAGTTAATTTTTGTATAAGGTGTACGGAAGGCGTCAAGTTTCAGTTTCTGCATATGGCTGGCCTGTTTTCCCAACACCATTTATTAAATAGGGAATCCTTTCCCCATTGTTTTTGTCAGCTTTGTCAAAGATCAGATGGTTGTAGATGTGTGGTGTTATTTCTGAGGCGTCTCTTCTCTTCCATTGGTCTATATATCTGTTTTGGTACCAGTACCAAAGCATTTTGCATTTCAGTACCATGCTGTTTTGGTTACTGTAGCCTTGTAGTATACTTTGAAGTCAGGTAGCATGACGCCTCCAGCTTTGTTCTTTTTGCTTAGGATTGTCTTGGCTATGCGGGCTTTTTTTTGGATCCATATGAAATTTAAAGTAGTTTTTTCTAATTCTGTGAAGAAAATCAATGGTAGCTTGATGGGGATAGCATTCAATCTATAAATTACTTTGGGCAATATGGCCATTTTCATATTGATTCTTCCTATCCATGAGCATGGAATGTTTTTTCATTTGTTTACATCCTCTCATTTCCTCGAGCAGTGGTTTTGTAGTTCTCCTTAAAGAAGTCTTTCACATCTCTTGTAAGTTGGATTCCTAGGTATTTTATTCTTTGAAGCAATTGTGAATGGGAGTTCACTCATGATTTGGCTCTCTGTTGTTGGTGTATAGGAATGCTTATGATTTTTGCACATTGATTTTGTATCCTGAGACTTCGCTGAAGTTGCTTATCAGCTTAAGGAGATTTTAGGCTGAGATGATGGGGTTTTCTAAATATAGAATCATGTCATCTCTAAACAAACAATTTGACTTCCTCTCTTCCTATTTGAATACCCTTTCTTTCTCTTGCCTGACTACCATGGCCAGAATTTCCAATACTACATTGAATAGAAGTGGTGAGAGAGGGCATCCTTGTAACAGTTTTCAAAGGGAATGCTTCCAGTTTTTGCCCATTCAGTATGATATCGGACATCAAGGTCACCCTGATTTCCTCTCATGTTCCTCCTTGTTAACCCAACATTCAGGTCTTACCGCTATTAACTTGTGAGCATTTCTCAAATCTGATACTTTTTTTTTTTTTTTTTTTGAGACACAGTCTCACTCTGTCACCCAGGCTAGAGTGTAGTAGTGTGATCTCGGGTCACTGCAACCTCCACCTCCTGGGTTCAAGAGATTCTCCTGCCTCAGCCTCTGGAGTAGCTGGAATTACAGGCATGAGCCACCACACGCCCGGCTAATTTTGTATTTTTCGTAGACATGAGGTTTCGCCATGTTGGCCAGACTGGTCTCAAACTCCTGACCTCAGGTGATCAACCTGCCTCGGTCTCCAAAAGTGCTGGGATTACAGTCATGAGCCACAGCGCCCAGCCCCAACAGATATCTCTTAAGTACACATCAGTTTCAGGCATTCTGGGTTGTTTAGACTCCCCCACTTTCAAGCCCAGGCTCCATGCTGCTGCTAACGTGATCTTCAAACCCTGACTGGCCCTCACTGGCCCTTTGCCTAAAATCTTCAAGTGGTTCCCCATCATCTTCAGGACGAAGTCCAAACTCCCAAGCATGATGCTCAAGATGCTATAACCGGCCCCTCCTACCTGACTTCTTGCCCTTTCCCAAATGTGTCATGCTCCCTCATCTTCCTTCAAAATATAGAAGCCAGGCAATATTTCAGGTGTGTGGCCCACACGAATGAACAAAACAGAGATCCTGGCCTGTGTGGACCTCGTATTCTTATGGGAGAAGGTGAGAGGTAGGGAGGTGGATGGTGGAAGAATGGCTGAGTAATTGGGTAAACGGATGAGATGTCTGATGATAGATGGATGGATGGTGGACATACATGGATGATTGATAGGTAAGTAGATGATTGGTGAATGCATAAACAGATACAGAGGTTGATAAATGGATGACTGACAGGTAAGTAGATGATTGGTGAATGCGTAGACAGATACAGAGGTTGATAAATGGATGACTGACAGGTAGATAAATAACGAATACACAGATATGCAGACAGATGGACAGAGTGTCGTGTGGTTATAACGGCAGTGGACACATGAGTCAGGAGGGGAACGGGAGGGATTGTGTATGAAGAGGTGCCGTATTTTACAATTTTACACAAACAGCAGAAATGAACCATACTTCTCACGTTGGGTCTGGCTTCCCCTTCAGAGCAGAGCCTGCAGTCTCTGAGCTGAAGCGTCGGTCTCCTCTACCCACCCTCCCACTCTCAGCCACTCCCTCTGCCGTGTGCCTCTCCCCCCGCATGCCTTCCTGCCTTTGAAGAGGTGAGGTAAGGTGCACGGGTGAACAGAAAACGCGCCCGAAGCCAAGAGATCACCATCTCCTGCTACACCCACCTCTCTCAGGCTTGTATCGAGAGAGAAGAGTGTGAGACAACCACAACCACAACCACAACCCGCCACACTTATCTTGTGGAGTAGCTGGGATTGTGAAGATGGCACGATCGAAAGGTAAACACAGGGTTTATCAACCCCGCTGCAGCATCGTGGAGAGAGAATGTAGGAAATAGACGTGGATCTCCCTCTCCTGTGTGGTAAGATGTCAGGCCAAAGCTGGGCTTGCATCCTCCTGCGAGGAGCGGGCCCGTGTGATCGTCGGCCATCGGGCAGCCTCCCTGAATTTGTTTCCTCATCTATAAAATGGCAGACAGACCCACACTGGCTTCCGTGAGAACTGAAGCGATGTGAACTCATGCCTGCGTGCACGTCTGGGTGTGTTGTGTGTTCACAGACAGGGCGCCCACACGGCGGCATTGACACACGGTGAGGGAAGCGTTCACCGCAGGCTGACAGCACGTGGGCACCTCCACACTCCTGAACTCGACAGGGGCCTCCGAGACACCCACGTGAGTAAGAGAAGGTCTCAATATGTGTCAGGGCTTAAGACCACTGTGAAATAACGGAGGTTGGATTCGGGAGCAAATCCTCTTTCGTTCCATCCCCACACATTTTCCTGGGGTCAAAGCCTCCTTGGAGAAGGCAGCAGGGGCACCGTAGAGGTGGCATCAGCTTTTCATTCAGGCTCTCAGGTGTGTCCTTCTCGTTTGCACGGGTGACACTCCCCGAGGCCATAAAATCTCTCTAGAAAGAGGAGCAGAGCCAGGAGGCCAGACGGCAACTGAGGAGGATGCAGAAGTGGCTAATCACATGAGCCTGTGTGGACCGAGAGATTCGTTACAGCACAACTAAGACTCACAGCCTTTCCTCCACCACCGGGTGAGTTCTGTCATCCCTTCGACTCTGTTTTTTCTTCTGACACAGGAGACAACAGCCACAACTACTGGGGTGCAGTAGCGTGATCTCGGCTCACTGCAACCTCCGCCTCCCAGGTTCCAGCATTTCTCCTGCCTCAGCCTGCTGAGTAGCTGGAACTACAGGTGCCCGCCACCGTGCCCGACAGCCTGAGTTTTCTGTTACTAAATTAATGAAATTTCAGCTGGCCAAGCCCAGGTGGCAGTGGCAGACAACCCTGTGCAGATGACATCATAAAACACGGAGGAAAAACAAACAGGAAACACAGGACAATGTGTGGTTTTCATTTCTGTTTAGAAAAGTAGACCTGGAAAAGAAATCACTGAGGGTAAGGAGAAGAAAAAACTTGCTAGCAACCACGATTAAAAAGTTATTTAACAGTGATGCCTAAAAATGAGAAAAATTTGGCATGAGATTATAATCTTTTTAATTAGTGTGAAATTCTGAATAGTAGACAACGTGGGCTTGTAAACCACGTGAACAGCTATGTACCAGACACTGGGGTCTCCCAGCAGGGTGTATCTCCCAGCACGCTTCTGCCTCGCCCAGTGGCTGGGCACAGGCACCCTCCTGGCACAGGCAGCAGATGGACGTATTGTCACACCCCACCCCGCGCTTACCTGACCGATAGCGCTCATCTCGTGACCCTGAAGACCTTCGGCGGTGGTAGCGAGAGGCAGAGGAAGGAGTGACAGGAGCCCGGCGTTCTTGCGGCAAAGCTTGGTCCACCCCTGGATTTCAGGGAAGAGGGAACAGAGAAGAGTGAGGCGTGGCTGTGCTCAGCGGACTCCAGCAAATCATCCCCTCCATCCCCACAGCAAAGCCAGAGTTACCCACGGGACTGGGCATGGCAGCACCTCAGAGCCCACAGGCAGGAGGGCCAGGACTGAGGGGAAGCTCTCCCATAGCCGGGGAGACCCCTCCTGCCTGGACGCCACCACGGCCCCTCTCACAGCACAAGGGTCCACTGACAGGCAGGGAGAGACACAAACTCAGCCACAGGTAGCAACTGAATTCCTGGGAGTTAGAGAAACAGGGCCCAAGACACAGACTCAAGTTATGACCTTTCATGTTGTAAATATACAGAATGGGCTGTGTAAGTTCTTAAGAAAATTTAAAACTTAATGATTAAAGCAATTTTTAAAATAAATCTTACAGGATAATTTAACAGTACAATTCAGGTAACCAGGACATACCACGAACGTCCAGCTTTGTCATTCCAGATTACTCTCTGGAAACTTACTCCATTTGATGCCAAGTGGTTTAACAGATTATATTTGACTATGAATTACAATTATTTGATGGATTACAAAAAAACGTTAATGTGGTCAGATGAAAACAATTTAATGGTATTGGTCAAAACACTGACGTGAATCCACCTGTCACGGTATTGGTTATACTCAGGTAGTAACAGGGTGGCAAGGAACACAACTAGATGAAACGAAGCCCCCAAAGGAAGGACATCATCATCACAGTTCCACAAAGAACTGCTCTGATACCACGGGAAAAATATCATCCCCACAGTTCCGTGAACGGCTCTGATACCATAGAAAGGACCTCATCGTCACAGTTCCGTGAAGAACTGCTCTGAGACTGAGCACCAATCACTAACAGATGCTTCTTCAGACATGGATCAGTAATATTTGATTGAAACTAAACCAGAAATAAAGCTTTAAGTTAACAAGAAATATTTAGTCCCTGGTTTTCCACTATGGGCTCTTATGACAGCTGTTGAGTCTGAATCTGTGGGCTTCATGTTCCTCTCACTCAGGTGGTTTCTGCACATCAGCTTTTCGTGGTGTGTGTGCAGACCCTACGTATCAGGCTGGTGAGTTCAGAACTAAATGAAGCACAGCTCCACACCCCGTCACCGCGCCCCCACCCTGTCATTTTGTTAAGTCTCATGTGCTCTTCTTTCAGCAGCATCCAAATCACCATCAGTTCCTGAGGAACAAACTGCTGCTACCAACCTCTTGCAATCATTATCTACACATGATCCTTTAAAAATGATCTTCAATTACCCTTTTTATCAAACAGATGCATTTTAGGAAATCAGAGTGTTACCAAGTCTCACGTGAAAAATAGTAGTTACCTGGCACTTACGTTCATAAACACGGACTTACCACACGACTTCCTGAATTGTCCTTTAGACACCACCCCTTACACCACTGTGGTCATCACGTCAGGGTCTGCAGTGTGCTACAAAAATACCGTCCTATCTTATCCTTTTCAATGATTCTGGAGTTAACACTTTTTATCTATTTTCCATTATCCTGGCTTTCGATGTACCTATTGCCAACCCTTTCACAGTTCTTCCGCAGAACCGAAAAACTCTCTCCCACACTTTCTCGCCCACGATCAAACACTGATAACCTGGTGAGAATTTCTGATTTTCCTGGAAATCCTCTTGGAGCCCCGCCCTGATCCCCACCATGCTATTGTCACTGGGTGCCTTTCTTCCCGCTGGCCGTGCTGCTCACTATGTTGGTCACTCGTTCTCAGCCCCTCAATGCCCCCCCTGCTCTCCCCACTCTCCCATCCTAAAGGAGCACCTCGATTGCCTCAGAAAGGGCTTCATCGGGGCTGTTTCATTTGCCTGAAGAGTCCTCTCCTCTCCTGTTTCATAACCAAACACAGGCGCATTCATCCCTCTGGGCTGGGCTGTTTCCTCCACGTGTGCTCTGACCTGGGGCCTGTTTTCAGTATCGCCTCCAAATCTGGAGCCTCCCTGGTTTAATTTCTCCAGATAACACACATGGCTGGGAAGGGGGGGAGGGGGGAAAGAGGGGGAAAGAGGGGGAAAGAGGGGGAAGGGGGAAAGGGGGGGAAGGGGGAAAGAGGGGGAAAGGGGGGGAAGGGGGAAAGAGGGGGAAAGAGGGGGGAGGGGGAAAGAGGGGGAAAGAGGGGGGGAAGGGGGAAAGAGGGGGAGAGGGGGGGAAGGGGGAAAGGGGGAAAGAGGGGGGAAGGGGGAAAGAGGGGGAAAGAGGGGGAGAGGGGGGGAAGGGGGAAAGAGGGGGAGAGGGGGGGAAGGGGGAAAGAGGGGGAGAGGGGGGGAAGGGGGAAAGAGGGGGAGAGGGGGGGAAGGGGGAAAGAGGGGGAGAGGGGGGGAAGGGGGAAAGAGGGGGAGAGGGGGGGAAGGGGGAAAGGGGAAGGGGGAAAGGGGGAGGGGGGAAGGGGGAAAGGGGGAAGGGGGGAAGGGGGAAAGGGGGAAGGGGGAAAGGGGGAAGGGGGAAAGGGGGAAGGGGGAAAGGGGGGAGGGGGAAAGGGGGGAGGGGGGAAGGGGGGAGGGGGAAAGGGGGGAGGGGGGAAGGGGGAAAGGGGGGAAAGGGAGGAAGGGGGGGAGGGGGGAAGGGGGGGAGGGGGGGAGGGGGGAAGGGGGGGAGGGGGGGAGGGGGGGAGGGGGGAGGGGGGAAGGGGGGGAGGGGGGGAAGGGGGGGGAAGGGGGGGAAAGAGGGGGAAAGAGGGGGAAAGAAGGGGGAAAGAGGGGGAAAGAAGGGGGAAAGGGGGGAAGGGGGGGAGGGGAGAAGGGGGGGAGGGGAGAAGGGGGAAAGGGGGGAAGGGGGGAGGGGGAAAGGGGGGAGGGGGGGAGGGGGAAAGGGGGGAAGGGGGGAGGGGGGGAGGGGGAAAGGGGGGAAGGGGGGAGGGGGGAAGGGGGGAGGGGGGAAGGGGGGAAGGGGGGAAGGAGGGGAAGGGGGGGAGGGGGGAAGGAGGGGAAGGGGGGGAGGGGGGAAGGGGGGAAGGGGGGAGGGGGGAAGGGGGGGAAGGGGGGAGGGGGAAAGGGGGGGAAGGGGGAGGGGGAAAGGGGGGGGAAGGGGGAGGGGGAAAGGGGGGGGAAGGGGGAGGGGGAAAGAGGGGGGAAGGGGGAAGGGGGAAAGAGGGGGGAGGGGGGAAGGGGGAAGGGGGAAAGAGGGGGAAAGGGGGGAAGGGGGAAGGGGGAAGGGGGGAAGGGGGAAGGGGGAAGGGGGAAGGGGGAAAGGGGGGGAAGGGGGAAGGGGGAAAGGGGGGGAAAGGGGGGAAGGGGGAAGGGGGGAAGGGGGGAAGGGGGAAAGGGGGGGAGGGGGGAAGGGGGAGGGGGGAAGGGGGAAGGGGGAAGGGGGAAGGGGGGAAGGGGGGAAGGGGGAAAGGGGGGGAGGGGGGAAGGGGGAGGGGGGAAGGGGGGAAGGGGGAAGGGGGAAAGGGGGGGAGGGGGGAAGGGGGAAAGGGGGGGAGGGGGGAAGGGGGAAAGGGGGGGAAAGGGGGGAGGGGGGAAAGGGGGGGAAAGGGGGGAGGGGGGAAAGGGGGGGAAAGGGGGGAAAGGGGGGGAAAGGGGGAGGGGGGGAAAGGGGGGGAAAGGGGGAAAGGGGGGGAAAGGGGGAGGGGGGAGGGGGGAAGGGGGGAAGGGGAAAGAGGGGGAAAGAGGGGGGAAGGGGGAAAGAGGGGGAAAGAGGGGGAAAGGGGGAAAGAGGGGGAAAGAGGGGGAAAGGGGGGAAGGGGAAAGGGGGGAAGGGGGAAGGGGGAAAGAGGGGGAAAGGGGGGAAGGGGAAAGAGGGGGAAAGGGGGGAAGGGGGAAGGGGGAAGGGGGAAAGAGGGGGAAAGAGGGGGAAAGGGGGGAAGGGGAAAGGGGGGAAGGGGGAAGGGGGAAAGAGGGGGAAGGGGGGAAGGGGGAAGGGGGAAAGAGGGGGAAGGGGGGAAGGGGGAAGGGGGAAAGAGGGGGAAGGGGGGAAGGGGGAAGGGGGAAAGAGGGGGAAGGGGGGAAGGGGGGAAGGGGGAAAGAGGGGGAAGGGGGGAAGGGGGGGAAGGGGGAAAGAGGGGGAAAGGGGGGGAGGGGGGGAGAGGGGAAAGGGGGGGAGGGGGGGAGAGGGGAAAGGGGGGAAGGGGGGAAAGGGGGGAAAGAGGGGAAAGGGGGGAAGGGGGGAAAGAGGGGAAAGGGGGGAAGGGGGGAAAGAGGGGAAAGGGGGGAAGGGGGGAAAGGGGGGAAAGGGGGGAAAGAGGGGAAAGGGGGGAGGGGGGATGGGGGATGGGGGAAGGGGGGGAAGACGTGGCCGCCTGCTCCCTGGACACCGTTCTCTGGGCTCCACGTGTACAGCACCCACGGCTGTCCCCCGTGTCTGCATCTTGGCTTTCTCCATTTTGCTAAATGATGAACCACAAATTCCTCTACTTGACTTCTCTTGTGCTGTGGACTTACAGTCACTGACATCTTAGCAGTTTGGAGAAACAGAGACAAATGCACACTTCCAAGTTGCCAAGTGTAACCAGTGGCCGGACGTTTTTAATGCTTCACCTTCAATCTCAATACCGCATGTATCCAGTCCATGCAAACACGCTTCTTGGGATTACCTCCAACCCTAACCTCCTCTTGGTGCCCACAGATGATGGAGTTCTAGGCTGCTGCTCGGCTTCTCACAGGCCTTGTGTGTCTGATCTCTGCACACATACCAACCTTCTGCATACCAACCTTGTGAATATCTCCTCTCATAGGTGGAAATGCAAAGTTTGCAACAAAAGTTTGAAAACAAATGAAGAAAACGGAAGACTAGCTTCTACAGGTTGCAATAAGACAGCAAAAGAAACAAGTATGAACATGCACGTTTCCTTCATTCATTTTCCTCTGACGTCATCCCAAATGAGGCTGCAGGTGGCTTAATGGCGTGTTCCGGGAAGAAGAAAGCCACAATTGAATAGGCGTCGCTCAACTGGATTCCAGCCTGTGACCGCACAGGACCCAGGGGCAGCAGAGGGGGCGTCCCCACTGTCCCCATCACAGGGAAACCAAGCACGGCTGCTGGAACATATGCCTCTTGGTAGCACGAACGCGAATGATCACTAAGATGCACGACCACAGCATAGTGCTCTGCGCTGCCCAGAGCTCACGTTCATAGTCACGTTCGGTTTGGGGAACTGTGGCTGAAAACCAGTTCTCAGGCGCGTCACAAAGACTGGAAGCCTCTTGACAGAAGGTGTGGTCAGGGGAGAGAGGCTGGCATGGTCCCTGGGAAGGGGGCATCCCCAGGGAGATGGGGTGGCCGCCCACACCACAGTGGCCTCCACAGGCTGGGGGCCTGGCAACATGGACACCATGTAGTTACTCAAGATGTTAAACGCACTAGAAAAAAGTCTACTGCATTTCTAAACTTCTCAATTTCCAGATTTCTAAATTCAGATAGAGAAATACACTGAAAATCTTGATTTTCAACATATTTTTAAAAGAAATCATCACGAATGTGTGGAGAAAAACTTAAATTTTAAAAGTATGTAGGATTTAAGATGAGAAGGCCTTGCTCCAAATTCCCATCTTATTCTCAACTAATCCCCTGTGTCCCAGCGTGCTGGGGGTGTAGACACATCCGAATTCCCGTCTTATTCTCACTCATCCCGTGTCCGGGCGTGCCGGGGGTGTAGACACAAATGTCTCTATGGCTGACCTCGGCTCCCAGGGCAGAGAGAGGGAGGAAGGAAGAGAGGGAGGAAGGGAAGAGGGGAGGAGGAAGGGAAGAGGGGAGGAGGAGGAGGGCCAACAGGCTTCTCCTGGCCTCTTTCTTGGGCACCCAAGGGCAAGCGCGCCGGCCTCCACAGGAGCGTCCTGCACGAGAAGCCTGCCCTGGGCCCTTCGTGGAACTGCGGGGGATTTTCTGTATTTCAGGTCTGTCCCAAAGCAGTTTCTGAATTCTCTCCAGGCCTCAATTACATGCTCTTGTTCATATCACAGAACTTGTTTTTAAAATAAGTGCAATCAAGGACTTTGCCAGAAAGCAAACAAGACAACTGCTGTAAACACACGGGTAAGAAATTTAATAATTTTCTTTGTATTTACTCAGATGGGAAACACCATACAATGGAAAGACTGAAATTCCATCCTAAGCACCTGACACCTGCCGGCCCCAACCCTGTGAATCCTCACACTGTCCTTTGTTCTTGTTTTTTTAAATGGAGTCTGGCTCTGTCGCCAGGCTGGAGGGCAACGGTGCAATCTCAGCTCACTGCAACCTCCGCCTCCCAGGTTCAAGAGATTCTCCTACCTCAGCCTCCCGAGGAGCTGGGATTACAGGTACCCATCACCATGCCGGGCTAATTTTTGTATTTTTTTAGTAGAGATGGAGTTTTACCATGTTGGCCAGGCTGAGCTTAAATTCCTGACCTCGTGATTTGCCCGCCTCAGCCTCCCAAAGTGCTGGAATTACAGGCAATAGCCACTGCGCCCGGCCCCACGCTGTCCTCCTTTCTATCCATCTTTCACGAACCCAAATCTTTGCCGCAAATCACTATACATTTCCTTAACAACCCTTTTCCTGTTATACTAGTTTAACTCAGTTAGGGACTCAAGCATTGGAAATTGCCAGTGATCCGGGGTCAGGCGAGTCTGACGTCTGTGTCTCATCCGCCAGCCTGAGCCCCGGTCCACACTCGCTGGATGAGATGCCAATCTCACCATCAGGGCCGGGGTTTCACGTTTCTGCACTTTGCTTACACCTCGGATTCTTCACAAAACCCACATGCCCAGCTCCAAAGTGGGTGCTACCCTCCCCACTGGAGACACCCCGCACGGCGTGGGCTCAGCTGCAGCCCCTCCCTAGTGCCTGACATCTGGGAGGAGGACTGCGATTCACTAAATATTGCTAAAAAGACCAGGAAATAAATGCACGGATCAAACCGACAGCTGCGTGTGACAGAACACGTCTCCAGCAGCTGAGCGTGTTACCCTTGGAACACGGATGACCTGGAATACAGGTGGTCCACCTCTCACTGCAGCAACTCGGTCTAGAAGGATTCATGCTGTCACGGGCAGTGCAATCTGGACACCCACATTTCCCCTCCTCTGGGATTGAAGTTTAAAGATCCTCACCTTGTGAGCTGCCGCATGACCTAACCACTAAGTGGAGGCAACCAGCCAGGGACAGGACCCTGGGACCTTCAGCCCAGGTGAGGAGGCGGTCCCTGCCCCAGTACTTGTCGTGTGGGAAGGGCTACCCTGGGGTCACCGGACTGTAACTCTCATAGCAGCACCCGCTGTGCACCTGCCCTGGGAAAGCACAGCCTCTGCTGACACGAAGAATCAGAACCACCAACGGCCGTCCCAGGCAAACAGGCCGGGGTCAGCCAGCCACGTCTTCTAAAGACGACAAAACAAAACAAAACAGCATTTATGTGCTTAAATATAAGAAAGTTTCTCATTCCATATGTAACCAAAGTGCCAAATTCACAAACGCCGACTCCGGGGCACCTCTTCCTTCATGACTGTCAAAGCCCAGTGGGACAGTCTGCAACAGGACCTCAAAGGAAGCCCTCTCCATGGGGACAGGGCAAGGCAGCCACTGCAAGCAACAGCACTCAGGCCAGAGCAGCTGTTCTCATGAGAACATGTGATCCAGTTACAGGATCAAACACGGGGATGCGAGCCAAGTCCCGAAAAGATAATTCCATGGACTGGACGGTGCTGAGGTATATGTTACCCACTGTCATTCTGATCATTAGTTAGCACTTACATGTTACCATCTGCCATTTAAATTTATCCAAATCAAGAATAAAAGAAACTGTGGCCCAGATAGACGCCTGAGGTAGTGGAAGGTCTGCGGTGCCTGCTTAGGGCGTCACGTGGATCTGAGTGTCGTGTGGGCATGGTGGCGTCTGCCCTCAGGGACACTGCACATCCATCCTCGTACCACGGTGGGGACCGTTACCCAGTGTGGGGGAGAAGCAAGCACTGCCCCGCCCACCCCCATGGCAGACTCAGCCCCTCTGTGCCGCACCCCGGAATCCATTCAGCAAATACCTGCCCAACATCCACTTTCCGTGAGCAGGCGGCCGCGGCCTCGGGCGACTTACGTCCTGCTGCTGGGGGTTGGGGTGGAGACTGAGCATTTAGTAACCACCGCCCAACTATGACTGTGGTATTTCAGGGACAGGACGACACGGAGATGGCAATCTGGATGGTCTAGACTGAGGGATCAGGGGAGAAATCCAAACTGAGCTTTAAACACTGCCTGGACATGGCTAAGGGCACGGCCTGAGCAGAATTCCTCATGTAGACAGCAGCATGGCCATCGGGAGCCCTGGCAGCAAACAGATAAATCCGGGTTTGTGATCAGAGCCAACAGCCGGACAGCACAGCGCGAGCCTGCAGGCCAGGGCAGCCATCAAGGCCTCCAGTGGAAACTGTGTGGGCTTCACTCACTGACCCGGGAGCCCTCTTCTCTGGGGAGGCTGCTCACGCGACCCCATGGTGGAAACTGTGCGGCACAGACTGACCCCCTCCGAGTCCTTGTAACTTGCACCTGGGCATCAAGCTGTCCGGCTGTTGAAGGAAAAGCAAGCTGGGCTTGGAGAGGAATACGGAATCTTCGTAAATCACTCAGTACCAAGAAACATTTCATGGACAATCACGTAAGAAGTTGAGAAAGAGGAGTTGTATCTGAGCAAGGAAGGCTCCACTATTTGTAGCCACACCGAAGTTTTACTCTCAATCTCCATGGCCTGCATCATAAAAGCAGTGAGGCCTTGTTATCCCAGTCGATGATGTTATTAAGATATCCCTGAAGAAGGTGCCAGGCAATAGACTCCATTTCCTCTGTTTGCAAGTTTGACTGGGCTTAGAGACTGATGAGGGCTGGGTTTGAACCACAGAAGGGTGAGTGCCAAGTGGGCAGCTTCCCCAAGCCGTGTCTTATCCCTGAAGATGATCTTCCGGGCACTCTCTCTGACCTGCCTTTCACTGCACATACAAGTCACATTTATTCCCGGCTCCTGGCACTCTTTTCCTCAGCTAGATCCAGGCAGCTGCTCAGCACCACACTCGCTTCTGAATCCCGGCCGGAGGCCCCGACACAGACGCTGCCCTCCTGAGCAGCTGGGATGTGCCTGGCTGGCCCAGGGAATGGAACCCCCATTGGAGCTCGTAATTCTGCATCCCAAACAACATCCTAGAAACACTCAGGATAGTTTCTGGAGACGTAGGAATGTAAATGTTAAGAAAAAAGGGTGGAAGTTAATCAGAACACAAACCCCTTTACAGGCAAAAGTGCAGCAGCACAGGGGAACAAAAAGACGATCCTGCAGCAAAGGAAGTCACGTCCCATGGGGCCAACCGAGACAGCAGCCCCGGCTTTGGAAACGTCTGCGTTCCTCGCTGCTTCCCAGGACAGGAGCACACGGTGCACGCTCACGCGCCACCAGCAGAGTCTCCAAATGAAGGTCGGCAGGGAAACGCAACCTTGCTGGGCCCCAGCACCCCTGTCCTGACTTCCCCCCATCCCGAGTCCCCCCGAGTCCTGAGTACCCCCCGGCCTGAGTCCAGTGTCTGGGTCTGAATCAGGGGGCCCAGGCGGTCCCTCCTCCTGTTTTCCTCACATTTCCGGCAGATGAATTCAGAAACGGACCTTGTGGCTAGCACCCAACGCTGTCACCTTCTCATCAGCTCCACCACTTGCTCCTGAGGGCGCGAGGGCATCAAGCCAGGGGTCTGGAGAGGAGGAACGCAGTGGAAGCCGGGAGATGAGGCAGGGCGTCCTCTTCTGAGACCCCGATGGCCAATTGTAATAATAAAGTTTGCCTCTATGACTTGATTTTACCGATTTTTTAACAGGGTCTCAGCTCTGTTCCCCAGGCTGGAATATGGTGGCACAATCACAGCTCACTGCAGCCTTGACTTCTTGGATTCAAGCAATCCTCCCGCTTCAGCCTCCCGGATAGCTGGGATCACAGGCATGCACCATCATGCCTAATTTTTTCTTTTGTAGAGATTGGGACTCCCTTTGTTGCCCAGGCTGGTCTCAAGCAATCCCCTGCCTCGCCTCCCAAAGCACTGGGATCACAGACGTGAACCACCACACCCGGCCCTGTGATTTTAAAACACATTTTGAAGTGTAACCCTGAACATGAACCTGAAACTTCAGCCTGCATGTGATTTTTTTCATTCTGTTGGAAAATGCATTGAACTCCCCCTTTTGCCTCATGAAATTCCTATATTCACAATACTGTCCACCCAAAGTAATTTTGACCTTTGAACAGAATCTTTACCGCTAAGAATATACTCTATGATTAACGGGTTTTTCTATTTCAAAAACCCTTACTTTGCTCTTTGGAGATGGAAATCTCAAAATCGCTCCCTCTAGCAGATCTCAGAGGCCAAGACTCATCAGCTCATCCTGTAATCGGGTCTCTGGCTCTAAGACAAAAGTCTGTAGAAGACCAGCGGCTTTCAGAAAAGTTTTATAATCTGTCATGTATTCTTCTTAGGTGTTCTCTAAGTGGTGCCCCGCTGAGAAAGTGGAATTGTAAAAGCAACATTCTACTTCAACAGGCAACGCAGAACGGGGCCCTGACTCCCATGGACAGACCCGGTCTCTGGCGAGCTCTGGACCCGCGGAGCGACCTGGCTCACTGCAGAATGGGCACCTCAGGCCCCGGGCCGCGCCCTACACGTCTGCACAGGATGGCACTTGGCAGGTGGCCCCTTTTCTAACGTGTACCCTGCTGTGGGGCTGGCTCTCAGCAAAGCAGCGCTCACCGAAACGAAAGTAAAACAGAGGCCGGTTCCCCGCGGTGCTGGCCACCCGCTCCCGGGCCGCGGCTTCTCGGACGTCGCACACCCCGATGTGGGCAGAGCGGAAGGTTCTCCTCGGCGCTCCTTCACTGTGCTGCAGTCTACACCGAACCACGGCAGCTCCATTCGCTGCTGTAACAAGTTGAAAAAAAACTAATTAATTCAAACTTTAGTTTTTTTTAAATTTGTTACAGCGCTGAGCAGAGCTGCCGACCCCATGCAGGACAGCACACAGACCACCAAGGGGACCACAGCGCGCGGCCGCCCTCCGCGCCCGCCAAGGTCACTGCGGGAGGCACCGTGCGCTGGAGAACCGTCCTGGGAAGCGAGGAACCGCTTCTGTTTCACTTTTGTTTGGCAAGGCACAAAAGTTAAAACCAACAGCGTCCACGGCCTACAGTCAGCCCCACACCTTCCTGTAGGACGTGAGGGCACCTGCAGAGGGGAACCCACAGGCACAGGGCTGGGGCAGTTATCCCCATGTGGCTCCGTGAGAAGAGAATGAGGGAGGGGGCGCAGGCCATGGGAGGATCTGCCCAGCACCGCCCTGAAGCCTCTGGCCCCAGCGTTCCAGCCCAGCCCTCTGCTTCCCTTCTCTTGGGTTCCTCGGCATCTCTCCCTGACTTAAGCCTCTGCTAAGAAAGGTCCACACAAACACGTTCACTGTTACATCACTGCCTCAAAAATCAAGGTAAGAAAAACACGGAATCAAAACAAAACTACCAATAGCAGAAGCTCCACACCGAGTTTCCTGGGGCCTGAGCCCCAGGAAGTTTTCCTTGCTGAGTCAACAGGACCCTGGATGGGCATCGGGGCCTCGGGAAGAACAGAATTGGGGTTTGTGCAGGTGTGGACATGTGCATCCTTAAACCTTTTAAAATTTTGTTGCAATGATAAGAACTATGGAAGCTCAGTTTCCACCTTTAAATTTCATGTTGCTAGCCTTTATGTTTCAGGAAGAAACTGCTTGTTAGCTTTAAGCCATTCCTCAAGCCTAGCTAATTTTCAAGGTCACTCTCGGGCTGAACTGAGCTTCCCAGATGGGAACTGAGGTGCTAGAATCCCAGTCTAATATGAGGTTCTTTTTTCCTGACATTTACAGAACCCAGCTCAAGTGCAGGAAAGCTGCCAATCTGCACATGTAGAAACGCTGGCGGGAAACCGACTGTCCTTCTGAAGAATCATCATGTATGTTTACAACCATATCTCAACACACAACCAGCTTTCACAATTGCAGAGTCCTGGGCGGGATATCACAGCACTGTCTAGATTTGGCCTGTGCCACCAATAGATGCCTTGGATTAAACCAGAATCAATAGTAATAAATAGCCCTCTAAACCAAATATGTTGAAATCACTAATGTGCTCATATTTTTACGACTACAGCATTTTAAAGTAATCAACACAATATTGATCTCTGCTTATAGAGAAAACACCTGTTAAATTAGGCACACTTATAGAAAAATCCTCTGTGCCTTCTATGTGATCACGCAAAGGAACCGGATGCCTGGAGCATGAACGCCAGACGCCGCCTCCTGCCGACGGGGGAGTCAGGGAACGTCTGCCTCCAGGTGTTTCTCTGGCACGCAGTGAACGTGTGAAATGAGAGGACTCATGCGACTCATCGGGGTTACGTACTCGGAGGCTGCGGAAGGTAGGCTCCAATTAACTTTGACCTCTTCTTTTCATATCCTTTTTGTGTGATGTCACCTGCAAGAGAAGGAAAACGAAGTTCAGCAAGGTCTCAGTGGACAGAGTTTATCATTCAGTGGCACCCAAGAAAACAGTTACCACTGTATCTTCTGCGTGCCTCATCGTTAGAATTTTAAAAGCAAGCACTGCACATCATACAACTTCAGTTCCTCCCCTGCTCTCGAACAAAAGCCCACAGCGTTTAAGTCACTGAAACTCATTTGCTAAACACACGCCTGTTTCTGGCCCCTTCTTGATTTATCTGGATGAAGTCCAGAGTTAGATCCCTGCCATCTCATCCCCACCCGCTGGTCCAGGAAGCCAAGCCCGGTGGCGAGGGCGCTCGTTAACTCAGTCAATGACAGATCCTGCGGCTGGCGGGGCTGGGATGGCCGACACCAGCACCAATCAGCATCTTCTTCATTAACGAGACATTTCCTAATCAAGCGTGTCGGTCACAAGGACTTGAGCCACCACAGTGTTTTTGAAAAAGGAGTGACGAAGGCCAAGGGAAGAAGTGAAAGGCATGAAACCTGCAGAAATCCAGAAGAGAAAGATGCTTGTGGTGAGGTGAGAATCCATGCGTTAAAGCCACGAGCTCACAGACAGCAAGGGAGCCACGTAGCAGCCGCGCCTCTTCTGGAGCCAGCACGAGCAAAGACAGAGCCACCTCATCAACCCGCAGGGGCCCTTCCCGATCACAACTCCAGCGCGCAGCACCCTCACTCGCCCTTCATTTTCTTGGACCTATTGTATTGTTTTCTAAGACTGATCAAACCATAATTCCTAGAAGAGCTAAAAATTCAAGCTTTAATAAAAACACAGCAAATGAGTGACAAGTTATCATGATGTACACACAAGGTGGTCACAGTTCACTTTTCCTAGTGAAGGGTGGGCACTCTCGGGTGCCACCTCTGCCTCCACCAACTCACAGCTCACAACACAGGTTCTCGTCTCCGCCACGGTACGCAAGGCCGACGTCTGAACACGGAGCCGGGAACCAAATGACACGGACTCCGCATCTGCCCATCCACGAGTGTCCTTGATGCTAACTAGCCAGCCGGCCACCGCCGACAAAGGGACGGTTTCTGCAGAAGTGTTGAAGCTTGCCAGGCACTCCACACCCGCAGCCATCAGCTGCCCACTACGAGACTGCTCGGCCGCTTCTGGAAATGCCTTGTTAACCCATTTTACAAAGATGTCCAAAATCTGAACCACACAAACAGCCACATGTGCACGTGCACTGGAGCTCAGGGACGAGTCACCTCGAACGCTGGCTGTGAAGTCAGGTTCACTCCTTTCCCTACACACTGTGACGCCTGTCCCACCATCAGAGAAAAATATCTGGTTTTGAGGAAACAAGATGCCAGAAGCCTGGAAGTTCTCTCCAGGCCCATCAATCACAGGAGACCTGATTCACTGGCAGGTACCCCCCTCCCCAGCCCTTTCACTTCAACCCACTTGAGAGCAGAATTACAGAGCAAGAGGCTGACCCAGCTCCGCTCTCCTGCTGCAGAGAAGGTGGGAGTTCCACCTACAAGGGCAGAGCAGAAAGCCCCTGATCCACACACGCCCGGCCTTGGGATCCCCTGAAAAGGCAGCAGCAGCCGATCGCTGTTCTCCCCATGGTTCCCAGTCCTGCCTTGAAGGTGGCTGCGTGAGGAGGAAGCTGCTCCGCCCCCTCCGCCCCCTGCTCAGCATCTAGAGGCACCCCCAGAGCCTACTCCTTGCAACTGAGGAAACGCCCCGGCCAAGAGGAAAGAAAGGACCAGAGCGGATGGAACACGGCTGCACCCGGGACGACGACGGATGAGCAACTGCCCCGCCGCACAGCGGGACGCGCCCTCAGCACCAGCGACGCGCCCAGCGGCCCTCCCGGCCCCTCCAGCAACGCGCCCAGTGGCTCTTCCAGCCGACGGCCCCACTGCTCTGGCATCCTGGTTTCCAGCCGCCTTGCACAATTCTATGATCAGGTCCCATCCTGAAAGCCCTGTCTACACCCAACATTCAGCTCCCAAGTCACTAATTTCTCAATTGAACACTTAAGCATGGGGAGCTGCTCCTCCATTTTCAGTTGATGCCAGCATCAAAGAAAACTGACGTTGCACTCTGTCTCACATTCGGAAAGCTCCGATTGTCAAGGCCCCCAGCTGGAGGAAACCCAGCGCGTTCCTCCGGGCCACGGCTCCTTCCTCTCCCCCCGGGAGTCACCCCGGCAGGCCTAACCAGACGTGTCTTCTCACGTTCCTCACCATACAGGCTCCGCAGCGAATCTCAGGATGGGGAAGGGCCAGACACGAGGAGAAGCCTCTACTTAAGAGCAGGCATTTGGCTGGATTTAAATCAAGCCCCCAATCAATCAGCAAAGAAAATTTCCAGACAAGACTTCAAGAAATCCTACATTACTATCATCTCTCAAAACCTAGGAGGTGGGAAAGGGCAGCACCACTGAGTAACTTCCATGGCCCGCACTTCCCCCAAACCGGGGTCTGCAAACTAAGTCTCCAGGCTGAGCCCAGCTTCCAGGCCACTTCTGGAGACATGCTCTGTGCTCACAACCTGCTCCCTCCCGAGCTGCAAGGCAAGACAGAGTTCTGTCCAGCTCCTCACAGGAGGGTTTGCCGGCCCATCCCCAAAGACGACATTGTTTAAACCTTTTAACAACTTATTTTACAGATGAGAATTTGTACAGATGAGAATTTGAGGCACAAATGGTACTTACGTTCCTCACTCAGGACCACAGATCTAAGACAAAAGTCTGTCCAGCTCCAAAACCGTGTCCCATGAAAACCACACCCAGAGTCTTACACTCTAAAGCTGGCGCAGTGTCCAGAGGCCACAGCCCTGGCTTCCTGGGCCTTCCTCGCATACTCACGCCCCTGTATGTCCTCCTGACTCTGTACCCTGCCTGGGAAGTGCCCTTCTCCAAAGGAAATGCGAGTCTACCTCCCGCTTTGCCCTCTCCCAGCCCCTGCCCTGCTTGGATGCCGCCTCTGGGTGCCCACAGCACAAATCACACACTGTAGCTTGCGTGATGTCGTGGATGACTGACTATGGTTTATTTGTAACACACACACACACACACACACACACACAGTTATCCTTAAAACCAGACAACGTCCCACAGAACTGTGCTCCAACCCCGTTGTCTTACGAACTGAAGCCAGGGTGGTCCTGTGTGTACTACACACACAGATGCCTGTGCCTGACGCAGAGACCCCTGCATATAAGCGACTGGCTGGGAGTGCGCTGAAGACCTGGGCAGACGCGGGGCGATCATTTACCTGTTCAGTGACTGGGCGGCGGGCAGAGGGGAAACTTACACTGATTCTATCACCAAAATGCAGAAGACGATGGCTTGATGTGCTGAAGTGCTGGATGCCGTGGCCCTCAGACCAGGCTCACAAGCACCTGCTACATTTTCATGTGAAAAGTCCAGTTATTTTCAACTCTGGAACTGCCTCAGCATCTGGTAGACAGAGATCCACCAGATTCCCATAATAGATTTGCTACAGGTTACAGGTACAAACCTAGCAGCAGCTTTTACGTGCCATCCTTTATTTTGAAGCAACCAATGTTTCCTGTGTGAATACAATCACAGGCGGCAGGCGACAGGTAGGTGACAGATGATGCATATAGACAGATGACAGAGATGATGGACAGACAGAGATGATAGACAGACGACAGAGATGATGGACAGACGGCAGGTGGCGGGAGGTGAGACACTGACAGGCGGAAGCCAACTGGCTGACTACACAGTATCCTCCCAGAACACCTCCTTGGGTTGGGCCCAAGGCCTGACCTTCAATCAACGCCACACTGTCACTAGGGAGATGGTGGCTCTGACGGTGCCTGGTGCTTCCTCCGTTCCACACGAGGGAGATGGTGGCTCTGCCAATGTCTGGTGCTTCCTCCGTTCCACACGAGGGAGACGGTGGCTCTGACGGTGCCTGGTGCTTCCTCCGTTCCACACGAGGGAGACGGTGGCTCTGACAATGTCTGGTGCTTCCTCCGTTCCACACAAGGGAGACGGTGGCTCTGACGGTGCCTGGTGCTTCCTCCGTTCCACACGAGGGAGACAGTGGCTCTGACAATGTCTGGTGCTTCCTCCGTTCCACACAAGGGAGACGGTGGCTCTGACGGTGCCTGGTGCTCCTCCATTTCACATTGGTTCAGGCTGAATGATCAATTCCTGCCTTTCTCTCCCCCTCATCTTGTGTCCACCAGGGCATGTGGTTCTCAGTGTGCAGCTACATAAACTAAAGGCACAAATGCTCCGAGAGAGGGCACGTCCTTCCCCATGTTTCTAAGCAGGGGCCATCACGGGTCTGTTATCCCGCTAGGCATATCCACTGCTCACAGCAGGCCTGTTCATACTCCCCAAACTTGGAAGCAACGGGAACGTCATCCAGGGCTATTTCAAAAGTCAACTCCCGTCTCCGGGGACAGCCTCTGGGAGGCTGCTGTCAGAGAACGCGAACCACCCGAGCCTCTGCTGGAGCGCTTTCCATGTAAAATTCCAAACAGCATATTTTCCCGCTTCCACATCAAGATACCCATTTATTTTCCTTTTCACTTTAGGAATAAGTATGACAGAAGAGTAAATGTAGAAATTGTAACCTTAGTGAGAAAAAAAATAAAAGTGATCTCTCTTCAAACATTTTCTACTTCATTAAAAAAATGCTACTTATATAAATCTGAGACTTTCCATAAGAATTAAAATTTCAGAAGCAGAAATTAAAATCACAAAGAAAAGAGATTTACAGAAAATCGTTCTTTGGAAGTGAAAACCCCAGTGAGGCCAAGTCACCAGCAGAAGGTCGAATGAGACAGACGGATGATGCTTCTTTCCCTCCCTGAAGGCAGGGATTCTTTTTCTCATTTACGTTGCAGCCCAGAGTTTCAGGCCAAAACCCTATCTTAAAAAAGCAAGGAAAGGCCAGCCTGGCAAACGCAGGGTTAAGACGACAGAACAGCCTCCCGGCCCCTGTGGCTTCCTCTTGGCCTCAGGCCTCAGGCCCGCACCAGCCAATGTGGCCCCAACTGGAACCCGTGCAGAGCCCGAGCTGCGGACGTCAGGCTCCAGAGACAGACACCCGAGAGCCGGGGAGCCCTCAGGGATGAAGGAAACGGGCCACGGAGCTGCTTCCATGACATGGCTCAGCTCCGAGCACAGAGACCCACTTGGCAGTGATGGTTTCCACGTGCGGTGTCAGGAGATTAGTTAATGCTGGAATGAATACTTTATATTACAAAGCAATCGTTTCCATGTTCGGAATTCTACGGCTGTCAGGAGCCTGGTGCTGCTGCTCTGAGTCTATTGCTTTATAAGGAGCCGGGAGGCCCCAGAAGGCAAGGCTACAGCCTCATTTTTAAATCTCCGATAGGCTTCTTCGTTGTGCAGCAGGCCCAGTAGGCTGGTGACAGCTCCTGTGTGTAGCCCCTCGCCTGCACTGGGGGACAGGGGCAGGAGGACCTGGGATGTCCTCTCACTCCAGCAGCTGAGCACAGCAGGGCCCCCCCAAGGGCCAGCTAACTAGTGTGGGTCTCATTTTTCTCATGGATAAAATATAGGTAATAGTACCCATCTACCTGCTACTGCGGATGGAGAGAGAAAACACACAGGATGTGAAGGTCTCAAAGCACGAAGGACATAAAATCTTTAAAAATTTCAACAAGCACCCATCAATATCTGCTTCACATTCAACTCATGAGACGTCCGAGTCGATGGGAGGACTCATGAACACAGACCTGCTGTGCAGCCTGCAGGGCCACAGGCATCGCCCCTTCAGGGGAGGGAGGCAAAGAAGATGGACCACGGAAAACCAGGGACTAGGAAGAAACTCAAAATCTCAGCCTGAGAACCCAGTGGTTGTTCTGCTCCGATGTCAACCACCATCTCGGGACCCCAGCTGCCGCGGGCCCCCACGTCACTGAGACGCTCCAGCTCTGGGGCTGAGGCTCCTGGCCCCATGCACACTCCAGACGGCGGCCAGAAGGGTCGCTGCAAGAATGCAAACATAGGGAGCCTCTGCCCCCAAACCGTGTCAGAGGCTTCTCCCTGCTGTTTGGGTTGAGGCCAAACTCCCCACAGGGTCTCCAAGTCCTTCCCGATCCAGCCCTGCCGCCTTGGCCACCCGTGCTCTGCCATGGCTCCACGTGCACCTGCTGTGCCCATCACCCCCTCATTCTCGCAAGCCCCCGCCACGTTTCCAGCACGAGTATCGGCAGCTTAAATTCCATAAAGATCTTTTAAATAAGGTGCCAGGGTAAACAAAGCCTACACTAGGATTCATTCACCTGAGCTTTCTGTTTAATAAAAACATGATTTATTGTTATTTAGGTGCCTAGTGCCCCACTCTCTGGGCGACAGAGCAAGACCCTGTCTCAAACCACACACACACACATTTAATTAACGGTAGGAGCAGGAGGGAAACACATTTGAGACATGCTGTTGCAGGAAGATCTTACTCAGGTGGGGTGGGTGGACCAGGTCATTTAGAGTTTTACCTTTTCGGTTTTTTTTTTTAATTTGTATCGTCCCCCGTAGCTCTTCTCTTTGTTACATTAAGAACTCCGGTTAGAAGGGGGATTAAAGGAAAGAGCTTGTTTGGAGTCCATTCTATTTTTAACACATGGATCAAAAGAACACGAGAAAGAGCAACAGAAGTTCACACTACCGCAGCGGTCTTGAAAATAAGCTTCTGATGTTAAAAAAAATAATGTAGTACTAACAGTCCCCGAAGGGCTTAGAAATATGAATGCCGATGGAATGTTTAAAATTTCGAAGCGCGTGTGCAGTGCACCGTGTGGAGCAGAGGCTTTGTGAGTTTGAGGAGATTCTCGTCCTACTGCAGCCTCGAAACACCCCCTCCCTTCCAGTCCCTGGCAAGACCAGGGGCTCTGCACGAGGTCCCCTGAGATGCCCCAGCAGCCATCCTGGCCAGCGGGAAGATTTAAACACACCCGTTTCACACAAAACTGCTGTCGTAACTTGCTAAGAACTCTTCGGGCAAGCATAAGTTCTCCAGCATGTCCTGGGAGTTAGAAATCCCTCCTTCTTAAACACAGCTACGTCCCTTTCCCATGACATTCATTCTCAATTTTGCAGATCTCAGGCCTCAGCAGTAAGTTGGTTTTGCTGGATGTTGTATTTACATTTTTTGGTGCTGTGGGGAGGGAGAAGGGGAAAGGGGCAAGGGGCAAGGTAGGGACAATGAAGCCCAGCTTCCGTTACTCCCAGCTAGACACTGAGACTGACATGTAGAAGAGGACCCAGCATGGCCCAGCACCTGCTGTGAGCTCCTTTCAGATGGCCGCCGTGGGCCTCACGGCTCGAGAGCAAGCCCCTCGCGCTCCACCCTCCACTCCCCGACAGAGCGAGATCCCCTTGGAGATTTTTCTTCAGATTGGGAGGGAACATGAGCATGAGGACAGGGGGACGGGGGACAGGGGACAGGATGGAGGACGACCATCCACCTACAAAGTCGGGGTCTTACTGCGAACTTAACAGACAACTATGTCATTTAAACATTCCACAAGCACTATCATCATTTCACAGATGAGTCTCAGCAAGTCCAAGACGCCCGCCAAAGGGCCAGACTGGTGGCTACAAAGTCATCACGCAGAACCGTCTGGCCCAGCGGCGCCAGCCCACCCCCGGCTACAGGAGACGCTTCAGATGCCCCAGCAGGGAGAATGTCACAGCCCTGCTGAAGGGGGAGGACGACAACTAGAACAAACATCCACGTCACTTCCAGCATCTGAACAGTCACACTGGACCACCCCAAGGTGAGAAGTGTATGGTCTATCTCGGATGCCAGGCCACGGGGAGTGGTTACAGCCACGTGCCACGTACCACATGCCCCGCGCCCTTCAGCATCAGAAAGTGCTTTTGTTGGGAAACAACACTGCTAAGGCATCAAAGATGGAATCGCTTTGACAGCAGAAAGAAGTGGGCTAATCTCAGTCAATGCAAAAGCGCATGCAGTCCAGAGTCCTAAACCCCAGGAGGAGCCCATCTCTGTAATCAGAGCTTCACCGTCACTGTGTGTTCATGCCAGAGCCAGAGGCGTGCAGTGAACGGGGGCCAACAGAGCCTCGACTTTCCACAACACATCCAGCATTATCTTCCTGTTTTAGAAGCACACACTCCCTCATCCAGAATCTAAGTCTTTGCAGAATCATTTAAGCAGCTGCGTAGTAGCTATGGCTTTCTGCTCAGTTGCCTTTTTAAGTCAAAGCTCCCAAGAGCCAAAGCTATCCAAGAGGCTCCTCAGCCAGTCTGTCTGCAGCATGAGAAAGCAAAACTCAGAGGTGGCAGTGAGCGGTCAGGCCACCTGTGCCCACGCCAGGGAACCCAAGGGATCTAGGAATGTAAATTCTGCAGTGTTGGCAGATGTGGAGCAAAGGGAACCCTTGCACACCGTTGGTGGGAGTGCAAAGCAGCACAGCTGTGAAATAGTATGGAGCATCTTCCAAAACTAGAAACAGGACTCTGTGATCCAGCAATCCCACGTCTGGGTAAATATTCAAAGGAATTTAAACCGCTAATGGAGAGATGCCTGCACGCTCACGCTCACGACCACCGCAGCACTACTGACAGTCACTTAGACGTGAAATTGACCTACACACCTGTCAGTGGATGAACAGATAGACATCGTGGTGTACGGACACAACGCATACTATTCACCCTAAAGAATGAAATTCTGTCATTTGCAAAAACATGGATAAACCTGGAAGATATTTTGCTAAGTGAAATAAACCAGGCACAGAAATACAAATACTGGATGATCTCACTTATATGCGGCATCTTAAAAAAGTATTTGTAGAAACGGAGTGGAATGGGGTTACCAGGGACTGGGGAAGGGAAACGGCGAGACGCTGGTCAAGGGCACACACTTCATGAAAAGACGAGTCAATTCTGGAGACCGAATGTATAGCATGGTAACTACAGTTAATAACGTATCGTCTGCCTGAAATTCAGTTAACAACGTATCATCTGCCTGAAACTGGGTAAGAGAATGGATCTTCCATATTCTCACCACACACATGAATTAGCTACAAGGTGAGGGATGTGTTATCAATAGCTTGAACTGGGGGAGGAAAAAACCCTGAAATCCTTCCCCTCCTCCCAAAAACTATTTATAGATTTTGAACGTTGGTCTGTGTGGAAAAAATTGTGTTTCTTCCAGCAAGTCTCTTGAAAAAATAAAGCGTGTTAAAGTACAGTCACCCTCGGTGTCTGTGGGAGTGGGTTCCAGGGGTCAGGATCCCAAAGTCTGCGATGCTCAAGTCCATGATAGAAAATGGCGCAGCATTTGCATAGAACCCACGCGTGCCCTGTGTATTTAAAAGCTCTACATTACTCGTAATACCCCAAACAACGTGAGTGCTGAGTACACAGAACCCACGCGTGCCCTCCCATGTACTTAAAATCTCTACATTACTCGTAATACCCCAAACAACGTGAGTGCTGTGTAAATGGTGGTTGTACTGTATTGTTTAGCGAATAATGAAAACAACAAAGTCTACACATGTTCGGAACAGGCTAGGCCATTCTTTTCCTTCTGAGCAGTTTCACTTTCAGTTTGGCTGAATCCAGGGCTACAGAACCCATGAACATGGAAGGCCAACTCTGCGTCTCGGAAATTTTTAACATTCAGCAGGCGGAGGAAGGAATACAGGCTCTCGCCTCCCACACCCCTCAGTACTTCCTGGTCATTCTGCTGTGTCAGCTGCTTCTCTGTTGACCAACTTCACAATCTTCATCAGCAACGGGGCAGCTCTGGACAGGGAGAAGCAGATATCCTTCACCTGCAAACTGTGTTTGCCGCGGCAATGAGCTCAAGACCGTGTCTTCTTCCAAACACTCACCGGAGGAATCCGAACCGTATGTAGTGAGGATCAGTCCTGCCACACACAGCCATCTCTCGGATGCAGAGAAGCTGAACAAGCGGCCAGGGCTCCTCTGACGCACACGAGGCCATGCGGAGAAGCGTCCCGTAACGTTACAGCACCTGGCTGGTTCCACCATACAGATGGGACACAGAGGAAGAATTTCTTAAGCAACATTCGTACATTTGGAGTTGAAATGCAAAATGCAAGCGCCAAAAACATTAGCTATTTTGGAATAGGTTGGGACAGGGAAAACATGTCATGAGATTAGAAAACAAATTTTTTCTTGAGACAGGTCTGCCTCTGTCACCTGTGCTGGAGTGCAGTGGTGTGATCACAGCTCACCGCAGCCTTGACCTCCCGGGGTCAAGTGATCCTCCCACCTCAGCCTTCTGGGTAGCCAGGAACACAGGCAGACACTACCGCACCCGGCTGACTATGCAGTTTTTGTAGAGATGGGGTCTCGCTGTGTTGCCCAGGCTGGCCTCAAACTGCTGGGCCCAAGTGATCCTCTCTCCCGAGCTTCCCAAAGTGCTGGGATTATGGGCATAAGCCACCAAATCCAGCCTCTGTCATGAGTGTTATAAACACAGTACTTGAATTTTTTCCAACCTCTTGCTATCCAGCCAGCTTCCCCGGCTGTGGCGAGGGTGATGCTACTGCTGTTGTCTCTTCACGAAGGGCGGGACAGCAGATGACAGGCACACGCCGTACCCAGGGAACGACTCGGCTCTAACAGGAGATGCCTCAGCTGAAGGAAGTCCTCAAAGCCCCTCGAATCTGCACACCTGAGAGAACCGATCCCACTCACAGTCAGCAGTTCGTGCCACAGAAGCAGGTGCCAGTAGAGATGCCTGCCTCTCCTCGGGGGTCCGGCCGAGAGACCCCCCACCAGGACGTGTAGAACAGCGCAGAGTCATGTTTTTTTCTTTCTCCCTGCTGCCCGGGGGTCTCTCTTAGGGTGCTCGTCAGAGATGCACCTCTGTCAAGGGATGACTGACTTTAATTTATCTGAAATGAAGTTTCTGCCCATTTCTTCTCAGCAAATATAAGTTTTCAATGAAGAAGTCAGCTCACCCCAAGACTCTGGGCTCAAGCGTGTCCCGACCTCCATCTCCGAGTACAAAATCTCCTCTCAGCTCCAGGGCACCTTGGGACGAGCCAGGACCCCCACTCACCATTCCCCAGTAACACCCCAGGCCTGAAAAAAATGTCTGCTGTGTGGGCGAATTAAGGAGGCAACGTGCGTTTGTTGAGTCCTGCCAGCTAACTATAGATAAAACATGCTTTTTGAGAGCTGCGAGTGTTACTTATCTGCATGCCAGCATTCTCACCGTCAGACATTATACGGCACAACTTCAGTAGGTCCTGTGACCCCACAAATCCAGGATGCACGAAGAGAAAGTGACTGCTGCTTAGTAACTAATCACATAAATACTGCAGCTTTCACTTGGGCCTTGTTTGGTAACCTGCACAAGCCTAGGCTGTATGTGAGAATCTCCAAATGCTGTAGAAATTATCCTAAACTTCATTTCCTCATTCATTCATTCATCTCCCAAATATTTAATACCTACTGTGTGCCATGCAATGGACAGAGTACATAAAACAGAAATCCTACGCAAAACAGAGAAAGCACACACGGAACAGACATAATATTGCCAAATGTTTGCTGCATAAAAGATTTAAGAAGTTGTATTTTAACTTAAAACCTTTTAAAAGCTGGAAATAAAGGGATGCTTAATTCCATGAGTCCAGTGATTTTCTTAAATCGCCACATCTGGGTAAGCAATGGAAAACAAAAGGGACAGGCCAGGTACCTTCAGGACAGGAATGACTGTGCTGTCTCCTACCACAGGTTTCAGGATTCAGAAGATGCTAAGATCTTTCTATCATCCTTAAAGCTGTATTTTTTTCTGACAATCTTGCTTTCTAAAATAATGGCTCAGTCCCGAAGAGGCTTGCCGTTAATTTAAGACGTCTGAGGTTTTCTTTTGGAGAGTGGAGGGGGCAAACGACCTACCAGAAGATGTATGTAATAAGCTCAAGTTATTCCAGAGAAGTTCGTACACACGTTACGACTTTCTCTGAGGCCAGTGAGCTGCGGGCATCCCTCCAGGAAACACCGAGGCTTCCTGTGCACTAACTCACATCGCGTCAAAAATACCCTGAGTTGCACGGAGGAAAGCAGAGATGATTCCTGGTGCAACATGTAAATGTGATAAGATTTTGATGGTTTCACTAGCTATTTATAAATAACAATGTTGATAGTACAAACTTTAATTTGTGGAAACATCTTTTCTAAAAGATCTTGCCCAACCTTTATTAACTGGCAATGATTAAGAATATTCTTTATTTAGAAGGCAAATAAAGTAGAATGTATGCAATCCTATACTTACTGATACATTACGAGAAGCAGAGCTTCTCAAGATCTCTGCTTTGCAATACCAACTCTTAAAAGAATCAAACCTCTGCTTATGTAAGCATGTGTGTAATTCAAGGATTTTTATTATAACATGTTTATGAAGAGACATGCAATGGTACCATATATCCCAATTACAGAGGGAAGATGAGAATATCTTAGAGAGAATGGGGGGGGGGTACTTGTTTCATTTAAAATGAAAAAAGGTCAATAATCAAAGTGCAAAACCGCTTGAAAAACATGATTGTATTACAGGGTAACTTGCAGAACAAAGCAGTCCAGACAGGCAAAACGACTGGCACAGAGAAACGCGAGTGAGTGAAATTACATTTAATTCAATATTGCAGTATCCATTCACTCAGGAATGTATATTCACTCACTCAGGAATATGCATTAGGCATCGACCGCAGGCCAGGCACTGTCAGGTATGTGACAATATCAGAACACAAAACCTAAAACCTCTGCACGCTCGTGGCACTCCGATTCCCAGCCAGGTACACGGCTCACGCCTGTAACCCCAGTGCTTTGGGAGGCTGAGGTGGGACACAGTGAAACTCCATTTCTACAAAAAACAAAATTAATTAATTGGGTGTGACAGCATGCACCTGTAGTCTCAGCTACTCAGGAGACTGAGGTGGGAGGACTGCTTGAGCCTGGAAAGTCAAGGTTGCACTGAGCTCTGATTGCACCACTATACTCCAGCCTGGGCGAGAGAGACCCTGTCTCAAAAACATTCAAATTCCCACATAATAATTTTTACAACACGAATATACCATGCAGCCATCTCCCTGATAAGCTCACTTACTCACTGGTCAAGGCACAGAACGTGAAGATATTATGAGGCACACACAGGAACTAAACCTGCATGAATTTTTATCTTTTGCTAAAATGAGATTTGAGTGAACTAAATAAAACCACCATGAGTGTTCGAAGGAAAATAATTTTCAACTGAAGTGAAACAAAAATTACGATCTATGAAATGGAGCCAAAATCATGACGGGAACTAAAAGCTTATAGCACGAAAGGCTCATATTTGAAAAAAGTAAGGTCTCGGGTCCATAATCTAAGCTTCTATCTTCAACTCAAAGCCAGCAAAAATACATCATAATGAGCACAAATCAAAGAAACTGAAAACAGAAAGGAGAACTCAAGTCACACCAAAAGCCCCTTGGGAATATAAAAATTCCCAAGGAATCTACAACCGTCAGTCCTAGATCCAACAGCTGAGTTTAGCCAAGTCACAGCACACAGTCAAATCTTACTCTACATAGGGGCAATTCGTATTTGGGACCTACATTTTAAAAACCACACACTCACAGTAGCTGTATAAAAAGCACGTAGGTATAAATCTAACAGCACGCAGAGGATGTGTATGAAGAAAACCACAAAACACTGAAGAAAGAAAAGAGCTACGTCAACTGAGCCACAAGTCCAAGGAGAAGCGGCAACATGGTCAAGACACCAACTCTCTCCACATTGACCAATAGACTTACCACAATTCCAGCATAAACCCCGCCAGGACACCGACCTGCAGACTTACAATTCCAGTATAAATCCCGGGAGGACACTGACCTGCAGACTTACAATTCCAACATAAATCCCGCCAGGACTTTCTGTAGATAAGACAGGCTAAAAGTTACATGAAAGGGAAAGAAACAGAGGACAATCAACATTCCAATTAAAAAATTGGCAAAAATTGGACAGACACTTCAATGAAGGGGATGGACATAAGCACTAGGAAACTAACAGAACTGTCCACAAAAGAGTCGTGGCAGTCCTACTATACATAAATTTAAAAAACAAAATAAAACTACAAGGGAGAAACAAATGGAACCAAGGGCTACAAAGATTATCTTAAAGCTGGCAGAAAACCATGGAGGCGTTCCTTGCGTCTTTCTCTGAGCGTACCACCTGACCACCCAGGAGACATCGCTGGCAGACCCAGAACCGGTGGACACTAACCACAGCTTCCACACTGAGAGGAAGAAGTCATTTGAAGAACATCCAGAAATATTCCTTCGGCTCTTACCCTTCTGCTGCGAAGCACTGAGTTATGTTTGACGGCCTCTATATGCACCCTAAAGTCCGCATTTGTAATCCACTTTTTAAATCTCTCAGGACAGGACAATCCTTCTTTGTCCCCTACCATTTTCATCACGGTTCTATACAGACCTCAAAAATTCTGCTGCCTACATCAGATGTTTTGTCTAAACCTGTTACTGTGACTTACCCTAAATTTACAACCATTCATTTCAATTCCAAGTCCAAAGACTCATTTCCACAGTAATTATTTTACTCAGAAGTTACATTCCAGCTTCCTGATCACACTTGAAGTCAACTGCTTTCAACTTCTGCATTACAGATACAACTGGACTAATTCTGTAAACAGAGGATTTCATGGAAATACTCTCTCTTCATCTCACGACATGTGCAGGCATCACCTGCAGCCTTCAATCCAACTCCCTGCCCACCCAGAGCATGAAAGAGCAGCAAAGAGTATTTATCCCCATCTCCTTGGGCTGGGGACCCACAGCATATCACTCACTGTCAAATCACTGTTGCTCAAAAATCAGTTCCAACGCCCCGTGGAGAATAAAGGCCATGCTGGAAGCCGAGGCCGGCCACCCACTGATACCCTGCTTCCACAGAACTATTCCAGGCGCGAACCACCTGCAAGTCCTGGGGGACAAAGCCAGCAAGCAATGTTGCCGTCAGACCTGCGAGTAGGATCCCCTAGCATGGCCCGAGGCCCGGGGAGACGCAACCAGGACATCTCGGTGTGTGTAGCCCTGGGGTCTGAGGCCTCCAACTGTCCATGTGGCTCCCACAGCTCAAGTCCAGCGTATGATCATGACCCGGGGCAGGGCCACTCACAGAGCACAGTTCATCTCAAATGTGATGGGGGCGCTGAATGATATGCCAACATGCCGGAAGAGAATCACCAGAACTCATGTGCAGAAGCCACGGATCAGGCCACTCCCAGCCACACGCACGCCCTCACCACCCTGCAGCTGCCTCTCGCCCCCACACATAGCGGCCTCCTGGGACAACATCCTACTTTCCGGCCACAGCCTGGAGCCCCCAAAGCATGGAGGGGCTGAGCGAGCCACACAGCATTCCCCCTTCACACCTGGGAGGTCAGTCCCTCACTGAAGTGCGCCCGCCAGCTGTGCACGATCAGAGGTGTGAGGTCACGGACCTGGTCACCCGCTGTGCACAATCAGAGCCAGGCAAGGTTACAGACCTGGTCACCCGCTGTGCGCGATCAGAGATGTGTGAGGTTACGGACCTGGTCACCCGCTGTGTCCAATCGGAGTCGTGCGAGGTTACAGACCTGGTCACCAGCTGCACCCAATCAGAAGCTTTGGAGGTTACAGGCCTGGTCACCCGCTGTGCACAATCAGAGCCAGGCAAGGTTACAGACCTGGTCACCCGCTGTGCGCGATCAGAGATGTGTGAGGTTACGGACCTGGTCACCCGCTGTGTCCAATCGGAGTCGTGCGAGGTTACAGACCTGGTCACCAGTTGCACCCAATCAGAAGCTTTTGAGGTTACGGGCCTGGTCGCCGGCTGTGCACGATCAGAGGTGTGCAGGGTTACGGACCTGGTCACTTGCTGTGTCCAATCAAAGCCATGCAAGGTCACGGACCTGGTCACCTGCTGTGTGCGATCAGAGGTCTATGAGGTTAGGGACCATGTGTGTGGTGATGGACCTGGTCACCAGCCAAAACTCCTGACGTTTCCAGTGTCATCCCACCTTCCTTCAAAACTTGAAAAGTCTTTAGATATTGCCCAAAAGCTCGTCCATCTTTGAAAATGATATGCGTGCGCACAGGTGAGTTTGTTCCTGCACATTCCTTTCAGTACCGACGACTGAAGATCGAAGGTTAGAGCATTCCAGCCCAGTGCCCATGTCCCATCCCACCTGCGAAAACTTGAGCACAAGCATCCCCCCCGAAGCTCCCTGAACCCCGTGGCAGGCCTGGGACTCAGGCCCCGTGTCCCGTCAGTTACACTGAACAAAATGTAATTCAACACTGGCCATGTGCCCTATGCTTTAACGTCTGTATTTTAAGAAGACTGACCAGTCTTGACCTAAATCAAAGCCAACACTGCCCAAATTGACTGTGACCCCAGCTTCGTGCAAAGGCAGCCATCGCCTGGCCGTCGGGGTGACCAGCAGCCTGGGCACAGACAGGACCAGCGCCAGTCCCTCCCTGCACCTTAACGGGGCTTCTGAGCTCCTGTCCATGACCAGTGATGGTGACGCCCAGAGCAGCTTTTCCAGGAAAGCAGTAAACCTTTCAGGTCATCACCTCACGAGGATGGCCACGTATAAATCAGCTGCCTTTGTTACTGCCCTGCCATTCCCAAAGAGGGGATGGGTTAAGCGTCTTCCTCCTCCACGTGCCCAACACAAGGCACATCTGCCCCAGCACGAGGCTCATCTACTTCATCCCAGGAAACTCACACAACCCACAATCAGAGGCCATGCACAGAGGCCGCACAGAGACCACAATCACAGGCTGAGCACAACCAGAGACCGCACACAACCAGAGTCCCCAGAGACCGAGCTCTGAGGCCACAGAGGCTGCACAATCAGAAGCCACACAATCAGACCAGAGACCGTGCACAATCAGAGGCCCCACAATCAGGCCACACAGAGACCGTGCACAATCAGAGGCCCCACAATCAGGCCACACAGAGACCGTGCACAATCAGAGGCCACGCACAATCTCTGCAACCTCATCAGAAACTGTTTCTGATCATTCACCTGAGGCCACCAAGTTTAAAAGAGTGGCCCAAGGTTTTAAAAGACAGGAGGAGTTCTCTGAAGGCAGAGTCCATGCATTCCACCATCAGCACCATTTGTGCCTGTCATGGTCAGGAAGAGCCGCAACCACCTCTTGGTGTCCTTGCAGTGCAGGGCGCCGCGTTTCTCACCCTTTCCAAGCCCCCCCACGGCTCCTGGCGACCCAGCGCCTCTGCTCAGCCACACGCCCCCAAGGCCTTCCTCCCTCACCCCACAGGGGAGCTCCCGCAGCCGGGCTTTCTGGCTCATGAGTCGGATTCAGTCACTTACACCCTCATTCCAGGCTGAAAATCTCTTCCGAAAATATCCAAATCTTAGCCACGTCAGGCTCCATCTTTTCCCCAGAGCTCCTCACCCCCTCCAGAGCAGCTCTGGTGCCCGTGCAGCCGGGGCCAGGGGGCGGATCTGCCGGCTCAGAGTGCCCAGCCCCTCAGCCCCTCTGTGTCCCCTTACTCCCTGCCCCCTGGCATTAATGCCCTCCATCCTCGATTTCCTGATAGGCAAAAGCGGGTTAATTCTAACAGTGCTAACCGAACTGGATCACTTGACACCGCGTCTGGCCCAGAATACCCCTTGATCAATGACAGGTATTGCGGTGCTGTTACCACTGCGCTGGGTCCGGGTTTCCTATGAGTCCTTTATGCTCTTTGCAGCAAAGACCACTCAATGGTCCGGTCCAGGCCTGTCTGTGGCGGATGGACAGGTGCGTGGCCCATGCACACGTGTGATGCTGAATGGGATCGTGCAAAGCTGGCCCCGCGTATTTTGACAACGTAAGGAAAAAGCCGCCCAGGCTTGCTTGCTACCACCCCGTGGTGTCCAGAAGGAGCCGCTTAAAGGCAACTGCCCCAAGTACCTTCCTGGAAGGAGAAGGCAAGACCAGATCGGCTGGAGCTGGGAAGTTGTGCGCTACAGATCAGGGCTGCGGGACCCAGGGAAGGCATCACTCGAAACATGTGCTAGAGGGCGGCCAATCCAACCCGACTGGCCACCTCCAGGGTCAGCCATGGGGCTCCATTTGATGTGTCATCCTGATCACCCCTCACAGAGCAAATGAGCCTTTGACTTCAGCCTGTCCCAGGTACAACACCGACTCCCACCTCCCACATCCTGAACCAGCCTGTTCCGGGGATTGCTGTGGACATAGTTAGACAAGCGGGCCCAACACATCTAGTGGCATTTCCTGGCAAGGACACTCATGATGCTTGACCGTAAAACTCGGGTCAGCTGGTTTTTCGGGGCTGTAATTTACTTGTGGCACGCATGGATACTGATTGACCCAGCAGGGGCGCGGAGGAGGCTGAAGGAAAACCCACTGTGACTGCGCCAGGCATTCCCGCACACACCGACATCTTCAGACTCGGGCGGCGTCCTAGTCTTACAATCAAACCGAAGCCCAAACAAACTAGGGAGCTTGTCCAAGACCCGCAACAAGTATGTGGGCAGCTGGGATTCAACTAAGTCCTTCCCTGGATCCATCCGCGCTGCTCCTCCCACCCACACCCCGCCACGGCCTCGGATGGACACAGCAGGTCTGAACATCCCGCACCCCAAACGCAGAGTAGGGAGCAGAGCCGGCTACCGCGCGGAAACTCACACGCAGCGCGCTCCCCTTCTTGCCGATGCCTCAGGACTCTGTGCGGTAAGGGCTGCAGATGTGGCCTCACTCTGCGCCAGGAGATCGGGGTGGCCGGCAGCCTTTTGGAGAGTGCTCCTCCAGACAGAAGAGGGGCATCTGACAGGGCTCTTCGGCTGATCCACGAGACACAGGACACCTGAGAGAAGGACTGACAAACCCCACAAAGTCGCTCCTAGCCTGGAGAGCAGCTTGGAGAGGACGCGGCGGCCGCGGGCTCTTCCCACCCCAGGCTTCGGCCTGTGGAGCAGCTTGGAGAGGACACGGCCGCCGCGGGCTCCTCCCAACCCACACTTGGGACAGGTCTTGCTGCAGCCTGTGGTGCTCGTAGTTCAGGCTAAACTGCGCGAGGAAGCTTCCCAGGGCAGGGGCTCTCGCTACACAGCAAAAGCGGCACAGGCGATGCAGCAGGGCGTACTTCAGCCCAGGGCTCAGCAACCAGGGGGTGCAGCGCGGCCTGCAGCAAACCAGACACATCAGAAGCCAAGGTCCCACTTTTACATCCAGTGACATCGAACGGAGAGTTATCTGTAGCAATCGCCTTCCTGGGGGACCCGTACAGCACGCATGACCACCGACACTGACCACGAATCCTTCCTAGGTCCTGGGGGCTACCCCACTTTACACGCACGGTTCCATGCACAAATCTATGCGGGACAGTTGTTAGCCCCAGCTTAGAGATGAGGAAAATGCTGCTGGAAAAGCTAAGTGAGAAAATCAGACGTCAGCACACCTGCCGTCTCCAAGACCACTACTACTCTATGTGCTAGGGTCTCAAGGGTTGGGTGTGTGGTATTTTAAGTGACTAATCATAGGTGGTTTTCTTCTCTCCTACACCTGTTTAGCCTGAACGTGCACGTACCTGCTCTGCTGCAGGTGCACTGCCGTATGTGGACCAGCAATGCTCTTTCCTGCCTCGGGTTCTTGTCACCTTCTTCCGGGAAGCTCTCGCCTGCTTTAAAAGCAGTGCCAGGCAGGCCTGGTCAGCCGCACAGTGAAATTCCTGCAGTGTCAGAGCTAAGTGCTGGCTGAGACTTTAACAGCGAAGACAGTGGAGTAATGGGGATAAACTGAGCAAAACTGTCTTGTAACGCAGACGAAAGTCTAGAAGCAAAAGAAGCTGACACCCCTGAGCATGCAGGCGACTGCATCTGTGATGTTAATAGCAGCTTGCTGTTTCCAGTGTCTCCGTGTGCCAGGGTTTCCAGTCAACGTTTGTGTTTAACTGCTCTTGGGCTACCTGATCAAACCTCTGCAGAGATCAGGGATATGTAAATTGACCCAGTATCTGCAGGCTGACTGCTCAGAGGCCGTGGTGTGGAACGGCCAGGACATCGCTTAGTCATACGGGGTACAAGCACCTCACTTGCCATTCCTGTCTTTCTATTTCATCAAACTCTATTTTCTCCTGAATATTGACCATAGCAAAGTCATGAGCCTTTGAGATGCATTTGAAACATCAACTTGCTTTGTTCAAGAGGTTTAAGACGCACGTAAGTCTTTCTTGCCATGCTCAACACACACAGCCTGCCGTTTCTGAAGTCAGTGTTTCTGGAACAAAAGCCTTGGCCTGCCCCAGTGAACATTCACACTGAGCACACTGTCGCAAGGCTGCTTCGCCAACCAGCAGGGGGCAGGAGAGAGCCGCAGGGGCCACGTGGGGTCCCTGCAAACCGGCCTCACTCCCTCAATCAAGGACGGTGCCTCCTGCCAATCCAGCGGCTTCCTCCAAGGGGAAGAGGCCTCTTCAGCTGCTACTGCACTGATTTCAGACGGCTCAGCCAATGGGGCAACAGATTCAACAGAGTCCCTTGTTGTTAAAGGAAAACTTCTGTTACCAGGCAACCTTAATACCATATTCAACGTAAAATAACCAACAAGCTCGTTTCCAAATCAACATGCTAGTAGTGCCTTATCCTTCAATGCTGCTTAAACACGAAGAATGAGGAAAAAAGAGCATGGCACTTACTTCTTAAAAAATAACACCTTTTCCAGGTTCATTTTACCCCTATCATAAAGACTTAGAACTGTGGATTCCCTACAGGAACATGGAGTGGGGGTGGATCCCCACGCTGACCCAGCCTCCCCCCAGGTCAGTCACCACCCCCCCACCGGGTTCACACCTCTCCAGGCCCTGTCACCTCAACAAGGAAAGGTGGCATCTCTGAGCTCTCTTCGCAGGGAGCACCCGAACGGGAGCTAGAGAGACACAGACACACCCACAACTGCTTTAAAATCCTGAAACACAATACGTATTTAAAGACTTCATTATTAGTTATTTAAAACTTTAAGAACAAAGCGAGCCTGGTTTTAACCTCTCTGCCACAATAACACCGTGTACATCCGTCTTCTACCGTTTGTTCCTTCTCCAGCAGCTGCTGCCTAGTTGGCCCACTGCAGAAGAGGAGCCTCCGGTACTCCCGGCGAGGCCCTCGGTAAAAGCGTGAATACCACGATCACGTCTCAGGACGCCGCACACGTTAGGGTCGCCCACAGACCGCCATTGCCAATGCCTGGAAGGCACTGAACGGGCCTCCTGCTCTTTGTAAATGTCAGCCTTAAGCTATGTTATGTTGAAAACTTTTAACTGTAGTCCACACATTCTTATGGAAAATTAAGTTTGCAAGGTTGAAGGGTTTTCTGAAAGTCGAATTCTAATCCTGGAAGGAAAAAAAAAAAATAGGCCAGATGTGGTGCTCACGCCTGTAATCCCAGCAGTTTGGGAGGCCGAGTCGGGCAGATCACTAGAGCCCAGGAACTCGAGACCAGCCTGGAAAACATGGCAAAAACCCGTCTCTACTAAAAATACAAAAACAAAATAAAATTAGCTGGGTGTTGGTGACATGTGTCTAGTCCCAGCTACGCAGGAAGCTGAGGTGGGAGGATCACCTGAGCCCAGCAGGTGAAGGCTGCAGTCAGCGAAGATTTGCGTCACTGCCCTCCAGCTTCGGTGACAGAGTGATACCCCGTCTCAAAAAAACAAAAAGCAAAAACAACTGTATAAATCATTACAGAAGGGAGCTGGCCAGGCACAGTGGCTCATGCCTGTAATCCCAGCACTTTGGGAGGTCGGGGTGGGCAAGATCACCTGAGGTCAGGAGTTTGAGACCAGCCTGGCCAATATGGCAAAATCCCATCTCTAATAAAAATACAAAAATTATGGCAAAATCCCATCTCTAATAAAAATACAAAAATTAGCCAGGCGCGGTGGTGGGTGCCTGTAATCCCAGCTACTTAGGAGGCTGAGGAAGGAGAATCACTTCAACCTGGGAGGCAGAAGTTGCAGTGGGCCGAGATTGTGCCACTACACTCCAGCCTGGGCAACAAGAGAGCAAGAGTCCACTTCAAAAAAATAAAAATAAAGGGAGCTAATGTTTTCATTTAAGGGAAGGGAGAAGAACATTCAGTATTTATACATCTCATGCACACATCTGCAGTGGTGCCCTAAAGTATTCAAGATACACATTCCTACAAATATAGCTCAAAACTACTCACCAAGTTGCATGCTAAAAGCACATGCATTGGAAGAATGCTACATCATAGTTTTTAAGCATCTGTATCCAATATTTTAGCATACTGGCAGTTTTCCCTTCAGGTGCTGTATGCCTAAATTATTACATGTTTAGTCATTCATTTTAGAATTTATGACTTGCTTTAGACAAAAGATATATTTAAATGTAAGCTACTAAATTAATGACTTAGGGGAAAAATTACTAAATTAACCTGGAAATTAAACTTTGCAAACTGAATTTGTTAGACGTCATGTAAGCTAGATGACCAGTTTTTTTAAATTGTTGTGTTGCCCTCGAGGATGGAAGTCTCCTCTTTTCTCTCATCCACTCTGCACACCACTGCAGCCTGCGTCTCTCGTCCACCATGCCAGTGTGGCCTGCAATTCACCCTGTACCATGCCTTCCACACCTTACCTGAAAGTCACCAAGTATAACCAAGAAGGAAATGAAAAGCAGATAAATGATCTCCACCCCCACATCCAGCATGCAAATGTTAAACATTCATCAAAGTAAAACCAAAAACCCATGTTAGCTCATGACTGTAACTGGTAGAGTTATGTGCACGGCAATTTTAAAAGTCTAGTTAAGTAAACACCTAATTGAAAGTTTCAAATACAAAGTTTATACAAAAAGACATCTGCAAACATCAACAGAGCAGAGAGGACTTCACTCTGCATCCAGCCTGTCCTGGAAGCCACGGCCAAATGCCAGGTTGTATAGATCCGAAAAGCAGGAAAAAACAAGTGTTGAAGTGTGTACAGTCTCAGCAATGTACAAATTCGACGTAGGATGCTCAGAAACCTTGAATTTCCAATCAGAAAACAGGAACATGAGCAAGTTTCCCAGCAGCACCTACCTTCTGCCTACGGCATGTGTAACAGGAACGCTGGCCACCTCGGGGGGGACAGAGGTTTCCTGGTCACATTCGCTCTGGCAGCCGCACAGCTGGCCCCACCACAAACACCTGGCTAATACTGAGGAACCACTCTCTCCCCGGGCTTTGCTCACTCTAGCCGAGAGAGCGTATTTACAGACTACATTATCGACTGAGTCCTCGTTCAATGCGTCAAGCTTGTTGAAGGCAGGGCAACCCCATTCCTGGCCCAATTAAGTGAAGCGAGCAGAGCGAATGCCCCCAGTTGGATGGCACTCAGTCACGACAGCAGCGGCCACTGTTCACAGGGCGCTGGCTTCGTGCCGGGAACAGTTCCAAGCATCTTCTTTCTGTCCGAGGAATGTGCACTGCAACCCTGTGGGGCCGTTTGCAACGTCCACCTGAGTTCTGAGGTAGCCAAGTCCAAGCTGTCTGCCTTGCCGCGTGGCCGTCCACGTCCCCTGCAGACCAGACCCACTGCAGGGACCGCGGGTTCCAGGGCTGCCTTGAGGCACATGCTCCCTTCGCCACCTCTTCCTGGTCCCTGACACCAACCCTCAACCACTGCTGCCAACACTTGATTTTCTCATGGCTCCTGAGGGGCCTGTTCTTTCTGCCCTTCCCTGCTCCCAGCTCGGAGGACGCCCACATCAACGCCAATGCTCACGTATCCCTGCCCCCGCGTCCGGCTCGGAGGACGCCCACATCAACGCCAACGCTCTCGTAATCACCACCCCTGCCATGGGGCTCGATGCCTAGGAGTCTCAATATCAGAATGTCAGATTCCTGTGCTTATTGGAGAATTTCTCCTCATTGTGGAAGTGAAGGAGATACAATTCTAGGTGCCTGCAATAACCTCATTTCCACAGCTAAGCAACTTCAGTAGTAGCACAAAACAAGCTTTTTTTTAACTTCTTTTATACAAGCTAAATACAATTTAATTTTTACATCCACATTCTCATCAGCTCCCACCTGGTGAGTAGGCAAACAGTAATTTTCAAAGAAACAAATTGTTCCATAATTTTAACACTTAGCACATTATCACTATTAAGCAAGAATTATCCCAAAAATACACGATGATCTTGTTCTCACATTCAAAAATTGATTGTCACACAGTGAAATAGCACTTAATGCAAAGGAATGTTTCTTTTCAGAGGTTTCTGTTCTGGAAAAAAAAAAATTTCTGGCAAAGAGATAAACATTAATTATGTAACTATCCAAAATGCCTCCGGGAAAAATAATGTCATCCAATTAGTTCTTTAAAGTGTTACAAATGCAGCTGAGTTTTAATAGTAATTTGTCCATAATTATCAAAAGAATCTTTAAAACTCTTAATACTGAAAGAATAACCATAAATGGATATAAAACGCAAAGCAGAAGAGTTAACATTTGGGGTAGATTTTGGCCCATATTTTTAACATATGCATAGTTATTTACCTAGCTGAAGTATATCCCTCTCCTCCTAGGCTCTTCAAGACTGATTTTCAAACATAAACTGGCTTTTGGTACATGAAGGCAGCTTTAAAAGATATCAGGATCAGGCCGGGCGCAGTGGCTCAAGCCTGTAATCCCAGCATTTTAGGAGGCCAAGGTGGGCCGATCACTTGAGGCAAGGAGTTCGAGACCAGTCTGGCCAATATGGCAAAACCCAGCCTGCATTAAACATTTTTGTAATTAGCCAAGCGCAGTGGCACACACCTATAATCCCAGCTACTTGGGAGGCTGAGGCAGGGAGAACTGCTTGAACCCAGGAGGCAGAGGTTGCAGTGAGTCAAGATTGCACCACGGCACTCCAGCCTGGGCAACAAAGTGAGACGGTCTCGAACAAGAACTTAGCCCTCAGGAAAAGCTGTGAACACCACTCTCCCGCCCCCCAACCAACCCCAGGAATCACATGGCAATGGTTATCATCTGATTTTGACACAATAAAGTTCTATTCTCTCTGCACACAATGGTAAACACCTGCCATCAGCCCACAGAAACTCCCAGGACCCAGTAACACCGGACTAGCAAGATTAATGGGCCACGTATGCAGGGTTCAGCTGCAGAAAGTGATGGCACCGAGAATGGTGTGTGCACTCAAACCAGATTCCTTGCTTTCAGGGAGGAGGGGCTTCCCGGGAAGATTATCCAGTGGGATGGTTTCCACTTCCACCATGAGGAGGAAACGGGGGGTTTCCTGAGGGCACTGACAGGACTTGGGTCTCTGCCCCTTTGTCCTCTGTCCTGTTACGGGATGAGGGTGGGTTGAAGGCAGGTTCTCCCTACATCTTCTGGGCAGGAGAGATGGAGCTGACAAGTGGACGACGGCTTTTCCAAAACGTTCCGGTGTTTATATAACTTGTTATCAACCTGCTTTCCCTGGAGATCAGTGAAGCAGCATCATTGATTCTCTTCCATTAGAGACAATCCGGTGGTACAGGAGGCAGGAGATGGCATCCGTGCTGGGTCAGCCTCTGGGCGGGTCTGAGTCAGTCACTTGTGCCTGGGCCTCAGCCTGCTCGTCTGTCAAATGGGCGACCCCACAGACCAGTGACTTTCAACCAGAGTTCCAAGAAGGTTGCCCAAGGACAGGGAGGGGGAAGAAGAGGAAGAAAGCTGTCCAGGGAGGGGGGAGCGGGGAGCAGATGGGCGGTTTTCTGAGGAGGACCAAGTTTCTGAGGTGTCTTGGAGTCAGAGGTGGCAGTGGCTTGGGCTCTAGGCCTTCTGTTGCATAGTTTTAGGCTTTAACTATATTTGTGGACTCTTTAAAAGATTTAATTTGAAGAAAACCGGAGTTGGGGATACCGTGCTTCTAAAACAATTTCTCAAGCCTAAGACTAAGTGCTAGGCATTGCTCATTCCGTTACGGTCGTTTCCTCCTATTTAAAATCAGCCGCACACCCCCAATCTCCCTTCAGTGTAACCACCACCTTTTCCGAAGATCTCAAACAGCAGAGCGAGCAGCCCGTGACCCCGGCTGTGTGCACGAGGAGTGAAGAGCAGATGTGTGGAGAGGGCTGTGGATGACACGAGAGGCCGAGGCCCAGCACCTCCCTGCACCGCTGTGCTCTGCCAGGCCTAAAGGACACCCTCGCCTCTGGGGTGAACAAGCAGCACAAACTATCAACACTTATTCCAAAGGAACAGGAAGAAAATTCAAAGGAAGTTAACAGTTATCCCAACACAACACTGCAGCAGCCCAGAAACAGGAGGGCCAGGGAGCCTGAGATGGGCGGTTCCCACAGCCGGACAGCAACGTTGGCATTAGGGCTTTTTGGCCAAAAAAAAAAAAAAAGGTAACATGGGCCACCCGTTATTTCCTACCAGTGGAAAGACATCACAGGCCCCAGGATGCCAACGGCCTCCTGGAAACGAGCGGCGCCTCGGGTCTTCGCACGGGCAGGCACGTGGTGTCCTCAGCACCCCCGCCCGGGACACACACACCACACTTGACTCCCACACCTGAGGGGGTCTAGGGGAATGGCGGGAAGTCCCTGGAGGATGGCATCCTGTGAGGGCACTGCACGACTACGCACCTCAGAGGGGCCCCCGGGCTGGTGCTCTCTCCCCAGAGGATGAGCCAGTCCTGACCACACCCAGATCGCGGTTGCCTACAAGCTGAGCGCCAACATCTCACGTCCAAAGGGATGTGCAGGTGCCTGGTGCGCGTGGAGCCCAAGCCCCTGGCAGAGCTCAGGACGAACCCAGTGTCCAGGCCCAGGGCCGTCACCAGCCAGGAGAGGCGGCCGGGGCACTTCCCAGCCATGGCCACGGGAAGTAACAACTCGAGGCCCATCAGGGGCTTCCTCACTATGCGGGTTTTCGAAGTGGAGACAGAGGTTCAGGTCTAGTGGCACAAACATCGACGCACCCCATGGAAATGCCGGCGCAGCCCCTCCATCCCACCAGCCTGCATGGCTGCTCCTTTCGGCTCCCATCACACATGTCCCCACCCAGCCAAGCCCCTTCTCCTTTTCCCCACTGGATTCATCAAATCAAATCTCGCTGTCTTTGGCAAATGCGCCATTAATTCATTTACTGCCCAGAACAAAAGCACACTTCCAGTTAACATGACACCCCTGCTATGAGAGAACAGCCTTAATTCAGACATGATGCAGAGGAACGGGGGTGGGGGGGGGGAGTCGAGGGTCGTTCTGGAATCGGCAGCTGTTTTCTGGGGAAAGCCTGTGTCCCACCCGAGCCTGACACTCGTGCCACACTGTCCCCCGTGGTGTCTGAAAGCTCCATGAAGACAGGGTCACTCTGACCCCTTCACACCCACAACGGCAAAGAGGAGCAGGTGTTCAGGAAAAGTCTCCTGCTTGTGCTGAAGACAAGAATAATTCCTCGTGGTGCCCGAATGTCAGGAGAAAACAAGGTACCATGTGGACGCCTTCCAGGTGAATGTTGGAATGACTCTACCGAATGCCACTCATCCTTTTTCAGATCAAAACCAATACCGGAAAACATGTCTCGCCAGCAGAGAGATGGTCCCTTTGACGGCTCACACACACACCTACGTTACGCTGAATTTATCTCAAGCCACCCTCTCTGTGCTCATGTAAAAAGTCTCCTTTATTAACCATAGCCTTTCTCTTCTGGTGCTTTTAAACAAGAGGGTCCTCTAACACTCAGGCATTGTCTAAAACGTCAAATGGAAGCCTAGAATCCTCTTCCATGCAGTTTCACTGCAAAGTATTTTGACGTGAGCCAAATCGTGCTATTCCTACACCTCGATAGGAAACTCAATGCTTCCTATCAAGAAGACGCAGCATGATTTCTGCTAGGCACAGAAACTGGTGGGGTGGGGTGGGGTGGGGATGGGGTTGAGGGAACATTACATAGAAAGCACACCCCGATAATCACCTGCATGAGAGCCACACTGGCCGGCAAGCCCCGGTCGGCTCAGTCTCTGCACAGTCACAGGCGTGAGGCCTGGAGGGCAGACACCTGGCACTGCTGACTCCCCAAGGTCGTGGCCTCTGCCCCTTCTCTGCTGCCCATCAGTTCCAAGCTTCTGGTAACACCGCCTGCTGCCCCCACTGCCTGATCGACTCTTCTCGAAGAGCAAATGTTGCCACGATAGCTTATGAGTACATTTGCCAGGAAAGCAGCTCCGATTGACGCTGAAACCCCGTTCTCGCACCCCTGGCAGCTCCCTTGCCCCCGATGTGTACATGCTTGCAGCTCTGACCTCACTCAGTATCTACATAGGCTCTGTCCCCTGGAGAGCTGAATGCAGACTCAATGTTGAGTCAGAAATACACAAAGAGGGTGACGGTTATGAACTGCCTGCCCGTCCCCCAAAACACAGGTTGAAATCCTCACCCTCAATGCGATGCTGTCAGGTGGTCTTTGGGAGGTGATGAGTTCCCGAGGCTGGAGCCCCATGAATGGGGTTTAGTGCCTCAGAAAGGAGCCCAGCAAATCCGTCACCCTCCCACTGTGTCAGGGCCAGAGAGAAGGTGTGTGCGAACCAGGAAGGGGCCCACACCAGAACCCACCCTTGCGGCACCCTGATCCCACCACCTTCCAGCCTCTAGAACTGTGAGAAACAAATTCCTGTTGTTCATAAGCCACTCAGTCAATGGTGTTTCGTTACAGCAGCCTGAGCTGCCTGAGATGACAATGCTTCACCATCCTACGGAGACAGCTACTCCCCTCTCCCAGAAAGAGGGGTTTAATTAAAATCCCTGTCTCTCCTCGCGGCCACCACAGATCTTACTTCCTCCAACCCTGTAAGCCAGCAGTTGCTAGGATTAAAGGAAAAGGAGGATCGTTTTAGACCAGCCCCTCCATGTCGGTCTGAAGCCTTTGACTTTGCCCACTTGCACGGTGGCCATGTCACCAGGTTCCCCATGCCGGCTCTGCATCTGCACTGGGTCCCAGGCTCTGCGCAGACTTCTCCAGTTGCCCATCCAGCACACCCATTTCCCCTTCTCCTTTGCAGATTGTCCTTCAATATCCAACCACCCTCTCTGCAACCCAAGGCCTTTCAATCCAGCCATTCAGGGTGAGCTCAGCTGGGCACTGGAGTCCTTGGCTCAGGTAACCCAGGCCCAAGCCGTTGGCACTAATGATCTACTGGCTGTGGGGTCTGCACAGCCACTAGCTGCCCCAGCCACACCAGGGCCTGGGAGGGGAGGCAGAGGAAGCTGTGAAGCTGCCAACAGCCGAGCGGGCACAGGGGCCCCTGGGATGAGGAAGACGCCACGGAAGGAAATTCAGAGAAAGAGCCCCAGGGCTGGACGGGTCATGCCCGAAGCCTGCACTGCTGAGTTTTCCAGGTTCCCGAACTCAATCGCTGACCCACACAGCACGTGTTTCCTGAGTGCTGACTCCGTATGGCACTGGATACGGCAATAAAGCAGGACCCCCACCTTCCCCCTCCCCACCACATACACAGGGCCTCCGTCCTGGCGGGAAATCAGGCCTGGGCGCCCAGCTGGCACAGCGAGCCTGGGAATGGGGCTGTTTCAGACAGACAGTGGGTGCAGCCTTGCCAAAGCCCAGCAGTCACCTGCACTGCCACAGCCAGGCTGAGTCTGGATCAACCACACAGAAACCTGACCCTCTCAAGGGCACGGCTGAGCTCATTAGGGATGGACACCATCTCCTGTTTATCTCCAACACTTTCTCTGCATGTCTAGTTACAAAAGGACAACGCAGTCTCGGAAGCACAGATCCCAGGCCTCCCCCTGCTCCTCTCCTTGGTGCCACTGATGGGAGGGGACGGTATGGCCTCGAGACCGCACATCCACAGCCACCCTGCCGCTGAGACGCGGGCCTTTGACGGTTACTTCTGCCAAAGAACCTGCTCCATCTTGGAGCACAACGTGATGGCCGGGAAGCTCCACCCGGAGAAACAGCGATGCTTCTCCCCAGGGCCAATGGAGGGCACCCCCCACCCCTGCATTCAGCAGCTTACTTACATTCTGGAAAACATCTGAATTAATGGGGAACACTAAAATGAAAAGGTCACGCAAGAAAATTTAGAAGGCTGTGTGAAGTCTCAGCGAGTTCAAAGGTTTCTGAACCAAGACTGCTGGGGTCGACGAGCTTACAGGGAAAGTTTCCACACGGGCCTTCAACAAGCAACGCTCAGCAGAGAGCGCCACGCTCTGGGCAGGACCTCAGACACCACAAAGTCATATCAGAGCCAACAGCAACTGAAATACAGCTCTCTCCTAAGATGTGCGTGTTACCTGCAGAAAGTTACTAGACACTAAGACAGGGGAAGAAAAGAATAAGGTTAGAAACAAATGTAAAGTAATTTCTGCATACAAAAAATTCTATATCCACTGGCTTCCTTTCTGGGAGTAACAACTTTTATATAAGATGCACATCCCAGTTGGAAGGAGTCTGTGTTTTCCGTGAGCAGAGACAAGGGCTCTCCAGGAAATGTGAACCCTTTCTCACTCGCTGAGCCGCGTGTCCTGAGGCCATCCTGGCCTGCCTGAGCACCTCCCTGCTCTGCCTCCAGCCAGCTCCTTCCAGCACCACTCACCCCGCTGCTCCCAGAGCCTGCACTGGCCCAGGATCTCCTCTTTTCCTGCTGTCAATCTTCTGCTGCCAAACTTTCACTTTAGGGCAAATAATTTGGAAACTAAAAAGTTATAAGACCCCTTGGCTTTTTAAAAATTTATCTTCTCAGAAAACAAAGATGTTGCCCCATCTGCATGTTCATGGATATGTTTTTATATATTTTTTAATCAATACTTATAAAAGCATGGACTGTTGGCTACATTCAGTTTAATTACATTTGAAGTAAGAAGTTTTAAATTCAGTGAATTCAGGCACTCAAAATTTAAGCCCTGACATCTATTAATCAAATGGAAATATGACAGGTAGATATTACAAAAATCAAGAGAAATGTTTAATATAAATTCTGGACTTTTAGATATTTCCACAAATGTAATGTATGTATCAGTACACAAACTTGAGCATTTTCACAAATCTTTGAACTCAATTTCTATTCTTAACTTTTACAGGTAAATCAATATCCATATGTGATTTTAAGCAGCTCAAGCATCAGCTCTTAAAAATGACCAGAAATGCTGTGGGCCAATTCCACTGAGTAGCAAATAAGGGAACTGTACCCAACAACCCAGGTACCTCCCCCTGAGGCATCTGGAGCATGAGGATTAGGAGCAGCCTTTGGTTTCTGAGGTGCCGAGAGTGGGGACTCCCAACTCCCCAAGTCTAAGAAGGCGTCAGCGATAAGGAAAACTGGTCAAAAAATCATCCCTGCCGGCTCCCTGCCACGGGCTTACAAGATCTCACTTCCTCTCTGCCCCCCAAAGCCTGACTCCTGGTCCCAGCCCTGCTGCTCACTGGGGTGAGGCCGTGGCCGTCACTGCACCTGTAAGGGGAGAAGCTGGTCAGGATACAGGATCCTGGCTATCCTGGCAGTGCTCAAGCTGATGCTGTAATTAACTTTGTAGTGAGTTACTTAATGCAAAGGTTTAACTTCTGAATAATTTAGATATGTGTATTCTAACAGGGAAATCCTGAGCGTAGAACACAGGCCACACCTTCACACAGATGTTATCTGGCTAGCACTCTTTTTTGTTTGCCTTTTCAAGAGATGTTTTTAAAAGCAGTTTTCAGTTCATAGCAAAATGAGGAGGAAAGTACAGAGTCTTCACGTATCTCCTTCCCCAGCACAGGCAGAGCCTCCATCATTCTCCTGCCCCCACCGGACAAGCCCATCTGTACAACCGACAGACCCACATCAACACGGCACCACCACTGAGTCCACAGCTCACACGAGGGCTCGGCCTGCTGCTGCTCACTCTGTGGGTTTCACAGACGTGGAACGGCATGGATCCCCCATGAAAGCCCCACCCAGAGTTGTTTCCCTACCCTACACATCCCCCTATGCTACTCCCATTCATCCCTCCCTTCCCCAACCCCTGGCAGCTGCTGACCATTTTACTGTCTCCACAGCTTTGCCTTCTCCACACTGTCCTGTGGTTGGACTCAGACAGCAGGCAGCCTTTCCAGATTGGAGACTCACTTAGCAACATGCATTCAAGATCCATGTCTTTTCATGGCTTAGTGGTCCAGTTCTTTTTAGTGCTGAATAATATCCCAGTATCTGACATACCACAGTTTATCCATTCACCTAACTGAAGGGCATCTTGGTTGCTTTCTAGTTTTGGCAATTATAAAGCTGCTGTCAACGACTGTGTGCACATTTCCGCATGGAAGTAAACTTTCAGCTCCTCCGAGTAAACGTCCAAGATTGTGATTGCTCCTGTGGTCAGAGAGCTTAGTTCCATGGAAAACCACCACGCTGCCTCCCACAGGAGCTGCCCCACTTTCCCCAGTGATGAGTGAGGGTCCTGATGCCCACACACCCACACCCACCAGCACGCGGTGGTGTCGGAGTTCCAGTATCGATCAGGCTGCTGGGTGCGCAGTGGCGCCTCGCCCTACGACATAAGACGCAGGCCATCTTTCCACGTGTAGATTTGCCATCTTTGTATCTTCTTTGTTGGGGTATCTGTCCAGGTCTTTGGTCCATTTTTAATCAGGTTATTCATTTTCTTGCTGAGTTTTGAGAGTTCCTTGCACGGTTTGGATAACAGCCTTTATCAGATGAGTCTTTTACAGATGCGTTCTCCCCGTCTGTGGCCTGCCCTCTCATGCTCCTGAGACACTATGTTTTTTATTTTGAAAAACACTTTAGACAGAAGATGGACCTCCCAGCCCACCACGGTTCTCATTTTGGCCGTGGTCACCACCCTCCCAGCCCTGGTTCCCACCTTTCCACGATCTGCTGGTCCTATGGGGGTCAACCCATACTAAGTCCCTAACATATCTCCAATGATGGCAACGTCAAAGCAGGCAGTTTTCAGGTAGGAAGGAGCTGATGGAGGCTGGAGCAGACTGTGAAGGCCAGCGGCTTCATCTCCCGGGGACAGGCAGGCCTCTCAGATGTCCCTCTGGGTCACCTCCCAAATGAAGTACCTGCCTTGGCTGTGAGCAGGAATCAGGACCTGGCCCAGATCCCAGATTTGATCTGGCACAGCATTTACAGGTGAGCCTCCATAACCGGAAACTCTACTCTCTGGGAAGAATGCATTTTCATTATCAAGGCTTTTAGGCTTTTAATTAAGAAACCAAGGAGCAGTGCCTGGAGCGAGGATGCAGGGACTGCGTGACCCACACGCTCGTTTCCACCTGGTGCAAAGGACCCTGGAGTGAGGGTGCGCAGTGCCTGCTCTGAGTCACCAGCATACTCATCATTTCTACATAAAGAACCCTGTGAGTCTGTCTCAGGACTTTTTAGCCTAGACCTAAAAATTCACAGCCCAGGAAACCCTAAGCACTTTAGGAACCTGAGGAGTGGGCCAAGGGGATCTCACAGAGTGTGGTGCTGGCTGTGGGGCCAGCAAAGGGCGGCCGGGGCTTCCAGCAAGCACTTCGGGGAGGCCATGCACTGGCCCGAGGCTGGTACCGCCTCCTGTCCTCGGTTCTCATGCCCAGCTGTGAGGGGAGCCCTCCCCTTCCAGAGCAGTCCCTGGCTCCAGAGGCCCTAACGTCCATGTCCAGGCCCTGGTGGGGCAGCTTCTACCCCAGGGAGGCTGGGACTGGAGACAGCCTGGAGCTCTAGGCAATCCTGGCAACCACCTGCTTCCCGAAGTGGCTGCAGACAAACTCCTGCTTCCAAAACCTGGCACGGGCTGTGTGAGGCCTGGAATGTGGGAGGCGCACTTCACAGGGTCCCTGCTCAGACGCAAGAGCTAGGCTAAGAGCATGGTCATCAAGTAAAATCACAGTCACTTAGACCTATGTGTGACTAGAAGTATATACATTATAGAAGTGTATATAGATGTAAATACATACATGCTTGTTTTCCTTTTATATACCTTACAAATATATGTATATATATGCATATGTATAAAACATGGATAAACCATAGTTAAGATTTCAAATCTCCCAAAGATCAAGCAAATTACTATCCTTAAATTCGAAACAAAGATGTAACATTTTACATTCTTGCAAACTAAACGTTCTCTAAGTATTAGCATTTTATTTTAAAAACTAAGAATGCATTGCACTCTCAATTTCTATTTTAAATAATCACTTTCACTGAGAGATTCTATGACTTGCTACACCTTGAAGATTTCCAACAATAATAGCTCATTAGTTTAAGCATTAGGAAGTTCATTTTTAAATACAACCACTGATTAAGAAAAACTGCTCTCCAGGACTTTCACTATTTTAAAGTGTAATGATGTCTATCTCTCTATACTCAAGAACAGAAAGATACCTGTGCAGATGTTTCCAAAGCAATTCAGATGAGATGGTCTAAAAACAGTTTAAGACAATCATATTTTCAAAAAAAAAAAAATCACGTTTTCAAGGTCAGAAGATCAAGACCAAATTCTGAAGGGTCACCTTATATTTAAATTATTTCATGTGTTTGTCATTTGGGTGGAACACGACATCCTTAAAGATAACCAAATAATGCATCACAGCCCTTAAAACCCACAGCATAGTATCTCTTAGTTTTAAATACACTTAATTTTGCCACATTTTCATTTTATAATTTCAAAATTTCTAAAGCTCCTAAAGCCTCAAATCGAGATAGAATTTGACTTTGGCAATTCCCAAGTCACAAGCAGGTTCTATGTCCACAGCTATTTGGAATGTGGTTTCTGATGGAAGCTTCTATGAATGCACATGAAATCCCTCTGGACTGCAAAGGCTGACTCAGCATGTCTCAGAATGAAAATATATACAGTTGTGATGGACAACAGAACACAGTACAGATACTAACAACAGGAAAGTCTACAGCACTTCTCACACAGAACGAATGCAAAGTGTTTGAGGAAAAGTCTTTCCAACTGAAAATATCAGAGCTGATTGGAACAAAGAAGATTCTGAAGATGGTCCTGGCTGCTTTACGAGACTTCAGAATTTTCCTCATCTGCAAGTGAAAATGAACCTCCTGCTTGCCCACCGAGGACAGGGACAGGACAGGGTAGGAAAACAGGCCTTCAAACACTTCATGGGGTGAGAAAGGAAGACAGGCCAGCCCCGTACCGCCATCGGCACACCCACACCAGCTGTGCAAATGACTCAGCTAACTCTGCAATAGCCGGGCATGTCAATGAGACAGCCAGGCACGGGTGACCTGCCAAGAGACAAGATGGCCAAGTTTGGGCAGAATCCCTGGAGGGTGGTCACCCCAGGGCCTCTCAGGTCTGTGCCCAGGAATCTGCATTTCCAAGTAGCCCAGGTGAGCTGCTGCCCAGAAGCCCTCAGCAGTCATGGCTCGCACTGGCAGTGGAACCCCGCACGCCGCCGCCTCCTCCTCCTGCAACGCCCGGCGTGGATTTTCCTTAATTGACGACACCGCGCTCTACGCCTACTCTCACCATTGGTCCCGAGTTTACTCAACTAACAGAACAGAAGGGAACTACAAGGGAAAGCATTCACCTGAAACAGGACTGACCGGGGCTCGTGTCAGCGGACACGGCAAACACAGCACTTATCTGCGCACGGCTCACCACTCACAAAGCCAACTGCAGCGCGGTTTCCACTCAGAACGTGTGGGTGGCTGTGGGCAGGGAGAAGATGCTGCACAGTTGTTTCTATGCTAAATACTTAAAGGTGTGAATTACATATAGAAAAATGTGTTTGGCATACAAATGTGTACATTTATGTTAATTACATGAAAACACGTAATCCAGGTGTTTTGGTTCATACAGCTGTGGAGACTTTTTTCATACAACTGCAACTGGGGCCCAGAACACCCACCAGCTGTGCCACTGCGTCTGTTTTACTGTCACACACCAGCCCTACCCCCGACACACACACACAAGCATGACACATAATAAAAAATTTACGTTAGTTTTACATTATTAGAGACAACCTCGTGGTCCTCTTTGAAGAGATTGCAGCACGTGAAGGATTTCAAATACAAGTATGTTCTGGGTCTCCTGATCTCAGGACCCCGTCCACACTGGTGGCTTTAACAGTGCTTCATGGAAACTTCCGGAAGGCATGTGTGTCATGTCTAAGAGCAAACTGGTGTTCACGCCTCAGCACTGTGTGCCTCTTCTTTCCTCCGTCCCACAGGCACTTCTCCCAGGGAGCTGGTGCTGTGCCCTGAGGTTCTGTCCCACCACTCCCTGCCAAGTCCCTGGTGCCATTGTGGAGAACCAGCCTCTGCCTGTCCAGGTGTGTTTGCAGAAAGCAACTCATCCATATCTGTTTAAAAACCACACATTTGCGACGCCTATAGGCCTCAGAAGGTGGAGGCAGACAGGGTAAGTGCATCTGTCATGGAGGCTGAAGATCAAGCTAGTCTGCCTGGCGACTGATGGGCGATGTCTGCAGTGAGCCACCGCACATTTAGCGGGGCTGTCTGGCTCCTCACCTCCGCCAAGCCTCCACCCGTCGCGTCTGGCCTGGATTCTCTGACGCCTGCACTTGGTTCATAACTCAGCTCACAAAGGCCCCTGTACCGCAGCAAGGACGGCGGTGGTCACACCTGTGGCCATTTATCCTCTCTGCATCTAGCTCCTCTCCCTGAAGCAACAGCACCTCTGAGGTCACAGGCTGGCCTCCCAACTCTCCCCCGTCCCAGGCTTCTTGGCGTGTTGCTCTGCTGCCCACACCTCAGCAAACACTGATTAGGCAGAATCACCCAGAAACCTCTTAACCTGGATTCTGGCTGCTGCTTTTGTAATTTGTAGTATTTGTACTTCTGGTGTGATTTGAGGAACAACACATTTTAAAATTAGAGCAGAAAGATGTGGTTTTTATTCTCTCCTTTCTACTTGCAACCTTGAAAATTCAAGTAGCAGCAAGGGTTTGTTGAAAGTAACTTCCACCAAACAGAACCTATTACAAAGGTACTACAGAGTGTCAAATAACCACATAGATGTAAATAGAGATGCAGACACAGATATAAAAGCCAATGGTTAAACCAGACTGAGAAATGCTTGCCAGTTTGTAGGACTTCTAAAACTTGACATAAATGTGGCTAAGGGATACAAGATGTTATGAGATGAGATGCTTGGCCTAGAACCACAGGCTCTCCCTTTACAGCAGAAAATCCAGAAGGAAGTCAAATCTGAAAGAACCAGGTACCACTGAACGGCATAATCAGCCATCCTTCCCATCCCTGGGCCAGCTGCGGTGAGTGCAGCCAGTCGTTCACCAACATCCATCATCCATCCTCCAGGCCATGGCTACACTTTACTCCCAGGCTCCCTGCCATTACGTAGATTAGGTAAATCACGGCCACTATCGCTCTAAGCCTCCCCCAACTAGTATGGCAAACACCCAATCCCAACCACAGCAAGGACAGCCTTGTCTGTGGGAACACAGAGCAGGGGTCTGGAAGGAACCTGGATCCCTGAATACCTCATGGAGTAGTCACCAGCCTGGAACTTCCTCCCTGAAGGGTTTGCAAGAGAGAAAAACTCCTTGGTTCCTCAAGCTACAATACTGCAGAGTCTCAGGTCACAGCATCCTTACCTACCCTCGTCAGGAGCCGTTCATGCTCATCAAGACATGGGAACAAAACTGCAGTGGCACAGTCACACACACCCAGAACGCAGACCACCTGCCACTCACATTCATCGTATTAACGCCAAAAAGCCACCGTGGTGGATATCCTGGATGTGGACACTCGGCAGCCTTTTGCTGGAGATGTGCTTTGTGTGTTTATCGCACGACCATCTTGGCGTCAGGAGGGGCTGCACAGATGGCAGCTGTGCACATCACAGGGAGTCTCATGCGCTGGATGCTCGGCCAGCTCCCAGCGTCAGCGCCCGCAGGGTCCTCTCCTCCGGGAACACGTGCTTGGACGCCACAGTGTCCTGTGGATCCACACAACCGCGCTGTGTGCCCCAGGAGCTTAGAAAGTACCACTGCATCAATGCCTCCACAGGTGAGGCCGGGGCAGAAGCCAACCTCAAGCAGTTACGGTCCTCCGTGGGGCTGGCGTCCAGGCAGGAAGGCGGCTCAGCAGCTCTCCTCTCACTGTGGAACTTCCTAGGCCCCCACGTGAACAGAACCTAAGTAACACGCAAGAAACAGGAACAAGAACACGACCAGCAGATTCTGAGATGAGCAAGCTGGGCTGATCATGAGACACCTGATGGGGACAGTGCCAGTGCCCCTCCCAGTGACCTGTGAGGACAGCACTGCCGGCATCTCCCTAAAACCAGCCCAAGTCGAGTTAGACTCGAGGCTTCCCAGGAGTGGGCAGATCCATTCAATCCCACAGTCTGAACCTTTTAGGCCATCTCATGGCCCTCATCTCACAGATGGGAACCTGGACACCGCACCATAGACCCGGCCCCAAGACCCCGTTCCTTCCTCTACACCACACACCAGTACAGTGAGCACTTAGGGACTGGGCAATTCATGTAAAATACTGCTTAACTGTAACTTCTGATTTAGAAAGTGTTTAATTCCTACTCACAGAGCTCAAAGTGTTCTGTCCTAGGAGGCAGCAGCTGTAATTAAGCATGAGAGAAGGGATCAGAGTGGTGCCAAGTATTAGATATTCATCTAAATCTATTCACCATGTTGCCACGTTCCTGTCACCTGCTTCATTTTGTCCTTAAAAGACACAATAGTTAGTTCTCAAAATAGACAACCTGTTTTACTGATGCCTAGCTATAAAGTAGCGAGCTACGTATCCAAAAGGGAGATATGGGAAAACAGAAAAAGACAGGCGACAGATCCTCAACACTGTAAAACAGAAAATGTCCACAAGCGATCAGGTGGGAGGGCGGCTGCAGCAGCACCTGGCTCTGTTGCGTTGTGAGGCAGCCACGTGGGCTGGACAGCTCACTTAGCCACCAAAATTACATCACCTAAGATTTTATTGCAGTTACTTTGATAAATTCTCCCTCCTGCTATGGAGAGTAAGGTTTAGCTTGCTTTCTTTTATTTTTTTTTTCTGGAGTCGGAGTCTCGCTCTGTCACCCAGGCCGGAGTGCAGTATTACAATCATGGCTCATCGCAGCCTTGACCTTCTGGCTCAAGCAATCCTCCCACCTCAGCCTTCCAAGTAGCTGGGACCCACAGATGAGTTTCATTTCTTTGCTAACAAATTCCTAATTCACCGCGTGACGGGCCCATCAGGGCCATCTGCCGGGACATCCACCTTGCCGACCGGCTGTGTGGTCTGTAAGGTGGATGCACTCCAGTTGCCCGGGCTCTGCACGAGATGCTGAGTCTCCAGGTCTGCCACTGTCTAAGGGACTGACAGCCCGGAGCATCCCGACATGCCACGGTGAGCCGGGCTTTATTCCACAGGGCGACTCTGCTTCCCGTGATGAGATGCAGCACATGATCACAGATCAAAGGATGTCAGCAATAACACACTCCCCAGATACTAAGCAGAGGACCAAGGGTTTAGTTCCTTACTTATTGGCTATGGGCTTGATTCAAAACAGCTTTCTGGGATCCTGGGGACAAATATCTCTAACTGGGGAGAATTCTGGCTTTAGTAACGGAAGAATCACCTAACGCCCATTTTGTAACTGCTGTTCTCATCAGAACTTGAGGCCAAAGGGAAAAATAAAAGGGGGGCCAAGATCGTGACACCCCAGTTTGGACACCCCAGTTTGTACAAGGCCAACCAGCCTGCTTGAGGGGGTGGTGAAAGGAGTAGGGTTTTTAAACTGCTGAGTTTTAAAAACATAGCTGTAGGCTGGGCGCACTGGCTCACGTCTATAAGCCCAGCACTTTGGGAGGCCGAGGTGGGAGGATTGCTTGAGGCCAGGAGTTCAAGACTAGCTTGAGTAACACAGTAATACCCTACCTCTTTAAAAAGAAAAATAGATTAAAATAGTAATAAAAAGGTTAATACAATAAATTACTATGTCAACATGGCACCCCCTGCTGTCAGACGAGGTGCACTCTCTGTGGCTACAATGAGGACCAGAGAGAAATATAACCGGCATCACAGGGAGGAAGGTCGACCCCAAAGCCCCACAGCACTAACTCCTGTACAGTTTGTTAACCAGCATGAAGTCTCTTCCACAATCAGACAGAAGCCTGGTTTAGAAGAACGCTGCCCACGGGACCCGGGTGCACTCCTGACGCCGGCCGGCCGACCAGACAGCCCCACCCTGGGACCCTGCCAGCAGCCCCAGCTGAACAGAATGACCTCGTGTCCTTTCCCGCCAGAAGCTGCAGACCCTGAGCCAGAGGTTGCGCACAAACCTCTGCACCCAACAGCTCGCCTTTGTACATGACACGCTGAGTCCATCTCATTTCAAATGTTATGCTCGCCCCAAGGCGAACATGGATATTACAGGTTAACTCACTGCACATGTGCTAGATTTTCCCTGTAAGTGTTCAGACATTGCACAAACCGAATGAAGACACCCCACTTTCCCTGTAAACGTTCAGACATTCCATGAGCCCGATGAGCACACACAGCAAACAAATGCCAGAACGTTTAACGCCGCAGCCTCCTCCCCTCCAGAGGGGCGTGTGCTTACAGCTCCCCCAGGACCACACTTCCCAAAGCACAGACTGTTACTCTGAAAATAAAACCTTTTTCCTTCCTCTGTACATCTCATGGTCATTTTAACAACTCTTGCTACAAATGCAGAGAAATGGGGTATCATCCGAGCTGGTCACCGAATTCCTAGCACCAAAGCTTCAGGGCCCCCCAGTCTCACGGAAGCTTCTATCGTCCTAAAGCCAACTCTGGAGATGAAGGCTGAGCTGGGGAAAGGCTGTGTCACCGCAAATCCACACCACGGGGCCCTCTGCAGTTGTGTGTAAGGAACTCTTGGCCTGTCCTGGGGTTTAGGGAAATCAGGATGCAAGCAGATACCGTATGCTCTGCCATGGGACCGTGAAGTCTGTGGAACCTCAGAGGAACACAAATGGCTGCATGAGTCCCACAGGTCGACCCTCGACGGGCACCCGTGTCAAGAACACAGACACGCCGGGAGGGACAGCCGATACAGGCAACGCTTGCAACCCCAGCACGCGGCAGCGTCTGAGTGTGGGGGTCTCTGGCCAGGCTCCACCACAACTGCCATATTCTGTGGCAAAATTTTAAAAATAGGTTTTAACTACTTATAACTCTAACTTGTTTTACAGATAAACAGAACACAGGGTACCAACAAGGCTCCAAAATACTTCGCCTAGAACCAAGTCTAGAATGCAGATGGCTGCTGCTCTGAGTGTGACGAGTCCCCTGTAGTGCCATAAATCCTAGATCTAGGTGACTAAGTGCTCTTCCCAAACCAGACGGCACCCTGAGGCTCTGAGGGCACCCTCTGTCCCCAGGCCAGTCCATCAGACCCGGCAGAAGCTTCTAAAGTAAAAGCCTGTGGATTTGTACTGGATGGATGTAAACCAAAGTCACAGGGGCTCATCCTGGAAGCCCATCCGTTTACCCACTCATGCCCTGGAGAGCCCTGCCCCCAGCTCCACACCCGCAGTCATGCTGAACCACAACAACTGGCTTCTAGGCCCTCAAGCCACTCCCTCTCCCCTGGACAGATCCTTCTTAAACCATAAGACCCACAGTAGCCTTAACAGGTGGTCCGAGCAGAACTGGCCACTGCATGAATTGAATTGATATTTGTGTGTGTGTGTGTGTGTGTGTGTGTGTGTGTGTGGTGGTTCTTGTTCTGTCACTCAGGAACAGTGCACCATAAGTACAGTGGTGCTATCATGGTTCACTGCAGCCTCAACCTGCCAGGCTTGGGTGATCCTCCAGCCTCAGCTTCCCGAGTAGCTGGGACCACAGGTGCACATCACTACCACTATTTAATTTTTTGTAGAGTCAGGGTCTTGCTATATTGCCCAGGCTGGTCTCAAACTCCTGGGCTCAAAACTGAATCTGCCCACCTCAGCCTCCCAAGGTGCTGGGATGACAGGTGTGAGCCACTATGCCCAGCCTAGAATTGATATTTCTTCAACTATTACCGAGTTTAACACATGACCTCCACTTACAGAGATATCAGCACACTCTCACAGCCCAAGGGTTTTTCTGAATCTCGATTCTGTCCAAAGTCAATATCTAAAGAAAGGGTCAGAACGGACCCTCCCTCAATGAAGCCTAAGGGCAAATGCAGCAGCAGCAGCATCAAAGGGTATAAGGAGACAAAGAAAGAAGGGTAGAAAATACACATTGAAATTCCGGTGTTAGAATCATAATCACCAACACTTTAAGAGGCAATCTGCTTTCCAAAACATGTAGCTGCTGGATTAACTTCAAAGTCACCAGATTCCACAGCCAGGCGCTCAGAGGGGCACAGCTTTCTAAGGCCGCAGAGCCCGGGGCAGCGTAACAGCCTCGGGGCAAACTAAACAAAGGCTTGGTTCTCTCAAGAAGCTGCTCAAGTCCTTCCAAATAGTTTATTCTTCTAAATTAGTTAGACGGCCTCCTACAACACTGTTTAGAGTGACAGTGTGTTCAGAAGTGTGAAGTGAAAATACATCTCAGGACCCCAAAAATCACTAAGCTAAAGGGAAGTCAAGGTGGGAAATGGCTTAGGGCAAACCTGCCTCCCATGCTCCTAACAGAGACTAGAGGGAAAAAAAAAAAAAAAAAAGCCACGTACTTCCCTCACAACTGTTGGTCTACAAGGAAATTCCTCAGGGACAGAGGACAGAACTCAAAGTCACCATCTGCACACGGAGATAGATGCGGATCTTACTGCTTTCCCTGGAAAGCCTCACCAGAAACGCATCTGTCTCTGATCTACCTGTGACCTGGAAACCCCTCCCCGCTTCCAGTCATCCCTCCTTCCTGGACCAAACCAATGTACATCTCACATATATTGATGTCTCACATCTCCCTAAAATGGGTAAGATCAAGTTGTGCCCTAAACACCTTGGGCACATGTCCAGGTCCTGAGACTGTCACGGTGCATCCTCAACCCCTCCTGAGGCTGTATCTTTAACCTTGGGAAAATGAACCTTCTGAATGGGCCGAGAACTATTCTCAGATGCTTCTGGTTTACAGGAAGCACTCTCTCCTGCGGGTATAACCATGAAATCATGTGGAATTACAAAATGTCACTTTAGTAAAGGCCAAAGGAATTAGGGTTTGATGTGCTTTAAAAAAAAAAAAAAAAAAAAAAGGAACGTTCTATTTATCAATGGACCATGAAAGCCCACCCCCTTCTGCAGTGATGATGTCAACTGGGACAAGGGGCCCCCTCCTGTAGATGCAGCAAAGGCTACCCTCTGACCCCACTTCCCAGAGTCCAGGCTCCTGCTGCTCAGGGAACAGCAACCCGAGCTTCACGGGGCTCAGGCCACCAAACCCAACTCCCATCCATGCTGGAGAATTACCCCAGGGACTAGCGAAATGGCAGATGCAACATCTCTCCTTCCTGCTGGTGGGAACAGGGGCAGGAGCTGGAGGGGCAGGAGTCGGGCAGCAGGAGGGAAGCAGCCTGGGTCCCTGCTAGTCACAGATGGCAAATGCCAACCAGCCCTGACCTTCGCTTTGCAGAGAAGAAATCCTTCTCTTTTGTCAGGTCCCTGTTAGAAGTTTGCACCCATTCCTTTAAAAAAAAAAAAAAAAAAAAAAAAAAACTCAGGTACAACATGGGTGTTTTGCTGACAATATTTCAATTATCTGGGGGCCTTGGGTCGAATAACGCCAAAACAGGAAACTGAACCCTGTTCTTCGGGAAACCACCTTCCAAGCCCCATCTACTCCCCAAGGCTATCACCTTATGGTGTTTGTCTGCTAGATGATTATTTTTAACAATAACTGCTCTTAAGAGCTAGGAGTACAGAACAGACAAGAAGTCAGCTCGGGTTGAGGGGAAGCAGGAACAGACCCTTCTCCCTGTAGGACAGTGGAGAAGGAACCTTCAGCACCCGGGCTTGCAGGATGCTGGATCTCTGAGAGCATCACCTCTCACAGCTCAAGTATGGCCAGATCCTCCTCTGCCACAGCCTGTTCAGGAGAAGGCAGCATCCGCCCTAGAGACCCACAGCCCTGTGCAGGGTTCAGCTGGAGCTGAACTTTCCTCCCTTGGTAAGAGTCAGGGCCAGCGGTGAGGAGAGGAGAGAAGCAGCAGGCATGAGGGGCACTGTGGCAACTCCATGCCACGGTAACTCTCATCTGACGTGCTCCGGGCAAAGCCACACTTCTCGGAGGGCATTTCCCCTTCACACGTCTGAAATCATCAACGTCTAGTCTCCCCACAGAACAGATCCTTCCCCCAAGAGGCAGATGCTTGGCTGTAACACGTGGTAATGAGGGGCGCGCCTTCGTGCCCATTCCATAGTGTTTCCTGTTACCTATTTTACCTTAAGCTAAAAACGGTTCCCGTTTACCCTCTGTAGTGAGACAGCAAAACACATGAGATTCAGTGCAATCCCACACCCCTCACTGCTGACCTCAAGTTCTTTATTTGTTCATTTTGTTTCTAGAGTTTTGTACTCTATCCCGGGGTTCCAGGCCTGTGGATTCAACCAACCATAGATCAAGAATACTCTAAGGTGTTTGTAACTAAGCATTCAGACTTTATTATTCATTAAACAATATAGTTTAACTACTCGCATGGCATGTCCACGGTATAGGTGTTACGAGCAACCCTGACATGACTGAAAGTCTGCAGGAGGATGTGCATATGTCATATGCAAACACGATGCCATTTTATACCAGGGACCTGAGCGCCCACAGACCTTGGTATCCATAGGCAGTTCTGCAGCCCACCCCCGTGGGCACTGTGGAATGGCTATAATAGAAAATAGAGGCTTTAAACAGTTATGTACTAAATCTAATCTTTTGTTAAGAAATTACTGTGTATCACGTCCTTCCTGGCCCACAGACTTGACATGTTCTCTTTTCATACACTGATCTAACTAGTCATTCCAGTAAGTTTATTGAACACAAATCAATTTTACAATTAAATTCTTACAGGAATCACACTCATACTGTAAGCTGCTTTGGTTTTTAAAGTGAAATAACCAATAGTTTTGAAAACCAGCTATATCATAGAATAGGATAAAGCAGCCCCATGACATGCAAAAACATGGGGTTTCAAAGCTAACCAGTATAAAACATGTTACAAACCCCTAAATATGAAAATGTTTTATACAACAGATATTCCAGAAAAAAAGATGTTCAAAAAACCCCCTTTGCAGAAAAGCACTTTCCCCTTCATTTTTCACACGGTTTCCAGAAGCTTGTGTTTGGCAATGACCATGAACCAGAAGTAGTGTCTGCTGCAACTACTGCTACTGCAACACGGAATATTAAGGCAAAAAAAAAAAAAAAAAAAAAAAAAGACAGCATATTTCCTATTGATGAGGACAGGTAGAATGTTATAAAAATGAGTGTGTTCTAAAGTCAACAATGTTCAAATTCTAGGTCTCCCACAGACACTAGACGGTAACCGCCAAAGCTTATGCACTTGGCAACGTTCAAGGAGACCAAGTTCAGAGCTGTCACAATGCAGCACCATCCTCACGCGATTATCTCAGGCGGGTTTGAGGGCAAGTGCCCCCATCACAGCGGGAAAGCTGCCTAACCCAGCACTTCCTGAGATCACAGACCTTCGCCTTCCCACGTCTTCAATAGTTCCTTTACACTGGGAACCAGACAGCAAAACCTAAAACACTTCCTCAAATCTCAGGACAGTCTTTAGAGCTCTTTTCCTTGCCCCTTCTCTTACTGAAAAAGCCAATTTTGTAAGCAACCTGTAGTGCTTACCAGAGCTGGGGCGGGAGGAGAGCTAGAGTTTGGTAGACTGAGTTTCAAGCGTGGGGAGACCAGGAAGTTCTGGAGATGGATGGCGGTGATCGCGGCATGACAGTGTGAAGACACTTAATGCCACCAAACCATACACTTAAAAATAGAGTGCTATGCAATTTTACCACAATAAAGAGACTGAGAAAAGTTATCTACAATTACTGTCTCCAATATCTTGCATCCTGTAAGGCGCATTTGCTTTTGGAAATCCTCAGAGCAATCATGAAAGACTAATACCCTGTCGTCTCTGAAACGCAGGCAAAGTCAAGGGTTTTGATTATAGGAAAGTAGCTGGAAAGCAAAGCGTCCGTTAGACATGGCAGCCGTGGCAGGACAAACACATGGTAGGAAGGTGGTTGCTACACGCAGATGCGAAGGGTGTGGGGAGCCACAACACCCGATGCTCGGGAGGCACCTGGGCAGGAGCTGAGAATGTACCAAACATGTTTGATCACGCAACATTCACGGACCCTGAGTCCAGCCACGGCCGCTGACATCCACTGTGCCCGGGGTGTCCTCTGCCACAGAGATACGCACCCTGCCGAGGATAGTGCACAGATTAAATGTCAAAGCACAGACATGCTCAGTCCAGCTTCTTAGAGAGAAGCAAAAACACATTTCCCAGACCCCAGCAGCATGACTCTCCACCTGAATGTACCCCTGTCCCATTGATTCTCGAACCCGTCTCTCCTGGACCCCACAGCATGACTCTCCCCATCCCGTGCATTGGCCCTCACTCAATCCCTCATTGGATCAGGCACCAACAGCCCACTGTGTGCCTGGTGCACTGAGCCTTGTCAGGGGCCTCTGGGCTGCGTGCCAGGACATGCACCTGGGAACTCCCAGTGCACACGTTGGTCTCCTGCAGGACGCTTGGCTCTTCTACCTGCAGGAGCCGGCACCCACCCGTACAACTGACTGCACTCAGAAAAGTCACAGAAGGCCCCTCACCAACCCAGCAGCACCCTGAGGCCACATCCCATTCGCCTGCTGGCTCCTGAGCCTCCCACCCTGTGATGGCTCGCTCCTTCCTGAGCTCCTTCGGTTCCCTGCCTCGATTCCACTGGTTACTCTCCTCATGGGCCTCTTTCCTGTCATCTGGCAGGGTTCCACTAGGACCCTCCGGCTCTCACGCCACCCCAGCTCCACAGAACCCCCCCCCCCCCACTGGGTGGAGCACATGCCTCCAGCCCAACCTTGCTGATAATGCTCCAGCTGGCCCTGGACTCGAACTGCGCTGCTGCAGCTTTCCACCAGTGTGGCATCTGCAAGTTACCTCCTGGGCAATGCCAGGTGATGGTAACATCAACCAGGAGGAACCGCTGAGAAGCAGAACACATGGTGCGGTACCCCAAACATCACATCCTTCAACTGACACTCCGTGTCTTCTCCTCTCCTGGCAGAGCTTCGCTGTAGGAAGGCGGCCATTCCTCCAGTGCTGCTACTTCCAACACTGGGGAAAGCAAGCTTCAGAAACAAACGGTGTCGAAGAGGCAGGACCCACCCAGCAGGGCTGCCGGCGGCCGGACGACCACAGCCCCAGAATTCGCCAGCCACCATGGCTGACAGCCCAGGCTCCAGAAATGCACGGCTTCAACCTTAGGAGTAAAAACCCTCCCAAGCCAACTATGATTTTCACCAATGGGACTGGGGAGTGAGGGGTTCTAACCCTGCCTCTCTCAACAGCACAGATCATCAGATCCCACTTCTTACAGGATTGGGGAGTGTGATGGGGTGGTTCTAACCCTGCCCCCCTTGATAGAAAAGAACTGGGATCTGATGATCTGTGCTAAGTCAGCACTTTGCTTCCATCACATGCAGTCATCCTCAGCACCAGGAAAAGTCAGAATCGTTGAGTGATGACACCAATACCAACACATGTGGTTCCGGCAGCTCCAGTAATTGGCTGCACAGGCACAACCCGACAGTGGTGAGATCCACAGACATCACCAGTCTTCCCAAGGATCGTGTTCCTGAATCTTCTGCATTCGGAATAACCGTCTCCTTTGCCAGGGCTGAGCCATGCTTCCCTCTTGCCTGTCCTTCACCAGCTTCGTGCGCGTTTCTGGGCAAGTGTTTGTGCAGGTGCTATCACTTATTTCCACAGCAAGAATGTACACAGACACCACACAGAAATGGGTAACCCTGTTGGGAGCTGTGCAGGGAGATCTAACTCATCAGATGTGCCAAATTCCTGTTGCCATGGAAATTCAACTAACGTTGCTATGACCGCATCTCTTACTGCACCACTAAAGACCATCCGGGTAAGAGGAATGTGCCTCTACATAGCATTCAGCTCACGTTTGCATGTTGGTTTTCCCTGAATATGGTTATGTCAGATAGAAATCAGTAAGATGGGCTGTAACATATAGTATAGGATCGTTGTGTCTCCTAGGCTCAAACACATCCTTTAAGATCCTCAGAAAATGAAGTTTAACTCTCTGGGGACGTGAGTTACATAGTAACATGTTCTGGATACTGTCTCTTTCACATTCTAAATATCAACACCAAAGAAGTTCTTGAGTTCCTTTTTAAATTGAAAAGCAATTTACAAATCACAAAAGCCCCAATATTAAAGGATACAATTCAGTCTTTTTAGCATATTCTCAAAGCTGCACATGCAATCAACCACTAGTATGTAATTCCGGGACTTTTTCACCATCTGCCAAAGAAACCTTGAACCCATTAAGAGTCAGCACCTGCTCCTTCCGCCAGCCCCTGGCAATCGCCAGCTGACTTCCATTTCTCTGAATTTGCCCATTCTGGACACCTGTTGAGAATCGTACAGTGCATGACCTTTGGCGTGACCTTCGGTGCTGGCATCTTTCACGTCCAAGGTGAGTAGAATCTCAGTGCATGACCTTTGGTGCCGGCATCTTTCAAGTCCAAGGCTCATTTGGGTTGGCGCACATGTTTTGTTCCTTTTTACGGCTGATATTCCATTGTGTGCATATTTTCTTTATCCATCCGTTGACAGATACTTGGGCTGTTTCTACTATTACGAATAATGCTGCTATAAAGATTCTTGGATAAGATTTCTTGTAAAAAATGTTTTCAATTTTCTTGGGCATATGTCTAGGAGTGAAATTGCTGGGTTGTACGGTGATTTTATGCTCAACTTTTCTGAGGAACTGCCAGACTTTTCCAAAGCAACTGTACCATTTTACTTCCCCTCCCACTAGCAATACATCAAGATTTCAGTTTTCCCAAATTCACCACCATGTCACTGTACAATACGGGGATGTACCCATCTCGGTGGTTGTGAAGTATTTCATGGTGGTTTTGATTTCCATTTCTAAAATGACGAATTCTGCTAAACATCTCATGTGCTTTTTATGGCATTTATACGTCTTTCTTTGGAGAATGTCTATTCAAACCCTTTGTCTATTTTTAAATTAGATTTTTATTAAGAGTTTTTAAATATATTCTTGATATCAGACCCTTATCAGGATAATGTATCTTAAAGTCACAAACCCAGAAACTCAAAATGTCACTGTATTTACATACAGTGCCTTTAACTTGGCAATTTAGGTCCCATAAGATCTTACGAGTAGGCCCTGATCCAGTATGACCGGTGTTCTTATAAGAGAATTTAGACACACAGTCCTCAGTGCTGCACGTACATAAGAGAAACCTGTGAGGACACCGAGAAGATGCCATCTACATAGCATGGAGTGAGGCCCTAGAGAATCCAACCCTGCCCGCACCTTGACTCCAGGCTTCCAGCCTCCAGAACAAAGGAAATAAGATGCTGTTTAAGCCGCACAGTCTGTGGGGTCCGTTATGGTACCCAGCAGACTGACAGAATGGGTCTCACAGTTGGCTCCTTACGCTGGATCCATTTTGAGCTTTGCGTGTAGGGTGAGGAAGGGTCCAGTCCATCCTTTTCCATATGGACACCCCAGTTGTCCCAGCACCATTGAGTTGTGAAAGGAAAAAAGTAAAGCGACCCTTACGCCCTTTTCTCCATCAACAGATTAGAAGATACGCGAAGAATCGTGGACAATTTTGTCAGTTTAAGCCAGTGGTTTTCAAACTTTTAGGTCTCAGGAACCCTTTGCACTTTATTAAAGATCACAGAAAGCTTTCTCATGAGGCCGGGAGTGGTGGCTCATGCCTGTAATCCCAGCACTTTGGGAGGCAGAGGCAGGTGGATCACTTGAGGTCAAGGAGTTCAAGACCAGCCTGGCCAACATGGTGAAACCCCGTCTCTACTAAAATACAAAAATTAGCCTGGCATGGTGGTGGACACCTGTAGTCCCAGCTACTAGGGAGGCTGAGGCAGGAGAATCGCTTGAACTCAGGAGGCAGAGGTTGAAATGAGCTGAGGTCACACCACTGCACTCCAGCCTGGGTGGCAGAGCAAGACTCCATCTCAAAAAAAAAAAAAAAAAATCTAGTTCATTTACAATGATAAAGTCATTATGTCTTAATACTGTCTTAAAGAAGAAACCATTTTCCAAAATAAGCAGCAGCGTGGCAACAGTTTGTGCTGCTGTGAAAACACCTAACATCTCTGCACCTCAGACAGCAGGGTTCTCATGCCTGCATCTGCGTTCAGTGGGCTGCAGAGCTGTGGTTGAAGTTTATGAAGAAAGTCCAACTCCATGCTGATATACAATTAGGAAGCAGTATTTTCATTGTGTTTTCAGATCATTTTAGGTATTCTCTGCTGCCAGATGTAACAAGTGGCACTTCCATACAGGCTGTCTGCAACGCGGAATCTGCGCTCTGGTCGACGGGCCTTTCTGCCCCAGCTCCTTCTAAGTTGACTGGTCCCATCCTGCACTTGAATGGCTTTTACCAGCACATGATTTTGTAATCACACATTGGTTAGAAAACACTGGTTCAGAGTTATGAGCAGCTTCCACATTTTATTATATGTCAAAACCACATCAATATCACCATTGATCACATGGGAAAGTGGTGGACATAAGATTTTTATATTTTAATATTCACTGGAAAGCCAAATGTCTATCATTGGGAATAATGTAAGGTACTTTCCTTGAGATTAAAGAGTCATTTTGTTCATTTTTCAGGCCACACCTGCAAATACCTCCCCATCTGAAGTGGCATCGTTTGTAAGTCATTCTTTACATAAAGGAGGCCGTTAGTGGAAGAAGTGGTTCTGCAGATTCATAGCTCAGAGGCACCAGTGCCCTCTTAAGATAACCATAAAATCCTCAGAAGACGCACCTGTGCACATTTCCTGTTTCTCAGAACATTCCAGAAGGAACACTGAATTTTGGTGCCGCAGCGGGACTGAAGTTTGCTCTCACCCACACAATAAACCCAGGGAGCTCCCCCAGCGCCCACCCCAAGGCCACAGCCTTGGTCCTCTGGTCTAGGAGGGTTCCTGCAGCTCCAGCTTACAGGGAAAAGCAGGCACCCACATGTCAGAAAGCCCTCCCAAGGCCCGGTGAGCACTTCTGCTTACGTGCCAGCCAAGTGCGTTTGACGAGGCTACAGCCAGCTGTACGGCAGGCAGCGAGGTACCCAGCAAATACTCAGGGCTCACGTTACTGAGGAAGGAAGGTGGACAGCGAGGTACCCAGCAAGTACTCAGGGCTCGCGTTATGGAGGAGGAAGCCAGGCAGATAGTGAGGTACCCAGCAGGGTTCACATTACCCAGGAGGAAAGGAGGGTGGAGACAAGGGGGCTGGAACAGTCTGTCATAAGCTTTAGCATTTACAAGGCTCATTGAAGATTATCTGATTTGATCTTCACAACAGCTCACAAGATAGGCAGAGGCATGACTGTTTTCATAAAAAGAGATCCCGAGAACTGATGACCACGTGCTCTTCCCACAGGCTCCCAGAAATCATCCTCAGATCATCTCTCAGTTGTATACATGTGATAATATCTCAGTCACGTCCCCTCTCTGCAGGGGGATTTTAATGCCGCCCTGCTGTTCCTTCGCACCCCTGCCCTCTCCTGCATTTCAGCCATGCCCACCATCCATGGGGAGTCTGCACCACCCCACCCCCGCTGCTGCTGATGGCTTGGGTCACCCTTATCTTTCATTTCCACTTTCAGGGACCTGGTTCTTCCCGCAAATGCAGCTCAAACTCGCTCATTGTGTGAAGCCTTTTCCAGCCATCACAACTGTCATGTGTAAAATCAGTCTGTGGAATGCTTCATTTAGGAGGTGCTTATGTTGCCTCATTGGCTGTGATCAGGACCAAATTCTGAGCAAACCCGGTGGTCCCCTCTCCCCATCTCTGCTCCAGTGCACTTAAAACAAGGATTCTGGGAAGCACCTTTTTAGTTCAATTCACGCATGAGTCTGCCCCACACCCTGCAGAAAAGCCCTGGTGGTCGGCGGTCAGGGCTCAGGGCCCCCAGGTGGGTAAGGAGAGCTTAGTGCCCTCTCTGGAGTTGTCGCCCAGACACCCACATCTGGAAGGGAAGAAACTTGCATCCTGTGAAACATCCAGGTCCTGAGACCTACTCAGGAGCAGAAAACGGGGAAGGAGCCTTGAACAGACCTACAGGAGGGCAGTCAGCAGGAGCCACGGAGGCCACCAGGAGGGAGGGAGGGAGGGAGGCAGGCAGTGAGGCCGGAGGTGATGTGGCCAGAGGTGACGTGGTGCAGGGATGACACGGCATGGTGGGGGGAGGAGACGTGGCCAGAGGCAACGTGGCCAGGGAAGGAGACACAGCTGGAAGTGACAAGAGGGGTCTCTCCAGGCCTCAGACTGTGCCTGATTTATGGATGACATTCTAATTAAGATGTTATATCTAACTTTAAAGAAAAGTAGCAATTTAGAACCATTGTGTACATTTAAAGCACGGTACAAATATAGCACATTTCCCAAAGAACAGTGCATTGAAGGAAAAAATAGCAGCTCACCCAAAAAAAAGTGAGTAAAGAAAAAATTCATTTAATATCAGAAATAAAGAGATCCTACAGCTCTTCTAGTTCAATCCCCACCCTAACGTGAATGGGGGGAAAAGGGAAGTAGAGTCTAGTCAGAATTAAAGGCAAAACTGATCCAGTTTACTTTCTACTCGACAGAAAACAAGTTCATCAAGGAAGCCCTATGAACAGTAGCTTTAGGAGTCCCAAAAATGCAAAATTCATCTTCAAATTAAATCAACCACTACATGTGTATAAAGTTATTTTTTTCATTATTGCCTTCCTCATCCCCAGGGGCTTTTTTAGACCTTGTTTCCCCCTAATTGCCTCCAACATCCAGGAAATTTAAACCCCACAAGTAAACCATGTCTCGATTCACACACAGCGTCCTTTGGAGCAGACAGTCTGTTGCTCTAAGACATCCTTGTCACCTAAGCACCGAGTACAGCCTGAGAATGCACAACACGCACACACACGAACTCAGACAGACAACAGGTGAGATACGGCCATGAGGAGGAAGACGAGACAACCGACTTCACCGACACCCCAGATCCGTGAAGAAGTGACACATGCAGCCTGTTCAGGTGCCAGTGACTCCTGGAAAACAGCCAAGGGCAGTATTTAGAGAAGCAGCACCACAGGCCAGGCGGGTCTGGGGGCTTCAGAGGGGAGGGGCGCCCCGACCAGGAGCTGGGGTCGGCAGGACAAGCCCTGGGTCCCCTCGTCACTTTTCACTCCCTACTCCTTAATCTCACCCTGAAGTTGCAGCAAGTCCAGGTATTCATTTACCCATAAAATTAAGTATCTGTGAGTAACACAAGTCACTAATCCACACAGATCTGAGTCCACAAATACCTCCCAGAGACGCCACCATCCCTTCTGGTAGAAGAGCAGCCCAGCGGCCCACGCTGCTAGGAAGGGAGACTGTCTCCAGCCTGATGCTGCAGAGTCCTCAACACAAAGTCTACCCTCTGGGATCATGCCATCTCCTACAGAAGCAACTAGGGGCATGTAGGGTTTTTTTAATCTTTTTTTTCTTAAGACAGGGTCTCCCTCTGTCACCCAGGCTGGAGTGCAGGGACACAATCTCGGCTCACTGCAACCTCCGCCTCCCGAGTTCAAGTGATTCTCCTGCCTTGGCCTCCCGAGTAGCTGAGATTACAGGCGTCTGTCACCACGCCTGGCTAATTTTTTGTATTTTTAGTAGAGACGGGATTTCACCCCGTTGGCCAGGTTGTCTCGAAGACCTGACCTCATGTGATCCACCTGCCTCGACCTCCCAAACTGCTGGGAATACAGGCATGAGCCACGGTGCCCAGCCCATACGGCTATTTAAATTTGACTAAAATTAAATAAAATTAGAGGGTCAGTTTCTCATTTGCACTTCAAGCATTCAGTTACCCACAGGCGGCCACTGAACAGAGGCTGGTAGAGATGTCTCACTCCACACTGCAGAAGGATCTATGGATGAAATGGCTTTAAGATCATCTCGGCATCTTTATATTGAAGCTACTGAAGTTTTACTCTGATTATTATAGACATCAGCATTCTCCCACTTAAAAATGTCAGTGCTATTGCAATGATCAGATCTGTGACTTCCCAGCAGCTCTTCTCTTCCTGGACAGATAACTGCGGAACATCTGCACTCTGCCTCCACACTAAGGGACAGCAGAAGCCTCCGTGTAAAATCAAGGGGAGGAAAAAAAATGAATCCCTAGTCCCTCTCCCCCCACAATTTTGTGAAATGCCTCAATATTCAGAAAAACTACCAGAGTTGCAGTAAACAAGCATCCCTTGACCAGGAAGCAACAGGGAAGCAAGAAGAGGGAGATGTGAGGACCCCTAGGTTCCCTCTGGGACCCCAGGCCCAACCAGGACTGAGAAGGGCAGCACAGCCTGGCAGAACTGCACACCCGATGCAAACCATGCACATGGCTTCCCCGGGCCTCAGTCCCCCGCTCTGCCCTCACTGGCCACTGTGGCTCCGGTAGAGGCAGCTCCCTGAGCCCCAACACCCACAGCCAGTCCCCTCCTTGCAGGTCTCAGCTCTGCTGTCACTGCCTCAAGTGCCTCCCTGATGCTTCTCATCATCCGCGTACTGTGCCCCCTCTACCCCACAGCCCTTGCTACCGCCCACCCCACCACGGAGCCTGGCCCACAGCAGGTGCCTGAGACACCCCAACAGGCGGGCATGCCAGGGTAGGGCTTAGAGTTCCAAGGGCCACGTCCTGCATACCACCACAAGCACCGAGGAGGCTGTGGAAGGGGTCCAGGCTTCAGGCCTGTACTCAGCTTCTCCCCGCCCTGGAGGCCAAGAACCTAGCAAGGGAGCACAGCCGTAAGCAGGGTCCCAACTCCCCTTTCCTGCTCCTTAAGAGGAAGGGGGCCTCGGGGCACAACCCCAGGAGCACCTTCCTCCTGCCAGGCTGCCTGTCACAGCACAGACACCTTCACTGCAGGGAAACCCACTCCTGTGAGGAGAAAACCAAGTACCACAGGAGCCACGTCCACCGGCAGCGTCTGCTGAGCCCAATAGCGACAGCAGCAGCCGGGCCCCCAGGCAGCACGCACCGACTCCGAACCCGCCCCGCACACCACAGGCCGACCATCCTGAAGCTCAGCTTCCACTCATCAGGGGCCTCTTCCAGGAGAGCTTGGCATGTGTATCTTCCCTAGGGGTCACAGAAAGGTGAGGGACTCAGCCCCGAGTGTGCACAGAGTCAAGCTGCCCACTAGCTGTGCAGACAACCTCCCCAGCCCTGGCCTGGGAAGGGGCCAAGTGCAAACAGCCATCTTTTGCCCGCACAGGTACGGAATTCAGCCAGCTCTCTCAGTGGAGTCGTGACAGGTCAACTCCAGGCTCCTCAGTGCTCTGGGGTTCACCTTGGGCCACTGCACCTTTGAAACGTGGCTGTGGACTCCTCTCGGCTGCTCAATGTCACGGCCCATTTCATTCCGACACTGCAGGCCCCTGCCGTGGTGTCAGTACCCAGGACACCCCTGCCGGCATCCTCCGAGATGCTGCTGCAGCTATTGTGATCTGAGAACAGCCATGCACAGGCATCAGAAGGAGGGCTTCTCAAGTCTCCTCCGAGAGCAGTGGCTGCAGCTCCGGAAGACGCTGTACTGAATCCTGGGTGAGCCTGGCTCGGTCTGCAATCTAAGCCGGGATGCTGGGGAGACATACTCTGTTGGAACTGACAGAGGCTGTTGGTGACAGCTCTACCAAGACCGAGAATGGCAACTACTCTGAGATTTACTATCCGTATTTTCTATCTGATGTTTAAAAGGAATGCATCATGAAGTTCCAGTAGCAAGGAATTTTCTATAATCTATCACATCAAGATACAGCCGAAATGTAGCTAAAATGTTCGTAGGGTCTATGCAGAGGAAGAGACTGGTCTATTTCAGGAAAAGTGCTCGCTGGCTTTTTAGAAATAGAGTGAAATCCCTGCCAAGTAAAAGGTTGTTTATACTTTTGCTTTGGAAACAGAGAGGGAAAGTTATTATTCAAATACATTAACTATATTTAAGTGTTCTGGTAGACTAAGTATTCAATATTCAAAAATAAGTAATTCTGCTCAGTCTATTTCATTCTTTAAATGTGGCTTTCAAAAACTGACAAACACCTGGCCGGGTGCAGTGGCTCACAGATGTAATCCCAGCACTTTGGGAGGCCGAGGCCGAGGCAGGCGGATCACGAGGTCAGGAGATCAAGACCATCCTGGCTAACACGGTGAAACCCCGTCTCTACTGAAAACGCGAAAAATTAGCCAGGCGAGGTGGCGGCGCCTGTGGTCCCAGCTACTCAGGAGGCTGAGGCAGGAGAATGGGGTGAACCCGGGAGGCAGAGCTTGCACTGAGCCGAGATCACACCACTGCACTCCAGCCTGGGCTACAGAGCAAGACTCTGTCTTGAAAAAAAAAAAAAAGAGGCAAACACCCCATGTCTGCCCTGGCTCCGGCCATCTCCACGGAGTGGACAGAGCTTGGGAAAAGCTCAGTGTGGAGGCCCAGAAGGCCGGGCCGGGCCTTTGCTCAGCAGATGAGCAAGAGGTTCACAGCCACCCTAGGGAAGAAGCCCATATTTGCTATGTTACTGTTGATATCCACATAAATTTCTATTTTGCCTCCCACACAGACCTGGGATCCATGATTGAGCAAGCGGCTTGTGCCAACAGACCCTCCATGCCATCATTTCCCTGACCTCTCCAAGAAGAGCCGGGTCCTGCCCCTCTCTTCTCCCTTGTCCCTGCAGCACGTGGCTTGCTGTGGAAGCCCAGCAGTGCTGGCTGAACCCACGTTCACCTGGGGCATTCAGGAGAAGCCTCTGTGCAGAAATCAGCTGGGAAGCAGGGCTGTGTGTGCTGGCAGATCACTCAAATGGATTTGCAGAACTGAGTTTAACACAGGTGCCACCACCAAGTCCCTCAAGTCCTTCGTGAGCCTCGAGCCACAGAGCTATTTGCTGCCCTCCCACAATCTCTAACCACCCTGCACAGAAGCCCAGTTTATCCAAAAAACCATAAAATTTTGTGTGTAAACGAAGTTTGGCATAACAAATTAAAAGTGAAGTCACCACTTCTATTTTCCATTAATCCATTCATTCAAACAAGTATCTCTTGAATATGTGCATCGAATACTGTGGAATTAGGATTTAGCCCTTTGTCTTCAAGAAATATACATCACAGAAGAAAAGGTATAGCTTGTAACAGTGAAGAGGCAAGAAATAATCATCATAGAAGGAAAGGTATAGCTTGTAACTAACATAGAAGACATAGAAGGAAAGGTGTAGCTTACAACTAACAGTGGAGAACAGGACAATCTCACAGGCTCATCAGGAGCCGCCGAGGAGGAAGTCACGATCCATTTCCACCTGCAGTAGATAAATGTTTCCTGGATAAAGTAACTTTTCTACAGTGATATCTGCTTATTGTTTAGCTCTTGCTTGATAGTATTTAAATTACCACTTTATAGGCTGCTTATATAAAATACATCATCGTCAGGGGAGGTTATAAAATAACAAATACTTCACACAAGCTTGGGCTGTGAATGGTGCGAGGCAATGGGGCGATGTGTTCCTGTGTTCTCGAGACACAGAAGGGGCAAGACCCTGGTTCCCTTCTCCTCCCCACCACCCTGTTCCCAGATGAAGGGTAGAGGCAAGGCCGCTGTGCAGTCCTAGAGCTGGGCTCCAGGGCCACGACACCACACCCAGACTCTCTGTGCCCCATGCGACAAATACAGCCTGGGGGGCAATCACCAATTTACCTGGCAGTGGGGAAAAACTGTTCCAAGTGCTCCTGAAACCTGGGCAGAGTCACAGCCTGGCAGGAAGCACCAGTGATGCAGGTGTGGCCCAAGACTGGGAGGATGGCCAGACCGGCCTGCAGGAGATGACCACTTCTCTCTGGTTCATTCGAGATAGTCTGGGCTTCACTTTTGTATGTGGAGTCTCACAGTACAGAAATATCACAAAGGGATTAGACTTCATATGCCCCAATTTTTTTAATTAAAAAAAATCACATTTATTGCAACTAATTCTAAATCCAACAAAGAAAAATAAGTATAAAAACGCATGCCTACAAAATGTAAACCACAATCTCTTTACCCATAGGAGACCCAAAATTTAGTTTACCTTTTCTTCAGTATTATCTGATTTTTGTTTTTTAAGCCATTACTGAGGTGTCTCCTCACTGCCCCATGAGGAGGTTCATGGGCTCTTCAGGGCTCTTTGCTGTTTCATCGTTTTTTAGGTTTAAGGGCAGGATCATTTTCCCACACTTACTTGCTTCCCTGATCACCAATTTTTCACAAGGACATCATTGTGCCTCAGAACACCTAGTAACTGAACTTCATTAAAAGTGAAAACAATAAGGACACGTTGGCTGCTATGACAGCATCCTCAGTCACCGAATCTCGCTGGGGGACCACATACACCCCCAATCTCCTTGTAACCCCAGCATGCAGGTATCGCTACGGCGGACAGGACTGACCTACCCTGGGGGGGCATGAAAGCAAAGGGAAGAGAAGGCAGGTGACTCATTTAAACTCGGGTGATCCTCTCGAGTCATCACATTTCTCAGGGTGTCAGGGGACCAGCCACATGCAGGGAACCTCCTTGGCCTGGCAGGTGGCAGACTTCTGGGACCGTCCTCAGACACGTTAATCAGAGAATCTAAAGGCGGGCAAACTCTGAAAAGTATCTGTAAAGGAAGTACTTAGCTCTGCTGTGAGCCCACTACATGTGGGGTCACGCAGGATGCCGCTCCCAGTGTCCAGTCTCCATTTCACCCTCCTGGGAGGAACACCCATCAAGTCACAGAGCACGGTCTTCAGCGAACACCTTCCTGCATGACCTCCACTGTCACCCAGCTCTGCAGGAGTAGCCGCCGAGTAGGGGAAACCAGTCTTTGCTCCTGACCCGGCCACCCTGACGCTGGGCATAAGACCAGCACTGCTACGTCTCTGGGGAAAGGAGCGGTCCTGGGCAGGAATGCACTTGGCAGCCCCAGGGAGGGGCCAGGTGTGGAGGACCAGGCCTCTGCCCGCAGACACGTCAGCATAGCATCCTGGAGCAGAACTTCCAGCCCAGCTGAGCCTACAGATGGCTGCAGCCCTGTTCAGCATCTTCACAGTGACCCGGGGGACTGGGCCAGAGCCGCTCAGCAGGGCCGCCCTGAATCTGCAACCTGAAGAAGCTGTACAGTCGTACACGTATGTTGCCTTAAGCCCCTAGGTTTTGGGGTCACTTGTCACACAGCGACAGACGGGATGCGCATGGGGGTCCCAGGCCACGATGGCCTCTGCCGGCCTCATCCGGGCTGTCTCATCTGTTCCCGCAACATCACGTTTCTCAGAGCCAAAGGCTGCCAAGGCCCCCTCTCTTCACAGTCATTACAAGCTCATGATACAAAGTGAAAAAAAGCAATCTGTAAAATACAATGTATGACGCAATACAGGGTGAATACGCAGGCACGTGTAAAGGGTGCTTCAAAGTACTCAGATTTGTAGTAGGGTGAAGTAGATGCCTAGTAGGATCGTAATGAGTAGGGCTTGGATTATTTGTTTTCGATTACTTTCCATCAGACTATGGTGGGCCCAGGTGATTGTAACTCCTGATGCAAGTAGTACAGAGGTGTTTAAAATAGGTACTTCTAGTGGATTTAGGGGGGTAATTCCTGTTGGAATACGCACATACACACGCGAAACAGGCGCACGCGCATGAAACAGGTGCACACGTGAAGGTGTACACGTCACACAGGTGTGCATACACACGTGAAAGCACCAGACATGAAGGGCTGTCTTTGGGAGCCTGGTTTTTAGACATCTCCCTCACCCTTTTACATCTGCATGATCAAACACAGCACACCACAGCACTGAGGGGAAGCCCCAGCTTCTCATGGGGGCACATGAGGCTTTTTATTTATGCTACAGGTTGCATCACTACATTCTAGAACTGCAAGGCCCCCCACTGCCAGGACTGGGTCAGGTCCACCCTGTGCTCCAAGGACCAGGCCGCCTGCCAGCCCACACGGACCTGCCCCTCGGTTGGTGCGGCTGCTTCTAAAACAGAGGCTCAGCCCCACCCAGAGACCTGCAGTACCTGTTATTAAATCAAGACTTGGCTATGGGTAAACGTGAAGATTTTTATTAAACATGACTCTGAAACATTCAAAGGACCATAACCAAATGCTCCTTTCGCAGCCACGGCATGTCCAGACGCTCATGGAGAAGGCCAGGGCATGGGAACCCATGGAGCCCCGACAAGGCAGACTCAGAGCTGCGTGGTGTAGTTAGCACTGATTTTGTTTTGACACTTGCCTTTTATATTCAGATTAAAATAAAAAACAAGACGCAAAAGTAGCTCACATTCTATTTCAATTCTCTGTATTTCTGTAGTAACTGGGCCCCTTTCCCTCTGGTTTCCCAGCCAAGCGTTAAATAGGCCCAGCTGGGATTTGTCAAAGTCTGGGCCTCTGTTGTAGAGTAAGTGAGGGGGTGGAGGGGGAGCGGGGGATAGGGAGGGACAGAGGGAAGAATAGAGAGAAACCCCCGAGGGCTGGAGGCAGGAGGGATGCTCCCTGGTAGCCTCAGGCTCCCCGTTCCAAAGTAACTGAGCTGGCATCACGCACGCGGTACCGTCACATGACTTGGCTGACACACGCCAGAATTACAACAAAATGCTTAAGAAGAGTAAGCACCAGCATCTTCAGATTAGGCTAGTGTCCCGGTTTCACACTTGCCTTGTATGACATTCTATAAATTGTAAAGATAACGCATTTTCTTACTATAATAAAGACCAGACAGCGTCTGGGTACTGAGCCTGTGTCAAGCCCCATGAGGTAGGCATCACTTACTTTGCTAGAGAAAGAAACAGGCTCTGAGAGAAACTTCCTGAGGCCAGGCAGCTGTCTCCAAACCCACCTCACGCCTCCTGATCCCGAACGCGGAGAACCCAAGTCATTCATGTGAATAATTTGCCTACATGTATGTCAGATTGAGATTCAACCCCCAGATCTAATCATCTCTATGCAGAAATGTGTCAAGGAAGGTATACAATTCTATGACCTCGAGCTGGGGGAACAAAGGCAAGCACCCTTGACACAGATGTGGGGCGGAGGCAGGTGCCCAGTACAGGGGTGGGCAGGAGCACGTCCAGCCCTGCCCAGTCACACGCCCACCCTGCCATGCCAGTGCAGGGGCCGCCACCACATCTCAGGAAAAGCAGCTTCTCCTGCACAGGAATCTACCCCTGAAAGTGTGTTCCTGAGAAGGTGTGGACCAAATCTCGGAAATCAGACACTGTAACACGCTTATCTAAACAGGCTGCCTATGTCAGGGAATCACCGATAATTCCCCATCTCGCTGTCAATTATTTCTGGTAAATATTAAGTTAACTGAGGCAACACAGGAACAAAATAATGGAAACATCAGTGAATCCGCTCCGCCTGCTGAAGAGCTGGGACTAACGATGAAACGGAAGGAATCCTGGAGAACGCAGCAGGACCCAGACCCCGCGGACCACCCCAGCCTCCTTCCACAGGAGAGTTAGCTGTGGGGCCAAGGAGTGGTTTCCAAGGAATCTCAGAGGTTCTCAAGGTCTTGAAAGTTTAATGGGAATTGAATATTTGCATCTGAGTCACACGAGCACATTAGAAGTAAAATTTATCCTTTCCACTGGAATTATGAGCTTGGGGCAGCGGCACTGGCTGTATCTCATGCTCATGAGATGTTTGGAGGCAGCCATGGGTCTTGGGTGAATCATTTTAATAATGAAAGAAGTGCTTGGGCCCTCGATCCAGGACCACAGACCCCACCAACGAGGGTCTAACCAGGACAAGCCTCGGCCTGGAACAGTTGGTGTCCGTGGGGGCTGCGAGGAGCACCAAGGAAACACAGGGGCAAGCCCCATGCAAGTTCGGCATGTTCTACCCCACGCAGTCGGCATCAGCCACAGGGATCTTTTGTTGTTTTTTGTTCAGAAAGGAACATGTTAAAAAGCCCATGGCCTGGACTCCTCAAAGCTCCCCACAGAGCCGGGTTAATTGGCACCTTCCCTCACGTTAAAATCAATGATATATGGCTGCTGAGGGCATCTCAGAGCAGGTGCAACACTGAGCTTTCTTGCTGTCTGGGGAAAGCAGGAATTCCAGGCCTCTGCCTTCCTAGCTCCCCAGAGGCTCTGGCCCAGTTGAGCTCAGCTTCTCCCAGGTAAGGAGCACAGACCAGCTTCCCACATGCCCCTCAGGTCACACAGGAGTGGTGCAGACCCTTGCACCTTGGCATGAGCCCTCATAACCCACCCCCCAGAGGCGGATGCCCAGCCCTGTGGCCCCGGCCTGGCAGGAGGCAGCTGCTGGGGCCCCTGCTCAGGGTTCAGCACAGCGAGGTCCAGCCACAGCAGGGGAGACATCCACCACCCGGCCATTCGTCTTTAACCTAAAACAGACACAGGAATGCGGCAAAGGGTTCCTTCCCCTGACAAACCCGTCCTTCCTATTCTCATCTCTCCCTCCTGCCCCAGTACTGCACCCAAGGCCACCCAGCACTGTGCCCAAGGCCTGACTCCCAGTTTCACAGGGAATCCAAGACAATTAGGATTTTGAGAAACTGGGAGCTACATAGAAAATGGGTCAGTAAAGCCAGTGTCCACTGATGCTCCACTCCACACAGCGGAGAGCAGTCCTCAGGATAAAACCCACGGGGCGGGGAAGACGCGATCAAGGCGGGCAGGACGGAGGAGCCTCAAAGCGGGTGGTTCGGAGAACAAGGTCATGTGAACAGAAAGCTAAAGTGCTCAGCAGCTGGAAGACAAAACACAGGAGACAAACAACTGACTGTTTAAAAAAAGGAAAAAAAAAGCCTCACTGTTAAGTCCATCAAGATTTAAGTTCTCAAGTCACAATGTATCAAGCACAGACTTCTCATAATGCCTGAAACTTGGCACAGTAAACACGTGAATCAGTTCTCCCAAGTCCATCGTTTTCTTTGCTGAGCCTCTTGATTCTCAGGCGGGTTTCAAAGTAAGCCCTTCTTTGTTGACTTAATAATTAACATACTTGAAAACACATTGACTTCCAAATTAATCTGCTAATAAAATATTAATTACCACACTGGCTGTCATCCACAGAAAAAACACAATCACTTTCTGGTTGTAAAAACATTAGAATTCGAAGCCCCCTTGGCCATCTGAACAGCCCCTGCTTTTGACAAGGGCATTCCAAAGCTAATCTGAAAAACTAGTCCAGGCCAAGATCGGTGGGCGGTCGGACTTGCCTCATCACCCCACCTCCCTTCTGAAATTAAACAGAACTTACTCTTAGTCTGATGGGAAACATTTACAATCTATTCTGTCCGAAGCTACCTGGAGGATTCTCTCCACATGACAAAGCCTTGGTCTCCACAACCTCTTATCTGACAACTCTCTCGACCAACTATCAGGAAATTTTTGAGTCTACCTATGACCTGGACACCCCTGCTTCCAGTTGTCCCACCTTTCCAGACCAAACCAATGTACATCTTACATTTATTTGATTGATGTCTCATGTCTCCCTAAAAGCTATAAAACTAGGCTGTGCTCAGACAACCTTGGGAATACATTCTTAGGATCTCCTGAGGGCTGTATCAAGGGCCACGGTAACTCATTTGGCTCAGAATAAATCTCCAAATGCTTCACAGAGTTTGACTCTTTGCTGACATGGTACCCTTCATGGGTATTCATCTGGGGGACTCACAATCAACCGGAGGCAGCAGCTGCCCACAAAAGTCTCTGCAGGACTGAGCCTCTGGCACGGGGACTCCAACCCCTGAAGCAGCAGCTCTCCCACGTCCCACAGCCTGATAGACCTGCACCTCCAGGGCTTCTCATTTCAGAGTCTCAGCAACAAATCTACCAAATGTGTCAACATCACAGAATATTCCTTGAGGCTTTCAGCTGTTGCTTCTCCACAAGTTTACTCTAAAACCACAATGGGAACACTTGGAACAGGATGGTTCTCAGTCACTGACCGCCCTGGTAATGCACTGTCTTCCAAGGCCCTTTCCCGCGAGTCACCGCTTCCTTCGAGTCAGGCTCGAAGGCCACCTCTCCAGGAAGGAAACCTCTTCAATCCAGGAACCACATCTCCTAGTCCCATCTAGAGCTCGTCTGCCAGGAAGGGAAGACTCCTTATTCCAGAGACAGTAGGTGCCACAAACTCAGGGTTTTAGCCATTGTGAAGGCAAACACTCGTGAAATTAATACACTTTTTCCTCCTTGGATACTGACGTTTCCTCTTCTGGAGGTCAGCCAAGGCCATCTGCAAGAGTCACAAGCATGACGGCTCCAGCCCCTGCTTTGGTGTCAGCAGCATGGCTCTGCTGAGACCCTCCTGCATCAGCCGGGCCATGCACCTGTTCCCACGACTGCTGTCAGCAGACTACAGTGATTCTAAAATAATCAGCAAGATGACGTTCCGAAGGATGCATTTTAAAGAAAAATGTTTTACTGCATGAAATCAGCTACATCTTTTGCTACTCCAGAGGCTTTTTGTTTTGCTTTCTCAAGGTTCTCTACAATGATCCCGACAGTCAAGGTTCCCAGTTACAGGCAGAGGGTTGGGCAGGCCACATCTGATGCTTAAAACACAGAGGATCCACGTCAAAGGATTTTCCCTGTTCACCAACATCATCAGGACAAACTTTAAGTAGTAATAACCTCCCTGTCTGGAAAACTGAGCTCACTTGAGAACTAATGCAACAAATGTGTTTGACAAAGTTGCAGGTGGACATTTTAGTGAATGACTTTCAAGTAGGATAATGGCTCACTATTCAAAGGCATGTTTTTGTCAATTCTTATAATTTCAGCTTCATGCATCTGAATCATGAAGTGAGACTTGTACCTGATACATTACAGAATCTCTACAAAATAGACAAAATTCCAATTCTGTACATTCACTCATTCTTTTCCATATGCATACAGATGGTCATAATTTAAGTTGGCTTTCCAACAAGATTTCTAAATTAAACTGTCTTCTACTTTAAACACTACGTGTTAAACATTACACATTCCATTGTTAAACATTTATAACAGGGTCTGCATGGCCAGTTTTAAAGATTTCTTCCTCACTAAAAGCAAGCGTTTAAACAATAAATGGTCTAACTCTAAAATATTCTAGAGACAGAGATACATTTGGAGAGTGGACACACTCAACACAGAAATCCGCAACATCAAACAGGCACAACCAGCAGTGAGGGTGGAAGGGGCGCCAAGTGAGTGCCCCTAAAAACACACACAAGCCTGGTTGCTTAAAAGGAATGAATATAGGTCAACACTCCCATGTGAACATTGATGTGTCTACTGCCTTACAGAATCCTCCTAGCTAAGCTACAGGAATCTTCTGTGGAACATTTTCTCACCTGCACTGCCTACAGGTGCCCACTGGGCTCCCTGGGCAGTATCGTGTCTTTGTTTAGAATATCACAGTACTTGGAGGCCTGTTTAATCCCAAGTCAGAGCCTTATCCTAACTCAGACACCATCCCTCAGGGCTTGTGGGCCAACTTTGGCTAATGCAGGCTGCTCCCCAGTGCCCTCCAGGTGGGCTTGGTGCATCCACACGATTTTAAGATTTGGGGCTGCCATTTTCTGCAGTCACAGATGCGGACTTACATATTCATAATGACTGAAAGCAGCACATATTTTTATGTTCCTTCTTAATGGTAATAGTCATGGCAACATTTCCCCAATCCTTAAAAAAGCCTCCTAAACGCAGTTGTATTGCACTCCCTTCCTTAAAATTAATAGAATTTACCAAACTAGGTGAAATTGGTCTTCATGAGAAAGTGACAAATCAGTGTTCGCACAATGGCATAGTAGCTGGGCATACAGTGTACATCAACATGCCAAACTAAGCACCCATCACAATTATTCTCAACTCGCAGGAAAGTCAGAAAAATCAGAAGGCTTAAAATATAATTATAAATGAAAATAACAAGAAACCAAAGTTTCTGAGAAGTGTTTGTTAGCCAAGCAAGGAAAGCCATTAACCAGTGCTGATTACATTGCATTTGATTACAGCAGCCAAAGACGTGTCCAGAGGAAGAGACTTTCAAAGATTAGTCTTTTGGTAAGAATGGTTGCTTAACAAGTTCAGACTATGGGCTACATCAATCATCAATTAAGAAGCAAGGCAAACGAGTGTGAGTTGTTTTCCTTAATTCTTAATGTGTCGAAAATTCCAACACTGCTAAGGTCATTCAGGGAATCAAGGCTGAATTTGAAGTAACTGAAGAATTAAAGTCTATGAATAATATGAATGAACCAATTATCTAAGAGAAGATTTCAAAGCTGAGAACACACTAATTCCACACAACCTGAAGTGGAATCTGCTAAGATGTGTCATAACTACTAAAAAGACTTCGGGGAGCAAATTCTCAGACCCTGTGAGAATATGAAGTGTCCGAATCCATGGTGCTCCTTCTCATTACTCACTGGCAGGCCCTCGGGGGAGAATGTTCCTCCGCTCTTGTGTGTGGTTGAGGCAGCAGCATCCAGGTGAACATCACTGGCTCTCTTGGACATAACCATCCTCATCTCCTTGGTCTCTCCAGCCCACAGCTCCGTCTCCTCAACCACGGATCACCCTCCCCACACTCACAGCCAGGACGCCACCTTGGGGCGGCCTCACTTACTTCCCCTCTCACCCACAGGCCTTCACTGCCTGACATTCAGAGTCTTAAGAACCATCGTTCCACATATTTTCTCCAGGAAGAGGGGCAAGTCTAGTACCTGTTATTCCATCTCAGCCAGTAGCCAAGGGCCAAATGCAGCAGAGCTAAGGGTGTCCACACAGAAATTGAGCACTGTGTTCTGATGCCGGTTCTGCTGGTCAACTCTGCGGCATTTTGCCTGTCTCCTTTTGGCCTCTGTTTCCTCATCTCTAACAACATGAGGTAAAAGTTCCTGTGTTAGCAGGTTTCTATGAGGACTCAATGAGCCAGTATGCCTGAAGCACTCAGCATGGCATCCAGCAGACACCAGACACTGCACAGAACTCAGCCTACTCAGTCGAACACCAGCCACCTCCACCCAGTGCTCTTCCCATCTCAGAAATAAACGCATAACACATGAGCAGAAACTGGAAAACAACAAATATCTTCCCAACGTGACTTCCCAGAAGACTCACTCAAATGCACAATAGAAATCTTTCTTCTGTGTTTGACCATCACCTTTACAATATATCCAAGCAAAACCACATTACAACTCAGTGATTTAACATCTACTGGAAACCTGGTAAAGATGAAGAGAACACTTTTCTGGTCCCCTTTGCTACCAACAATTTCCCTTCCTCTATTCAATGGCAAGCTGCCAGGTGCTGCAAGAGAGGGCAGTGCCATCACTCCCCCTAATCAGTTAGGAAGCCCTCCATGGAGCCCGGACCACCCCTAGGTCAGTATCAGGGCCTCAAGAGAGCACGGACAGGAGAACACATCCATTCCATCAATAGACCAGGTGCCAACGTCCTCTGTACAAAGCATCATGCTGGCATTTGTATGTATGCAGCGTTTAAGTACCACCCCTCCTCAAGTTTAAATTCAGCTGAGGAAACCACATGAGACTCCTAAAAATATGAAACAGTATCTGAGTTCTTAAAAAAACAAAAAAACAAAACAAAATGAAAGGCCTAGACAAACACGCACACCCCTGTATTGCAGAGTCAAACTTTCAAAACCACACATTTCACATTCAGTGAAACTGTCGGCAACTATAGTCAGCCCAGAAGATCCCTTTTGCATCTTAGCTTTTTAAACAAGGTATATGAGGAGCAATCAGCTTTTCCAATAGTAAGAGATGGCATTTTCCACAGACTAAACAAACTTCACCTAGAATTTAAAACCACGGAATTCACATGTGCTAAAGGAATAAGGATATAAAATCGTGCATTTCCCATTTGCTACATGTAAGCTTAGTTTTAAAAGGCATATCAAATGCACTTAAATTTCAAACTCCTGCAGTTGCCCAAAACCCAAGCATAAAAATGCATGCTTATGGTCACAAAACGGAGTCAAGCAGAGCAAGCAGATTAAAGCAGGAGTTACCCTCCCAGGCTGGCGCCCTGCTCCGAGGTACATAACAGTCTAATAACTGAGTCCAAGGGTGGAAGGAAACCACTGACCAGCACTTCACACGCTGGGAAGCAGGCAGGGCCGTGTGGGCACCCAGCTTTGATTTGCTGTTCAGATCCACATCACCCACTCTCCTGCTGGAGGCAGCACCTTGGACTCCTGCAAAGGCCGGCATTCAGACACTGTGAGACCCTGACGGAGAGGGGTGGATTCCAAATCCACCAGAAAAAAAAAAAAAGAATAAAAATAAAAATAAACCTGTCAACACTGGGACACGCCCTAAGAATAGAAACTTCTAAAACCAATGCCTTATTTTAGGACTTTCTAAGCTCTTCAGTCCAAAAAAAAAGTAGTAGCTTACATTTTAGTGTCTGAAGGAATGTAATTTGTTTGCCCATTTTTAAACTAATTGTAGTTACTGTTTATTAAAAGCCCGGCCAGCAATCTGACCAACTCACTTTTTCACGTGACCCTCGCAGGGTAACCATGCCAGGCCTTCCTCAGAAGCGGTGTTGCTGCTGCTGGTTCACCTGGTGCATGTGCCACTGACTCACCAGAGGCTCCATCAAACCCTGGAGCGTGACAGTCGCCTTTCCTCTCGCGTAGCACGCCACAAACAGCACTGACACACCTCACACTGATAGTTTTACAGTTCATTTAGACTTTGACGCTTACACATTCAGATAGCAAAACTGATGCCAGTGCTGAGGAGACAGGTGTCAGCACCTTCTCCCGCCCTCTCCAGAGGCGAGGGCCCGTAGGCCCCAGCACACAGAAGCCCAGGCTTTCTTCATAGCAACCCCTGGCCGAGATTTCTTGAGTGTCTCGCATGGAGGCGGTGTTTTCAAAGACAACAGCAGCACCTCTGAGGGTCCCAGTGGAGTGCAGCCATGGCCAGGGCACCACGCAGAGCAGCGTCTGTGGCTGCTGTGATGCCACAGAGACATCTCCTCCACAGCACGTACTCCCTCTGAACCGAGGCTCGGACAACAGAAATCCCATTCCATAAACCATCAAAGGCTAAGGAAGCCATCTGAGAACTGATGTTCTGGTGGCTCAAATCTCTGAGATGCACTGACCTATTCAGAAAGGGAAAATAATTCTTTGTAATTGGAAAGAAGCTAAATGTTAAGACTCACTTGGTTGCACAGAGCCCAGATCAGCATCATCCGAGAATGTGGAATTACATGTATCCAGGGCCCCATCTCAGAGCCGCCAAATCAAACCCAACTCTGGTGAAAGGAGGACAGGCACCATTTTTGGGGGGTTGTTTTAGTTTTATTTTTTGAGACAGAGTATCATTCTGTTGCCCAGACTGGAGTACAGTGGCACCATCTGAGCTTACTGCAACCTCTGCCTCCCAGATTCAAGCAATTCTCCTGCCTCAGCCACCTGAATAGCTGGGTTTACAGGTGCATGTCACCACACCCAGCTAATTTTTGTATTTTAGTAGAGACAGGGTTTCACCATGTTGGTCAGGCTGGTCTCGGAACTCCTGGTCTTGTGATCTGCCCGCCTCGGCCTCCCAAAGACAGGCACCTGTTTTAACAGCCACCCCTTCTCCCAGCCACAACACGACTGAAAGTCGGCAGATAATTAACTGAGCTGTTGATTCTCTTAACCAGAAAACACTTCCTAAATCATCTGAGTATTTCTGCCAAACATTCTCTCCTCTGCTTACAAGTCGTGAGCACCAGTCAGCATGATAGAGGAGTTTGGTTTTGTTTTTCTGTGACAGAGTCTTGCTGTCATCCAGGCTGGAATGCAGTGGTGTGATCTCTGCTCACCGCAGCCTCCACCTCCCAGGTTCAAGGGATATTCCTGCCTCAACCTCCAGAGTAGCTGGGACTATAGGTGTGCACCACCTCACCCTGCTAATTTTCAGTTGAGACACGGTCTTACCACGTTGGCCAAGCTGGTCTCCAACTTCTGACCTCAGGTGATCCGCCCGCCCCGGCCTCCCAAAGCGCTGGGATTACAGGCATGAGCCACCACGCTTGGCCAAGAAGTGTTTGATAGAGGCTGAGGGGAGGACTCCCGTCCCATCCCGGGACATCCCCATCCCACCCAGCTTCCCACACCGACTATGACACTCAAAGTGTCACAGCAAGGGCAGCTGCATCCCCACAGTTCTCTGCACTAACGCCACAGCTGCGTGAGCTGCCACAGTCCTGGAGCTGCCCCTCAACCTTAACATGCTGGCACAAGCACAGCAGAAACTACCAAGACCCCAGGAGGGAGGAGTGTGGGCCCAGGGAGTGAACCAGGAGGGAGGAGTGCAGGCCCAGGGGAGTGAACCAGGAGGGAGGAGTGCGGGCCCAGGGGAGTGAACCAGGAGGGAGGAGTGCGGGCCCAGGGGAGTGAACCAGGAGGGAGGAGTGTGGGCCCAGGGAGTGAACCAGGAGGCTCTGCTCCGGGAGTAGCGAGTTCACACACCTCAAATACCTCCCACATCCATCCGCGTGCAGGGAGGGGACGGAAGCCACGCAGGAGCTGCAGCGCTTCTTCCTCACAAATGAGGAGTGAGGATACCGACTCATGCATGAAATCAGAGCTAAAGTTCTACTGTGGTGGGGAGACGCTGTTCAACAAGTTTCATAGACCCAAATGGGAGCAAAAAGAAACCAATCATACAAGATGAGTAGATGGAAAGGGATCAGAAATTTAAGCCTGTCACAAGCTTTCAGAAAAAACTTCACTTGATCTGCAAGATGGCTGCGGCTCTGCCTGATCATTTCTGAAAATGTCTAACCCGCGACGAGCCATCTCAGAGCCTTTCAAGAGGAGTCACAAAATCAAAACGCCAAGGCACGCTCCATATTTTAGATGGCCTGCAACAGTACAGAAATGAGCAGCGGTGCCAGAGCTTTCAAGTTTGTTTGAAGTAAATTCCAGCATGAGGGCACCATCTTCCTGGCTGAAGCAATGAGGTGGGCTCCTGCTCACCGCATGGGAGACCAGCTTTCAGAAAAGGTGCAGTCAAGGGTCTGCAAACCATGATCCCCAAACCAGCCTTGGCCAGAGAACCAGAAGTGATTTTTACACTTTGAAGTTTTAACAAAAGAAAAATATGCAGAGACTGGTGTGGCCCACAAAGCATAACACGTTGCTTACCCTGCCCTTTACAGGAGCTTCTAAGCTGTGTTGTCAGTTACAAAGTGTTTCTATAAAATAATGTCACTGATTCTCAAGCATGCCAGGAAAAGTCACACTTCTCAACAACCCTCAATGGAGATGCACCATCCTGTGTTTCACAGATTTTAGTTTTGTAAAAGCCAAAATAAGGGAGGTAATTCAGCTAAGTATTATAGTAACACAATTTGAGATACACAAAGATGTATGACAACAAGAATAATTGGCATTCCTGTGAGGCAATAAACTAGCTCAAAGTCAAACACAAAATAACAAACCAAAGCATGTTTTGGCCTCTCAAAGTGATCAGTGAAATTGGGAATAACATTCAGTTAAATGATACTTTAAAAAAAAAAAAAAAAAAGCAAAAACAAAACAAATACCACTACACTATCACTCCTTAAATTTATTTAACTACTGCTGCAAAATAAAGTGGAGAGACTTCTTACTGTAGGGTAACAATTGGCCATCGTCACCATGAATAGACCGCTGTGCAGGCTCAGGCCCTCCTGCCCACAAAGGCGGGGGAGGGAGGAGAAACGATGGCCAGAAAAAAAGGGACAGGGCAACCATGGCCCAGTCAGCAATTGTACCCTCCCACCTTTCTTCTGGACTTAAAATTTTGGAGCCATCTGGGTTTACCTTCCTATGTCCATAAGTCAGCAAGTTCTCGAAGCCAGAAATCTACAATACTTTGGGCAGCCAACTCCTCTCGGCCTTACCCAATGTTTTAGGGTCCCATCAGCTCACCCCTGGATAGTATCAATGGCCTCGGAGCTCCAAGACAACCTTGCACTCCACAGACTGAAGTATGCCAAGAGCCACTCCAGGCTGCCACTGCCATGACCAAAGGCTTTCAGAGACAGTCGCCAGCACTGCACAAATCCATGTGGCTTCACCAGGTGCAAAGTGGCTCCAGCATTCCATCCAGCCTGTCATTGCTACCATAGCTGTGAGTCTACGATGTGTCAGGAAGGGAAGGAAGACACCATGAAGATCATCTCATTTAAGCTTCAGTGTCACAAGGTGGATTTTGTCGTGCCCGTTTTATGGATCAGGAAACAGCTTTAAAGAGGCCAAGCACAGGGCCCTTCTGACACAGAAGCAAGACCCGCAGAGGCCTGGGCATGACCCCCACCCCACGCTCCGTGGGTCCTGATGTCCACTCCTCCCCCGTGGGAGCCTGATCCTGGGTCTGCCTGAATTGCTACCATTCCTAAGACACGACCCACGTCTTCCCACCTCCTCCTTTATCTGTTTCCCACAGCCCAGAGGCGTGTGCTCTTCCATCCAGCCAGACACTCCACTTCAGCACCTGCACCTGACACCACTTCAGCCAAAAGCTTCTGTCAAACCTCCCCCTACACCTGCTGGTCACACAGGTCTGCACCTATCACCTTTCTCACATGAATTCTCACATATTCCTGTGTAGCACCATCCAACTGATCATAGTCTGTTGAGAGGAGGAAGCTCTGTAGATAAGTCCACATCCTACTTTGCTCCCAAGCACACCATCTTGCGTGAGGCAACCGATTAACAGCAAATTCATTTCAACACATTTCCATTTGAAGAAATGTAGAACATAGAACTGTGGTCATAATTAAAAGCATGTTTCATTCATCATTAAAATTCCATGTACTGCTGCAACGGCAACACCCCCTCCTTGCCAGGCTCTGCTCAACGGACATCATTCTCACAGCGCACGGACTCTCATCGGAGCCTCGGCAGCAAGAGCCCCACAGGCTTCCCAGTGCCTTGGGCTGCAGCTTCCATGCTGGGCCGGCACTGGCCTAAGGACACGACAGTCACACAACGGGAGTGGTCCCCCAACAACTACAGGATCAGAAGCTGGCCGACTGCTCTGTAGAATGGAGACATGTTAGTAATCCCTGACATTTGCACTGACAGGCTGCTCAGCTAAACTGGGAAAAATCCACAAAATAGAAAGAACCCATGGGGAGGAGCACTTCTCTCTCCAACCTGGCAGCAAACGGTGGCTGTGCAGACGACCTCTTCGGGATAACCATCGACTGTATCTCAGGTCAACAACAGCCCCGCTGAGGGCCAAAAAATCAGCTCCCCCCGGCCCTCACTTCCTAAGGGTCAGCCCTTCCAGGCCGCCTCTCCTGGAAGATGAGCTCTAACGCACCCACGACGGTCAGGAACCGGCTCTGGGACACATTTCCCAGGTTCCTGCCCACCGCCCTCTCTCTTCCTCCTCCTCCATCTCCCCTTTCACTTCCCTTCTCTCCTTTCCTCTCCCCTCCCTCATTTCCTTTCAGCCCTCACCTTCCTCACTGCACTTCCCTATCCAACTCAGCTGACGCATTCTCAGGTCAGTAGAGGGTTTTTCACTGTTTTTATTGCAATGATCATTCTTAATGAACAGAAACCTGTTTTGGACCATCTGGACGCCACCTCATGACCAGCTGCTGCCCTGAGGCTCCATGTCTACTCAGTGTCCTCATGGCACCGGTGCCCAGCAGTATGGCTATGACCAGGGGTAGCAACATGGGACATGGGAGAGGTATCCCAGCCAAGAGGCCCTGCAAAGCCTCCCCAGCAAACTGGAGCAAGGCCCAGGGCGATAGGGAGAGCGCCGTGCTCATGATATAAGCAGTTCAGCTTCCAAAAACTGTCCATCAACTGCAAATTACTTTGTATCCATGGTTACAAAAGAACCGTGAGCATTCTGAAATATGTTCTTGGTTTCATGTTTGTGAAATCTGAGCAACATAATAAGAAAAATCACTGAATTCTGCCTGAGGCTCTAGGGGTGTTTTCCTCTCTGAAAGGAGCCCCCTTCGGGGACTCGGGATTGAGTGACAGCCTTCAAAATCATGGTTATCCTGGTGGTAACAGGGAAATCCTCAGCCTGCCAGGAGCTGGGGCCCTCGACAGCCTCACGGCTCCACACACCAGTGTTCTAAGGATAACACGTGTGCAGATAGCACCTGGCGTGTGTGCAGCAAGCTTTGCTAACATGCCCCAAACATCTCACTCATACTTGCTAACCACATCTCTTCTCTCGGCCTCCACGGCGTTTCACATTCTGCCTTTATATAGAGATGAACCATGCGTCCTGAGCGCCACAAGAAGTCAACTCCTTCCGGGCAGAGTGGTGCATCTTTCCATCACGGGGTCCTCACTCCAGCTGGCACAGGATTTGCAGAGTGGGCGAGTCTAATGTTGATGACACTTTCTCAATATTCCCTTCACACCCCTCCAAAAACAAGAGTACTGCCAGCTTCTTACCGAGGTTGTAATGAGGAAAATATTTTTCTCTTGTCACTTTTTAACTTAATACTTGTGAAGAATGTGACTCTGCATGTACACTGTGAGCACCCACACTGTGAACATTCTGCTTTCCCGTGACTGTAATTCACAGGTCACAAGGACAAAACTTCTCCATAGTAGCAAAAAAAAAAAAAAAAAAAAAAAAAAAAGCTTTTTTTTTTTAAACATGACTTCCACTCATCTGAAAGTCACAGATGGGGTTTCTCCTTCATAAAAAGATCCAAACGATCCACAAGCCAGGTTTAATAAACACGTTGGTCCAGGTGGGAAAATGACCCCTCAGTCTCCCTCCCCTCAAAGACCAGGGCAGCCAGGAAACTGCGCTCTCCAGTGAATGACAGCGGCAAGATTCACTAAATAAGCAGCCGGAAGATTCCCATCTCGCAGAGCATGCCTTGAGCGGGGACTCAAGATGTCCCCAACTCCCTGAATGTCCTACAATAGAACAGGGCTACCCAACTGCGGACTGAGGCAGTAAACATGTTTTCGGCCGGGCACAGTGGCTCACGCCTATTATCCCAGCACTTTGGGAGGCCGAGGCAGGCGGATCACAAAGTCAGGCGATTGAGACCATCCTGGCCAACACGGTGAAACCCCGTCTCACTAAACATACAAAAAATTAGCCAGGCATTGGGAGGCTGAGGCAGGAGAATGGCAGGAACCTGGGAGGCGGAACTTGCAGCGAGCCGAGATCACGCCACTGCACTCCAGCCTGGGGGAAAGACCGAGACTGTCTCAAAAAATAAATGTTTTCAGCAACTAGCATCATCACCCCACAAATGAGAGGTACAGTTTTCATTCTAGGAGGGAAACGCTACAAAGCATGTACATTTTAGCCCGTAAGTGAATTCTTTGGGCGTTCCTGTGTCTGCTGTCAAATGCAGCACATCACCTCAAAAGGCAAAGTTCTATAAGTCACATCCAAGGAGGGGAACACATCATTCCAAGTTTTAACAATCCAGTAAGAACCTGATCAAGAGAAGCCTACTTGCTCCAGACTCTAAGCAGCAATCGACTGCTACAATGTAATGAAAAAATGTAATGAAAACACAGGGATGATTAAGAAAATTTCAGTGCTAATTAAAAGACTAAAATGTAATTGGATTTATTCTACTCTAGACAGAGAGCAGCTGGGCAGTTCACCCGTACGTTATTATCGTTGCTGTTTTTCAGACAGGGTCCCAACTCTATCAACAAGGCTTGACAGCAGGGGCGCGATCTCCACTCACTGCAAGCCCCGCCTCCCAGGCTCAAGTGATTCTTACTTCAGCCTCTGGAGTAGCTGGGACTACAGGTGTGCAGCCATCACGCCCAGCTAATGTGTGTGTTCCCAGTAGAGATGGGATTTCACCAGGTTGCCCAGACTGGACTCAAGCTCCCAGGCTCAAGCAATCTGTCCGCCTTGGCCTCCCAAAGCGCTGGGATTATAGGCATGAGCCATCACGCCCAGCCCCCCTTTTTTTCTTTTCTTTTTAAGTGATTAATGTGCTTCAGAGTCTTGTAGGCATTTAAAAAAAAAAAAAAACAAGCAAAGTAATTCTGTAAGGGAAAGAAAGCATTAACACGTTTTATACATCTCAAAACTGAAATGCTAAGAATAAAATGTATTTTATTCACAGAAGCAGCATTCTTAAAGTTCTGTAAAAGTGATACCATGGACACCACCACATCAGACAAGCGTGGCAGGACTGCTCAGATTCCAAACACGTTCTGAACAGTCCTCCTGCCACTTTCCTCAATGGGAACACTTTATTCTGTCTCTTATTCAAATTAAGTATCTTGCAAGGTAGTTGAAGAAAACCGCGTAGCAGATTTTAAAATTTCAATGCTTTTCTCAATTTTTGCCACATTCTGATGCATTTTACTGACTACACGGCCAATAAGTTTAAAGCTTTCTGTATCAATAAAGACAATGCTCCTTTTAGCAATAGGCTTTTTCTTTTCTATATAAAGATCTGTAACTTAAGCTAGTAAACTGGGCATTTCACAAAGATTTTGTACAATTCCTACCACAGATTTTAGCAAAATAAAACCGGTATCTTTCCGCAATTAAATAACCAAGGATAGGAAACTGCATGATCAAAATAACTGTTCCATTATTTTATATAAACACAAATGAGAAAGTAGAGTATGCTTTGGAAAACAGTGTTTCCATATGCTAACGATGAAGCAGAAAACAGTTCCTCAGCCTCGTATGACATTTGACAACCGAAGTACTCTGGCCCAAGCCCAGCCCAGTTACACGGAAATGAGGTAAACATGTGAGTGACCGTGGTGGGGCACTCTGATAGCCACAGTCCAGGAAAGAACAGCAAACATCTTTCTTTTTCATGGGAAAACCAAAACATACTCAAGAGACCTTGATTCTTTAAAACGCAGTCTGCCCCAGTACTAACCATAAGCTCCCATTGATGAAGACTGCGATAACCACAGAGGTGTTTTTTCCAGGCCCTCGAAAATCACGGACATGGTACATACACAACGTTTTCAAACACTCAATGCAGCCAATTTGTTAAATGTGCTGTGATACCGGAGGTCTTGTGCAGGACCAGAAGTGTCACAGCCTGGTAACCTGTACTGGTGTTCAATGCTTTGTATGTGCAAAACCTGCTGTTACAATTTACTGGGCTTAATGTGATTCAGTTCGTCACAGAAGAGAGCTATGACATTTACTTAATTCCACACAGAGATTCTCAGGTTCACCTTCCACGAGTGACTCCTCTGTCCACGAGACAGTGGAGGGAAGACCCAGGAAATGCCTGGGAGATGCCAGGTGCTCACGAACTGGTATCAGTCTGTTGGTTCTGGCTTAAAGGAAAACAGACATAGAAGGAACTAAAAGGGCTCACTACACCTCATATCACAATGTTCTCAACTTTACCTTAGCCAAAAATAAAAGCGGAAAAGCAAAACTACTCCGGGGCATGATTCCTGTGCTAATCCGATTCCAAACACGTTCTGAACAGTCCTCCTGCCACTTTCCTCAATGGGAAATATTTAGAAGACAAAGCTTATTGTGAGTGCAATTAATATACACATAAAACACTGGTTTCACAAAAGCCAGTCTTTGCGATTGCTTTTATAAAAAGTAAAATTCTCATGAGGATCGCATACATTAACTGATTTTCAAATGAAGGGACTGGTAAACTTCAGGGCATATGATTTCTGCCACACACGAGGGGAGCAGTGAGAGAGAAGAGCTAGGATCAAGCGTGCTGAAGTTGTCCTGGGACTGAAATTCAGTTTCTGCCAAAACAAAACAAACACAGGAGTCTGTCAACTTCGACAGGAAGCTCTGCTTGAGAGTCAAGATGTTCAAGTTGCAGAGGGGCTTCTCCCTGCTATGGGCACGTGTGATCTTTGCAAACACATAGCTCAGCATCATCAAAAACCAGAAATGAACACAAGCCTTTCAGACATGAAATCCAAGAGCAGAAGGGAGCAGAGTCCAAGCTTGCTCAGCAGAACTGTTCCCGGGGGAGAACAGCACAGAGGACGTCACAGGGAGGGCAGGACAAGCAACAGCAGCTTCTGTCTCGCCGCGAGCAGGGCCTGAGCCAGGGGCGTAGTCTCCTCCAACCTGACAAGGAGGCACGAGGAGCCACAGAGAAGTCAACTTAGGGTCCCTTTGCAGAAAGGGTTAACAATGAGAAACAGTCTGGTCTTACCCGCCCCCTTCTCCACGGTAACAGCTGAGCTTGCATGTTCAACATATCTCAAGGGTTGGGCATCTGTTACGTTCCCCACCCCCTCATGCAGATGCTCTTCCTGCACCTGGGTGCCCATCTCTGCACTGCTCCTGAGGTCACACCTGTTGCCATGCAGTAGTGACCAGGAATTCACCTTTGTCTGGGAGAAGTAAACAGAGTTCACACACTCCTGTACGGGTTTGCTTGCTGAGAATCTAACTACGCTGTTTGATTCCAGATGTGCTGGCACTGAGCAGAACGTCAGATGTCCAGCATTTATAACTGGTATCAGTGGGTTCTCCTGGGACTCCCAGGCAGCTGCACGAGGAAGGGAGCTGTTGCCCTGTTACCCCGAAGCAACGCTGTGAGGCAAACACCACAGGTCACATGGCACTTGAGCACTGACTCTTGACAATTGCTCGTTCATGTGTTGAAAGGCAGTATTAAGAGGAGTTCGGGGTACAGGCTTCAGACAGGCCTGGTCTCAGCCATGGGACAGCAGTGACTGCCAAGTCCTGTATCTAAGCTCTGACTCCCCATCAGGCATTCCTTCAGGATCAATGCCCACCTCACAGTGCTGCCATGAACGCTAAGTCAGCACGTACATACACAACCACATTCATTTCGATTGTGCTTTCTACCCCAATTTAATACAACCAGGCACTATCATTGAGATTGAATAACCAATATTAGAACAGAAGGTCAGGCCAGGGATGGTGGCTCAGACGTGTAATCCCAGCACTTTGGGAAGCTGAGGTGGGTGGATCACTTGAGGCCAGGAGTTGGAGACGAGCCTGGCCAACATGGCAAAACCCTATCTCTACTAAAAATAAAAAATTATACAGGCATGGTGGCACACACCCTGTAACCCCAGCTACTAGGGGAGGCTGAGGCATAAGAATCGCTTGAACCTGGGAGATGGAAGTTGCAGGAAACCGAGATCGTACTACTGTGCTCCCCCTTCCAGCCTGGGTGACAGAGCAAGATTCTGTCTAATAAAAAAATAAAAACAAAAGGTCAAGATGAAAACTAATTGCCAAGGTCCACGTTCCATGTACTTAAAATATAAAATTCATTAGCTGGTACTTGATCAAGTTGTTTTCTTCATTACAATCTTGTATATCCTAACACGGCTCAAAATGTTTACATTTGAGCACACCTTGAGTGTGACTAACACAAAATATAAAGCGCCTATATTTCATAAATGAGCAAGTTCCAAGTAAGCCTGCATCCTGCTGTAGTTAATCCTTTGACAACGTAAAACTGAGCCATCCTGACATAGCACTGACATGTGGTACAAGAATGACCTCCAATTAAGTCCCTAGCTTTAGGGAACACATAGTTTATCACTAATTCACTAGTGATTAGCAAGAATTTAAAGGAAAAAAAGTATCAGGACTGTAACTAGGAATAAAGGCAAAAAACATGAGAAATTAGTCACATTCAAATCACCCTTTCTGTGTGGCCGTAACAGTTTGCACACCTGTTGTGTATATATTATCATGCTAAGCTGTCACCAAGCTCTCTATGAAGGTGGTAAGAATGTCCCGAGGCGCAGAGCCTCGTATTCCTATTTAAACCCTAAAGAGCCAACACCACACATAGCATGCGCTGAGACCTCTGAATGCTCAGAGGAACGCGTGATCGGATGAAGGGCCCCAGCCCTGCCATCAGCCTGCTGCTTATTAAAAGTATAAAACAAAGCCCTGCCTTCAAGGTGCTCAGATCTAACTAGTACAAGGTTTCCCTTTTAACAAGTTAAACTACTATATATACATTCTCTTAGTAGAAAGAATGTAAAGGATAGCTAGTTGGGAACATTATTTTAAAAAGTTTCTATGGAATGAGTTATCCCAGGGAGCCCGTTTGGTACCTGCATTCAAAGGCAATTCATTATTCGACATCGAACCTTTAACAGAAGGTTCACAGTAAGATTCCCGGAAACGGCATTCCCCTGGTGACTTTTCAATGCTCAGATTGCAGTATCGATACAGCTTGGTAAGCAGTCAGGAGAGGGGCGGCTCAGAGGCTGAAAGAACACAGGTCAGGGCGCTCCTGTGTCCGACAGCCTCACCTGGGCCTCGCTTTCTGCACTGCCCAGGGCTGCTCATGAGATTGTGCCGAAACGGATCTGTGCACGCCAAACAGCTCTCAGCAGGGGCTCAACAGCCAGAAGCCGTTCCACCACACCGTCATCCCCCTTCTAACCAGAGAACACCCGATACAGAAACAGGAGAAACAGGTATTAAATGAGTTGGCAAAGCCAAAATCCACCCGGATCTACCACTCCAAAACAAACATACACCACACTGCCCAATATTGATGGGAGCCAAAAACATGGAAGTCCTGAGAGCCCACACTGACCACAGCCAGGCACCACTTCTGCAAGAACCAAGCACGCGCCTAGAGATCACCCGTGATGACCCAGGAAAGCAGCTTGGAGCAGAGACAAACGTGAAGGAGAGGCACAGGGGCCAGGGTGCTGGGTGTGCCCATCTGTGTGACCTCACTGAGATTGCTGACCTCTAGCCCTTGGTGTCCGTCCTGTGGAGGAGGTAGCCCCCAAATCCCTGCCTCCCTTCAGCGCTGACTGAGGCTACCCTGAAGCCTCCTCAGGGCTGAGACTGCTTCGAAATCCTGTTAACTGCACACCCACGTAAAAAACAAACAAAATATCAAGTATGCAGACAGGCAAAGAAAAGTATGTGAATCCTCCCCTATTCAACAGGCATTTAAAAAGTAACAGGAAAATTGTGATACTCTTTAAAAAACCACCAGCTATCACGTCCTGTTGAAATGTTTTAGCTAATCAGGAACATCTTTACCAAGCACCTGTGTGTTCAGGAAATCCGTTGACAGATTCCAAATAACCTCAGAGCCTGCGACCTGACCCCCATTCACGCGCATCACCTCTCCGGCGGAACAAGCCCTGGACACCATTCAAATGGTGAGGAACAGCAACAAACAAGGGTAGCTTTCCCTCAACACCACAAAACAAGCTCGACCCCAAGGAGCCCGGAGAATGGCAACGTTTGTTTAGAAGCTTTCCCACTGACCTTGTCAGAGCGAACGTTCCCATCCCACGCCACCCAGTGTTTGACTCTCCCTGGGATACCAGCAGCCGCCAACCCTCACAACTCACAAGCTGGAAACAGAGGCCAAGCTGACAGCAGGGAGGCCTCTCTCCATCCCCTACTGAATTCGCTCAGGACACGGATGTTCCCAAACACACACGGCCCCGGGTATTCCACACCTGGAGAACATTCTAACAACAGACGCTGCAAAGATGTTCCCCTAAAGAGAAACTCAGTTTCTAACTTCCCTTAGGGAAAAATATGAGGCCCAGAACTTTCCAGAAAATCAAATCTGGGAGGAAGCCACTCACCTCTGGCACTTCCTAAACCTGCCTTCCCGCAGGTGCTCAGGGATGTCCCCGTGCCAGCCCTGTCCACCCAGGACGGCAGCAGGCGAAGCAACCCCAGGGTGAAAACATCATCCCAGGCACCACTTCCCGGAGCCCCTCAGCTCAGCAAGAAAAACAGAGGCGGGACAGAACCGAGGGCTGACTCGAGGCTGGGGAGCCACAGACTCGCACAGCTCAATCATCGGACATGCTCTGCTGTGGACAGAGGAGCCCAGCCCAGCACAGAGATCCTCGTGCCGGCTCCACGGGCCAGCGTCCTCCAGGGCTGCAAGTTTGTGATCACAGCTTCAGAATCGGGTTCCAGAATCTTCCGGAACCAAAGACACACCACACTGTAAAGCTAACAGGACAGCAGGGCCCAGGAGCAGGCTCAGGGGAGGACCAGGTAGAAACCCCACACACAGCACACACGTGTGCATGCTTACTCCACACATGCCACCCCTTCACCTAATACTATACATGCAAACACATCTATGCACTCCATACACACCCCCTCAAATACACTCACCAAATGTGATGCGTGTACACACTCCACACACCCTCCAATATACACGACACACGCATGAACATGCTCACTCCACATACCTGCTAAATACACTCACCACACACGCACAAACATGGCACACGTGCACATTCGTTCCAGACATCACATCCCTCACCAAGTACACAGGTGCACACACACCCCAGTCCAGAACCTGCAGACTCCACAAGCTTTGGTTTCCCCCAGTTTCATCACATAAGATCCACACACAGGTGTCATTTACTGACATCTAACACCCAGGGAAGCCCTTAGACAGAACTGCAGTCACAAGTCGGCTTCATTCAGGCATTCATCACCAGCCTCCGGAAGCCACCTCCTGTCCCCACGGGGAGGGGGGCTGAGACCGCAGGCGTCGCTGGGCTTACAGATCCCCAGGCTGGCAACCCAGCGAAATCAGGAGGGCTCAGCCACGGCCCTGGAGGGAGACGGGTACTGGCTCAGGTATGCGGCACACGGGTCCTCATTTCCATACGGCGTCACCTACGACAGCGTCGGGTGAAAGCCAGTGGGGCTTGGCATTCCTGGGATAGATAGTCCTGGAATTACAAGGGAAACTTTTTACTCCTCCTCTCTGAACACATGAGGTCCATGGTCCCCTCACATCTAACCCTCGGAATCGGAATCGGTGACTCCTTGTCCACCTGAGGACCACCCAAGAGGATCCACACACCTGCTGCAACAGCAGCACCGCACCTGGTCCGCAGGGGAGCAAAGCAAATCCCACCTTTTGACTAAAACTGGATTACCCTGACACTGGCAGCCTGCAGTGTGTATATCATCAAACTCCCACATCTGCACCACCTGCAAGAGGAACACAAGCCCTTAGTCTCGGGTTCTCAGGACAGCCTGTGAGGTGGATGTTGGCACCATCTCCCAGTGGAGAGGAGAGAAGGCCAGGGTCAGGGCTGGTGTATCAGGAGGTCAGGGTTCAAAACCCCAACTGCCTCACAAAGAAGCCCTTACTGTTCAAGTGACTTCTATCATCAGCCTTAAAATGTACCACAGTTACCAGCAATTCTGAGTGCTGTTCCTTGGGACATCATAAGCAAACATTTTATTAGAAAGATTTTTATCAAATCTGCTTTCAAAATCCTATGTTATGAAATGACTAATGAAAACTTGAGCTATGAAATAAAGCACATATTTAAATGAATCCCAAAATGACTAGCACGAAGGAAGTTTTAACTTGAAGTGAAAAATATCCTCTAAATGACATCAGCCAGAATTATCTTCAATCATTACTGATCCCATATGCTTAATGAATTATACAGCATCATCTCAGATATGAACTTAAAGCCATTAGCTGAATGCACATTTTAGCACAACCAAAGTTCTGCTTTCATAAGCAGCACAGGCATCTCTAGAGAGGATTTTAACTGGGACTACAATGCACACGATCGTGGTAAGAGGTTTCATGCTGGCTGTTCTCCAAGGTGAGACACAGAGAAACACCACTAACCTCGAAGATACCTGCTGCTTTGTAATGAGATGACAAGAGATGATGTGGACAGAATACCGTAAATATTTGAAAAGGAGAAACAATGCAAGGAAAGAATCTTATCAGTTACCCTCCCTTTACATTCTTAGAAAAAAACGATTTCTCTTTTGCGATGATTAAAAAAGAAAATGACATTTCTGGATTTTTTTTTTCTTTTCCTTTCTGAGACAGGGTCTTGGCTCTGTCGCCAAGACTGGAGTACAGTGGAGCAATGGTGATCTTAATGTAGCCTTAAGTGATCTTGCCACCTCGGCCTCCAGAGTAGCAGGGACCACAGGCACGCACCACCATACTCAGCTAATTTTCCTGTTATAGAGACAGGGTCTTGCTCTGTTGTCCAGGCTAGTCTTGAACTCCTTGGCCTCAAGTGATCCTCCTGCCTTGGCCTCCCAAAGTGCTGCGATTACAGGCATAAGCCAGCGTGCACAACCTTTTTCTTAATTCTATAACAATTACGCCGCATTCAGAGAAAGTATAATTAATAAGAAACTTGGTGAAGCAGTATGTTGATACGAAAACAAAATGGTAATTCCTTATTTTTAAATTTGAGTTTGAATATTTGTTCCACTCATTCTATGCCACGTTAAATAAAAAATGAAATTGTTAATATACCAAGCAAAAATGATAGTTCAAATCAGATTTTACAAAGAAGTCCAATAGATGATGATTCCAATTGTATGTTTATTTCTAGATCTGAGAAAGTCAGTCATAGCCAACTTCTACAGTTTTGTTGCCATAGACCCAAGATTAAATCACAATGTGCGTGCGAACGTGCCTCAGGGTGCGGCAGGGAACCCCACGCCCACCAAGCACGCATATGCAGAAATATTTTGCCCAGATCTGTTTTCCAACATGTAATTAAAGAGGTCCCAGATATACTTTTCTCTCTCCCCACAAAGTATGTGAGGTCAAGTTTATCCTAGTATTCGATAAAAAGGCTCATGTGAAAAAGGTAACAGCACCGCTCAGGCGACCCACGCAGGCCCCGCAGACGCTCTAGCAGAAGGGATGCGGCACAGGCAGGGCTGTGGGTGCACCTAACCCACATGCTAACCTCATGCTAATCTGTAGAACCAGAGGCTCTACAGATTCCATTCCCAGAGTTAGTGGGAAACTCCATTCTAGCACCGGGATGCTCCGTGTTGCTAAATGTACCTGCTTTAAGATATGCATGAACTGTCCTTACTCTACACACGAGACTCACTAGGAGCCTAGCCTAAGCGTACGATGTTTTATCAGAAAATAGACATTCCAGCAAATGCATTTCTATAAGATTTTCTACCTCTTTTCACTAGGTGAAAAAAAAAAAGGTAACTTGCCTCCAAGGGCTGGAGACAAGGCCAGGGCTGGGGTGCGCAGAGAAGAGCGCTGCGCACCCTGGGAACCGCTACGCCAGGAGGGGCGGCCGTGCACCCCGGACGCAGGAGTAGCACACGAGGCTAGCACAGGCTGACGCCAGCCCTCTCCAAAAGCAGGCCTGTCCCTTCCTCCTCCCTCAGCCCCCAGCTCCCTCCAGGCCTCAGTGGCTGCTGACAGGGCAGAGGCCACAACTAGAGGAGGCTCTCAACTCCACCAGGGACAGGAGCCCCGGACGCTGGGGACTCCGCTGCTGCCCTCCGCGCCCACCTCCCTCTGCTCCGCCCTATCTCAGGAGCCAGGCATGGCCACTTTGACCCTCTCTTCCCTTCTGTGGCTCCTACAAAAACCAGTCCAGCGAGCCCAGGCTGCCTCGCACGCCACGGATGCCTGGCACAGGCCACATGTCCTCATCCAAGCTCCTGGGGCAAGAAGGTTCTTGCAGTATTTCGCTTTCTGGTTGAGCATCCCCAGCCTGAAATCCAAAGTGCTCCGAAGAGCATTTCCTGCGAGTGTCATGAGGGAGAGCTCGGAATGTTTCAGGTTTCAGAGCATTTTGGAGTAGGGACGCTCAGCCTGAATTTGAACGTCTTCAAGGAGGCCACACACTGAAGCCCCTGAGGTCCGCCCCACACAATCCCAGCACACCCTCTGAAGTCCTCAGCAACAACAGATTTTCTTTCTTCAAAAATAACCCCAAGTCACATAAACTCACACGCAACCACTGAAGGGTGTTGTGGACACCTGCACAGACTGGATGAAATGGAACTGTCACATCTTTACCAGGGTAATTTCAAGTCATTCCTCAAAACACACACCTGTTTTACTGAGCTGCATTTTAAGGTGAACACACACAAATCATTTCGGGGAAACAAATGTCACTTTGGGCTGTGTGTGGTTTCTTGACTCCTGGGAATAACTCAGCATTCACCCTCACTTCTGGATAAGGGAGAAGATGCAAAGAAATCTGTTAAAACAAAGACATGGAAACAAGTTTAAGAAGGGTTTGAAAGGTTCCTCCTGTCCCCCTGGAGGGGAGAGGACGCTGCCTGGAAGGCTTACAGGGGACAGGAGCACAGCCTCCTCAGTGTGCCATGGACGTCGCCTCGCTGAGGGGAGAGGACGATGCCTGGAAGGCTCACGGGGGTGGGAGCACAGCCTCCTCAGTGCTTTCTACACTCAGCAGCTTCAGAGATTCCCATAGAAGCAGAACGCGCGAGAACAGAGACCGGAACACCCCAAAGAAAGGGGACGAGGGGTCAAAAAAAAGCATTCGATTAACAAGGAGGGTGGGCATGAAGCCGCTTCAAAGACCGTGTGAGAAATCACTCATAGGCGTTTCAGAAAATAAGGGTAGCGCGAGATTGCTCGATCAGCTCAAATAGGCTGCTGTCCCTCAGGCCATGAAGTCCCTGGGATGAGCCTCTCAGAAGTCACTCGCACCTCTGTCAGAGAAAGTCTTACAAGCCGACACGTGACCTCACGAAACCCGGGCTTCAGTCCATTGACAACAGTGAGTTTGACATGGTACATATCCCTTCAGATGGTTAAAGACCCCAGGAACTCATCAGACAACCTCGAAGGGCTGTGTCTGTTCAGCCTCTTTCCAAGTTCTGGACGATTTTTCTTAATGTACTGTAAGTAACACGTTCCAATAGAGACGTAATTAACTGGCTCTGGGTCGTCAATTTTGAAAGTAGAAACATACTTGGCCAGGCACAGTGGCTATGCCTATGATCTCAGTACTTTGGGAGGCTGAGGTAGCTGGACTGCTTAAGTCCAGGAGTTCGAGTCCAGCCTGGGCAACACTGCAAAACTCCATCTCTACAAAAAAATACAAAAATAAGCCAGGCATGGGGACGTGTGCCTGTGGTCCTGGCTACTCGGGACGCTGAGGCAGGAGGATCGCTTGGGCCTGGGAGGTCGAGGCTGCAGTAATCCATGCTCACGCCACTGCCTGGGCAACAAAAGTGAGACCCGGTCTCGAAAAAACCAAAGAGAAAAAGAATTATATACTTGACTAGGCCAAAATAAAAGAGGCCTGGTGGGACCACCTGAAACACAGCTGCAAATTCTGGCAGGGCCTCCCCCGGGCTTGATTTGTGGTGGGCATGGGACCACTCTGAAGGATATTACCCCAGGCACCTTCCGAGACTAGACCTTACAGTACGACTTGCCCTTGGCTGGACAGAACACTGGCCTTGGAGCCTGGGACACCCTGGGGTGGTGCCACCATCCCGAGGCCGCCATGGCACAAGGAGACCCTAGCATCATGAAGCCTGGGGCGTCCATCAGAGCAGTACCACCGACCTGAGGCCACCATGCCAGGGGAGCCTCGACATCATGAAGCCTGGGACATCCTGGGGGCAGTGCCAACTGAGGCTGCTGTGACACACGGGGGCCCTGGTGTCACCGAGTGGCTGCATAGCAGGTCCAAGCCCAGGCCAGGAGTGAAGAGGCTCCACATCCTTTCCATTCCTCCAGCTAAGGCCACAGATATCTCGGAGCAGAAGTGCATCACCCTCAATGTCCATGGGTAAGTTTTTGGCCACAGAATCTGAAAGCATAAAAGATGGTTCTGGGCTGGTTGGTTGCCTGCTCGGACCGGGGCTCAGGCTCCTGCGTACGACCTGTCCTCTTTCCACACAAAACCTGGCTCACACCAAGCAGCATCTAAGTCCTGGAAGACCTAAACACACGTGCAGTTACAAAGCAGAGAAACGAGGATGCCTGGAGGGGGCCGGGCTGTGCTCCAATGGCACCAGCGTTTCTCAGAAAGACCCTGGGCATTACAGGGTCCAGGGCATGGGCTTCCTGGGATCCAGGACACGGAACAAGAACCCATTTCCCGGTCCTGTTGAATATGAATCGGCTAACGGCCGATTCCCTCCGAGGGCTGAGCACAGCCCCGCAACACATACAAGGTAATAACAAGCCCGGGATGAGCAGAAGGCTGGTAATGAAGACATGAGAACCAGGTGAGAATGAGGGATCCTGACAGATCAGCCCTGGCACCGAACAAGGGGCGGACAGCACCGCCTGTTCCTGACGCATCAGCCCTGGTACTGAGCGAGGGGTGGCAGCACGGCCTGTGCCCCTGCAGATGCAGAGGGATGTGAGGGGGCGCAGGCCGGGCATGGAGACTGACTCAGCCGCCTCCGCTTGCACTTCCGTTCCTCAGGGCAGGGAGGTGAGGCATAGGCAGCATTAGCGCTCACCTTGCCCCTGGGCTGCATTTTTTTCTGCTTATGAGTCGTGCTTGCTTTACATGGACAGCCATAGCTATAATAACGGTTCCCTGATTATTTCGCTGCCTACATAAAGGGCTTTCAGAATTCACTTCCATCCTTAGGAAAGGGGGCCTAACACCAGGCTGTCTCCCTTAAGATGCCATGTCTCATATGGGGGAAAAAAAAAAATCAATCGAGAGAAATCAAATAAAGGCCATAAAATACATCAGTTTCAACATTAAAATTTAATAGTATGCTTTAAACTGAAGATGAGTTAAGTCACATTTCCAAACCTCTGAAAGCACGGTTACTGGGAGTGGTTTGCAACACACAAAGGCAGCTCTGTAGAAGGGCCCAGGCTGGACAAGGGGTCAAACGTCAGTGCAAGGAGAAAGTCTGAACAAACGCTCTCCTGCCCTGCAGCTGTCCTCTTCCAAAACACACTGGTTATCTGTCAGTTTAGAACAAGGCCTGGGGAGGCTGGAGGCAGGCCTGGGAGGGTCACCTAGCATCCAAGCTCCTCACCCACACAACCGCACCACGCTGAGCTGAGCAGCACACACAAACACCACTAATTCTCCCCAAAAAGACGACGGAAGGCAGCACACTGCCACGCCAGGCGTCCTGCAGATGAGAAGACTGAGGGGAGCCAGAGGCACATTTAATCTTGCTTGCATGGTGGAGGGAGGGGAATAATGCCGCTCTCACTCGGGTGTTGCACAATTCTTTCTAGCACCGAGCAGCAGAAAACAAAAATTATAGATGCTTCCTCAGATAAATGTTTCTGAAGAATTGCACGTAAGTTACGTTCAGGAAACAGCATTTGAATGCCTCAAGCACTTTCATTTTTAATAATCCCAGAGTAATTCTATAAAACCAGGAATCACAGTCTCACCCAGGTCCAGGAGCACGGCCCAGGTGACATGGGCACACACTTCCTGAAGCTCCAATGCTCAACTAAAGTGGGGCAAGTGAAAATGATCCTGGGTACAATTTACACGGACACAGGAAGGTGGCTGAGCCTGAAACCCCTGAACCAGGAAGACCGGCGTCCTGCAGGGGCCTCACCTCTGTCCTTTCCCAGCCTCTGGGAACCACCACTCTGCTCTCTACTGACACAAACGCCCCTCTCCAAGGTACAACCAGGAAGATCATCATTCAAAACTGAGGAACGTGGCAGAACAAAGCTGTCAGGAGATTTTAATCACCAACACCACTTGTTACATGACCCAAAGATGATTAAAATCCCAGGCCCTTCAAGACTGAATGTTATCTATACTTAAATGCATTTCATCACCATATTGGAGGGTTATTCCTTTGTTTTGCTGCAAATACATCCAACTGCTGTGAAAGGAAAAGGCAATTTATTAAAGAAGCTTCTTGGAGTGTCTCAATGGGCCTCAAAGAAAGGCAGGATAAAAGGCAGGACCTCCTGGCAGAAACGCTCAGCTGAGGGCAGGCGGAGTTCTTGAGCACCAACCAAGGCAAAATAAGGTCGAAGACCACACCACACTCTCCTCAATCACGTCTTCATTCCACATCTCCTATTTCTCATGACTTCTCTGGGAGAGAGAATTAAACTGTGCTGAGCCTCTGAAAGAAAATGGAAACACACACCCGGGAAGGCCTTGCAGATGCTGAGAATGGGTGCAGCCCTCACAGCCTGAATGTCCTTTCAGGGCCATCTGACCTGGCTGGGATCCAAGTATCCAAAGTGCAGGAATGTACGTCGGACCCATGAAGCCAGGATTACAGCCACTGAACAGCAGTTTTCCATCCCACTGCAACCGGCTTTGCTAGGGGCTTTCTCGGGGACCACCGACCTCACACCACCACCCCTCAAAAACTACTTCAACTAAACTATATCATGCCAGAGGCTTCTCCAGGCAGACCAGCCCTGCCCAAGTCCTGCTTCACAGCAAACCCTCCAGGCAAACGTCCTCGGCCTCCTCCAGGAGGCTGTGCTCGGAAGGTGCCCTCATTTACTTCTGTGGCTCTGAGACATTTAACTAGAGCCCAACACACCTCTTCCTGTTCACATAGTACTGAGTTAACAGATTTTTATGAGTAAACTTTCACTGGGAAGAACACCATTTCAGGAACCCCAATGACCACAATGAAAATGTTTATTTCCCCTTACATGACATCCTCAAGGCCAAGTCCAGGGAACGTTCTGGATCTCAGATAATGGTTTATCCACTCATAGTAAGTCTTGGACTTGTTTCACAAGCTATCAAATGCTGCCCAGAAGCAGGAAAAACCATACAATGTGGCAGGGAGGGGCGACCAGCCTGAGTTCTAAGGCCAGACCACCCGGGTCTGCTGACAGCGTGGCTTCAGGAGTTTCCTAAACCCTCTTCTCTCCAAGTTTCACATCAGAAAAATGCGGTGATAACCGTGGCCACCTCGCGGGATGACAGGAACACACACAGCAATAGTGTCAGCAGGTGACTTGCTGGGCACGTGGTGAGGCCACACTGCCGTAGGTTGCCCTACGTGAAATCCAATTCGTTAAAAAAAAAAAAAAAAAAAAAAAAATACCTCAAACCTACAATCCTATAAAGGTCATTAATCCTAGCTATCCTCAAGGCATTGAATGATCAATAATGGGCCATCCCCCTGCGCTGACCTGCCTCGGCCCCACCCTCCGGAAACCCCGCATCCACACCAGCCACACAGGATGAGGGCAGGGAAGGAGCAGGACTGTGTCTTGGGAACTCAAACTCTGGAAGCTGAGTTAAATCACTGCCGCTCAAATCTTGGCACCAACGATCTTGTTAAATTGGGAGATTCCGTCTTGGGGGATCTCTCAAGGGAACCTGAGGCTCTGCACTGAGTGAGGTGGGCACTCATGCTGGAATGAGATGTCAGGGAAAGCAACCGAATCTGAGGTCACAGCTGTCTGAGACTTGGGTCCCGCCGGGAAACTGGCACCAGGGCCCTCAGGACAGTGGCGGAGGTCCCAGGAGGCAAGTCGCGGCGCAGAGACTCATGGACCCAAAGCTTGCTCCAGGGCCAGGAGGGGCTGCTGCGCTGACAGCCACGAGGCAGACAGCCTTTGAGCTCCTCCAGCTGCCGTCCTGCAGGCAGGGAGGACAGTGCCCAGACCACGCTGGGGCTCCGCCAGCCTGCCAGGCTGGTACTCTTACTCCAGCCACTGACAAGAGTCCCCATGTTCCAAGCTAGGTTGAAACAGTGCCCCAGGCCTCGGGGCACATGCACCCCTGCAGGGCCACTCCTACCCAACACCTGGGGATGGCTGTTCCCACACATCCCCAACTCACAGCACAACTAAAAAATGAAAGTCAGAAGATACAGCCAGGAAACCAATGCTCAAGAAGCAACTCCAGGGTGACTATTCCTAGAGCTATTGCTACTGAACATCTTTAAAATCATTTCCAGGGTGATTTCCTAGAGCTATTGCTGTTGGAAATCTTTAAAATTCTTCATTTCAAAATTAGCTTTTATTACACTGTCTCCCTATTCTACCAAGATTCTAGAAAACAAAACCATTACAAATTCCAATTCTATCTTATGGCAAGTTAGAAATACACATGTTTCCTGAAAGGATTCTATGTGTTTCCGTGGCGATATCCTTTTCCATGCCCCATGCTACTGCCGGCAACAGAGGCGGCTTTTCCAACCCAACCCAACGGCTCCGAGACAGGCCCTTAACGAATCATCTGCAAACTCCATCTTCCATAAAAACAGTATTGAAAATGAGCTTATTCCAACCTAATCCGGGTACCCTGAGACAGGCTTGCCCTAACGAATCATCTGCAAACTCCATCTTCCATTAAAAACAGTACTGAAAATGAGCATATTACCACTTTTTTAAAATTACTGTAAAGTGGACAGTGTTCAGTTCTGTGAATTTCGGCACAAATATTCCCATAATCACCATCACACATGCAGAACAGTCCCACAGCCCCAAACCCACTCACGAGTCCCCTACTAAGCACACCCGCCCATTCCCAGCAACCACCGTCTCCGTGTTTCTCCCATCCCACGGGTCTGTCTTTTGCGTGTGTTGTCAGAGGGGCAGGTCACAGCAGAGCAGGCTCAGCCTGTGTCTTTCCTGGGCATCGTGCCTGGAGGTGCACCCAGGGTGTCCTGTGATCAGCAGCCCGGCCTCGGGGCTGCTGGGTGTTTATTATCCCACACATGGCTGCGCACATTGTAACCTGTTTTGGGCAACTATAGACAGCGCTATTAACATCTGGGCACAGTTTTTCTTGAACATCAGCTTGTTTCTCTGGGGTAAATACCCAGGATTGGGGTCACCGGGACCCACGTTTGTGTGAGTTCAGCTTTGTAAGAAACAGTCGAGCTGTCTGCACCGTGCTGAACCCAGCATCGCACAGGAGTCCCGACTGCCTGTCCTCACCAGCACCTGGGGCTGTCGGAAGACCTTAGTCAGGCGCTCCACAGGGGTGTGAACAAATTCACTGCGGCTTCGGTGCACATCTCGGTGCGACCAGTCACGCTGAAGGTCACATTTCAGTTGCTTTCGGGCCATCCTCCCGTCCTTCTCAGTGAAGCATCTGTTCAGGTCTCTGCCCGCTTTTTAAGTCAGGTGGTTTGTTCTCTGTCATGAGCCATGGGAGTCCTGTGCATTCTGGATATGAGTCCTTTGCCGGCTGCATGGTTCATAGACATCTCCCCATCTATAGAAAATGTGTCTCTTGGCCAGGCGCGGTGGCTCACGCCTGTAATCTCAGCACTTTGGGAGGCTGAGGCGGGCAGATCATGAGGTCAGGAGATTGAGACCATCCTGGCTAACACGGTGAAACCGTCTCTATTAAAAATACAAAAAATTAGCCGGGTGCCATGGTGGCGCCTGTAGTCCCAGCTACTCAGGAGGCTGAGGTAGAAGAATGGCGTGAACCCGGGAGGTGGAGCTTGCAGTGAGCTGAGATCGCACCACCGCACTCCAGCCTGGGCAACTGAGCAAGACTCCATCTCCAAAAAAAAAAAAATGTGTCTCTTCAACTCCTTAGGGGTGCCTTTTACATTAAAAGTTTAATTTTTATGAGTCTTACCTACTTGTTTTCTTCCTTGATTATGGGGATTCATGGTATCATGGCTAAGAGCTCTAACCCTAGGTCGAGACCATAGGTCTCGACAATTTCCATTTCTTCTACAGGTTTTGTAGTTTGGTATTTTACATTCAGGGCTATGGTCCACCTTAATTTTCATACAGGAATTTCTCCTTGTTTTCACTTGTTTGCATACGGCTGTCCCATAATTCCAGCACCATTTGTTGAAAAGACTCAAATTCCACTGAACTGCTTTTGCGTCTTTGGGTCTGTTCTGGACTCCACTGTCAGCTGACCCGTGTGTCCCTCCTGAGCATAATTTACGACTTTAGTGGCTGTCTCTTTGTCAAAAAAGTAATTCTGTCTGGAAGCAAAAAGCACATTAGCTATGCTCTAAATAAGATTCTTCCTGTTGTCAGGAGAGCAAAGCCACCGCCCAAAGCAGAGGTGAGGGCTCAACAGCTCCCAGGCAAAACCTTAACGCACAATGGGGAGGCAAATTCATTTCAAGATAGTTACCAAGGGCCACAACGTGAGACCAGCATAGTCATGAAAACTACAATAATTTCACAACAGGATGAAATTTATAAAGAACTGCTGAGAAGCCTGTGATAAGTTACATAAATCACCGTTCCTTAAATTCTGACGGTTGACTAGAACAGAAATAGCCTCACGGTACAGTTCAAATGGGAGAAAGGTAGGTAGGGGGGGTTTCCACACCACACAGGGCCTGCAGGAAACGGACACTCTTCCTCTAAACAGGAGATCCTGGGAGTGATGTGATAAACCATGGTGAGAGGCACGGAACTGTGCAAGCCGGAGTCGCGGCCTGGGCCCCACCACGGAGCCTGTGTCCATGAACGATGAGGCTCGAATGTCAGGCTGAGGCAACCGAGGCAGTTATCAGGGGACAAGAAAATGAGCGCACGGTACGAGGCAAAGGTCTGAAACTGCACAGCAACTTCGAGTCAAGGAGAAACTGACTCAAAATACAGGTTCTAAAACCACCACAGCGAGCTGTTCCTCGGCTCTGGAAAGGCTAAGCAACTAACGCCCACACTGAGCATCTGCTCCCAGAGACGACCCTGGTGACCTAAGGCCCAGCTCCTCCGAACCTTTGCTGGTATCTTACGGCATATCGACATGTTCCTTTAAACTCTGGTATTTCATCAACAATGCAGGCGCCAACTTTGACTCATACACATTTCGATTGAACAAGATAATTTACATGCCAGGTAAGAGATTTACTATAATCTTGAAACACAGCCAGAGGCTACAGTCTGCTCCTACACAACACCACGTCTCTACAAGTTCGATGGGTTTTTACTTTCCATGTCTTCACTTGCCTAGTGCTAGAAAGCAGATTAAAAACAGAAGGAACCCAGAAACACTATTGAGACTCAAATATCCTGCAGTCACCATCCTGATGTTTACTGAAGAGAAACGTTCTCACCTGTAGAAAGCAGCACACAACACGCACCGGTAACTGTCGCTGGCATTCCAGATCATCTTCCCTTCCTGGCCACAGTGCAGGGCGATGGTCCACGCACACCTGCAGACCCACAGAAAGCGGGCTGACACGGCTGATTCTTGTAGTGAGCAGGCCAGGGTGCACTCAAAGTGCATCTCTTTCCAGAGGGCTGCCACAGAAAGTTACACATTTATTCCACGAGTTAATGGTGCTGCAACAAACATTTCTGTAAGACTCTCTAAGCAAGGTTTTCCTTCTGCCTAAAATGGCCCGACACAAACTGAAAAAGCTCTTGGAGCTGGCAAAGACTTCAATATCTCCTTAACTCTAGTCTTCACTTTTAAGGTGTGGGGTAAGATCATATAATCCCCAACTAGGCTCCTGATGCTGTGTGTGGCATCCAGCAACAGCATGTTCCATTCCTGGATTACATTTGAGTCAAGAGTCCACAGTGAGAACGATTTCTAGTGAATGAACCACCAGGCAGGAGGGCGATTCCGCTGGGCAGCTCTTCACACACAGCCCAGGAGCTGGGGGGAGAGGAAGAGGCCGACAAGTGTCAACCGTGCTCACACCCTTCAAATGCCCCCCACTCCTGGAGGCCCGGACCCAAGGGAAATCTGACCTGAAAATGGGCAAACCCTCACTGTAGCAGAGGGACGGGGACTCAGGGCCACACCTTGACCTCAGAGCAACACAACTGGGCACACAGCACTCCAGGACACCCTCCCCACCCAAATTCAAGGACGAAAATCAACACCCCACCCCCTTGCGGAAACCCCGGCTGCTGGAGCAGACGCCTCCCGCCCGGGGTGTGCAGCCTCTTCCGGCCCACGTTCCAGGCTCAGCACCTGTGTCTCAGCCTTGGCACTGCTTGCCACACCCACAGGTGTGCCAGGAGGGGCAGGTCCTAAGGTCTCCACTGCACCAAAGCCTGCAAGGCGAAGGGGCCGCTCCCTCCAGCAGGAGCCCAGAAGCAGTGACTGCACTAGCATCACGGCGTGAGAATTCTCCCCTCAGTCTCCGAGTCTCCAGTCTGTTGCCCGCCAGGGTCTTGCGCCAACGGCGAGGCCCAAGCTGGGCGGCACAGTTGGTTCTGACCATTTCCCTTGTCAAGATCAATACTGCAAACACACATCCAGTTCATCCTGTCACTAAAAATGAAATAATCCGCCATCTCCATCACAGATGATGCAGTCAGGTTTCCATTACCTGGGTAGTTTTTTGGTTTTTTTTTTTTTTGTTTTTTTTTTTTTTGAGATGGAGTTTCTGCTCTGTCGCCCAGGCTGGAGTGCAGCAGCGTGATCTCGGCTCACTGCAACCTCTGCCTCCCGGGTACAAGTGATTCTCTGCCTCAGCCTCCCCAGTAGCTGGGATTACAGGTGCCCGTCACCATTCCTGGCTAATTTTCATATTTTTCAGTACAGACGGGGTTTCACCATGTTGGCCAGGCTGGTCTCGAACTCCTGAACTCAGGTGATCCACCTGCCTCGTCCTCTCAAAGTGCTGGGCTTACAGGCGTGAGCCACTGCGTCCTGCCATTACTGGTCAATTTCTAAGCCACTTTCTCACACCCACTCCAATTTTTTTTTTTTTAAACTAGCTTTATGGCTGTATTTTTTCCAAGAGAACCAGTTACCCATTTGAACAAATAAGACACCATGTGTAAAAACCAAAAATGCCAATTTGCACAGAAGTTTCCAAACACCCGGTCAATTTGAACCTTGAGAATAAGATCAAGCTGTTGGCTGAATACAACTTCCCTTTCCATCTGTCTGCCTGTGAGTTAGACACAAGGACGAAGCCACGAGCTAGGGACATAAAGGCAGGAGCCACCAAGGCAGCCGAGACTCCAAATAAAAGTTCAAGGGACCAACACAAATGCACCACACCCTGCACACCCTCCTCTCCTTCCTTTTCAGAACTTCCAGAGGATGAAACGGAGACCTCCTCAGACGTCCCACGGTGCAGGCAGCCAGAGGGGAAGGCGACGGCAGCCTGAATGAGGTGACCAGGAAATCACATTCCACAAACAAATTCTCCATGTGCTTTACATCCTCTGTCTCTGAAGAACTTTGCCAGCCTAACAGTCGCTAGAAAACCGTATTCAAGTGTCATTTCACATTTCAAGAAAGAAAACAGTGGTGGGGCATGAGGGAAAAACATAGCCATGTGTTCTGGGGTATTAAGTTTTTTTCTGTTATAAACATATAATTATACATTCTCATATTTCTGTATAATTGATATGCTTCCTAATTAGCATAGTCATAAAAAGTGAATTCCAAGTGTAAGATCAGAGGACACGTTCACATGACTTCAGGTTCTGCTACTGTGTTTCAACTTGAGAAAATGGTTCTGTGTATTGGTAACAAGGCCTGAGAGTCTGTGTGGCTGTAATCAGGGTTCGTGTTGGCTCCGTAGCAGAACCTGAAAAAATGAAGGCTGAATGGACATACACACCCTCCCCAAATAATCCAAATGTCCATCGATATGAAAAACAGATGAATTACGGTTTCCATCATGGAATATTCCTCAGCAGTGAAAACAAACTATAGCCACAGGTGCCAACTAGGATAAAGAAAATCTTTTCAACACGCTTAAAGTGAACTGACTAGGCGGAATTCCTCGATTATAGGCATCTGCTCCAAAAGTGTACTGTTCTGAATTCTGTGATGTAGAATTATAGTTAGCAACCCAGTTTAGGGGCACATCTAGAAAAAAGCAAAATAATGACTACACAATTTTAAATTCTTTGTAAATTATAACTATTACTATGAAAATTCTAAAAATGTGAAAATCTTCCCAACTGTTCCTTTGACAAGCTTCAAAATACCCTGGCATTGCTCGCCACACCCACAGGTGTGCCAAAATAAATGAAAATATAGCCCAAGTTAGTAGAATCGAAACCTGAAGATGTATGAGCCGTCCCTGCCTCGCTATCTATACATCATGTAGAAATCTAAGAGCAGGTAGTGACACTGCAATGCAAGGCTCAAACCAACTGCATTATTTGGAAACTTCTGTGCAAATTGGCATTTTTGGTTTTTAAACATGGTGTTACTTGTACTTCAAACAGTACAAATGTTCGGTTCCCTTGGAAAAAATACAGTCATAAACCTGGTTTAAAAAAAAAATATGCGAGTGGGTATGAGAGAGAGAGAAGCAGCTCAGAAATTTTACCAGTAATGGCAGGGAGCAGTGGCTCATGCCTGTAATAGCAACACTTTGAGAGGCGGGCCCCACAGGGCCTTTGAGGGCACCAGTCTCCTCTGCTGCCTTCCTGCTGGACTGACCCCAGGACATTCACTGGGTTTCCACCCGTCTCATTCAACATCCCCCCCCCCCCCAAGAGTGGTCTCACCCTCATCTGGGGCTCAGCTCTGCCCCAAATTCCCAAATCTCTGCCTTCAGAGCCTGAAAACACCCACGCCCAGGGTCACCCTAAGTCCACGTTTACCCCAGAGAGTCCCGATTTTATGTTTTCCCAGCATCGCCTTAGTGATAATTTATCCTGTAAATTCCAACTGCCTTCACACCTCAACCGCTGCTGTCTCCCAGCAGACCCCACTCAGATGCACATGCCCCAGACCCCACAACCAGGTCTCTGCATACTGCCCTGCTCTGCCCATGTAGGGACCACCTCTCTTTCCTGAGGAATCAGCTGGCGATCATCTCCTTGTGGAGGGCTGCCCTGACTTCCAACTCTCTCCAGCAAAGGCAGAAGCCATCCTCAGTACTTCCCCAAAACTCAGGCCAAGTATGAAGATGGTGCAGATGCTCGCTGTGCCTGGGATGCCATGGGCAGGGTCCCCAGATGCTCTGCACATTGTCCAGGGCACCGTCTGAACACAGCAAGTGCTGAAGAAATAAAACTGACGTGCACTGACCTCTGATAGGGCCTCCTTCACCATCCACATCTGTCTCCCCTCTGGACAGTAAAATCCACAAGACAGGGAGGGCTTCTCTCACTCATCTTCAAACTCCCAGGGTCACCCTGGCAGGTAAAGGGGACTCAAATGTCTTCTGAAGGAAGCAGCTGGTTAGCTGCCGAGTTAAAGGGCCTCTGAAATTCAGAGGTCTGCATAGGAGTCCAGCACATTTTATTATGAATGACCCCAACCCATGGCAGAAGTGGCCGTGAAACCAGTGCTAACCAATTCAGGGTTTGTTCACTGTTTCTCAGTTCATTATCACAACTCGCTCTAACAGAGCAGCCGCGCAGATCCTCAGATGTCTACACAGAGTGGGACGATGGTGCCGAGTCACATGAACGTCCCATTGCAGACTGGGAGATACCGGTCAGACACGGACCCAGGGAGAGCACAGACCTTGCATTAAATCGGCTCTGTGTAAACAGCACTCCCTGCCAGGTCCTTTGCTATCTGCACAGCTTCTACAAATTCAGCTCTCGCACCTGACACCTAAGAATACTGCATACCCCCTTGTGAACCCACCACTTACCTCCCAAAATGACCCGGCACGGCCGAGTATAAACCATTTCAACATAACGGAACTGGAGGGCATGTGGGGCTTTGAGTCCCTGCTGCCTCCTGACGGGAAGGCCCAATGCTTCACACCCCTAGTGAAGGGCGGGTCTCTTCGGCCCCCTCAGAGTCAAGAAAACCCATGTTCCCTTTCTCAAGACCACACACAACCGAGTCACAAAGCAGGGCGGAACCTCGGCTTTCCGGGTTCAGGTCATGTCACGTTTACAACCTGCTGCTGTGAACACTGCAGGAAATGATGAGCCCGATTCCGGCTTGGACCTCGACCTAAATCAGCATTAACTAATTTCACCTTCCAGGACCAACTTCAAAGGCCTGCAAAGCCAGAGAAGGGAGAGGAGATGAACACCCCCTCACCCCAGACCTGCGGCAAGCACACGCTTCTCAGAGGCGTCCCAATGTGCACAGTGTGTCCGATGCCAGTTCACATCCACCGACCCGCAGGTCTTCTACATGGCATCAGCCTCCTGGGCACTGGGGACAAGAGGTAAAATGGCAAGTCCCCTCTGCAGCAAAGATGAGGCACAGGGACCCAATGGAATAGAACTGACCTTTTTCTGACAGTCTCAAAACAGAAGGAAAATGCTGTACAGCCAATGTCCCCTCACGCAGGTTTATTTACCTGTGACTCACAGGCCATGACAGACAACTTCAGGTTCTTATTGATTCCTATTTTCCCCATCCAGGAAGCCTTTGTTTTTAATATCATATGAACTTGCCATTTCGTAGGCCAAAAACAGCAAATATTGGCAGTTTCCTACGGTTCAGCTGAATGAAATATGATCACGACCTTTTGTGAAACCATGAAGAAAAGGTGAATATCTCAATGTTTCCAGACTGTGGCTTTGTTCCTGAAGCACTCTTTTCACTCAGGATTTTAGACACTGAAGAATAAACACCAATATCCCACCAAGAAAACTAAAAATGAAATGATTTTGCATACACCTTGGAGCCTTTTTAGGACAAGGCAGGACACAAACTTTTAAAAAGCTGCAGTTGTCCCTCTGTATACACAGGAACATGAATTCCAGACCACCCCCCCCCACCCAAATTTACCGAAATCTACGTGTCCACGGGACCTGCGGCCACCCTGCGGAACTGCAAGTAGGAAACGTCAGCCCTCCACAAAGCCAGCTTTTTTCAATAAGCGTTTGGTTGGTTAAAAAAAATTAACATAAGTGATCCTTCGAAGCTCAAAATCCATGTCGTTCAGGGTCAGCTGCATTTACTACTTGTTTCATGAGGCCTGAAAGCCATCATTCTCGATACCTTACTGTTCTGATTAGAAAGAGGAAGAAAAAGCTTATTTTAAAGCTCACAATGAGAGTGGATGCCGCTACAGTGAACAGAGAACAGACATAAGGCAAGCACCAAGGCTGGGGTGATTGCCTGTGCTCAGACCCACCAGGGCCTGTTCCTCCGTCTCCCTCTGCTGAAAGGGATAACCCTTCTCCCCCACGACTAAAGGACCTTTAAAGATTCATGAGAGAAGTGCTATGAAAAGCTGAAAGGTCACAGATAACATTTTTTAAAACAAACATTAACGTAAGCTTTTAACAAGCCCATTATGATTAAAAAAAAAAAAAAAAGATGGTATTAAGTTGGCTGGGTGCCGTGGGGCTCATGGCTATAATCCCAGCACTTTAGGTGGCCGAGGTGGGTATATCACCTGAGGTCAAGAGTTTAAGACCAGCCTGGCCAACATGGTGAAACCCCGTCTCTAACGAACATATGAAAATTAGCCAGGCGTGGTGGCAGACACCTGTAATCCCAGCTACTTGGGAGGCTGAGGGAGGAGAATCACTTGAACCCGGGAGAGACAGGTTGCAATGAGCCAAGATCGTGCCATTGCACTTCAGCCTGGGGGATGAGTATGAAATTCCATCTGAAAAAGAAAAGTATCAAGTCTTCCTTCCAACGAACCTATCTCATTCAGCCACCGAGGTATCCTATAGGTACTTATTCAGCCATGATACACACCACAGGAGACACAGGCAAACAGGACACAGTTCCTCCCTGAAAGAAGGCTGCACCCCAACAGAAGGCAGGCACACACTCCGAATGGAATCGGCATAGGGAACAGATGCTGCTGGTGGAACTGGCTGCACAAAGCACCCGCTCAAGTGTCTGAGAAATAAGGAGCCATTGGTGGCATCACCTTCCACGCCTGAGCTGGGGCGGCGGGGAGCCTGTCATCACCACCACCACCACCATCCGGGACAAAGACCCCCAGAACCACACAACGAGCTTACAAACTCACCGAGGTGATGACCGAGCAATGTGCGTGGAGTGACACGAACACGCAGATGTCAGGGCCACACACGGCGTTGGTTTTGTGCATCGACCTGAGCATGCCCGGGGTGCCCAGATGGCTGGTTCTGCATTATTTCTGTGTGAGATGGATGTTTGCCTCTGGACTGAGTGGAGACCCATTCTTGCCGGTGTGGGGGGCACCACCCTATCCACCCAGGGCTCCAGGGCTCAAGTAAAACAGTAAGGCGGGGAAAACTGGGTTCACTCCACCTGTCTGGCTGTGGGCCAGTGACATCTGTCTTCTGCCGTCCGTGCTCCTGGGTCTCAGCTCCTCAGACCCAGGTGGGATCTGCACCCTCCGCTTCTCAAGTCTTCAAGCCACACCCTCCCAGGACTCTAACTTGCAGGCTGTAGGTCCTGGGGCTTCTTGGACTCCGTAGCCCCTGCAGCAAGCCTCCCCCTGGAGAGACACACACACCCGGCTGTCTGTCTCTCTGGAGAGCCCTGACTAAAAGCTGCCCCTAGAAGTGGTCTTCAGAGTTTCTTTCTAGCCTTAAGATCCCAGCGCCCCTCCTACAATTCTAGGCGGAAAGGTGAACGGAGACCAATGGACAGAGGTGTGTGCGAGGACACGCCAGGCAGCGGCGCTGCGCAAGAGGGCACTAACGCTCTCACTAAGCAAAGAATCAATGTCGCTTGCCACAAAAATGAGAACAGTAAAGATTTCTTCAAACAAATGAGTTTGTTTCATGATTTGCTCTTAATACATAAGAAATCATAAAAGTAGGCCTATTAACAATTACATAAGACTTTAGAGGCCCTTGAACTACTTCTGTCGCTTTGTGTTTTTATACAAAATAAGCCTGAGGTTCAAGACAATAACGTCACCGGCCACAGCTGGGGCCACGCGAGGACACAGCTTATACCCATGAGGCCCCTAGGTGCCCCGAGTTCTTCCCTTGCTATTGATGGAAATATGAGAGAAACCAGGAGGTCTGAGTATGGACCTGGCCATGCCCCCAGGGGCTGAGGAAAGCACTCATCTGTCCAGTCTTCCCTCCACCCCGCAGTTCCCTCCTACCCGGACTCTTGGGCTGTCGCGGCTGATGCACACAGCAGCGCACTCATTAAACGTTTAGCTTCACATCACAAGGGCCTCCTCTGGCCTCTGACTACCCCGGACCTGCAGTCAGCACCAGTCTGCAGGACACGCGTGGACAAGGCTGATGGATCACGGCCTCCAACGAGGAAGGTGCCAGGAAAGGAGTCGGAAACGCCAGGGGATGGAGCAGCACTCACCCAGGGAGGCGAAGGCCAGCACCAGCCACCACCGAGGACCTCCCTTCCCACCTGGAGGGCAGCTCACCTGGGGAGGTGAGGGCTGGCACCAGCCACCACTCGAGGGCCCTTCCCACCCCGAAGGCAGCTGCGATCACATTTCCCATCGCACCAAGAGACCCCTGTATTGAGCACAAACCTTTCCAACCTTTGAATCAATAAGGAATCAGAACCCGGACATTCCCTCAATCCAAATGGCCAGCCCACAAAACAGACAGGAAATCATCATACACGTTTCCTGTGGGAAAGTTGGTCAGTCCCTGGGGCCTCGTGCCAGGGGTGGGGGAGCATCATGGGGAGATGCCCCAGTCCCAGCCTGGCTCCTCTGTACAGCTCCGTTTCCCTCTGCCCTCCGCCCCTCCCCACCTTTCTCCCAGCTTCAGAGGCTCCTTCCTCAAATTCTTTCCCCCTGATGAAGTCATTCATTCCCAAAATACAAAGCAAAGTCATGGGGGCTCAAGAGAAAATCCACAGTGGCTCGTGTTTTAGATTCTCGTAAGTTTGAGAATAACCAAGCAAGAATCTTTGGCATCTGAATGTGGTCTGAAGACATCTGAGCACAATGCCTGGCACTGGCCCGGAGTGGATCATGGGTGTCTCAGACATCTCCATAACTCTACACCAATTACTTTGAAACATCACTAGCAGAATAGAACCATGTGACTAGCTACTTCTGTTGAAAGTGGGAAAAGACTCCAAGCTGCCCTCAAGGAACATCCTTCCCACGAGGAGTTTCTGCATCGAGCCTTTCAGGCACAGGCCTAGGCCCCGGGCCCAACTCCCTCATCCCTGCGTCATAAAGCAGCAAAGATGGTGGGGAATAAAGCAAGTGAAGGAGTCAGTCCCGCACAAAACAGGCTCCAGAAGCCACAGCCACTCTCCCAGTGTGGGAGTCAAATCCAGAGACCCGGAACCCCCAACAGCGTTCCCAGGGAGGAGGGCAGAACAATGCCATTTCCCCCTAGTTTAGGGAGACAGCACCCCACGTCCTCTGGCCTTAAGAGACACTTCACATAAACGATTAGAATGAATCCACCACACACAGGAAGTGGGCTAAGGGCTAAGACACCCATTTAAATGTCCAGCAAAAACACATTAAAAGAACACACAGATAAAGTGAGGTTCTCCTATTATCCACGAAATATTCAGACCAACTCCCAGCGCAAGCGACACAGAAGACCGGTGATTTCTGTATTTTCAACTGAGCCTCTGCTGCTGATACCCAGGCAAACAGGGTCTGGAGTGGACCTCAAGCAATCTCCAACAGACCTACAGCTGAGGGTCCTGACTGTTAGAAGGAAAACTATCAAACAGGAAGGACACCTACACCAAAATCCCATCAGTATGTCACCATCAAAGACCAGAGGCAGATAAAACCACAAAGATGGGGAAAAAGCAGGGCAGAAAAGCTGGAAATTCAAAAAATAAGAGCACATCTCCCCCAGGAAAGGAGCGCAGCTCATTGCCAGCAACGGATCAAAGCTGGACGGAGAATGACTTTGACGAGATGAGAGAAGAAGGCTTCAGTCCATCAAACTTCTCAGAACTAAAGGAGGAATTATGTACCCAGCGCAAAGAAACTAAAAATCTTGGAAAAAAAAGTGGAAGAATTGATGGCTAGAGTAATTAATGCAGAGAAGGTCATAAACGAAATGAAAGAGACGAAAACCATGACACGAGAAATACGTGACAAATGCACAAGCTTCAGTAACTGACTCGATCAACTGGAAGAAAGAGTATCAGCGATTGAGGATCAAATGAATGAAATGTAGTGAGAAGAGAAACCAAAAAAAAAAAAAAGAAGAAAAAGAAATGAACAAAGCCTGCAAGAAGTATGGGATTATGTAAAAAGACCAAATCTATCTATGATTGGGGTGCCTGAAAGTGAGGGGGAAAATGGAACCAAGTTGGAAAACACTCTTCAGGATATCATCCAGGAGAACTTCCCTAACCTAGTAGGGCAGGCCAACATTCAAATCCAGGAAATACAGAGAACGCCACAAAGATACTCCTCGAGAAGAGCAACTCCAAGACACATAATTGCCAGATTCACCAAAGTTGAAATGAAGGAAAAAATCTTAAGGGCAGCCAGAGAGAAAGGTCGGGTTACCCACAAAGGGAAGCCCATCAGACTAACAGCAGATCTCTCAGCAGAAACTCTACAAGCCAGAAGAGAGTGGGGGCCAATATTCAACATTCTTAAAGTAAAGAATTTTAAACCCAGAATTTCATATCCAGCCAAACTAAGTTTCATAAGTGAAGGAGAAATAAAATCCTTTACAGATAAGCAAATGCTTAGAGATTTTGTCACCACCAGGCCTGCCTTACAAGAGACCCTGAAGGAAGCACTAAACATGGAAAGGAACAACAGGTACCAGCCATTGCAAAAACATGTCAAAATGTAAAGACCATCAAGGCTAGGAAGAAACTGCATCAACTAATGAGCAAAATAACCAATTAATATCATAATGGCAGGATCCAGTTCACACATAACAATATTAACCTTAAATGTAAATGGACTAAATGCTCCAATTAAAAGACACAGACTGGCAAACTGGATAAAGAGTCAAGACCCATCAGTCTGCTGTATTCAGGAGACCCATCTCACACGCAGAGACATACATAGGCTCAAAATAAAGGGATGGAGGAAGATTTACCAAGCAAATGGAGAACAAAAAAAAGCAGGGGTTGCAATACTAGTCTCTGATAAAACAGACTTTAAACCATCAAAGATCAAAAGAGACAAAGAAGGCCATTATATAATGGTAAAGGGATCAATTCAACAGGAAGAGCTAACTATCCTAAATATATATGCACCCAATACAGGAGCACCCAGATTCATAAAGCAAGTCCTTAGAGACTTACAAAGAGACTTAGACTCCCATACAATAATAATGGGAGACTTCAACACTCCACTGTCAACATTAGACAGATCAACGAGACAGAAAGTTAACAAGGATATCCAGGAATTGAACTCATCTCTGCAGCAAGCAGACCTAATAGACATCTATAGAACTCTCCACCCCAAATCAACAGAATATACATTCTTCTCAGCACCACATCGTACTTACTCCAAAATTGACCACATAATTGGAAGTAAAGCACTCCTCAGCAAATGTACAAGAACAGAAATTATAACAAACTGTCTCTCAGACCACAGTGCAATCAAAGTAGAACTCAGGACTAAGAAACTCAATCAAAACCGCTCAACTACATGGAAACTGAACAACCTACTCCTGAATGACTACTGGGTACATAACGAAATGAAGGCAGAAATAAAGATGTTCTTTGAAACCAATGAGAACAAAGATACAACATACCAGAATCTCTGGGACACATTTAAAGCAGTGTGTAGAGGGAAATTTATAGCACTAAATGCCCACAAGAGAAAGCAGGGAAGATCTAAAATTGACACTCTAACATCGCAGTTAGAAGAACTAGAGAAGCAAGAGCAAACACGTTCAAAAGCTAGCAGAAGGCAAGAAATAACTAAGATCAGAGCAGAACTGAAGGAGATAGAAACACAAAAAACCCTCCAAAAAAAATCAATGAATCCAGGAGTTGGTTTTTTGAAAAGATCAACAAAATTGACAGACCACTAGCAAGACTAATAAAGAAGAAAAGAGAGAAGAACCAAACTGACGCAATAAAAAATGATAAAGGGGATATCACCACCGACCCCACAGAAATACAAACTACCATCAGAGAATACTATAACCACCTCTATGCAAATAAACTGGAAAATCTAGAAGAAATGGATAATTTCCTGGACACTTATACTCTTCCAAGACTAAACCAGGAAGAAGTTGAATCCCTGAATAGACCAATAGCAGGCTCTGAAATTGAGGCAATAATTAATAGCCTACCAACCAAAAAAAGTCCAGGACCAGATGGATTCACAGCCGAATTCTACCAGAGGTACAAGGAGGAGCTGGTACCATTCCTTCTGAAACTATTCCAATCAATAGAAAAAGAGGGAATCCTCCCTAACTCATTTTATGAGGCCAACATCATCCTGATACCAAAGCCTGGCAGAAACACAACAAAAAAAGAGAATTTTAGACCAATATCCCTGATGAACATCGATGCAAAAATCCTCAATAAAATACTGGCAAACCGGATTCAGCAGCACATCAAAAAGCTTATCCACCATGATCAAGTGGGCTTCATCCCTGGGATGCAAGGCTGGTTCAACATTCGCAAATCAATAAACATAATCCAGCATATAAACAGAACCAAAGACAAAAATCACATGATTATCTCAATGGATGCAGAAAAGGCTTTTGACAAAATTCAACAGCCCTTCATGCTAAAAACGCTCAATAAATTCGGTATTGATGGAACGTACCTCAAAATAATAAGAGCTATTTATGACAAACCCACAGCCAATATCATACTGAATGGGCAAAAACTGGAAAAATTCCCTTTGAAAACTGGCACAAGACAGTGATGCCCTCTCTCACCACTCCTATTCAACATAGTGTTGGAAGTTCTGGCTAGGGCAATCAGGCAAGAGAAAGAAATCAAGGGGATTCAGTTAGGAAAAGAAGAAGTCAAATTGTCCCTCTTTGCAGATGACATGATTGTATATTTAGAAAACCCCATTGTCTCAGCCCAAAATCTCCTTAAGCTGATAAGCAACCTCAGCAAAGTCTCAGGATACAAAATTAATGTGCAAAAATCACAAGCATTCTTATACACCAGTAACAGACAAATAGAGAGCCAAATCATGAATGAACTTCCATTCACAATTGCTTCAAAGAGAATAAAATACCTAGGAATCCAACTTACAAGGGATGTAAAGGACCTCTTCAAGGAGAACTACAAACCACTGCTCAGTGAAATCAAAGAGGACACAAACAAATGGAAGAACATACCATGCTCATGGATAGAAGAATCAATATCGTGAAAATGGCCATACTGCCCAAGGTTATTTACAGATTCAATGCCATCCCCATCAAGCTACCAATGAGTTTCCTCACGGAATTGGAAAAAACTGCTTTAAAGTTCATATGGAACCAAAAAAGAGCCCGCATCTCCAAGACAATCCTAAGTCAAAAGAACAAAGCTGGAGGCATCACGCTACCTGACTTCAAACTATACTACAAGGCTACAGTAACCAAAACAGCATGGTACTGGTACCAAAACAGAGATATAGACCAATGGAACAGAACAGAGTCCTCAGAAATAATACCACACATCTACAGCCATCTGATCTTTGACAAACCTGAGAGAAACAAGAAATGGGGAAAGGAATCCCTATTTAATAAATGGTGCTGGGAAAATTGGCTAGCCATAAGTAGAAAGCTGAAACTGGATCCTTTCCTTACTCCTTATACGAAAATTAATTCAAGATGGATTAGAGACTTAAATGTCAGACCTAATACCATAAAAATCCTAGAGGAAAACCTAGGTAGTACCATTCAGGACATAGGCATGGGCAAATACTTCATGTCTAAAACACCAAAAGCAACGGCAGCAAAAGCCAAAATTGACAAATGGGATCTCATTAAACTAAAGAGCTTCTGCACAGCAAAAGAAACTACCATCAGAGTGAACAGGCAACCTACAGAATGGGAGAAAATTTTTGCAATCTACTCATCTGACAAAGGGCTAATATCCAGAACCTACAAAGAACTCAAACAAATTTACAAGAAAAAAAACAAACAACCCCATCAAAAAGTGGGCAAAGGATATGAACAGACATTTCTCAAAAGAAGACATTCATACAGCCAACAGACACATGAAAAAATGCTCATCACTGGCCATCAGAGAAATGCAAATCAAAACCACAACGAGATACCATCTCACACCAATTAGAATGGCGATCATTAAAAAGTCAGGAAACAACAGGTGCTGGAGAGGATGTGGAGAAATAGGAACACTTTTACACTGTTGGTGGGATTGTAAACTAGTTCAACCATTATGGAAAACAGTATGGCGATTCCTCAAGGATCTAGAACTAGAAGTACCATATGACCCAGCCATCCCATTACTGGGTATATACCCAAAAGATTATAAATCATGCTGCTATAAAGACACATGCACACGTATGTTTATTGTGGCACTATTCACAATAGCAAAGACTTGGAATCAACCCTAATGTCCATCAGTGACAGATTGGATTAAGAAAATGTGGCACATACACACCATGGACTACTATGCAGCCATAAAAAAGGATGAGTTTGTGTCCTTTGTAGGGACATGGATGCAGCTGGAAACCATCATTCTTAGCAAACTATCACAAGAACAGAAAACCAAACACCACATGTTCTCACTCATAGGTGGGAACTGAACAATGAGATCACTTGGACTCGGGAAGGGGAACATCACACACCGGGGCCTATCATGGGGAGGGGGGAGGGGGGAGGGATTGCATTGGGAGTTATACCTGATGTAAATGACGAGTTGATGGGTGCTGACGAGTTGATGGGTGCAGCACACCAACATGGCACAAGTATACATATGTAACAAACCTGCACGTTATGCACATGTACCCTAGAACTCAAAGTATAATAATAAAAAAAAAAAAGAAATCTGGAAAAAGAAAAAAAAAAAAAAAAGATACAATCGAACCCTTCCTTAATACACCAAGAACCAAGTTCCACGGAAGTGTTATCACATCAGCACATCCCAGCTGAAGGAAGCAGCACTGGCCACTGACCAGCTGTTCACTCGTGGGTCAGTGAACAAAAGGCAATGCTGTCTAGGATAACGATGAGATGTTAACCTGAAAAGGGCAAAATCGCAGAGGCTGGAGGGACCCTTCCAGGTAACCCAGCCCTCTCAGTGGACAGAGGACCCCCGTGGGGCCACAGAGCCCAGAGCTCCAGTGTGTTCGGGGCAAGCACTCAACTGCAACCTTGATGATGTCCGAACGCCTTCTGCGTCTCTGCCCCACTAACAGGGAATCGTGAACGCTAAGGAAATGTAACGCATTTCACAATACATTTAGACTTTTAGCAAATTAAACAGTGAGAAACTTTGGGAATTAACCAAAATACAGTTCACTGAATGCTCAAACTCAAAGCTAGTCTCCAAGAGGTGATAAGCTGTGTGTGGTGGTTAATGTCTGTAAATCAGCTGTTGGGGAGGCTGAGGCAGGAGAATCACTTGAGCCTGGAAGGTTGGGGCTGCAGTGAGCTGTCACTGCACTACTACACCCAGCCTGGGAAACAACGAGACTATTAAAAAAAAAAAAAAAAAAAAAAATTAAAGGAGTTGAATTCAGCCATACCCCCTTTTAAATTTTCATTTGGGTACATGGGGTGATCTAGTTCCTTTTTCCCTTGCAACACATGAATAATCTAACAAATAATTAAATATAATCTAACAATTAAATGGGAAAATTTAATTTTCCCATTTCATTATTCCCTATTTCAGGGAAAAAGTTAAAATTATTCCCTATTTCAGGGAAAAAGCTACAAATCATTTTAAACCTTCCTTCCACAAAACAGTATACTCAGTCATCTCTATCTGCTTTATAATGTGGAATTCGGCTTCACATGTCTACAATACGGTTTTTGTTAAACAGCGTTTATGTAGACAGGCAAGAGAAAGAAACACTTGGTCTATGTAGAAGCAGCAGAAGACACGTTTTAACAGAAAAGGGAGAAGCTACCACCGTGTGGATCATCCGGAAATTCTGTCATCTTGTCCACACACACAGAACACACCCAAGCACGTGCCTAGTGTCCAACAGGAGCACAGAAAGGACGGGGATCCCTCCAGTTGTTTAGTGACTAGCCCCACTTGTCACCGCCACATAACAAAATCCGCATGGCAACTTCAGCAGGTTTCATTCACGATTCCGTGGAAATCAGGCTGAAGAACTTAGAGATGTTTTGCCCACATTTAAAAATCCAAGTGCGGGACTGACAGAAACAAACACATTATGGGTTCACTTAACTTTTCTAGACTTTTACTTGGAGAAACCTATAAAGTTCTTGTTACATCCTTAAGTTTTTCAATAATTTTTAAATGCAAAGGTCGGGCAAGACTTGTAAAGACGTACACACATACAGCCGGGCACCGTGGTTCATACCTGTAATCCCAGCACTTCGGGAGGCCGAGGCGGGCGGATCACGAGAGTCAGGAGATCAAGACCATCCTGGCTAACACGGTGAAACCCCGTCTGTACTAAAAATACAAAAAATTAGCCCAGCGAGGTGGCAGCGCCTGTAGTCCCAGCTACTCAGGAGGCTGAGGCAGGAGAATGGAGTGAACCCGGGAGGCGGAGCTTGTAGTGAGCCAAGATCGCGCCACTGCACTCCAGCCTGGGTGACAAAAAAAAGAGGTACACACATACTCCAAAAAAAACAAAAAGGGTACACACATACATGGCCAAGTTTTTCTCTCAAAGAGATAGGCCCTTTTTTAAGATTCCAGATGTAAATGTGGCTGTCACCCTGCTTTTGAGAGGATGAGCTGTGTTTTAAGCATGAAGAGACTTTCCTCCATGCACCGAGGATGCACCATGGGGGACAGTGCTGCCGCCGCCTCCCCAGTCTCTGCTCAGGGTGGGGCAAGGGGAGCTCATCTGTCTCCCGTGTACACCATCAACAGGCCAGGTGCTCAGGAGGGGGGCTTCCAGGACTCACTGTAAGGCATTAGTTAGCAGGGGAGGCAGTGCCTCGTGCTGGTGGGCATCCAGCAGTAAGGGGGTCTGCACTTCACTCCCTGGGCCCAGCCCCAGAGGGGAAAGAGGCACCTGTATCATAACTAATGTGTATTTATAGACACACAGACTCCGCAGTGCAAGGCACAGAACTAGAAGGAATCATGGAAATAAGAGGGAAGACATTTGGTTACGACCGGCAGAGCCACCTCAATCCTCAGCACTTCCTGCTGGAGCCCTCACTGACCAGACTCCTCCGGGGTCACTGCCGCTGCCTTGCCCAGCTCACGACAGGGCAGATGGTGACAGAGCCTCAGAACCACCTCCCACTCCTTCCTCACCAGCCCAGGGAACGAGCTGCCCCAAGTGTCCCAAAGCCTGAATGCGGGAACACAGAGGTGACTGAGCAGAAAGGGGGACAGGAACAATGGCCGCGGGTGTGCAGATATTGCTGGGCACCCCCGCAGCCCTTTCCAGCTTAAAGAGGACAGCCACAGGTGTGCGGATGCTCCCGCGTGACCCAGTAGTCCTTTCCACCTTATAGGGGAATGACCACGGATATTCCCGGGTGCCCCGGAGCCCTTTCCACCTTACGGAGATTTTCACACAGTCTCATTTCAGTCTCCAAACCATTCAGTGAGGTTGGAAGAGTATCACTGTGGACCAACACCGACTGGCATCAAGTAACGGAAATTTTATAACCACGTCTTGACTGTGAGAGAATCAGGTGTTTGGCCATCTGGTCAAAGCTTTTTCCGTAACAAAGTTGGATAATTAAGTTGAACTTTGGTTTTCCAAGGCTTGTTACAGAAACCATATCTTCCTAGGTGTGGCTCCGTGGTGTCACATGCACACATCAGTAGCCAGGCTTGCCAAGACTCATGGCACGTTGAACGTTCACCCGAAAAGGCTGCTCAATTGTTGAGGGCTCTGGCATGCTCTGAAATGAATTTGCCACTTCAGCTTACACTCTGCTCCCTTGTTTGGTTAAAGAAAACCAAACGGCAGAATTTGTTTTGGCCAATCGCCTGCTGCACCCAACGGCAGAGGTTTTAATTATAGTACTTTCATTGCATCATAGAAAGCAAAGTCATACAGATCAACTCATTACCACCACTCCAAAGGTTTAGTAAATCTCCAGATAAATCAGGCAAACATTTTAAGAAGCTACATTAAGATTTACAATACTCAAAATTTAAAACTACATCCATGCTTCAAAACCCACTATTCCCATTTTAGATGGCCAAATGCAAATGAGAAAGAAACGTGCTGAGTGCATTTTTTTGGTAATCTTATGGAGAAACTGCCACTTTAAAAACAGCTCTAGTTCCGGGCTCCAGTTGGGTGTGGTGGGTTGTCTCAATTTCAACTCCACCTGAAGCTGGGAAACTGGAAATCCATTCCCAGACTCCAGGGCCCCAGAATTTCCACTTCTGGAAACAGCCTGGAATGCAGACTTGTGGCAGAGAATTCTTTCCTGCCCACCCTAACCGTCCTCAGTGGAAGGCAACAAAGACAAGTCCTACCCCCCAGGCGCAACTGCACCACGAAGAACCATTTCCAGGTGGGAGGTGCCCACTGCTCCAACCGCAGGCCTGCTGGCATCTCAGAGCAGCCAGAGCTGCTCCCTCCTTCACAGGGAAGGGGAAACAAGGCCAGGAGGAAGCGGTTGGGGAAGCGAAGGGGTGGCTGATTGGGGATCAGAGGTTTCCTCAGAGGGGCCTCAAGCTCGGGTAAGGAGAGAAGAGGAACCACCAAGATTTGGCTAACAAGCGTTTTGTTCTGATTGATCAGTGGGAACAGGCAGTTTAGCTAATCACTTATAAGGCAGAGAAGGGGGGTTTGAAGGCCTGTATCTGGCCTTGTCCTCAGTAAATGGTCATCCGCCAGTCAGTCTAAGCCACATGGGAAGGGGCTTCTTGCAGTAAAAGTGAGGGCGCAGTTGTGGGGATGGGGAATGTCTTAACCATCACTGTTTTACAGGATCACAGGGCTCAGGCAATGTTCAGTATTGTCACACACCAAGGATTTTACAGTCTGAAGAAAACTACAGTCCTAAGGTGTCAGTTTCTCAAAGCCCTTCAGTTCCTCCTGCTAAGATTCCCCGAGGGTCTCCACTTCTTGCACCGAACCCCAACTTGCACAGGCACCTGCATCTTCCTCCTGCAGCAAATGCAGACGAGAAGGCTGTGGCTCTGCTGCAGTAATGATGCCATGCAGCCCTAACACCACAGCAGAGCAATGGCTCTGGCCTGAATGTCCCCAAAACCTCATGCTGAAGCCATCTCCGATGGGATACATTAAGAGGTGGGGTCTTTGGGAGGTCCTGCTCTCAGGACTGGGGTTGGTGTCCTTGTTGGGAGGCCTGAAGGAGCCCTCCTGCTCCTCCACCACGTGAGGCCCAATGAGACACCCACTGCCACGCAAGACCCAGTGAGATGCTGCTGTCTGTAAGCCACAGGCCCTGGGACACCAGATCTGCAGGCGCCTTGACCTTGGACTTTCCAGCCTCCAGAGCTGTGAGCAATAAATGTCTGTTTACAAATCACCCAATCGACAGCAGCCAGAGAGACAGTCATATTACAACATCAGTCACTTTCTCAGCGGGCCAGGGGCCTCCCATGAGCCACCACCGTAAAGCAGGAACTTCCTGGAGGATGGAAAGGGGTTCACAAGAAATTCTACCCAGCACCAGGGTGTCTGTCCTTTCTTGCAGGAAGATAGCTGAGCCATGGCAGGAAACTACGGGGTGGGTAGGGCTGGACAGTAATGTGTCACCTGCTCATCTAAGCCTCAGTCTCCCGCCTCTCAACACGACAGCGGGGGTAGCCCCCCTCACCTGAGCTGTTGGGGGAGGTAAGAGTGCTGGGTGATTAACAATTGTTAGTTCCACAGAAATTAGGCAAAGAATCCACCCCTACATCTTATAAAACCAAACCAGCCCAGGAATTCCATATCACTACTAATTTGCATGGGAAAATGCTGGATTCTCATAAGTTCTGGCATGTCATTTGTATTAATAAAGTTTGCAGAGTTTTCATATACTAAGTATATAAAACAGGAAAATAAATCATGCAATTTATAGGCTGAGGCAGGAAAATCGCTTGAGCACAGGCGGTGGAGGTTGCAGTGAGCCGAGACCGCGCCACTGTACTCCAGTCTAGGTGACAGAACGAGACTCCATCTCAAAAAAAAAAAAAAAAATTTTTGCTGCTTCATACTAGTAAAGTGGGCAGATTCTACATGTCAACTCTTATTCAAAGGTCGGCTAACACCAACTCAGGAATTCTGTCCCTGATGTGAAGTTTTAATCCTAACAGTGTTAATGACCACTCCCCCAGGAGCTCTGAACAAGTACGCCAGGTATACGCTGAACAAGACCACACACTCTCTGACCGAAATCTAACTTCACAGACCCAAACCACAGAACCACAGAAGACACTGCTTCTGTCCAACTTTTTGTTCTGCCATCGTTTGTGTCCATTGTTTCCTACAAATCATCTCATTAGAATTTAGGGCACACAAAAGGCTGGTACAACAGGGTTACTTTTCAAAGGTTTGGAGGTGAAGAACAGATACAATCCATTAACTTCCTACTGCTGCTGCAACAAATTACCACAAATGCAAACCTCCTCTCAGCCCTGAAAGTCAGGAGTCCCAGGGCTGAAGTCAGGAGTCCCAGGGCTGAAGTCAGGAGTCCCAGGGCTGAAGTCAGGAGTCCCAGGGCTGAAGTCAGGAGTCCCAGGGCTGAAGTCAGGAGTCCCAGGGCTGAAGTCAGGAGTCCCAGGGCTGAAGTCAAGGGGTCAGTAGGTTGTGTTCCTGCCTGGAGTCTCCCAATTCATAGAGGCCACCATGCAGCTTGGCTCACAGCCCCACACCCCTCTGACCACTGCCCCGGCCTCAGCCCTGCACCCCTCCGGCCCCTGCTCCACCCTTGGCCCCATGCCCCTCCGGCCCCTGCCCCACCCCCATCCTCAGCCCCGCAGCCCTCTGGCCTCTATCTCCTCCTCAGGTCTCCTTCTCTGAGGCAGACCCTCGTACTTCCTCTCATCAAGGCACATGTGAGGACACTGGACCCCACCTGGACAACCCAGGGTCCTCCCCCATCTCACTGTCCGTTACAGTCACATGTGCAAAGCCTCTTTTGCCATGTAAACTTCAATATACTATCATTTAACAAGTCCATTATAATGATGTAAATATTGGCATCGTTTTCCTAATGAACGGATCAGTCACCCATGTAACCTATAAATATTTGACTATTAAATACACAATTACTGTAGGAGACAAAGATGAGGAAGACGCTTCCTCCCTGAAAGACGACTGGACCCTAGACAGAGGGATGAACATTCTGAACAGAATCAACATAACTCAACATTTGAGTAAGAGAGGCCAAGCAATAACTTTCAAAAAAGCAACCAGAAGGTATGTACCGTGCGCCTGTAGTTCACAGCTGAGCCTGGCGTCATGAGCACAAGCGTGCGGACACGCACACAGGGCCCAAGTTTAAAATCAAATATAAGGAGCTTTCCACTGTAGTATTTAACTAGATCTTATTACAAAATAGCCTCCTGATTGCAGTTTTTATCCAAAAAGTTCTCTGTAATTAAGGAAATTAATTTTCCCCTAAAACACATTTCTCTACCTATCATCCCTTATAAACTAAATGGGCCTATTAAAGAAAAAAGACAAATGTTTGATTTAGGGGTTTGCCTACGACTTGGATAAGCATGATTTTCTTCTGGCCAAGCAGGGAGCAGCTGGACCAGACTGGAGGGAAGGAAGAACAAATTTCCACTCTGACCTCAGTTGGGCACCAGAGTCTTGATGTGGGTGTGGTGCTTCCCACACACCAGCCTCTGACGAAACTCAGTCCAAGGGTGTGGGAAAAGGCTGTCTACTTCTGAAAAATCTATAAAGTGCAGACACATCAAAAGCTTCAGAAGGCTGTAAAGGGCCAAGGAGACCACTACACCCTTGGAGTTTACAGAAAATGCTCAGCATCACACGTGCCTGAGGTCCAGGGTCAGCTCCCAGCTGCCGCGACGCCGTGAGCGCAGCCCTGGCTTCCCCTCTGATGCAGAGAGCTGGTCACTCTGCCGGCAGCACTCAGAGCTCAGAACATTCTAGATGAAAGCAACGTGTCCTTTTAAAATGGGGAACCGGGGCAGCACAACTGAAGCTCTACGACTATCTCAACTACTAGGTTTCGGGGTAGCATTAGGAAATCATGAGAAACCAAATCTCAATTTCATAGAGATTCCAGACTCTCAGCAGGTTCTAGAATTTCCTGAAACATTCTTCCAATTTATCACTCAGGATTCCCTTGCCAAAGCTAATAAAGTCTACATTCCTTACGGAAAACCCACCATAAGCACCACCACAAATAAGATCAACTGACGCCCGCCCTTCGCACCAAACATAGAAACTGTTACTCACACAAGACTGTGCTGGAGGCAGCTCTCAGCTGAAGCCGAATCCGTGAAACTTCATTTTCCTCATTTTGGATCAAGTGTGAAGACTGTCAGCAAACCAGGGCCCCAGTGTGAAGCAGAGAACAGATCCTCTGATGCCTGCCTGAACATTTCCTTCCCACCTCTGTCTTGCATATTGAACACCCTCAGAGCTACTGAGTCACTCACATTTGCAGGTCATTTATCCAGCCACCAGAATAACACAATTACGTGATAAAAAATGCCTTCTCAGGGCTTTGTCATACTCACCAAGGCAGCTCAGAAGGCTAGGTAAACCCAAGAAAGGGGGAGCGTCCTCCAAACAGACAAAAACCAAGGAAAACCGTGCAGAGACCCTCAAGAGAGCAAAAACAGAGCCCGCTGTAGCCTTTCAGGCCCTGCTGGCCGCAGCCCTGCGTTAGGCGGCACCATTTCCACAGATGCATCCTGCTGGGCCCATTTGAAAGGTCCTGCTTGCAAGACACTCACCCCCAACCTTCCAGCTCCTGCAAGACCCGCTGCAGCCCCACTCCACCCTGGAGCCGACTGTGCAAAGTCTTCCTGGCGAAACCCCTCAGAGCCTGCACAGCGCCTGAGACTGGGAAGCACCAAGAATCCAGAAACGCACAAACCCGTGCTCCTCGTGCTGCTTTCTGGGTTCCAAGTTGTCTTCAGAACGAGTCCTGCATAAACCTCGGGCTGGGGAGCCAGCCACGGCCGAGCAGCACCCAGCTCATGTGCTCCACCCACCCCACAGAGGACCACGGAGGCCCCAGCACGCTCTGTCCGGGGCAAGACACCAGAAACAGCCACAGTTCGCGGTTCTGCCACCCGCCCCGCTGCCGTAATTACCTGCTGTGATCTGAAGTCTCGTTGGTTGGGAAGGGGATCTCACTGCTCAAGCACTCCCTGCTGCCTCCTTGCAAACAACATAAAAAATCCAAAATCCCTCTTAAAGAACGTTTACTATAACCTCAAAACAAGATCCATCCCAAGACCAGGGAAGATACACACGCACATCTGACATCTGGTGGGTTGGCAGTGACCAATGCCACGGTTTCTGTGTGGCATGGTGACGCCGGAGGTCCGTCACGGTGATTCAGGCTGGGGTCTGAATAGGGGTCTTCCAAGCAGCTAGGCAGCCAGGACACACACCCCAAAACCCAAGTCCCCGCACTCATGTACCTGCCAGAAATGCTGCGTGGCCATCGACACCAGATGTGAACCAAGACCAATCTGTGTCCTGTGACCCTCACAACGTCCGTACATGCCTGGGCCCAGCACCACAGGCCCGCACGGCACCCTGCTCACCTCCAGTGGGGCTCTCTCCTGTCAAGGGGGATGGCCCTGAAGTCCGTTGAGATTTCCAAAGCTCTACAAAGTCGCCCTTCCTCCTGCTTGTTCAGAAGGCCTAAAGCCCTGAAGACACCAGTGAGAATTGACCTAGCCTCTTAAGGCAGCTCAAACACCCACACACAGGAACGCTGGACCTCTCTGCCCTCGAGAGCAGCCGATAACCCACTGGGCTAAGCAGAAAGCACAGATGTCATATCCAGAAGCCAGTGGGCTCACGTTTGCATTCCAGGAGCCGCCCATGCTTCCAAGTCCCACTTGATTGTTTTCATCGTATCTCTGTAACAGAGACATTATAATCTCGTGGTATCTATGAGATCGCCTCTACTTTTATGAGCACATATGCTCCCTGAGTTACCATAGGATGAACCTGTTCCAATAAACCCAGCGTAAGCTGAAAATATCCTAAATAGAAAGTGCATTTGACATAATAGTTTCAACTTACAAATGGGTTCATCCAGAGGCAGCCGATCTCGGGCCGAACAATGCACTGAGTGTGACTAGTTCACACCATCACAATGTTGAAAAACAATCACAAATGTAACCGTTGGGAGCCAGGGACCATCTGTATTGTGGCTCCTGTCTTCAGAGACAACAGAAACTTCATAGACAAGAATCACAATTTATAATCCTCAAAATGTTAAACTAAAATTAGTTTATCTACAGGTTCAAACAAAGCCAAAGTAGGCCCACAAGGCCATTTGTGCCATTCGCTAAGACACACGACTCTGTAATAACCCTCACCACAGACCCTCAGAGTGAGTCCCAGAGGCGGCTGAGGCTTGTGGCTACAGACACTAACACAACCAAAATCAGAGTATGCAGGTGCAGTCAAAGTCATATGACTTCACTAGAATATGCACAAATATTCATCAGCAAATCTGATCTTTGCTTTACCTCCCTCCCATGACCTTAAAAGGACTCCACCACACATACACACACACCCCACTTCAAAAACAATTCGTACTTGCATTCAATTCCGGGCATTTGGAATAGACTTAATGGGGGATTAAACCTCTCCTCCAACCCATTGCTTAATCTTCTTAGAGGATGAAGGATTTTGCGTGACACAAGTCAGCATATAAAAGATCTTGTATAGAAACATACTTTCGAGTGGTCCTCAATATAGTGATTCAATATACAAAGAACCCAACACAGAGCACAATGTCTATTAGAAGAATGATTAATTTGTTCCCCCAAATTCCTAATATCTACACAGAAAAAATACCCTATACACATTTTATTCTTTACCAGTATAGTCATACAAACAAAGGAGTATCACAAAAGCAAAAGAACATTTGGTTTGACTTGCAGTTCTAAATTTAAAACAAAATTGCTAAAACCACCAAGACAAACATGACTGAAATATTTAATGATCTTCACCTAAATTCAAGTCACCATTCAACCACCAATACCTCTGCTCTCCTTACAGGAACTTTCCAAAAGTCAATTCTGGAATTAACAGGACAAATTTTTCTGGTGATAGAAATTAGGAAGAAATTGGTTGAAGGCTGTTCCTTGGCTGTCAAACTTTTTCTCAATATTTTGAGACATAAAAGCATCAAACAGATCTTTACATTAACTTACAATCTATCAAGCAATACTGGAGCAAGCTTTACATATTAGCCACATTCTGTCAGGGCTAACATTAAGTCAGCATCAGTCTTGTGTCTTGCAGCATCCACAGCTCGTCTCCTCAAAACCACTTAAGATTTCATAATTAACTCAATTAAACAATGTAAGCCATCTCCTTGATCTTTGACATGAAGGGGTAATATTCCCCCAAAATAGTACCTCTTTCCTTGACATGATTTAATCTGTGGTTAGAGTATTTAACAGGATTTCTTTCCTTCTTAGAAAACAAAAGATACACCTTTCCAACATCAAAAACACTAGCTGATAATGCATATAGCTTTTTAAAAAAAAAAAAAAAAAAAAAAAAAGCTTTTGACCTGGTTAAGTTAAAAAAAGAACCTAACTGCATCTTTGGACCTTATGTGAGGTCGTGTCCAGGGTCACTGGGACCCCCGCTTGGTCAGTGCAGGCAGGTGCCAATTAAAGACAGAAACCCAAGAGTTCACTCAAAGCCCCTTCCCAGCGGTTCAACCTAGTGGAAGTCGTGGGCACAAAGGAATGTGGCATTCCACAGAGGGCTTTGGGGATGGGCTGCTTGAGAAAAAAATGGCTCATGTCCCCCGAGTATAAAGCCAGTGACTGCTCCCAGCTTCAATGCAGCACCATCCACAGCAGCCAAGGTCCGGAATCACCTGAGAGCCCGTCAACAGGGGATGAAGGGAACGTGGCCCAAACATACACAGGAGCAATACTCCACCACACAGCAGAGAGCCCTGTCATCTGCGGCAGCATGGACGGAGCTGGAGGACATTACGTTAAGCAAACGAGCCAAGCAAAGAAACAGCGCATGTTCTCACTCATAAGCAGGAGCTGAGCGCAGATCTCATGGAGGCCAAGAGTACGTGGTGAACAGGGCCCAGCAGAGCCCACTCATAAGCAGGATGGGCAGAGGCTGGTAATGGGCACAAACACACAGCCTAATGGGAGCACAAGGCCTACTACTGACAAATCAGCAGGGGGATGGCAGTGGGTCATACTGTGTATTTCAAAACACCTAGGAGAGAATAACATGAACATTACCAGCACAAGGAAAAGAAAATGTTAAAAGTGAAAGACATCCCAAGTACCCAGATTTGATCAATATAGGGATGAATCAAGATACCACATGCACTCTGAAAATATGTATATATTATGTATCAACAACAAAAAAAAAAAACCAATGACAGAACCATTTGCAAAGCACGTGCAGAAGAATGGGAAGCACGACATGGTGTGGCTCTGTGTTCCCACCCAAATCTCATGCTGAACTGTAACCCTGTGTTGGTGGTGGGCCCTGGTGGGAGGTGATTGACTCACGGGGGTGGTTTCTAATGGTTTAGCACAATCCCCGAAGTGCTGTCCTCATGATAGTTTCTCCTGAGATCTGGTTGTTTGGAGGTACACGGCACCTTCCCCTTCACTCTCCCGTTCCAGCCATGTGAAGATAGGGTGGAAGGTGAAGGGGAGGCAGGCCTGATTGTAAGTTTCCCCAGATGTAGAAGCCTGTACAGCCCACAGAACTGTATGCCGACTAAACCTTTTTCCTTATTACCCAGCCTCAGGTAGTTCTTTATAGCAGTGGAAGAACAGTACAGTCCTCAGGACCAGCAATGTTTTCCTTCTACCCAGCAGCCAACAACGTCCCACATCCTAGCTGGTTTTCCAAAGTTTTGCCAGAATGCTGAAGCTGTTCTGGGGATACTAACTTTCCCCATCTCTGGCAAACCAGATGGGGCATCCTATTTCCCTCTTACCACCTTTCTCAGAGAAACTCCACCTCTGAAATGGCCTCTGCCAGGGTCCTCCTCCAGCAGTGGCAAAGCTGAGTGTTCCTTGCACTTCCCTTCTTCTGAATAGTAAACATCTTAAGCTTGTTTTTCCATCTTCCCAGCTCACTGAAAAAAAAATCTTATGCTTTCTATTTTCCTAACACACACACACACACACACGGAAGAGAAGTGCCGTGAGGGCAGGGGCTCTTGCTTTCCCGGATCTGAGCCTGGCCCTCAAACACCAGCCGAATTCATACTGACACGATATCCAGAAGCAGAAATGCAAATATCCACATGACTTCAAATACCCTAAGTATCTAACAGGCCGAGGGGCCCATGTAACTATGGTGTGCTGGGCCATTCAACTGGTGTCCAAATCCCTGTCCAAGTGAGCTCTTTAATTTCGGGACTTTCAGACTAACTGTTTTTTTTGTTTTGTTTTTATTAAAGGGATCTATTGTAGTTACAATCAAGAATAGCCCAGGCCGAGTGCGGTGGCTCATGCCTGTAATCCCAGCACTTTGGGAGGCCAAGGTGAGCGAATCACCTGAGGTCAGGAGTTCAAGACCAGCCTGGCCAACATGTTGAAACCCCGTCTCTACTAATACAAAAATGAACCAGCCATGGTGGCAGGCACTTATAATCCCAGCTACTCAGGAGGCTGAGGCAGGAGAATGGCGTGAACCAGGAGGTGAGGCTGCAGTGAGCCAAGATGCGCCACTGCATTCCAGCCTGGGCAACACAGCAAGACTGTCTCAAAAAAATAAACCAATACACCCACTTAGTTCTTCACCGTCAGAGGTATCAGTTAAAAGAAAAATATGAAAACATGTTTTTAAATTTCAGTGTTTAATTTAACCATATCTTTTAAGATATGAAGATAGAAGATCCCCAAGGATTGGGGAAGAAAAAGCAGTTAAAATTTTAAAACCTCAAGAGAAAAACAAGTATGGGGTAAGACCTCAAGCCAAAACTTTTTCTTTGCAAACTTTGATTTCAAAAGAACAGATGCCCAAAATATGAACTCTCCCATCTGCATCTTATATTCCTCTATGTCCTTTGAAAGGTTGGAGATGGGATCCCAGGTTCCAAAGTGCCCGGCCACGACTCACATCAGGCGGCATCTTTCACAGCCGTTTGCTCCCCTGACTGTGCCTAGAGAGCTCTGTTGCCTGATTTACACAAAAAGGTCCTAATTTACACACATTCATCACTTTGAACAAAGTCTGAAATGAGACAAATATTGACACTCCACAGAAGCAAGTATTCTCTTCCGAAAAGTCAAGTGTCAGGTTCCCATGAGCCAGGCAGCTTGGTTACAGAAAGCACTGGCTGACTTGCTGGTTTAGTGTTAAATGCATTTCAAATATTAAGTGATCCAGCCCCTCTCCCAGTGGGTGTGCGCGTTGAGCTGGCTGCAGTAGTGATGCACGCTAACCACGTTTTTTCAGTTTTGCTTCAAGCAGAGCACCCCACACCCAGGAAGAGGCCATAGGACGGCATTGAGGTCTAGGACAGTTCTAAGGAGAGCCACAGGCCGACTGCCTCATCTGCAAAGAATAGTCACTCTCATTTCAGAGGAAATCACTGAACAGAGTTCATAACACGTGAATTTTAAAAATTCGTATTTCTAATTTCATCCCATTAGATCTTTTGAAGAACAGATGTGCACCTGCTCCAAGTCAATGAGAGGACACTCAGTCCCTCACAGAGGTCCTCGGCCTCCATCTCCCACCTAGGAAATGTCAGCTCAAGCCAATCACTGCGCAGTGCGATTTTCTATAAATAATGTGCACGCCTGCATCTGAGCAGAGATGTGAATGTCTGGAATGTGCCTGCCAGGCCCGGGAGGAACTGCAGCAGCTGTGGGGACACAAGCCGCTAAGGAATCCGATTTGGAAGGAACTCAAGGCACCCAAAACTAGTTATACTGGTTTTTCTTGGCAAGGCTTGACCAGGCAAACAACTGCATTGGACTCACCCTGGATATCTGCGATTCCTTACCTTTCACAATCATTATCACTGTTGCTAATTCATGGTAATTGGGATGGGGACTTAACAGCAAGTAATTAGAGCAATTACGGAATTTGCTACTCAATTACAATGTCAGATTCCTGAGAATGGAAGAAATGTTGCCCAGGAATAGAGTTCAACAGGTCCTCCCCACGCCCCAGGAAACATGGCATTTCCACGCACCCCTGCTTTTGTCCCCGGCCACCCTCCTCCTGATCTCAGCCATCTGATGGCATCACTCCCCACAGCTGAAAGCACCTGACCTCTTGTCACCCTCCCGTCTGCCCTGCCTTCCTCCAGCCTGGGATATTCAGGGATGCCCACATACAGGACCAGGAAACCAGTGCCTGAATTCAAAGTCCTCCATGGCAGGACAGTCACCAACAGCCAATACTCCCAAGAACCTTCCACCTCAAAACGGGAGCATATCTGGATTCAAGCTGATAATGCTCCATTCTCTTTGCCATGTACACACGGAGGCATGTCAGGTTCCACGCTGGCCAGGAGCCCAAGCCTAGTCACTCTGCATGATCTCAATTCACCATCCACAGAGAAGCCTGCAGTTTTCCTCTGGTGCACGGTGTGGATGGTGGATGGTGGATGCATTTCCCCTGAACACTCGGAGACAGGAGCCTGGCCAAGGAGGCCAGTCACCCCAGCCCCTGCAAGGCCTGGATATCCCCTCTGCTGTCTGCACACAGTACCTAAGTCTAGCAGTGCTGGCTCTGTGGTGGGATCCATCTGGGCCTGCAGAGGACCTGGGGCAGAACCGTGCAGCCTGGCTGCAGCCAGAGGCCTAAGGGATCCCCACGAGGCTCTCCAGCCAAGGTGCCCTCACCACAGGCAGAGCCATGCAAGAGAACTGCCTGCTGAACTGGAAATGCCCCAATCTGCTCAGCCAACACAAAGACAACAGCCACCTACAGCTGCTAAGCCCTGAAATGTGGCCACTGGGTCTGAAGAGGGCTGAATTTGGAATTTAATCTGTGAAGTTCAAATGTGTTTAGCTATGTAATCAAATTTTTATTCTAATTAAATTTAAAGGAGCCTCTGGCTATGGGCTCCCTTGTTGGGCATCACAGCTCCACGGAGTAAGAATCGGAAGGAGAGGCCCAGAGCCTCTCTGCATTCTCCACACTAATTCAACACGTTATCTTAAGGAAAGGCACTCCAGCAGGAGAGGTGTGCACGGGAAGAACTGGTTGGCCCTGACAAGCATGACCCCCATGGCATCACAGCTGCCTCAGCCAACAGGCAAAAGACAACGATGCCCACCTGGACAGGCCACCAGATGTGATGACGCACCCCAAGCCCTAGTCCCACAGCAGCCAGAGACCACTCGCTGCTCGTCCCGGGTGAAACACAAGCCCTAGTCCCACAGCAGCCAGAGACCACCCGGTGCTCGTCCCGGGTGAAACACAAGCCCTAGTCCCACAGCAGCCAGAGACCACCCGCTGCTCGTCCGGGTGAAACAGGCAGAGCTGCCCGAGCCCTCAAAAGCAGGAAGAATTAAGGAGGCAATTCCCGTGAATCCCACAACACACACGATACTCCTCGGAGACAGACACAGGCTTCGCTGTGAAAGTGCAGAGGATGGTGCAGTCCCTAGGCGGGCTGCTTCTTCCAACGATTGGGGAAGAAACCAGACCCATTTCCTTGTAGAATCATTTGTACCGTGATTAGACAGAAGGTGGCTGATGTTATCAAATCATCAAGCACCTCACAGCTGCTTCTCCAAGGAAGGCCTGGAAACTTGCAGCCACCCACGTAGGGGCCGCAGTGTTTACAATGGAGATATGGGTGACTGAGGTCTGGCTTCCTCAGGGAAGTTAAATTTGAACTTTCACCACTGAGGAATCGGTCATTTACAGTCACTCATCCTCAATGCAGAAGAGGGCTCAAGACACTGCACCAGACTTCAACACTCAGGGTTAGGGTCAGGGTCAAATTCACAAGTTTTACAAAATGTATTTGGGATGCCAGAAGAGATGCAGCTTCACATCCCCCCACCTCCATGGTTTGCTTGGCCCCTTCACCAGCGGATCTCACCAACAGATCCACACCTCATCCATGGCAGCACAGAAAACCAGTTGGAAGACAGCCACTCCCACCAAGCTTCCTGACTTTGGTGTTTAAAATCTGCATTTCATACGTGAGATTACACTTCTCCGAACGGACATTGCGACTGTCACTTCGCCCAAAAGGGCTTTAGGAAATGACATGCGGCCCAGATGCCAGAGGTCGCCAGCCACCGTACTCTAGCCTAATTCCTTTGTGCCTGTATGGAGGCTTCACAGATACAGCCCATTAATGATCGTATGAGAAGCTCAGGGCAGAGACGAACTCAGCGCTGAATTTTTACACATTTATAGCCATTTTGTTTTATCCAGAAGACAGCTGAGAAAGGTTGGGGCAGATCACCTCATTGAGTGTAATGACTCCAGCCACTTCTCTTCACCCCAGGTCACTCCTCAGTCACACGCTTTTGAGAAACCAAAGCCATTCTGTTCTCTTCACTCTGGGTTCCAAGTATTAAATTCCTCCGTTTTATCAATTAGATTATCAAGTAGCCATTTGTAATTGATACAAAACTTAAAGCTAATTTAGGTTGCAGTAATAACCATTTATGTTATAGACAAGGCATGAATGAGAACTTTAATCTGTTCATAGGACCAATTTTATAAACAAACCAATTATTCAAGCAATGATTGTCTGCAGTCAGATGCAAATTAATTTGCTCATAAAAGATTTTCCAATAGGAATTTTTAAATCCATGGTCTCTCCTGAGCCTGTCTCTGCACCTTCCCCCGAGCGCACAGCAGGACTTCTCAGGGCATCCCATCAGGAGGCCCACTGAAGAGAACAAGCCCGCAGCCCCCAGCCCAGGAATCAAGTCCAAGCCCCAGCAGCCCCTCGTCCTGCCGGGGCTTCCTCACCAGCACAGCACCCAGAGGACTCCAGGTTTAATGCCACATGTGCGTGGAAAGTCGAGTGCTGGAAGGACCACAGTGGACATTCTACAAATGCAAATTCCCTCCTCAAACAGCCCAGCAACCCTCTACCTTCCTCAAAGTACCCATGCCAGGCAGGCATAGAGTCTAATGGGGTGCCTAGGAATCAGCATTTAACACGATTCTGATGAATAAAAAAGTTTGAGAGGCCGGTCAGCGAGAGGCTGCCGTGGCCTCCACTCATTTGCAGGCTCTGAAGAGATTTTCAGGTAACAGGCCAGACAGGACAAGGATGGGGAGATGGAGGGCAAATTCCATGGACCATGGACCACCAACCACCCCGCCATCCCCACTGAGACTCCATAATTTAAGGAGAGGAAAAGCCAGGGAGAAAAGATGCCCACACCACGTGAGGGACTGAGATTTCACCTAAAGCGTGCAGCATGTGGCTGAGGGCCAAGGTTGGGCAAGCCGGGAGCACAGAACGGGGTTTCACAGGCCCAGAGGTGCGCCCCCTATACCCAGACCCTGCACAGACCTCCCAAGCACTGCCTGTGTCTCCTGCCTGGTTTATTTCCTGCCCCCCTCTACTGTGTTGGTTTCTCAGCCGCCCCCCCCCACCACCGCACACACCTCTCTACAAGCTTGGTGAACTGAAAATAGCACGGGGGTGTAAGAGCTGGGCTCTGGGGCCAACGTCCTGCCTGAGACATTAGTTCCACCCTACCCAGCTGTGATGTGAGCCCGAGATTTCTCAAATGTGAGATGGGAAGGTAACTGAACCCACTTCCCAGGGCAGCTGTGGAGACCGAGATCACATATAGCCACACCTCGGCGTCCAGCACACGTGGGACCCCAGCCGTGTTGACCCTGATGGGAATCCCTCTATGCCCCCTCTGCTACCAGAGCCAACTCCCAGCAGTAGCTGTGGAGGGTGCGTCCTCTATTCCCACTCCACTCACCTCCCATCATTCCACGCAGTGACCTGCCGCGCAGCAGCCACCAGCAAACCCAGCCCCACCATCCAGGCTCCGGTGGATAACCGAACCCTCACCTTGGGGCGTCTTCTACTTGCGGTTCCAAAGGGGGCTGAGAAACCACCCTCAAGGGCACTCACCTGTTCCTTATTGCATGTAATGAACTGCCACGCAGGACCACCAGCAAACCCGGCTCCACCATCCAGGCTCCTGTGGATAACCGAACCCCCACCTTGGGGCGTCTTTCACTTGCGGTTCTGAAGGGGGCCAAGAAACCGCCCTCAAGGGCACTCACCTGTTCCTTATTGCACATAATGATCTGCCACACAGGGCCACCAGCAAACCCAGCTCCACCATCCAGGTTCTGGTGGGTAACTTCCCCCCCAACCCCACTTCCTCCTGGGGCATCTGGGAGGCTCAGAAACTGCACTCCAAGGGCACTCATCTGTTCCTTATTGCACTAATATCTCATTTACAGAAATCCACTTTGACTTCCAGCACTGCAGTTGTGACAATTTAGGAATCCTGCTTGCTTGCAAGCTCCAAGAGCTTGAGGTCACATCCACCTCACCAGCATCCCAGAGACCCAGCACTGTCCTACTGTGTTTAAAATTCCAAAATACTGTTTCAAAATGCTAGTGGCATTTGGTTTGCACATAAAATGCTAAAAACCTTCAAGTGAAACAAGTATCTTCAACAGTTTGATTCAATCATAACATGTGAGTTACACATCTGCCAAGTTGTAAAGCCTCATGCATTTATAACATTTTATGTAGGGTCAAATGGTTAATATGAATTACAAGAATCTTTAACAGGTTTTTTTCTGGCATTAGATGACCAAAGGAAAACTGGGTTCTGGCTGGCTTGCCAGAGGCAGACGTATCTGCTGACACAACCAAGCTCCTTCCCACTGACGTGGCCTCATCCCAGGCCCCTCACCCGGACGCCCGCAGGCCCCTGGAGGAGCAAGCTGACCTGCCCACATTTCTCAAATGCACAGCTGTTGCTCACACTGCAGATGGAGCTCAAGGCACGAGCAGGCCACCACGCTAAAAATACCACGCAGCGTCCACGCCAGGTGATGGTGGTTTTCACTCCATCCCAAAGCCCCATATTTGAGTTTACAGCCATGACTACTAAATGGCTTTTTAGACCCTCAAGACATACTTTGTTTGCTTTTATGCCACAAAGTTAAAAGACTATCCCTCAGCTACAGGCTCTGAAACTGTGGAATAATTATTTGGGAAAAGAGCCTCTGCCAGATCAGGATAAGCACTTGGGACAACACCCCGTGACCTCGGTCCACACAAACCCGTCCAGACCAGAGGCCTCCCGCACTGCTCTGGAATTTCGGTGGATTTCTGTAAACGAGGTATTAGTGCAATAAGGAACAGACGAGTGCCCTTGGAAGGCAGTTTCTGAGCCTCCCAGCCACACGGCCACGTTCAGGCTGAAGCCGCACCACCTCCACAAACACTGTCCCTTGCTGAGGTGTGCCTGGCTTCCTCCTTTTTCCAAAACTTAACAAAACCTGAAAGGACAGGTCTGTGTAGAAAAAAACAAGCTACTTGCGATTCCTCTTCCCAGTTCAGGCTGCAGGAAGCTCATTTCAGCCCTCACCGTGTTCTGACTGTGGCTTGGTTCCCATAAGAAATAAAGTCAGAGGCCAGGAGCAGTGGCTCAAGCCTGTAATCCCAGCACTTTGGGAGGCCGAGACGGGCAGATCACGAGGTCAGGAGATCGAGACCATCCTGGCTAACACGGTGAAACCCCGTCTCTACTAAAAATACAAAAAAATTAGCCGGGCGCGGTGGTGGGCGTCTGTAGTCCCAGCTACTTGAGAGGCTGAGGCAGGAGAATGGTGTAAACCTGAGATCCGGCCACTGCACTCCAGCCTGGGCGACAGAGCGTGACTCCATCTCAAAATAAAATAAAATAAAGTCAGAATTCTAGTCCCCGTCTCCTGGGCAGTGTGGCAGGCATACATACCTTCAGTTACATGAGGAAAGGCGTGGCGAGCCCCCTTCCTTCAGTAAAACTGCACCGTTCCCAGAACCCTGATGCCATCCCCCTCACGACACTGTGAACACCTGGACAGAGCACATTTCAATGCGTGCACCTTTGTGGGCTAGTTTTCTATTTCTCCACTAAATCACCCCAAATTTAGCGCCCTAAACACTGACTTATTTTCTCACATTTCTGGAAGCTGGAGTCCAAAACAGGTCCCACCAGCTAACGTCCAGGTGTCGGCAGGGCTGGCTCTGGGGAAACGACCATCTCCCTGCTTCCCGAAGCTTCTAATCCCCTGGTCCATACGGCACCCACTGTCTTCAGGACCCACAGTGGCCCTGATGGCCCCTCAACAGGAAGAGGCAGAATGTCAGGAGCCCGAGCTCTAGTGGAAGGGCCAAGCCTCCCCCACCCTCCCAGTTCCTCACGCACGTCCGTGCGAGCTAATATAGATTCCACTTTAACTAGTGTCACCTGTGTAAGGGGTAAGTGCCCAGCTGTGAACTGGTTAACCTCGCCCACACAGACCTGGGGAATAAACTCACGGGCCATGGACCACTGCACAAGCAATGAGTGACCACCTGCTCGGGGACCTCCATGGCCCGGCAGAGCCCTCCAGTGCCTCCCCGTGGGCTCAGGGACCGGCGGCCGGGGTCTGCAGCGCCAGAGGGCCCTGGATAAAAAAAGACAGCTCCCATGTTGGGAGGCGCCCGCCCGTGGTTGAGTTCCCGGTACTTTAAGTAGCCCAGGTGGACAAGCCGCACCGCGTGC